>NC_057851.1:167014643-167638489 GCF_015237465.2 Chelonia mydas | reverse complement strand
AACTAATTGTTACAGTAATAAGTGTTGTATAGTTCTTCCCATGATTCTGCATTTGTGAAACATAATAGTAGTTTGTTTTTACAGGTTATCAAAATTAAAATGCAGTTTTGAATAACAAGTGGTCTTTTATTTTCTCCATGTTTCCTTTTACACAAACTCAAGTTGGCAGAATTTTTGTTTCTCTGGCAGGGTATCAGCCAAATACTAAGAAAAGGAATCTACAGTTAACCCCATGTGACTTCAACAACTTGCTAAATAAATCTACTTGAAGTTATGGTTGTCATTGAGACATTGCTGGGGATTTCTTGACAGCAAAAGCAAAAAAAAAAAAAAAGATTGAACTGAAATAGAGAATCCCAGCAGATGATGTAATAAATCTGAATTTGAAGAGAAAATACTTCTATGGAATATGAAACTTACTTACTTTCTTCCTAGGGTCCCTTAAGTGTGAGGGGTGCAGGTGGGAGAGACTTGGACTTTTAGTATAACTTGTTGACCTATTTCACAAATAGAAAAAGCCTGTGTAGTTCGCCTACATGCTTTCTGTGCTACTAATGAGTACTACAGTATAACTGATTTTAAGTGCTTATGAGACGAGTATTGCCTAATGTTTTTTATCTTATTCATCTGTGCTTTTCCAAGCTGTGCTGTATTGGAAGAGTAAACTATTTACTACAGATACAGAGACTAGAAAATTATGCAACTGTTAAAAAACCCAAACCCAGTCCTTTAAAAATCTTTTAACATAAATTCAAGGATATATTCGTGCCTAAGAACTGCGGAAAAACATTTATATTCCACCTAATCTGTTTCAACCTTTGGCTTTGATGTTGGGCCCCTTTTTTATTTGACTAAATTGATGTATTGTTGTAAAGTACGTAAATTGTTACTACTGTTGAGTCATTGAGTCCCTGCTTTTCTTTATTCTTTGTCAAGAAAAAAAATTGACAAAAAGGAAAGTAAATACTGCATTTTCAATCAGCTTATTTCAGATTAAAGTACAAATGCGCTCAGACCAATTATAATGCATATGAATCCCAGCAATGACCAACTGAAGATTAAAAATTTGAGACTTGATTTGTCTCCCTTTGGATACATTAGTTCTTGGGTGATATAAAATTCTATATGGAGCCCTTTAAAGTACAATTAATATTGCTGTTTACTCTAGGATGATTTCACAGCTATGATCATTTATGAAGATATGTTTTTATTCATAAATTAAGTAAAAATTAAGTCTCTGAGAAGACAGGAGAGAAAAGAATTATTTGCTAAATCTATAGTTGCATAGTACATTTGATCACAGCAAAAATTATTTTGTGACCCTAGCATATTATCTGTGGATACAAGAAATGCAGGAAAAGTCTCTCTAATATAAAATCAAAGATATTGTGTGCCAAGCAGGTTGTAGCCATTGTTGGGCAGGTAAAGGACACCACCGAAGGATTGAAATACATGCACATAGACAGTAAACTGAAAATGAATCTCATTGCTCTACTCTTTTTTAATAGCCATACACAAATACCAAGGGCTCCCACAGTCATAATTCAAAATTGTGTATAGTTTGCTTCAGCCAGGTTCCAGAGAGGAAGTGGAAGGGCTCTTTGGTTCTCTTTTCAGCTTTAGTCCCCTCTCTCCTCAACAGTATACCCAGATGTTTATGGGCCTGATCCAAATCCAATTGAAGTCAATGGAGAGATCCCCATTGACTGTGAAACTTTGGATCAGACTCTGTATATCTTGTGCCTCAAGAAACCAGCAACTTGCTTCCCCAATGAGGATTAGATTCTGTATAGAATCACTGACTTTCAAAAGTCATTTGACAGCCTTCATAGATATACATTGTGGAATATTCTTCAGTCCTACAGAATCCCAGTGAAAGCCTTCAACATCAAGGCCACATACAGAGATGTGAAGTGCTCTGTAAGGGTAAACAACCAGATAGCAGAGTGGTTCAGTGTGGACACTGGCATGAAAGAAGGCGGCATTTTATTTCCACTGTTAAGAGCTGGAGATTTACTAAAATGTTGGACAGAAAACTAGATGCCTTCTAGTTATTTATCCTCTTAAGGAAAGATATTTTCTCATTGATTTTCTCTAATATCAATGAGGAATCTAAGAGGAATCCTTAATCGTGTAGATTTACCACAAAAATAAATGCCGATTTAAAGATTCTGGGCATTGGAAAGCTTCTGTCACCCGTGAAGAGATCTAAGAAGTTACCAACCAGCAGCTCAAGTCTACCAAAAGCAGAAGGAAGCGCTGGACATCTGTGGGGCATGTACTCTAGATGCCAAACACGGACTGCCATGTCAACAAAAACTGTAAGAAGAATGCTTAGCAAGAAGGGCAGAATAGACTATTTCAACACCAAAGACAAATGGAAACGGCAGCAAATGACAGAGAAATGGAAGAGGCTAGTTTTCGCCCTGTGTGCCAACATCGGCATGGGAAAGATGTAACACGGTGTAAATAGAATCACGTATATTATCTTTCACTTGTTTTGAAATGCTAAAAATATTCTCTAAAGCTAGTAGAGGAAAATGGAGAGCGGCTTGTAAACTTACACTGGGGAAATTGTGGTGGAGATTCAGGTTGTACCAGGGACAGAGAAGAATCAGTTCCCAGACATTCCAAGGGAGGAGGAAACAATATAGTGCCTTCTTTGGGCAAAGAATCCCCTCTTTCCCAGTAGGATTACATCCTGAGATAATGCTATTGTGAATAGTGTTGGCTGTGTGGGTATAGCATTTAGCTACTGCCCAGGTTGTACGTAATATTAAGAGAAATGGTAAAATGGTAATATACCATTTCTCTTAATTTCTATAAACCTATGCATTTGTAAAGAAAAAATGCAAATAATTATTTAGATTCCAGGGGTCATAGCTTTCATATTGGGTCAAATGACAAATGCAGAGTAGGCCAAGTTGAAGACCTCAAAGGTTTGATAATATCCCCTTAAGGAAAAATATTCTTTCATTGATTTTCTTTAATATGGAAATCAGAGGAATATCTAATAGTGGGGATGCACCACAAAAATATTTGTATAGTCAACTTACTATTCTTTTTACACCTAACTGTATAACATAGCTGTAGCATTGCTACCTTCAAAATTTGATTCAAATATTATGTCTTACAAGGGGCAGTTTAGCAACTTAAAAATGAATTATATTGAAGATGTATGAATAGAGTCTGGAGCAAAATCATTTGATCCGATTTGAAAAGGAAAGATAACTAGAAGCTTTTACTTCATTTTTGTGAATGTCATTTTTGCAGGCGCTCTTTCACTCAGAACAGACCGTGCAGTGTAGTTGGGCTAGTAGCTGAATTTTAACACGACTAATTTTTTTCTAATAGAACTTAATTCACTGCAAATTGAACAGTATATAAAAATAACTTTGGGTTCCTGAACAATTATTTAAAAACCAAGTGAACTCTTTAGTCTTTGGGTCAACCACTTGCCAGCCTTACCCAAAGTTAACCAAAGTTCAGTGTTTGTTCTAATTGGCAAAGTTGGCTATGCTCTACTGTTGTATTGGTTAGCAGTAGAAGTGCTGGGTTTGATATTTTATAGGGGAACTGTTCATCAGTTAATCTAAAGAACAAAGAGTACTCTAGGAGTGAAAGGGTGGGCCCAAGACAAGTGTATGGTGAGCATAAAAAAATGATGGAAATACTTGTCTGCTGTGACATCATTTTGGCCGGGTAATTTGTATACTGCTGAGTGAGAGTGGGAGACTAAGTATATATTTTTGTTCTATATATATGAAAATGATGATTTATTCTTAACGTTAGGTACACCATTTTACAATTATTTTATTTCTCCAGATTACTAGCAAGTGGTAAGCAGGAAATACATGGTAGTTTCTATTATTGCATTAGGCATTGTTATGAAAGGATTGCATATGTGCATAGTGGCTAAAGCGGTTATTAAATGTGTTATTCTTATTTGGTAGTTACAGCTCTTCATCGTAGGTGTAATTTTACTTTATTCACAAACAAATGAAGCTTGTGTGTGACCTGTTGTTCCTCGTTTAGGTTTAAATAGTGTTGTTTGCTCACCACTTATAGTAATGGATGATGTACACAGGGCTCTGTTGTTGCCAAGGGTAGGGGAGAGGAAAAGGAAATAATATAAGACTCCCATTTATGGGCTGCAGCATTCAACCTTCCCATGTGTCACCAGGCTCCATCTAAACTCCTTTGTTCCCACTCCTCCTCAACTTTCTCCTAGGAACATTTCAGATGCAACCTCCATTGTTTCCTGAGCTGCATGCGGATAGGCATGATTTGGGGTGGACCCCTACATGTCTGTATAGGGTCAGGATATAACATTACTTCTGTTATTATTATTATTTTATTATTTGTATTAGCTTTCAGAGTTCCCTTTTTTCTCTGGTCATGCTGTATTTGATATGACTTAATGACAAATCTAGCATCAACATTAAAAGGATACTATTCACTTTTTAATGATTTTTTAAAATGTTTTAAAACCTTTTCTAATCAAAATAAATCGATTCTGATAGAGTATGCTTTAAATAGCATGTACATGTGACCATGTACTAGGCACTGACCATGAGTTGGTTGAGTTCAGGATCCTGACGCAGGGAAGAAAGGTAAGCAGCAGGATATGGACCCTGGACTTCAGGAAAGCAGACTTCGACTCCCTCAGGGAACAGATGGCCAGGATCCCCTGGGGGACTAACATGAAGGGGAAGGGAGTCCAGGAGAGCTGGCTGTATTTCAAGGAATCCCTGTTGAGGTTACAGGGACAAACCATCCCGATGAGTCGAAAGAATAGTAAATATGGCAGGCGACCAGCTTGGCTTAATGGTGAAATCCTAGCGGATCTTAAACATAAAAAAGAAGCTTACAAGAAGTGGAAGGTTGGACATATGACCAGGGAAGAGTATAAAAATATTGCTCGGGCATGTAGGAAAGATATCAGGAGGGCCAAATCGCACCTGGAGCTGCAGCTAGCAAGAGATGTCAAGAGTAACAAGAAGGGTTTCTTCAGGTATGTTGGCAACAAGAAGAAAGCCAAGGAAAGTGTGGGCCCCTTACTGAATGAGGGAGGCAACCTGGTGACAGAGGATGTGGAAAAAGCTAATGTACTCAATGCTTTTTTTGCCTCTGTTTTCACTAACAAGGTCAGCTCCCAGACTGCTGCGCTGGGCATCACAAAATGGGGAAGAGATGGCCAGCCCTCTGTGGAGATAGAGGTGGTTAGGGACTATTTAGAAAAGCTGGACGTGCACAAGTCCATGGGGCCGGACGAGTTGCATCCGAGAGTGCTGAAGGAATTGGCGGCTGTGATTGCAGAGCCCTTGGCCATTATCTTTGAAAACTCGTGGCGAACGGGGGAAGTCCCGGATGACTGGAAAAAGGCTAATGTAGTGCCAATCTTTAAAAAAGGGAAGAAGGAGGATCCTGGGAACTACAGGCCAGTCAGCCTCACCTCAGTCCCTGGAAAAATCATGGAGCAGGTCCTCAAAGAATCAATCCTGAAGCACTTACATGAGAGGAAAGTGATCAGGAACAGTCAGCATGGATTCACCAAGGGAAGGTCATGCCTGACTAATCTAATCGCCTTCTATGATGAGATTACTGGTTCTGTGGATGAAGGGAAAGCAGTGGATGTATTGTTTCTTGACTTTAGCAAAGCTTTTGACACGGTCTCCCACAGTATTCTTGTCAGCAAGTTAAAGAAGTATGGGCTGGATGAATGCACTATAAGGTGGGTAGAAAGCTGGCTAGATTGTCGGGCTCAACGGGTAGTGATCAATGGCTCCATGTCTAGTTGGCAGCCGGTGTCAAGTGGAGTGCCCCAGGGGTCGGTCCTGGGGCCTTTTTTGTTCAATATCTTCATAAATGATCTGGAGGATGGTGTGGATTGCACTCTCAGCAAATTTGCGGATGATACTAAACTGGGAGGAGTGGTAGATACGCTGGAGGGGAGGGATAGGATACAGAGGGACCTAGACAAATTGGAGGTTTGGGCCAAAAGAAATCTGATGAGGTTCAATAAGGATAAGTGCAGGGTCCTACACTTAGGATGGAAGAATCCAATGCACCGCTACAGACTAGGGACCGAATGGCTAGGCAGCAGTTCTGCGGAAAAGGACCTAGGGGTGACAGTGGACGAGAAGCTGGATATGAATCAGCAGTGTGCCCTTGTTGCCAAGAAGGCCAATGGCATTTTGGGATGTATAAGTAGGGGCATAGCGAGCAGATCGAGGGACGTGATCGTTCCCCTCTATTCGACACTGGTGAGGCCTCATCTGGAGTACTGTGTCCAGTTTTGGGCCCCACACTACAAGAAGGATGTGGATAAATTGGAGAGAGTCCAGCGAAGGGCAACAAAAATGATTAGGGGTCTAGAGGAGCACATGACTTATGAGGAGAGGCTGAGGGAGCTGGGATTGTTTAGTCTGCAGAAGAGAAGAATGAGGGGGGATTTGATAGCTGCTTTCGACTACCTGAAAGGGGGTTCCAAAGAGGATGGCTCTAGACTGTTCTCAATGGTAGCAGATGACAGAACGAGGAGTAATGGTCTCAAGTTGCAATGGGGGAGGTTTAGATTGGATATTAGGAAAAACTTTTTCACTAAGAGGGTGGTGAAACACTGGAATGCGTTACCTAGGGAGGTGGTAGAATCTCCTTCCTTAGAGGTTTTTAAGGTCAGGCTTGACAAAGCCCTGGCTGGGATGATTTAACTGGGACTTGGTCCTGCTTTGAGCAGGGGGTTGGACTAGATGACCTTCTGGGGTCCCTTCCAACCCTGATATTCTATGATTCTATGATTCTATGATTCTATTCTAGTTCATGAGACAGGAAGCACAACTAACTTACTACTAACCAAACAGTGACATTGATTATACATAAAGTACTGTCAGACACCTGAAACAAACTAAAAATAGAGGGGATTTTTCCTGCTAATTTTTCTTGGTCTGCAGTTTTTGGGATTGTAACGATGACTGGTACAAAATTTTCATGTGGAAACATGATTTTTCAAGTTAACTCTGTTCCTTTATATTTCTGTGACATAGCTAATGTGCAAATAGTGAGAAAAGTGTTTTAAAAATGTTTGTTTTGTGGCTAATTTAGTAATCTGAGAATTGGTGAAAGTGAGAACTGCAGAAAAGGAACAGTTATAAATAGAAGTGAGGGAAACCATGCAAATAGGGAACACCTTAAATTCTTTTATAAAAATATATTTGAAGTACTTTTACTTTTCTTCTCGACTAATGTCCTGTCATTTTTACCATTAGAGTAATTAACTGAATGCTTTGAAGTGTGCTGGGGAGTATAAAACCTTTTCATATGTAGCCCAAGCTGCTGATAAAATTTATGGATTAAATCTTGCCAGTTTTAGCTGGTTTGTTCAGGATCTGAATATTTTCTAAGGTTGGCCAGTGCAGTGGAAATATGTTGAATCCATAATTAAACTTGCTGGAGTCTGTTCAGATTTATTGACTTTTTGTTCTTGATCATGAACTGTTTGAGGTAAATGTGTTACATTCAATAGTTCTTTATGTATGTAGATGAACAGTACTGGTTTTCGCATGAAGTACTTATTTTGATAACTGTGTCTAGGACTAAAATTTACTTTCAATAGATGGATACAGAATTGAGATTCTCCATAGGTAGAAATGGAGCAGTGTATCATTTGAGGATTTTGCAAACTTTTCCAGTTGACTAGCATTTTGAGGTGTAATAAAATGAGGGTGGATATACCAGCATGTTTGTTGGACTGAGACATGATTTCACAATTTCCCTGTGACTCTTTGTAACATGTGTCCATAAAGAATATCAGATCCTCAAGACACAGATTAACTATTTTTCAAATCTAAAGAAAATACCCATACTCCTTCCAAAACACTCCACTGCTCACACTTCTGGCCCATGAAGAAGATTGAAGAACCAAGCAGCCTTTGATAGGTTTCGGTCCCTTCACTTAATGTATTACTGGAAGACACTGAAACTGCAGTGATAAGCACAGTCTGAGAAATGATAAAGAACAGAATAGAATTTCAAATCTTAAAAATACCACAATTCAGTAATTGTGTCCTGTTCAGAATGGTTGGTGTCAGTTGGCAATGCACTGTTTTCATAAACGACTCTTGAAAAATGGTTCCTTAACATGGACCAAATTTTACTGAGGACTGGTTTTACTGATTTTAGGTTTTACAACACAACAGTGCATTGTTTTACATTGTCAGGGCCTTTTCAGAAGTTAGAAGGGCCAAGATTAAGTTTAAAAATCTCAAAAAAGTTTGTATTCTGCTGAATACATTGAAATCTCTGAATACCACGCAACTAGTGACACAACTAGTTTACAACATGATGAATTCCCTCAGTCCTGAGCCACATCCTTGGAAGAAGCAAATAGATTCCCTCCCCTCCCCCCCCTTTATCAGCCAAAGGACTGCAAAGTCACAGCACCTAAACTATTTTTGATTTGTTGTTCATTTTGTCAGAATGACTGCTTGCAGTCTAACCCCGAATCCAGCACACAAACCATTCTGAAGAGTAGTCAGCTTTCTTCTCAGAGAAGATCACATGTATACAGAATGGTCTATCTGGGACCCAGGATGAGGTAAGCAATCACAAAATAAACAGCCTAGACTGCTCCTTTATGGAGATTGGTCAATTTGCACAAGTAGCGGTCTGTAATATGCTGAAGAACATTTGAGTTACTACCTGTGATGTAGATTGTGTCCTTCCTGGCTGATGAAGGACAACAGAACACTCAAGCCACCTACCAACACAGATTGTCAACATTTCCTTCCACAAAGGCTCCTAATGTGCAGCTGTCCAAGTAATACTTAAGAAACAGCTGCCCACCATCCTCACAACCTAGTAATTGGTATATTCACAGGGACTCTAAACTAGCATAACCTAGAGACTTATGTCCACAGATAACCTACTAAAAAGCATGAAACCACAGTGTCAAATTCTAATTGTTCAGGGGAAACAGTATTAGTTGTCCATTGTTTCTCTGTACAACAATGTTGTTGCATGTTTTACAGTATACTCTGTATGGAGAAGAAAGTATTCAAAATGAAAAAAAGGCCTTTAGCCTTCAGTAGAATGCTTCTCATCGACCCCTGTATAGCTTCCTGTTCTAACCATTACTTTGTTTTATAATTCTACAACCATCTACTGTTGATATTGGAAGTGTTCTTCAAAAAGTTTGAGTTCATTTTTAGCTCTGTTGAATCACTTTGAACCAGTAGATGTTTTTTTCCAAACCACCTAAGTAATTTAGGAGCGCATGTCCTATTGAATTGTCCTCCTTAGTCAGGTAGGCACTTTTGAAAATCTCACACACTATCTTTCATTTGTCCCTTGAACATTCTCAGCTTTAGTGCTGCCTCTGTGGAAATGAGTGAAGGACAGGGACAGACAGGAAAATATCTATCCACCAGTGAGAAAAGTTTGTAGCACTTTCTTCACTGGTGTCTACAATTTTCTGGTTTACCTCCATTGTGTTGCCAGGGTTTCAGGGAAACCTTCAGTATCTGTACCATGGATTTTTTTTTTAAATAGTCAGGAGTGCCACAGTTTTTAAGCTTACCTTCCAATACAAAGGTTAAATACTTAGAGCACAACCAGTGAGGAAGCTTATTTGACTAATAAAGCTCATGGTAACAAGCCAAAAAGATTTTCCAGCTGCTACTTGTATATTTGTCTTTGTTTATACAATGTCAGGAAGAAAATCCCCCAGATGAATTGAGTAGAAAGATCAAACTGAGATTAAAATGAAATCCCATTTGTTGAATCCAACTTCATTGCTAATGAACTGTATATGTTCTTTATTTATTTTTAACCTTAAAGTACTAGGTTTCACTACAGATGCAAATAGAGTTAAAATAATTGCCACTGTCATTTTTATCTTTAGAGAATGTTCCTGATTTGACTGGTCAGATCATTTCCCATGTTCATTATAAATTGCCAGCAGGAAGAAGTATTTGTATAGACAGGTGCTCTAGAGTCAGATATTGAGGGTCTCCTTTATGACTGATATAACAAGGAAGCAAGACTTGCCTCTCAAAGCTGGAATTTTATGATTTGTTTACATTTGCCTGACTCTTGTGTTTGAGGTCACTCCTCCCATTTTCCGATAATAAAACTCTTTTGAGTTAAGTTACTGATAACAAGTGATGGCTGAGTGAGAGACAATAGCAGTCAAAATGTCACATTCCCTAAGTCTAAAGTAGCCCTATTGGTTAAGGAATAAACTATGAGGGTATACATTATGAAGTTCATTTGTAAACCTCTCGTGTGGTTAAGGCATGAAGCCAAGTACCTTCAAAACACCTGAGTTGTATAGATCAGGTGCCTTCAGGCAGTCAAGTTCATCGACAGGTTACTAGTTGTCACCCTGTTGTGATATATTATGGTGTTTAAAAATGAGAGAGAGAGAGAGAGCTTTTGGCGTATTACCAATAGTATATTTTGAAAAAATAAATATTTTTCTATGCATTCTTATGCCAGAAAAAGTAGCTCTTAGGAAAGAGAACAAATATAAGAGAAGTTATTTACTATACAGATGAACCTTCTTAGTACTGATTTTGCTTCTTTGAAAAGCAAATAATTGTAACAGAACTCTGTGACCTTATTCTGTTTCTAAGTAAGAATTTAATATAGTGCTCTCAGGAGGCTTCATATTATTAAGATTTCAGTACTTTTGCAAATATGTATATTACCATATATTTACTAATATACTGTTAGATGTTATCATAGTTTACGTGTGTCAAGGTAAACAAAAGTGCTTTTTATTATGCAGTATCCTTCATTTTTAAAGTTTTGATTATTTAAGTCCAAAAATTGAGCCTTCCCCAAGTGGGTCTTCAAGTCATCAGCGCATGTTAGCAAGACTCTGTTGTACAGTAGATCACATCAACAGGTTTAGGGGAAACACTGAGTGCCAGATCTAGTAGCAGATTTCCATTCCAGACCACTATGCCTGACCTCCTGCACATTGCAGGCCTCAAAACCTCACCCACCCACTCCTGTAATAGACGCGTGACCTCTGCATGAGTTACTTAGCTCCTCAAATCATGATTTAAAGACTTCAAGTGACAAAGAAGCTACCATTTATTCTCATTTAAACCAGCAAGTGACTCATGCTTCAGAGGAAAGCAAAAAACTCCCAGGGTCTCTGCCAATCTGATGTGGGGGCAAATTCCTTCCTGACCCTAAATATGGTGAGCAGTTAGACCCCTGAGCAAGTCAGCAAGTCCCACCTGCTAGACACCTGGGAAAGAATTCTCCGTAGTGACTCAGAGCCCTCCCCATCTAGTGTCCCATCTCTGGCTGTTGGAGATATTTGTTACTCGCAGTTGAAAATGGGCCTCATTCCATTATAGGCAACCTTGCCATACCATCCCCTCCATGAACTTATCAAGCTCAGTCTTGAAAGCAGTTAGGTGTTTTGCCCCAACTGCTCCCCTTGGACAGCTGTTCCAGCACTTCTCCCCTATAATGATTCGAAACCTTTGTCTAATTTCAAGCCTAAACTTGTTGATGGCCAGTTTAGATCTGTTTGTTCTTGTGCCAACATTGGCGCTTAACTTAAATAACTCCTCTCCTTTCCTGGCGTTTATCACTCTGAGGTATTTATAGAGAGCAATCTTATCTCCCTATAACCTTCGTTTGGTTAGGCTAAACAAACCAAGCTCCCTAAGTATCCTCCCATTTAATCAGTTCCTTGCCCATCTTTTGATTCTCGTATTAATCCCCATCTTCTCCAATTTAACTAATATGTGGAAATTTATCATATGTCGTACTGAAATTCGGGTAGATTAGATCTACCATTTCCTTTGTTTAAAAAATCAGTTATGTTCTCAAAGAGATCAGGTTGGTCTGGCATGATCTACCTTTTGTTGTATTTTATCCGAATTACAGTTTACCTCTGTGTCCTTAACGACTTCCCCTTTCAAATTTGTTCCAAGATCTTCTAATTTAAACTAATGGGCCTTTAGTTTCCAGGATCACTTTTTTTCCCCTTTTCTTAAAAATAGCTACTGTATTAGCAGTTCTCCAGTCATATGGTATGGCCCCGAGTTTATGGATTCATTGAAAATCCTTGCTATTGGGCTTGGAATTTCATGTGCCAGTTCCTTTAATATACTTGGATGGAGATTATCTAGGTCCTCCTATTTGCGCTCATTAAACTGTGTGAGTTTGACTTCCACCTCGAATGTGGTACTTTCTACTTCCATATCCTCATTTCCATTAGCCACCCTGCCACTACCCCTAAACTCCTCATTACACTTACTAAAAACTGAAGCAAAATATTCGTTTTAGTGGTCACACTTCTTTCCTTGTTTTCTTTTTACTTATATGACTAAAGAACCTTTTACTATTGGCTTTATCTGAGACTTTGTGGTGTGTACTGCCCAGGACTCAGGGCAGATTGTAATGTTACAATTTAACCCTTTATGTACAATAATGTACATTTAAAATCTTTGTTTTCATACTGATTTTCTTTTGTAGACAGCATAAGGGGAAAAATAAGTACTGAGCTAAGAGCTATATTTAAAAAAATAAATCTGTGTAGACGATATAGAATTTCTGGGTTATATTAAGTAAATATCTCCTTTTTCCAGAACCTGCTTTGTAGCAAAAACCTGTTTACAAATGATTAGTTAGCAGTTGTAGTTCATATTTTGCCTCAATAATAGTAGATGAATGGTTGGTTATCACAAAATATGAGATTGACTTTACTATCAGCTTGTTGTTAATAAGGTAGGATCGCTGGATTTTGTTAATTTTCTTCCTTTCTGAATAATAGTATTTGCTCTTGGGAGTCCGATGGCATTTGTATGAGTGTACTGGGGCGCGCATATGCTGGATAAAATCCTGGCCTATTGAAGTGAATGGAAGTTTTGCCATTTGCTTCAAGGAGGAAATAATTTCATTCATTGAGTAGCTCCACTGAAATAAATGGGGCTACCTATGGGGTAAGGTACTACTCCATGTGAGTTTGTGTGGCAGAATCCGGCCCTAAAAAATGACATGTTGGTACACTTAGGAGTTACTCACGGTCAAAGTATTCAGGCATTACTGCATATATTTTACTGGAACCAAAGTTTGCATTTCTGCTCTCCCCTCAACTGCAGAGGTTCCCCACAACCACTGTGGAAGAATTTTGGAAACTACCTAGGGAGTGTTGACCTACATCTACAGCATACTTTGTAGCCCAGCTCTGGAAAGTGAAACCCCCAGCAGCAGTGTTTAGGAGATGAGATGGCAGGGGCAGAGGATCTGCTGTTTCACAGATCCTCCAATCAATGCCCTTCACAACAGGGGCATGGCATGGAGCTACTACAGCCTTAGCAATGTGGAGCAGCTTCCACTCAGTGGGTTAGAGGGTAGTGAGGATCCATTTTCCTCCGGCCCATGTGGAACCCACTGGCATCTCAGGTTGCATATTGAAGCCAAGATTGTGACCTTTTAAAATAATTAATGTATTATATTGGTTGCCTAAAAATAGTTTTATAAGTTTTGAAAATGTGTAGAATAAACAGTGTATAAGCAGATTTTCGTAGCAGAAGCCCCAGCTTTTATTCAGCAAATATCTGATAAAAATATATTATAGATGTCCATTTTAAATAGCTTTTTGTCACCATTCTCTCCGTTCCATTAATAATGCTCATTTAAGTAAGTGGGGTTTTTTGTGTGTAGGACTGGATTGGGAAGTAATGATTTTGCCAGCTCTCACTGTACTTCACAGGGAGAGGAGGATTGGGACCATAATGTTCTAATATCTGCTTGTGTTAATAGTAAATTTATAAATATATCCAACTAGAATAAGTATTTATAAATATATAATTCTTGTATGTGTAAAGTTTTATATTTTGTTCAGCAGGTAGTGAAATGTTATTGAGAAAATGACAGAAAATACTTACCTATTAATTAATAATTATCTATTTTTATTTTCAAACTAGTGAAAAATGGTTGTATAGGTTTTCTGCATCTGACATTTCAGAGAAAATAGGAGAGATGAGCTGTGTAAGCGCCTAATCCAATAGGGCTACTCTCAATAGGGTTACTTGTGTGCCTAATTGTTTGCAGTATTGGATAAAGGGTATAATTTTCCAAAGCACCTCTATTGACTTTCAGTGGGACTTAAGCTCTGAAGTGCCTAAGTCATTTTTGAAAATGGAATTCAGGCTCCTGAGTTTAGGCACCTGAATTTAGGCACTTGGGAAATGTTATCCTTAACATGAATTTTTTTTGTCAATAATAACATATACTGTAGTTAGTTCTTGCGTTACCTTAACAAATAAACAATCTGGCAATAATTGTCATAGGGAAAAAATTGTACAATTTTTTGTAAGACTGCTTAGTGCAAATTGTTTTAAACAGAAGCATAGGACACAGTTTAAAATGAGGTTACTTAAAAATTGCCTGGAAATCTAAACTTGATTATGTTACTAGGAAAAAAAATATAGAATTCCATTCCATTTTATTTAATTGCATTACATTTGGGGAGGGAGAGAACCCCAAACCCTCTGAATCATATGGTTTTGGAAAATACCTTTGCACAGGGTATCTGGCTGCAGCAGACTCTGGCTCTTTCCCCATTTTCCATTCTTTCTCCTGAATAGAGGCCAGATTCCTTTGGGAAATCATCATTTGTGAAAAGGTCATGAACAGAATGAGGGGCATTCTTTAGTATACGGTTACTGCTAATTAGAAACTAAACATCTGTAACCATGTCAAAGTTATTTGTAGCTGAAAAGAAACATTTATATACAAGATTCCCTCTGCTAACATAAAACATAGCATAGCACGAATATAGGAACAGTTGTAGACAAATCACTTTCCGCTGTGCTGAGGTTATTTTCTAGTAGAACTGAAGCATTCTCATTTAAAAAACAGAAGTTCTTATTAGCACTAAACCAAATATTTCCCTACACTTGCCAATGCAGGATTAAAGGTTTTGCCACATGTGGCCAAAAATACAATATGCAGAAAGGGTTAGACTATGACTAGGACTGATCCACCGTCCTTTTCACATGTGTATAGGACATCTGTTGTCACGCTCCTTGCATTTTCCTGGAGCACAAGGACTATCCTCTCTTAGCACCTCTGTCAAGCAAGTCTCCTAAAGGAAATGTGGAAGAGATGGGGATGTGGAGAGGGGAGCATGCTGCACCATCCAGAAGTTGTAACTGAGCTCCAGAAGAGAGAGTTGCAGCTCCTATGGCAGTATAGCTGCTCTGCACTTCCCCCAGTGCACGCTTGTATCTTCAAGGTATAATGTGGTCTAAAATGGAAACCTTGTCAGATACATTATGCTGTTAACTAAGGCAATGTCTACACTGCCATGTTAAGTCGACGTAATGTAAATTGACATCAAGCCTCCAATTTAAGCAAGTCGATCTTGCGTGTCCACACTACGCTCGTGTCAGCAGAATGCATCCTCACTAGCAGGGCTTACATCGACACACGGAGCACTGCACAGTGGGTAGCTATCCCACAGTACACCTAGCAGAGTGCAGTTTTGGGTTGGGCTTGCGATGCCTTATGGGACCAAAACATTGGCAAGGGTGGTTATGGGAACATGACGTTAGCCTCCCATGATGCACTTACCTCCCTCCCTGCCTCCCTGAAATCAATGCCAAACAAACCAAGCCTCTTTTGCACCCCCCTTTTTTTTGTAAGCCTGGGTTACCCACATGGACACCATAGCATGATAAGCATGGACCCTGCTCAGCTGTACACTGTTGTTGTGATCATTACAAACACCTCGCGCCTTATCCTGCAGTATTTACACAGCCGATACAGGAGCCCCCGCACAGAACAATGCATCCAGCTGCCTTTCTTGAACCTCAGCCAGATGCCTCAACGTGTCTGATTGCTCCTTCATAATCTGCAGCATCTCTTCCTGCGTGGCATGCTCTTGTTCCCTGCATGCTCTCCTGTCCTCCCTGTCCATGTCCAGAGTCTCAGTGTAAACCTCCATGCTCTGAACTCCATCTTGTCACACTCGGAGGAGCACATTAACTCACGGAACATGTCTTCCCGAGTCTTCTTTTTCCACCTTCTTATCTGGGAACATCTCTGTCCTGGTGTGGAGGATGTGCCAATGGACAAGGTTTTAGCTGCAAGGAATGCAAAGCATAAGGGTAGTATTGACAGTGCATGCATTGTTTCTGGTGCAAGGCTAATTATTTTTTATTTAAAAAAAAAAAACACCCCTCAATACACTTCACTGCAAGTCACAACATAATCAAAACCGCTGGCCATTGAAAGGGTCGGTTTCCTGCTCCAGCCATGGTGAGTAAGGTCATGAGGCACGGGCAAGAGGTCTTGTGCTGCTGCTTTTGTGAAGACAGCCTTGGGATCACAGGTTGGAAGTTGAGAAAAGCCCCCTTTCCCCTAGCTACCTGGATGGTGCTTGAGGGCTGGGTTGCTGCAGAGGGTCCCCACACCGCCCCCCGTGGTTGGATAGCTGTGGGGAGTCTCCCCATCTTGGCTGGGCAGCTGCAGGGTCCGCCAGCCCCCTGCCGCAACTGGGTAGCTACGGGGTCCCCCCACCAAGATGAGGGCTGGGAACTGCGTGGGCGGGGCTGGCTGGCAGCTCCACCCCCTGGGGAGAAAATATCAGAGGTCAATGGAAGTCACGGATTCCGTGACCTCTGTGACATAATCATAGCCTTAGCCATGATGAGCTGTGCTGGCGAGTTCTCCACATTGATTAAACAGGAAATGAAAATTCAAAAGTTCCCGGGGCTTGAACAGGGGAGTGGTTGTTTCATGTGTACCTGGCTAACTTGCAGTGGGGTTGAAAGCCCTCTCCAGAGCGGTGACAGCGAAGCACTGTGGGACACCTCCTTGAGGCCAATTCATTCAAATTACACAACGCAGTGTCTACGCTATCTCCATGTCAACCCATGGATGTCGAATCAAGTGCTATGCCTCCCACTGAGGTGGAGTACAGAAGTCGACTTTACAGGCTGCTTAAGTCAGTGGAAGGGACTTGGTAGTGTGGACACATACATTATTAAATCGACCTAAGCGGCTTATGTCGACCTAACTTTTCAGTGTAGACCAGGCCTAAGTGTGTCTGCTGTGTACTAAGCCAGGCCTTTTTATGCATTTGTTTTAGGAACATATGTTTTATTGAAAGTTTGCCCTATATCTGTTTATCTTGTTCATATAAATTGTGTATTAGGCATATTGAGAATCATAAATTTTAGTAAAATTAATAAATGATCACAATCAAATTCGTGTTTACTTTTTGTCATTAGTAACGTCAGTGGCCAACATACATTGCTGCTACTGAACATCCGGGTCTATGGTCCCATTATATTTTTGTCTTAAAGAAGACAAGGACATTTTTGAAGAATAGAATCTTGTGTGGATGTATTTAGATATAGGTGGCTGGAATTACACCCTACCAGTAGCTAGAGGAAATATTATAAAAGTATGTTTTGTAAGGAACATGTTTTGGTTTAGTTTTCACTGTGTTTAGTCATTTAGTTTGCATTTTTATTTTGGAATACTTTAAAATAATCATATTTGGAATAAATGTGTAACTGTTACTTGTTAAGTAATAGCAATGCATGACAAACGTGTTTCTCCATTTTCTAGATGTGGCCACTCTCCTGTGTATCGTTCACGTGAGATGGCAGGCCGAGCCCTTGTTCCATTTGTTATGATAAACCAGATACCACATACAGTACAGTCTCTACTCGCTGGGCTTCCAGAGTGCACCAATCCATGTATACGACAGAATTCTGTGCATGGCCTGCTTCTACAAGTAAGTTCTCCTTTTGCATAATGCGATGTAGTCATAGTTCATGGTGAGTAGAGAAGCACTTATTAAGCAATGTATGAAAACACTTTACAAATCAGTTGTCTAAGATGATAAATATAGAAAGCCAAATTCATAGATGATTTAAATGTTGATATAAATCACATTTCGGTAAATTAGTGTAAGTTGATTTAATATCCATGCGAGAAGAGCAGAAGGACAGAGTTGTAAGAAACAGCAATTTACAAGAAGGGTGCAAGATTATATATGACAGCAGTGCCACTAATATAGAGTTTTTTATCTTTGAATCTCAGAATGCTTTTAAGAAGTGGGAAAATATCATTATTTCCATTTTACAGATGTGAACATTTATGTGCAGAGAGCTTAAGTGACTTGCCCAAGGTCATACACCAACTCTCTGGCAGGTCACAGTCTCCCACTCCCATATCCTGTCTGTTAATCCTTCTTACTTATCTGACACATTTTCCATGATCCTTTTGGTTGTCACTCTTGCTACAACCTCACCTTGTTGTCGTCTTGGCATGTATGCTACACCCACTTCCTCTTACACACTGACTTATATAACTTACATTACCAATTAAGAAATGTCAGAATTTTGCCCCATATGTAGAAATGCATAAATAACCTATAAATAAATATTTCATCGACTCCATAATTGAAAAGCAAAACTGAAAATAATGAAAAAGTGTAGTTAAAGAATACGAGATACAGATACTTGAATTAAATTTATAAATTTGTGAAACAGTATTATTCCAAAAAATTCTCTGAGCCAAAAAGCACAGAGTGAAAACCTCCCAGGCAAAAATAATAATGTCTAAGGGTTTGTTAACATCTCTATTTCCATTCTGTTTTTAGAAATGTGTTCTTGATCCTCTTTTTGTTTTTTATTTTCTTTTTTTAACTATTAGGACATTGGACTGTAAAGAGACATCATTAGCTTCAAATTAACTTACTTACAAAGTTTTGGTTTCTTATACAGCATCCTTTTAAATAGTATATCCTGAAATTCTTTATGAAAATTCCCTTCAAAATTGTTAATAAGTTTTTTGTTTCTGTTTTTGCTGTTCTGTAAACATTTAAAAGGGTCTTTTTAGCACAAGAAAAATTGTCTACCTAACGTTACTGGGAAACAGTAGAACTGACTGTACACAAAAGTGCTATTAAATGCACAAAGTAAAGAAACTTAAAAATTAGAGAAACATTTGTTCCTCTAATGTTTTGGTAATAGTAATCTTAGTAATATAGTAATCCTGTAACTATAGTAGATAAAAAAAAAAAAAACTTTTATGCAGATATGGCTTTCAAGATTATCATGTCCCTTTTTAAAATATGCAACTGTGACAAAGATAGCACTTTTTATCTATGTTATTGGAGAAACTTCTTGGGACATGCAGGTATCAGTACTACATGCTCAATGAGTTTCACATGCTTTCTTGTCTTTGATATAGTGATTGTCTCTGAAGGAATGAGCTATCGGTTCAAGATAGCTGTGGCAAAAAATGAAATAGCAAAGGACACCCTCAATGCATTCTTTTCAATGGTAATGCATTTCCTTTCACATTTTCACTCAGAATTGTGCTGTTTCTTGTAAAATGGTAATATCTACCCACTTTATAATTTTTTCCCAAATTGCATTTTTGCAGGATTTCCAATACGAAGTCCGTCTGATGCAAACAGACACCTTTTTCACACTAAAGACAAAATGATTTTAAATTATTTCATCAACTTTGAGTGGGAAATACTTAGTAATCTGCTGACATTTACACGTGAGGTTTATTCCCATCCTTTTAGCAATGACCTTCGTCAGATTTTGACATCTATGTTTGAGAAATCATTTGCATAGGGAGATATGAGTTGCCATATTGGATCAGATCCGTATGCTTCCGTGTCCTGTCTCTGGCAATGAACAGTACCAGTTGCTTCTGAGGAAAGTGTGAAATTACCATAACGGACAATTATCTAGTAATTTGCCTACAGGGGAAATTTCTTAATCAGATGATAGTAGGAGATGCTTTATGTCCTGAACCTTGAGAGCTGACATCTCTTGTAAATTTTAATCATAGCATATGATATCCTCTAATTTCTTTTGACTGAAGGGTATATTGATAGGGTACAGAGTAGCAGGCCAATTCTATTTGTATAGGAGTGTTAATGCAGACCTGTCATATTTGGGGATGGGTATTTTAAAGTGCTTTATAGTTTAAGACATTATGGACAGTAGCTTTGCTTGTTTCCTTGTATGTTCTCTAAATCTTTTTCTTGTTCCAAACATTTCTTATAGTTCACTTTTAAATGGAGCAATTAAATCTTTTCTATGTGCTTCTTAATTCTGAACCCAGCTGTGATAAGCTTCATATTCTGTAACTGGAGGTCAAATTCTAGGAAACAGCCCACGATCAATTTGGAATCGTAAATTAACTCACCTGCTGTTCCTTTAATTTAGGGTAATCAGTTGTGTTTTGTGCTTGCTTTTAAATTTGTCGTACTAGTAATTTAGCTGCTTTGTTGCCTTTTTTTCATGAGAATTCATCTGACAATGCCTTACTGTGTGTGTTCACTTCTGTTAGCCTGCAACTGTCCATGGCTCTCAACGTATCTTGGCACCCCTTCTTATTGTGAGTTCTCTTATGTCTTTTCCAGAGTGTTCTTTTCTCTTAAATTTCCTGTATGGTCAGCAATTTTAGGACAGGAGAAACGGAAGGGAGTCCCTATAACAGCTATAATCGTCAGCTATACCTGTGCCCCGTGATATACCAGATTTAGTTTCTGGTTTATCATTAATTTACATAAAGTTAGGGGTTTTTTTTGCTGATACAGACTAACACAGTTACCACTCTGAAACCTGTCATAAAGTTAGTTGTAGGTCTCCAATAATTCCCTCACTATTTTTAGAACCTGGAATGAAAATCTGCTGGCAAATCTATCTTCCCTTCCTGCTTTATTTTATTTTATAGAAGAGAGTTCATTGCTTGTAAAAGGAGCCAGATGGTCGGATCTAAAAATTGAAGTCTTTTGTTTAAATTCACTTGTAGGAGCAGGGCCACTGGGCTGCAGTGGTTGGGTTGTATATGCTGCAGGAGAGGAATATTTACCTCAAAACAAAACTGTTTTTAAAAATTAAAAAATCTATTTTATTGGGCTTTGTAAAATTTCTCCTTCCCCTTTTAAAAATATGTTTACAAAATATAAACGTTTGTGAAACAATCTGACATTGTTCCTTTAAAGTGAGTATATGCTTTCCCCCTTTGAATAATGACATGAAACAAAAAAAAGCCCAGAATACATGGCTTTATGCCCTGTAATGATACCACTATACATAACATAAATAAAGAAAAAAGACACATTCAATTATGGTTCCTCTAGTTATACGCTAAATAAAACCACCATTGTTGGTAATTGAAAACAATAAAGAGACTGGTTTCATTTTAATTGCTGAAATCCCGGTTTAGCTATTCTCAGATAGAAAATATTTAGCTCTTATCTATATATGTAGAGCCATAAAAAAAGGAGGGTAGGTCACAATTTTAAATGAAAATTAGAGTTGCATTTTTGAAAAGCTCTTCTGACTAGTTTTGAAAATTGAGTATAACTTTCAAAAATATTCAGAACCAATATTCAGAATTCCTTTTGTAGGCATGGCAGGCATGAGGACAGCAGAAAACCAGTTGATATAGGCAAGATGTAATTGGAGGAGGCAGCTTTGAGCAAATGTTGCATCATTTTTCTTGCGCTGCTTATGGAATACCTCTGTGTGAGATCTGCCATTTTGGCAGGAGATGGCTGGTTGGAAAGAGAGTGGGGCATGGAGAGAGTCATTGTGTGTCACTATTCCTTGCAGTCCCTCTTGAAGCATGTTTGGGATGATTGCTGGCAATCTCCACTTTTTCCTTCTCTTATGCTTTTGACCACTGCATCTTTATTGTGTCTGGATTATGCCTCTCAAGACTCCCCCTCCACTTTTTACTCAAACATCCAATTCATCTGATCATATGCCCCAGCCCTATGTCATACTCAGTCCTGGAACTGTACTCAAGAACACATCATGCCATCTTGATACTTCCATCTAGCTCATTTGTGGCTCTTCTGGTTGAACTGTGTTATTAATAATTTCTCTTAACTGCTTGTGACAAGCTGGGAATTTCTTGGAACACTTCTCTGAAAACAACTAATAGACTTGTGTGCTGTCATGATTTTTCTGTCTTTCTCCCAGAGTTTCTTCAAAGGATATTTTCCTTCTAAAAGAGTTTTCCTATCCTGGAGCTCAAACATGGTAAAACGTAGACTTGTCTGCCTGTTGGCTCCCAGTTTATATCAGCTGTGCCTTCTGTTTACAGGCACAGAACACATTCCTCCAAGTCCAGTTCTTTGCTAACTGCCTATCGCTCCTCAGTAGGGTTTTCTTACTGCATTTTAATTTTTTTGAGTTTTACCTCTCCCACCTCTTACAAGTGCAATGCCGATTTCTTCTCATTTTCTTGAAGATTTGACATTGCCTGTTCATTCTTTAAATTCAGCCCATTGCAATGCAATCTCAGTTAACACATCACAAAACCAGCACCGCTAGTACTTATTGACATCCTTGTTGGCATTCTGAGCAGAAAGGCCTAAGACTGGATGCATATGGAGACTGAACTATACTCTCTCTCACCTAGGCGTGGGATCCCTCCAGGAAACAGTTGAGGCACATTACCACTGCCTATGCCCCATACTCATTGTGTGGACAAACAGGACATTCAGTCTACAGCGTGGCCAATCTGTCACTGGTTGCAAGTAGTAAAAATGCTTATACGCAGGAGAGATTAAAGAAGTGAAATCTCTTTATTTATTTGAATTAAATTCTGTGGAATGTTTCCCTCCCCTTGTTTGTTCCCTACTCTCTTTTTGGTAAGGTGAGGATTTTGTGCTAAAAATGATCCAGGGGGTATAGGATAAATTCTCTTAAAATTGGTTTCTGTTTGTTGAGGCTACTTGTCCCTCTTAAAACTGGAGTGAGTATGTGTGTGTGTGTGTGTGTGTCGGGGGGAGTATATATACACATCATGTAGTGTAACTTTTGATATCTTGATGCCCAGTTTAACTGAGCACAATGTATGTATTTGCCACACTACTTCTAATTTACAAGTTGAGTCCACTTATCTGTTATCACAGTAAATTCAGTTATTACACATGAGATTTGTAACAAGCTAAGCAAATAGAGGATTTTAATAAAAATAAGTAGACAGTTATTTTCTAACCTGAATACCTAAAATCAAGCTGCCTGGGGTCAACCTGTCAAATTCCAAAATGTGCAAATTGAGGAGCACAAGATGAATAATAAAGTAGGAAAGCTCAGAAGTAAGTGGGATTGATTTTTTTTTTAACATAAAATGTTCTGTAACTTAATTTTCATAATTATTTTATCTGTGATGGATATAATTGAGAATAATGATAACACAAATGCTGTGTGGTCTGAAAGTAAATTTTGGTTTTAGGTGAGTAATGGTTGAGATTTGTGGGGTTTTTTAAAATGATACTCCAAACACCTCAAAATAAAAAACCCTAATGGAATCAGAGTTATATTTCAAAAAGGGAGACTGCCAGAGATGTGGTAAAGTCTAATAAAGATTTTTTTATTGTTACTGATTTTGCATGGAAGGTTCTCTTATACTGTGTTGATAGTGGGCAGTAAAAAGCCCTACATTTGCTTGATTAATGTTGGCACTGTGGTTTTCTATAATCCCTCTTGTACTGCCTATGTAAGCCTACCTTTATTTAAAAAAAAAAAAAGTTTTCTGATATATTGTCAAGGCTGATTCCCCACTCTGGCACCTTGAGTGCACAAAGTGCGGGCTCGCAAGGATTCTAAAAATTAATACTGGCCACTCCAGGCTTATATTAAACTTCCATGGTTACAGCTTTTCTCTGACCTTGGATGGGTAGATGCTGCCACCACCCAAGTGCAAAAACCCCTTAGAGAACCCAGGAAGGCGCACTTGGGAATTCCTTCCTGTGGCGTACCTTCAAGCCCCTTCACCCCCCTTCAGGGAAGAGCTGAGAAAGAAAACAAAGGAAATCAGCTGTTGCCACCAGCTAATTAAACAACATGTGCACAAACCTTTTGGGACACAAAAATTCAATCCTGTTCTTAAAAAGGTAAATTTTATTAAGAACAAAAAAGAAAGAAAATGCATTTGGAAACCTAGCCTATTGCTAGACTTAAAAAAAAAAAAAAAGAATCAAGAAGAGCTTTCTTGAGGTCCAACTTAAAGATCACAAGCAAAACAAAAGCACCTGGGGTTAGCACAGAGGAATCCACAAGCCAAAAAAGAAATTAACCTAATCACGTCTTCCTAAACATTTCCTGATCTACTTACATATCTGGGGTTTTAAATGAGTAGTTTCTAGGTATGATTTGATGATTTTTCATACCTGGCCCAAAGCTTCTTACAGCATCACTGCTCTGTCCCTTCTCTCTGGGAGAACAACAGACAGACAAACAAAGGGGAAGTTTTTTCCCAGTTTTAAAAAGTTCTAGCCTTCCCATTGGCTCTTTTGGTCAGGTGCCCACTCCCTTCTTTTACCTATGCAGGGAGACTTTTTTAACCTTTTACAGGTAAAGCCAGTAGAGAACAACCACTAAGAGGGATTTTATAGCTAGCTGGCTGGCTGGGTGTCCACAAAAGGGAGCTACCCCACCCACCCTTTTGTTTATCACATATACCCTTTTGCACCTCTCTGATATTCTCACTGTTGGGCAAATTCTGTGTTTTAGGGATCAGTGGACATCCATTTAAATCAAGAGTTCTTTGCTGAGCATGTCTTATCTACCTCTGCCCCCTCGAAACCCATGAAGTGTTCTTGAGGTGAGGATTTGGTTGTACTATCTGAGAACCTATTATGTGTTCTGTAATATAGGAGTACGTCGTTCAGAAATGTCTGTTCAGTCTTATACATACAGCTATTATATTAAGCACTCTTGTGATTTACTTGTGGTTTAGTCACAGAAGCTTTGGAGAACTCTTTCTAGAGCCAATTGGAGGCTTGGGCCCCAGACTGGTAGTTATCTTATGACTGACAACTCCAGCTGCTTCCATCAATGACTATGGTACATGTATGTCTAAAGCAGGTGTTCTTAAAATATTCATTTAAATTTAAATATGTTAATGCTGGTTATTTTCCAAAAGAAGGTAATAGGGATTGCATCATTTGCCTGCATGTTTAAGAGAAAAGCACTTAGGTTAAAAGAAAACTCTGTTCATCCTGAAAAATTATATAATTCTGAGTTTAGTTGTGTTAAAATTAGGGCTGTCAAGCGATTAAAAAAATTAATCGTGATTAATCACAAAGTTAATCGCACTGTTAAACAATAATAGAATACCATTTATTTAAATATTTTGGATGTTTTCTACATTTTCAAATATATTCATTTAAGTTACAACACAGAATAAAAAGTGAACAGTGCTCACTTTATATTTATTTTTGATTACAAGTATTTGCACTGTAAAAAACAAAAGAAATAGTATTTTTCAATTCACCTATTAGAAGTACTGTAATGCAGTCTCTTTAGCATGACAGTTGAACTTACAAATGTAGAACTATGTACAAAAAAACTGCATTCAAAATTAAAACAAGGTAAAATTTTAGAGCCTGCAAGTCCATTCAGTCCTACTTCTCGTTCAGCCAATTGCTAAGACAAACAAGTTTGTTTACATTTGCAGGAGATAATGTTGCCCTCTTCTTGTTTACAATGTCACCTGAAAGTGAGAACAGGCACTCTCATAGCACTGTTGTAGCCGGCGTCGCAATATATTTATGTGCTAGATGCGCTAAAGATTCATATGTCCCTTCACGCTTCAACCAGCATTCCAGTGGACATGCGTCCATGCTGATAATGGGTTCTGCTCAATAACAATCCAAAGTAGTGCAGACCAGTGCATCTTCATTTTCATCATCTGAGTCAGATCCCACCAGCAGAAGGTTGATTTTCCTTTTTGGTGGTTCGGGTTCTGTAATTTCCGCATCAGAGTGTTGCTCTTTTAAGACTTCTGAAAGCATGCTCCACACCTTGTCCCACTCAGATTTTGGAAGGCACTTCAGATTCTTAAACCTTGGGTTGATTAGAAATCTTCACATTGGTACCTTCTTTGTGTTTTGTGAAATCTACAGTGAAAGCGTTCTTAAAATGAACATGTGCTGGGTCATCATCTGAGACGGCTAAAACATGAAATATATGGCAGAATGCGGGTAAAACAGAGCCGGGGAACATACAATTCTCCTCCTCAGAGCTTAGTCACAAATTTAATTAACGCATTATTTTTTGAATGAGCGTCATCAGCATGTCCTCTGGAATGGTGGCCGAAGCATGAAGAGCTGTACGATTTTTAGCATATCTGGCACGTAAATACCTTGCAATGCCAGCTACAAAAGTGCCATGCAAATGCCTGTTCTTACTTTCTGATGACATTGTAAATAAGAAGAGGGCAGCATTATCTCCTGTTAATGTAAACAAACTTATTTTTCTTAGCGATTGGCTGAACAAGAAGTAGGAATGAGTGGACTTATAGGCTCTGAAGTTTTACATGGTTTTGTTTTTGAGTGCAGTTATATAACCAAAAAAAAATCTACATTTGTAAATTGCACTTTCACGACAAAGAGATTGCACTACAGTGCTTGTATGAGGTGAATTGCAAAATACTATTTCTTTTATCATTTTTACAGAGCAAATATTTGTAATAAAAAATAATATACACTTTGATTTCAATAGAAAAACATCCAAAATATTTAATAAATTTTAAAAGGTATTCTATTATTTAACAGGGCAATTAAAACCGTGATTAATCGCGAATAATTTTTTTAATTGTGATTCATTTTTTTGAGTTAATCGTGTGAGTTAACTGTGATTAATCGACAGCCCTAGTTAAAATGTGCTTAATTACATGATCTCTGGATTGCCCATATTGGGTCAGACTAATAGTCCATCTAGCCCAGTATCCTGTCTTCTTACAGGCCAATAGCAGATGCTTTAGAGGCAATTAACTGAACAGGGCAATTATCAAGTGATCCTTTCACTGTTGTACAGTCCCAGCTTCTGACAGTTAGAAATTTAGGGACACTCAGAGCATGGGGTTGCGTCCCTGACCATCTTAGCTAATATCCATTGATCGACCTATCTTCTATGAAGTTATTGAATTCTTTTTTTGAACCCAGTTATACTTTTGGCCTCCACAACATCCTCTGGCAATGAGTTCCACAGGCTGACTCTGTGTTGTGTGAAGAAGTACTGTTTTAATTTAGTTTTACACCCGACTCCTATTAATTTCATTGGGCAACTCCTGGTTCTAGTGTTAGGTGAAGGAATAAATAATACCTTCCTATTCACTTTGTTCACACCATTCATGATTTCATAGACGTCTGTCATATCCCCCCTTCGTCATCTCTTTTTCTAAGCTGAACAGTCCCTGTCTTTTTAATCTCTCATCATAGGGAAGCTGTTCCATGCCCCTCATCATTTTTGTTGTCCTTCTCCATACTTTTTCCAATTCTAATATAACTTTTTTGTGGTGGAGCAACCAGAACTGCATGTAGTGTTTAGGTGTGGGCTTACCGTGGATTTATACAGTGGCATTAAGATATTTTATGTCTTATTATCTATCCCTTTTCTAATGGTTCCTAACATTCTTTTAGCTTTTTTGACTCCCGCTGCACATTGAGTGGATGTTTTCCGAGAACTACCCATGACTCCAAGATCTTTCTTGAGTAGTAACAGCTAATTTATGCCCCTTCATTTTATACATATAGTTGTTATGTTTTCCATTGTGCATTAGTTTACACCTACCAACATTGAGTTTCATCTTCCATTTTATTGCCCAGTCATCCAGTTTTGTGAGATCCTTTTGTAACGTTTTGCAGTTAGCTTTGGGCTCATCTATCTTGAGTAGTTTTGTATCGTCTACAGACAAAACCAACTCACTGTTTATCCCCTTTTCCAGATGGTTTATGAATATGTTGAACAGCACATCTCCAGTACAGATCCTTTGCAGACATTGCTGTTTACATCTTTCTGTTGTGAAAATTAACCATTTATTCAGACCCTTTGTTTCCTTCCCTCTTATCCCAAGACTACTTACTTTTTGTAATAGTCTTTGGTGTAGGACTTTGTCAAAGGCTTTCTGAAAGTGCAGGTACACTATATTCAGTGGGATCACCCTTCTCCACATGCTGGTTGATGCCCTCAAAGAATTCTAATAGATTTGTGTGATATGATTTCTCTTTACAAAAGCTGTGTTGACTCTTCCCCAACATATCGTGTTCATCTCTGTGTCTGATAATTTTGTTCTTTACCATAGTGTCAACCAATTCGCCTAGTACTGAAGTTTGGCTTCTCAGCCTGTAGTTGCCAAGATAGCCTCTAGAGCAGGGGTGGCCAACCCGTGCCTGAGAAGGAGCCAGAATTTGGCAATGTACATTGCCAAAGACCCACAGTATTATGTCAGCAGCCCCCGTCAGCTCCCCTACCCCACCTGCCAGCCACCCCGCCCATCAGGGCCTCCTCTCCCTCCCTGTGCCTCATGCAGGAGGCTCTGGGGGGGGCGAGGAGAAGAGCGAGGGCGTGGCAGACTCAGGGAAGGGGGCGGGAAGGGACAGGGCCTTGGGGGAAGGGGTGAAGTGGGGGCAGAGCCTGTGGCAGAAGCAGGGGTTGAACAGTGAGCATGGGAAAGTTGGCACCTGTAGCTCCAGCCCTGGAGTTGGTGCCTATGCAAGGAGCTGCATATTAACTTCTGAAGAGGTGCATGCGGCTCCGGAGCCACAGGTTGGCCACCCTGCTCTAGAGCTTTTTTAAAAATCAGCATTACATTAGCTATCCTGTAGTCATCTGGTACAGTGGTTGATTTAAGTGACAGATTATATACCACAATTAGTAGTTCTGCAGTTTCGTATTTGAGTTTCTTCAGAACTCTTGGGTGAATACCATCTGGTCCTGGTAACTTTTATTACTGTTTAGTTTATCAGTTTGTTCCAAAAATGTCTCTACTGACACCAATTTTAATTAATCCATTAATTCTAAATAAAAACAACGAGGAGTCCTTGTTGTTTTTACTGATACAGACTAACACGGCTACCCCTCTGAGATTATAAATAGTGATTTTGAAAAAGTGATGAGCATATGAACTTTCAGCTTGCTTTTCTGAGCTAAACAGGCTTTTTGTTTTTTTCATTTTATGAAACCTGTATCAGTAATGTGGGGGTTACTTGACTTCAAAAGCTGTGCCATATGTGTAGGACTGGAATCCCATTTTATCAGTGCAGTGGAGTAACAGGGTGTGAGATACAGATAGAAGTGTTCACTCATCAGTCTCTGTTCATTAGTATCTAGAACCATCTTGCTCATTTGTTGCTTGGAAAAAGAGCGTTTTATTGAACTGCTATAAGTAATTGTGGAGCAGAGGATATAGTATTTTGGATCAAACCTACAGTAGCAGAGAATAGGCTTTTTTCTTTAAACAGAAAAATCTAAACATAACCATGTCATCATCTTCTATTTTATGAGCCACATACAGCTCCCATTGACTTCAGTGAGAGCAGGATTGGGCCAATGCCTTTTATCCTATAACACTGATTATATTTTTTCTCTTTACAATGTCAAATGAATGAAGATTATTAAAAGAGGCAGTGTGGTTTCAGTTAACTTCTCTGTGCCTCAGTTTGCCAATCTGTAAAGTGTGAATAATACTACTTATCTACCTCACAGAGCTCTTGCGAGGATTAACAATGAGAATCAGATAGCTGGGTGCCATGGAAAGAGATGGGGAAAGTATAATGAGCCTTACTCCCACTTCGTCTTCCTTGCACCCCCTACACAAGGACCAGTCCACAGCAGTACTCCTTTCACTCTGGAGGGAATGCTTGCACTCCCCTTAGTACCTCTGGGTTACAAGTTAGCCTAAAGAGAGAGAGGCTGAGGTAGGGCTCCTTGCTGCCCCTTGTCTACAGCTGACATGGTATACAAAGGAAAGCAAGTTCATTATCCAAATGGGTGGTGGTGTGTGCGCACTCCCTCTGTGCACTGGGGAGCTGCAGGATATTTTTTTGTATCACCTGAGAAACAATTCCTCCCGGAGTTCCCCTAAGGGGTGCAGCTTCACGAGCAGCTTTGAGATCGCTGGCTTAAAGTTGCTATAAACGTGCTGAGTATTTAGTTTTATTTAATTTTTCTATTTTATTTAGGTGTTTATTCCATTCAATATTGAGTGACTTTGTCTCAAATTAAAACGGCATAGGGCTGAAAATTTAAATATCATTCTTGAATGTTACTTTCATTAAGCATAAGCAGAACAACCCATTACATTTAAGAAGTTGTAATAATTTTTCTAGTTTTGCCCATAAATTAATAAGATTTTTACATTCCTAAATGACCTTCCATTGAAATACAAAATCTGATAATATTTGTAAGTATTTCATAGGAATAATTTGGTGAAGGAAAGCTTTTCTTCTTTCTTGTAATACATAGTCTTTATTAGTTCAAACTAGTCCCTTTAGCGCGTGTGTTATAAATGCTTTGAAGAGAATGTGATTGTTGCTATTGAAATCAGTAGCCCTTATGCTTCTTTCACAGCCAGTGGTGGATTAGCCACTGGGCCAATGGGACCCATACCTAGGGGCCTTGCAAAAATGGGCGCTCCCATGCCCTGACCCACTCTGCCTGCCCACCCAGGGCTCCTGCCTGGTAGTGGGGTTGGGGTGGAGGGCTTTGCCTGCTCCGCCCACCCAGCGCTCCTGCCAGGGAGCGGGGGAAGCCCCCATGCCCCAACTCCGCTCCCGAGCAGGGGGACTGCAGGTGAAATGGGGGAGAGGGACCCCCACTTGCTCTGGCCCAGAGCCCCACAAAACCATAATCCGCCTCTGTTCACAGGTGTAAACGGCCTATGTCCGATGAAGTCAGTAGAGTTCCTGTTGTGTTAACCTAGTGCATGTGATATGAGAATTGGGCCCAAAGGGAGACAGTATCAAACCTTGAGTGCCCTTGTGTTATTGAAGTGGTTGGTAAACTCATTTTGACTTCAATGGGTCAGGAGCTCAGAGCTCAGTGCCTTGCAGGAAATCTTCAGCATTTTTCAGGTTTAGGTCTCATGTTCATGAAAATACTCCTTATAATTAGCATTATGGTTCATGAGACTTTAATATTTAGTTGGGTTGGCTTGATACAGTGGTATAAAAGTGTTGTCGTTTGTGAATTACTTTGTTTGGCTTGGCAGTAGCATTGAAAGCATCGCAGTTCATAGTTAAACTTATAAAACCTAATATAGTGAGTGCATGTTATTAGCTGGAGATCAAAGAAGAAAAACGACTATAATTAAATGTTTTCAGTTGAAACTTCCTTGCAGCTGCTCTTCTTCAGAGCTCAGTTTTTAGTGTGCAAGATAAGCTTTACTTTTAAGATCAGAACAAAGAGAAAAGAAATATTAGTGTCAAGTGAAAAAACATGCACCTAAACATAAGTAACAGTAACAAAACAGCTGTCTTATTTCTTCATGCTGTAAATTCTTATTCGCTATCTATATATTGTCATAGATGTATATAGTGCTTTATAAGTATGTGAGCAGACAAAGGCCATGCACCAAGTAACTTTTCATTGTTCAACACAAATATAGCTAAATTGGCAAAATGGAAGCAGACATCTTGGGAGAAGAGATGAAAAGCGGTGGAAAGTTTGCCAAAAAATTCTCTTTCCAGCTCCTAGCTTTTTTTTATCAATTCACATGGTACCAACAGTTAGAGATTTCATATCTAGACCAGACAGTACTTTGAAGAAGCCCTTACTTTAATTAATCAATAGCTCTCCCAAATATTGACGCTCTGACTGACTTCCTGAGTCACATCACCAGTTCTCAGGATGAAACAAAATTATAGTCTGATTTTACAACTCCTCTTGGATCATTTGATCTAGCCTCTTCTAGTTTGATCAGTTCCTTACTTAGCCTAAATAGGTGAGCAATTAACTGGGGCTATGTAGAAGAGCTATCTTCTTAGGCTTTGTCTTCACCGCTTTAAAAAAAAAAAAGGGTGTTTTTTTACAACAGGCGTTAGTTATCCTGTTGTAAAATTCCAGTGGAGACAAAGCATTGTAGTTTTACTTTGAGGTAAATTCGGGGAGGTCAATTATCAGCAGGTGTAATACTGGTCTCGCCTAAGTACCTCACGGTAAACACTACAGGGAAATTGTCTCCATTAGGATTTTATAGTGAGAACTCTTTTGCATTTATCTCATTTAAAAAAAACAACAAAAAACCACCTCTTTAAGCAGTGAAGACAGTCTTGATCTACCTGATAATTTTCAGAAAGAGCTTTCTGTTTCAGTATGGTACAAGAACATAAGAATGGCCATACTGGGTCAGACCAGAGGTCCATCTAGCCCAGTATCCTGTCTTCCGACAGTGGCCAATGTCAGGTGTCCCAGAGGGAATGAATAGAACAGGCAATCATCAAATGATCCATCCCATTGCCAACCACATATGTTCAGAAATCATGAGTCAGGCCACTAAAATCATGAGATTAAAAAAATAAAATAAAATAAATGTTGGGATCTTTTTGTTTGTCCGTTTTTGAGGCATATTTTAAGCTTTTCTCTGCAACCATGAAGGCTAAAGTCTTCAAATGAAAGCTAACATTCTCATGTAGCCACCTGTCTTCAGAAGCTGGGGCTTAAAAAAACCAACAGCCCCCCAAAAGCACCAAGTATTGTGAAACTTGTGATAAAAATGGTGAGAGTTTGTAACACTCCTGTTTCCAGTGTGACTTAAATGGATTCATATAAACAATAGATTCACATTAACAAAAATGATGAAAGGTCTAGAAAACATGACCTGTAAAGGAAGATTGAAAAAATTGGGTTTATTTAGTCTGGAGAAGAGAAGACTGAGAGGGGACATACCAGTTTTCAAGTACATAAAAGGTTGTTACAAGGGAGGAGAGAGAAAAAATATTCTTCTTAACCTCTGAGGATAGGACAAGAAGCAGTGGGCTTAAATTGCAGCAAGGGCGGTTCAGGTTGGACATTAGGAAAAACTTCCTAACTGTCAGAGTGGTTAAGCACTGGAATAAATTGTGGAATCTCCATTATTGGAGATTTTTAAGAGCAGGTTGGACAAACACCTGTCAGGGATGGTCTAGATCAGTGATTCCCAAACTGGGGTTTGTGAAATGTTACAGGGGGTTCTCGGGAAAAAATTCTCTAATGGTGGACAGAGCTGTCTCTAGGGACCCTGGGCAGCACGGAGCCATCAGCCCAGTGCCCCTGGACTTACAAGAGCTAAGCGGATCAAAGCAAGCATATCTATCAGACTGAGGAGATTTAAACGTTAAGACTCCTTATAAGAAGTGGAAAGGGAGGTGGATATTTTTTGCTGTTTTTAAAATTAAATAGGCAGCTAGCATTGTTTTTAAAATTATTGTGAAGAACAAGTTTAAGCTTTGTTGTAACGTGCTTTGTTTGCCTGGACTGCTCAAGAACTGAATGCTTGTGTAGGAGGAACTCTTTGAGTTGGCTTCTAAAATGCCTTCATGCTGTTTCACATCTGATACTCCTTGATGAAACATAGGAGCCTTGTCATATAACAGGCTTATTCAAAGTGATACAAGCTACGAAAGTCAGATCTTGGAAGAGTGTTGCCATTTTCATAATGTAATAAAAATACTGTAATGATTAATAATAATAAATAGTGTGTAATAAGCGTGTCATAAAAACAAATGCTATATTTTCAAGATCACTGCTTTTATAATTTATACTCAGGTAAAGGAGAAAATCCTTAGAAATATTCATTTTTAGGAGGGGTTGTGCGAGACTTGACATTTTAGTGAAAGGGGTTCACAGGTTTTTAAAGTTTGGGAACCACTGGTCTAGATAATACTTAGTCCTGCCTTGAGTGCAGGGGACTGGACTAGATGACCTCTCGAGGTCCCTTCCAGTTCTATGATTCTATGAAAATGCCTTCATATTGATTTATATGCAAATATGGATATATATCACAATACGATATTTCTCCTAATAATATATTGACTAGGTGCATATACCAAACAGGAATTCAAATTGTTGTTCATTTTATGTATTTAATTTTTTTTAAAGAAATCTGAAGATGTAGTCCATACACTTACACACAAGTTCTCTAATAATATAAAATAATATATAGAACTGGACAAAATAGACGACAATTACAGAATTTTAAAATATCTTCAGAATGAGAACTCTTCAAAATTTTTCTACAAGTGCTAAAAATATGAAAGAACATTTTTAAACCTTGTACTTATAAAAATGGTTCTTTATTGTATATTTACAAAATATTTTCATTGGCACAGTGTTCCAGAATATTTTTATAGAAAGACCTTTTTATAGAATCAATTCTTCTCTACATTTATTACAGTAATTTAGGGCCTGATTCAGAGCCTACTGAAATTAATAAAAAACGATCATTGAGTTCAGTGACCTTAGCTACTGACATGGGGCCTGATTTAGTGTACTATATCAGGGTAGTCAACAGGCTGACCGCGAGCCAAATCCAGATCACCAGATGCTTTTGAACAGACCCTGAAATCGTTTTATTTACTTATTATTGTTTTTATTATTTTCTCTGGAATATTTTCTTGACCCAGAAATTTGGACCTTTACAAAAAGTAAGTGATTGCCCCTGAACTATATGCTTTCTTTTCAGTCAGCAGCACAGCTTTCTTGAGATGCATTTCAGACTGAGATCTGTCAGTTGAGATGAGACCGCTAATTACAAAACTAACTCAGCTGCAGACTTAGGTGACCTATATCTGTCAGTCAGTTTTCCACTATGTTGTTACACTTAGGGCTTGTCTATACTTACAGCTAAATCGATTCTGCTTCGATCGATGCGGTGTTGTTGATTTAGCGGGTTTGGTGAAGACAAGCTAAGTTGATGGCAGAGCGCTCTCCTGTCGGCGTCTGTAGTCCACCTCCCCAGCAAGCGGAAGGCAAGCTGACGGAAGAGCGTCTCCTGTTGACACAGTACAGTGCAGACACCGCTGTAAGTCGACCTAAGTTACATCGACTTCAGTTACGTAACTGATGTAGCATAACTTAGGTCGACTTACAGCTTCATTATAGAGCAGCCCTTAATCTGTAGTAAGTTTTATATAACAGTTTACTGTGTACTTTTCTATAAAACAGTTCTTTAAAAGTGGAACACAGAGTAGTACACTGTTCTACAAGATGTTACATAATTTGCTTAACTTTACTACTACAAGTTGCCGCATTGAAGTGAAGCGGCGGTACAGTGAAGCATGTGCATGTTTGTAAGATTGGGGCATTAATGTAACTTCATGAGTACAAACAGGCAGCTGAGTAGCGTTACTCATGTGTCAGCTCCAGTGGCACTCTATTTTTCTACATTGCAAGATGCACAATGAACAAGAAAAATGATCCTAGTGAATTTTTTTCACGGTACAACTTTTCTGTATGTATGTATTTATTTTACTGTGTGGATGTGTTATGGAACCCATTTTTGCTCTGAATGCTGTTAAGAATTGCTGAACACCTTAAATGTAGCAGTGCTGGTTGCTCCCTATATATTGTACTGCTTTATTTGAAACAGTCAGTGAATTTGCAGTTGGCAAAATATTCATTTTGTGATGGGTTTTATAATCCTCAGTACTTGTAAGCGAAACAGATGTAGCTGGTTTGCGTACATATTTGATATAATATGACGTAATATATTTGTCCTCTTAATGGTCTAAAACCAAAACCTATAGAAAGCAGTACATTGTTCAGCGCCTAAAAGACAGTCTGTTTAACTTATATACCATAGTATGTAACAAACAATACTGTTGCCTTTTTGTAAATTATCTTTAAAGCAGGAGCTGTTTTATATAGAAATAGGCTGTGTTTTTCAATGTCTAAAGTTTTATTGAAACTAATTAATGTGGCTAAATGTATTAATTATTTTTATTAACACCATTGTTAGCACCATGGTAAACTCTTAATAGTTTAATGAAAGGGAAATTATTATATTTGTAATATCTTAATGTGGATGTTAGAAGCAAACTCTGTTGTCACAAGGTACTTCTTTTTCCGTTTAGATCTTTACAAAAGTGAAACTATTTTGAGCATTAGCCAGTTCATTTGATTTAGTCCTGACTGATTTAGATTCCCTGAAGAGCAGTTTGAACTTGAGTGAAATCTTAAATTTTTCTCTTATTTTTAAGAGTTCAGTTATGCATCAAAGGACATATTTCTTGCACCTGTTTTATATTATGAATCCTTATTAAGTGTCCTCCATGATTAGTCAGAAAAGCAGTACTATCATTCTGTCACAGACAAAGGATGTTTTTACATTTGGGAAGGAGAAAGTTGAAACTTGTAAAGTGTATTGAAGATATAGCCTACTAGGTGGTATGGTGGATTTAATCTGGCAATCTACAGAGTTCATTTTTCATCTATGAAAACTTGTTTTCTATCCCACCCGCATAGGTATTTTTCTTCCTTTTGATCTGAAAACTATATCTTTAAAAGGTTCATCGCCAAAAGAAAGATAATCCTGGATACACATCCTGGATACACGTCTTAAAATACCAATCCATGATGTGTTGTAAAATGTTACAGTCAGGAAAAATATTTATGAAGAATGAGGGCTTTTTATTATACCCAGTATCTTTTAAAATTCATACTACATTCAGAAAACAAAGAAGGGTGTCAGTGTTTGGTCTCTGGGGACTTTCTCAACCTATTTGAAAAAACAGAACATAATTTTACTTGAGACAAGGAATTGGAGTACCAGCATCTAAAGTGATGGATGAGAGAAGAAAATGATGAGGGGCAAATAGATACCAAAAAGTGGGTAATTAATTGGCAAAGGATCAGCTTACATACAGCAAAGGCCAAATTTAAGAATCCCAAACACAAGAATGAAGATTATAAACAAGATCGGAGAAAAGGAACAGCAAGTAATAAAATGGAGCCAAGTCAACAAAACAGAATGAAATAAAAGGACACTTGACTCGGGAGGGAAAGTCTTTTTAATAAGAAACCAGTAGAATTAATTTAATACCTCTTTTCTTCCCTGAATCTACAGCTTTGTGATCACCTTACTGCTAGTCTCACTGTCTTTTCATCTGATACAAGTCACAGTCCTTCCTCGTGCTAGCCTTTTGGCTGTCCCTGTCCTTTCTGTGTTTTATTGATTATTTAATTATTTTATATATCTCCATTTCTAAAGTAGCAACAATTGTATAAGGATTTTCTGGGAGCAGGTGGGATGCAGCTGTTTGATTCTTGACTCTGAATAAAGTGTTTTTAACTTTTTTACTTCTAAAAATCTAAGCAGGCTAAGTGGAGTGTGAGAGTGGGCTGAGAGCAACCCTTAACGCGCATTTGGTAGTTCTTTGTTTTATTTTTCTCTCCCAAATGAGGTTGCGAGTTTTCCTAAATGGGGTGAGTGAGTTTCTCCCCCCTCCCAAGTAGTCACATTTAAATCCCTGTGCACACCCCTGCCATTGTACATTACTTTGCATTTATCAGCATTGAATTCCATCTGCCACTTTGTTACCTGTCTTTGTTGTAACTCTTCTCAGTCTGCTTTAGACTTAATTGTCTTGAGTAGTTTTGTATCATCTGCAAACTTTCCTACCCCACTGTTGGTGGGGAGCTAACTGAGAGGGTGACAGGGGATGGAGGTTAGGGATATCCCTAACATACCTCTTTCTTACTCCCATAGCTAGGGGGGGATCTGAAGGCATGATAGACATGTTCCCCAGGTCTTCCCCATTGTCTTTCCTTCTTTTCACAGTATCTACTGTTTGCCAAAGGTCCCCCATGAATTCTGCTGTCAGAGGTTTTCCCCTGTCTCCACACAGTGCAGAATTCCTCAGTCCTCCCACTCTGTTGTGTTGTCCCTGTTTCCTTGATGTCACCTGCTATCCCAGAACATTGTTGTTTTCATTAGTGGGTTTCCTTTCTGTTTTCATAATGTTTCTGATGTTCCCTTGCATCTGAGACCAGATGTTGATGTAATAAAACCCAGGCATGGGACACAATGCAGGGGTTACTAATTGAAATTTTAGGGCCAGAGTTATGCAGAAGGGTGACAGATTAGATGATCATAATGATCCTTTGGCCTTAAATTCTCCAGGAAATTTGGTGGGGCCAAATTATGGCAAAGAATTTAAATAGTCTTGTTACTAAATTTTTCCTAAAAAAACGGTGTAAGCATATTTCTCCATATATAGGTAGAAGTATAGAAAAATTGATATCTGTATGTCTACTTTTGTTTCAGAAAGGGTTGAGTAAAAGGGTGAGATTCATCATCAGGAAGTCTTACAAATGATTATATTTGCCCTTTAAAGTGCTTTCCTTTATTTCAAAATTGCCCAACCACTCAGTATTACAAGAATTCACATAAGAATTCAACTTTCATTGATTCCCGTTGACTTATGGCCTGATTTTCAAAGGTTTAGCACCTGTAGTCTCATTGACTTTGATTTAAATAATATCTATGGTTTCTTCGCACGTTTAATTTTTTTTCCCTTCCCAGACTATAACTTCTAAACAGTCTCTAGTTATAGACTGTCTAGAGGTTAAGGGGTGTTTTGGTTAAAGTTTTACTAAAACAAAATTTCAGATATCCATTTGTTATTTACTTTTTCTGACTATATAAGAATGTTCTCCCTTCAAGTTAGTAAATAGTGCTTTAGGTATTGAAAAGGTTTTTTTTCATGGAGAAGTTTATTTGAGAGGGAAAAATAAATAATCTTTGTGGTCCCTTTGCAGCTGTATATTTACAGAATGTATCGACATAGGACTGAAGTTTAATTTAAACGTGATAGTTGCACTGTCTAAATGTATGTATTCATTACGTTTCATAATGTTAGAGATTTGACTTGATAATATTCAAAGGAAAAATCTGTCAAGGTGGCAGAGTTATAATTTATAAGGCCTAAATTAAAAAAAACCCTCCAAGAAACAGCTGTATAGCAAATTGAATATGTTGTATCCTTACCACCCAGTTAAAAATATTCAGCAATTTTTTCCCTTTTTATCTGTTCTCTTTATTTGTGAAACAATGCAGTACATGTAACTAGATTAATAAAATGTAAAGAGATCAATAATCACTTCACTAACTTCACTATATGCACTCCAGATGACTTCTGTCTTCTTGCTTCTCTGCATTTTAACATTTGAGCTACTGTGTGTGGTGTGAGTTGTGAATGTTTAGGGTAACCACTAGGGGACATAGAGCAAGGCAGTAAGAGTCAATGTAAACAGGAAATAAAGGCAGTCTTGCATTCACCCCAACCAAGGTACGCTAAACCTATGTAATCTCTACATTGTGTACCATAAAAAGATATCAGCTGGAGAGTTTGCTCTTCTCTTGAGTCAGATAGAATTTTGAACAATAAAATGAAGCTACGTATTTTGTTTTTCATCTGGTGATGATCAATATTGAAGACCAAAAGAGCTATTGTCAGACATAGGAACAGCTCACGTTCAGTTGCCTAGATATATGAGTAAATACAGCAGTTTAAAACACGTTAATTATAAAACAAGATTACCATATTTGCACTTTTGTCCCCTTACTAATACAACCCATATAATAAGAAAAGAGAAGATGCATACTGTATATGTGTATTGGTATAGTTACATCAAACAATATCTGATTGAAACAATTTGCTTTCTCTCTCGAACAAGAAGAGACTTCATTGATGGTAATTCAGTTTTTTAAGAGAGAGAGGCTTTCTGATTCTGATTCCAGGGAATGATGGTTGAGATAAATAGCTGGTAAAATTAATCATTTTTAAGTACTTCTCATTTTTATTTTGCAGATGCCATTTTAGATTGTTCAGTAGTCTGGAAATGTCTGAAAGTTTGAGCTTTATGTATATTATACATAAAAACACTATGTTAAACAATATTATTAAGGCTGCAAAGTCAAGCTGTCAAAAGTTAGGAAAAACCAGTATTGAGGTTGCCTGTACAATTGTAGTTCTTTTCTGCCTTGCGTGCATGCATTTTGATATGGTCTTTAATTATGTGATCACATGCTATTTTTTCCACAGGACACCTGCCTTATTCAGTGCAAGATGGATGGTACTCAATGAGCAACTGTTACAGCGCTGGCTGAGCTCCCTCATGTGGACACTCACCAGGCTGCAGAAATAGTCCCAAACCTTGGATTCCATATGCTCTTAGACTGGCTGGATCTGACCAGAGTCCAGTCATCGTCTCAAGCTGTGGGCTTTTGAGCACACTGTTGGGGTGCAGATCTTTGTGTAGCACTCTTTCTGGGGATATGGTACTTTGCAGTCCAACTGCTTAGGCTCTGAAACTTGTGCAGGCCCTCCCAATCATCTCCAGTAGCAAATGCTTGCTCTCTGAGTTCTTCAGAGAAGCAATCAACTGCCTTAAACTTGAGCCCATTCTTTGTCTCCCTGCAATCCCCTAATTCATTCACTACGCATCTTCCATCTTCTTCAATGAATGAAGCAAAGGTCCTACAGAAAACAGCTTCCTTCAGTACATAACCCTGATTTATGCCTAGAATAGGTCCATTCTCTCTATTGAATGATGCAGGGTCCTATGGAAAAAATAGAATGTGATCATATAACTAAAAATAGTATATGAAAGTTGAGGGCCTCTGGATTACCATCTCACCCCTTAGAGACTATGTTACTGTTAAAGCAAGGGACACACACACTTTGCAAAGGAATTTCTAAACCACTCACACTCTACTCATAGACAAAACATAAGAGATGTACAGATTTATGGAAAAATAACAAACACCTTGCAAAATCTTCCCTCCAGTGTCCTGATTTCCTGCACAGGCAACCTTAATTCTATCATGTCCTAACTTTTGGTTGGTTGACTTTACAACTTTAATAATGTACTTTTAATGTAGGGTTGGATTTATTATCTTTTATTTTAAAATTCCTTAGATTCTCACAGAAAAAACAAATTCCACCATGTGGCATCAAATTGACACCCACTTGAGTCATCAGCAGGGTTGGAACTTTTAGATCCACCTCACAGATCTCTACCACTTGAGCTAACGGAATGACTGATAGCAGCACTAGAGGAGGTTGGTACACCTGGTCTGTGGGTTTCACAGACAGCAGAAGACTGGTGAGACTTAGGAATCCTGTGTTCCATTCCAGGCACTGGAGCGGAGTGTACCCTAGTAGCCAGAGGCTCTTCTTCCCATTGCCCACAAGCTTGACCCCTTTTTGCTGCATCCCCTCCAACCTTTCCTTGTCCCAGTCCTGTCCCTTCCCCAGGCGTGGCTCCTCATTCCAATCCCAGTCTCCACTCCTCAGGCTTCTCATCCCAGTCTCCTTGCCCAATCATTCCCAACCACCTCCCCCAAATCCCTGCTCCTTGTCCAACCTGTCTGTCTTGCCCTCCTGGCTCTTCATCTGATCCGTTTCTTTCTTCCTGACCTGCAGTCAATCCCCATCCCTGCTGCCTCCCAGTCCCATTCTACCTCCCTGCACTTGTCATCCAGTTTCAGTGTGTCCTTTCCCCCACTAGCTCCTGGTTCCCATCTCTTTGCCCAACCAGTCCCAATTCTGCCCATGCATCCTGCCTGTTTGTGAGATCTGAGTCCTTGTCCCTGCACACTGTCTTTCCTCCAACCCACTGGTTCCTAGTTGTTGCCTGCCCAGTCCCAGTCTCCCTTGTTGGCTCCATGTCCAATCTCAGTCATCCCCCGCCCAATGACTATCCCCTATTTCTTTCCCTCGCGCAGCTGGTCCAGTCTCCCCCCTCCACACTCAGTTACCAGTCTCCTCTGCCTCCAAACTCCCATTCCCAGTTTCCCTCATTTTCCCCTTGGGGAAAAAACACATTTTTTGGATGGATGTATTGAATGGTATTTGTGATACATTAATAAACATAGTAATTTCAATTTCTTCTTTAACCCATCTGACACAAGGAGCAGTACTTCTAATTATACCTCAAAATATTTTGAAATAGATGTTTTGGTACTGTGCTAACAAGTTGGGGCTGTTTCATGTTCATTTATCCCAACAAACCGTCTCCTCCTTGAGATTTATTAGCCCAGGATATTGCTATTAATAAGTTAGCAGGACACCGTCTCAAGTCATTATACTGATGTGTACTTTCTGTCATCTCACTTTGCACTGGCCTTTGCTACTATAAATCCCTTTAGCTATCAATAACTACTTTCCCATATCTTTCCAATGTATATGCCTAAAGTAGGCATGATCACCTCAAATTCTGACCCATTCTCAAGTCAGCCATCCCACCTATCTTCACAGTATTTCCTGCCCACCTTCCCCCCAGTCCTCTTTGCTTGGGGAGGGGATAGTTTCTCTTTTAATTAAACACTATTTATTATCAATGGTTAGGTAAAATAACAGGGTGGAAGGAGGAGGAAGGGTTAGAAGTACACAATCATTTTTATTTTGTGCATATGGTTTGGGAGTCTAAGGGCACTAGCCAGTCAGTTGATCACTGTGGATGTTAAGAAACAACTGTATAATGGAGAAAATCTTTATTCTCTTGGCTTGCTAATAAAATATCCATGAGCCAACCAAAATGCAAGAAATTGCATAGATGAGAAATACGTATGCATTTTTGGGTTAGTAACTGTGCATCCTCCGTGCAAAATAGATGGGACCGTTCCATTTAAGTGTTATAAGTCATGAACAGGAAGCACATTCAAATTGTCTAATTAAAATGAGCCAGTGACTTCTTAATAAAGCCCTTCTTTATGGGGGAAAAAATCAGGTTATTCTAATAGGTAAAATATTGAAAACTAGGAATACAATTGTATAGTGGCTAAAACTGGTCTACTGGCCTATCTGCATGTAGCTCATATACCTAAGAATTCTATAATAATTTTCTCTTATTCTTGCATGGTCTATGTTGCATTGTAAACAAAGGAGGGAACTATTATTGCATAGTTTCTAGACATGCTGTAACACTGTTAACTATTGGGACTCTGTCTATCATCAGATCTTGAAGTGAAAGTCATAATGTGTCCAATTAGTGCTATGTTGAGAGGTTTGACCCTTAGCCTGTGTAACAAAGATTTAGATTGCTTTTTTCCTTAACTTCAGCTTGCTAGGAGATCCCTTATCATCTTAAAATAGAAACAGATGGAGGCTCTGTTTGCAGCTGGTTGATTCATGCTTAAAGGATTGCAGTGCTAACAAAACTGACAGTGCACCGAAGATAAGTTAACTAGATTTGGAAAAAGAACTTGGAACCTTTTTTGAGACCACGAAATTGCTATCGGTTAACTACTGTACATACAGTTTATCAAAAGCTGTGCAGCGCCTCCTGAGTTAAAGTTTGATGGACCAATAACTTCTGAATCAACTTGTTGCTGTTACTTCCTCCTGAGAAGAAAGATACTCTCAATTCTCCCTTCTTGACTTAATGCTTCAGAGAGAAATGATGGGCCTTTTTATTGTATTTCTGTTTCTCTTGTATATAGCAATGCATTCTTTCACCTTGTTTATATTTTTATCCCGAAAGGTAGAAAAGCCACCCTTACTTCTGCGCTGCCTTCAGAGCTGGGCAGCTGGAGAGCAGCAGCTGCTGGCCAGGTGCCTAGCTCTGAAGGCAGCGCTGCCATCAGCAGCAGCACAGAAGTAAGGGTAGCAATACCATCACTCCCCTATAATAGCCTTGCAACCCTCTTTTAGGTCAGGACCCCCAGTTTGCGAAACGCTGCATACTTTTTTATACTTTTACCTTATAGTATAGGGAAAAGTACACAAAAGACCAGATTTCACGGGGGAGACCAGATTTCACGGTCTGTGACACATTTTTCACGGCCATGAATTTGGTAAGGCCCTATTCATGACATGCATTTTTTACTTTAGTAAGTTTTATAGCTTCCAAAAAGCAGGTATTGTGCAGTAAGCCTTCTAAATTGAAAAAGTAGTTACCACCAGACTCCAACAACATGGCTCCAACCAAATAGTTACCACCAGGCTCCAAGTAAGGTTCAGGCCAGGATACAGCAGAGACAGCTCTTGTGGCCCTAACAAATTACCTCCTTAAGGCCACGGACACAGGCAAGATCTCCATGCACATACTGTCGTAGTTTGACATAGTAAGCCATGAGGTACTGCTAACTCACCTACATAGCATAGTATGGAGGAATTAATTAAAACTTTAAAAATTAAAAACAAAAACCTTATCCCAAACACAGGTTTAACCCCCCAAAAAGGACACATTCCAAAGACTCCATGAAGTTCACTAGGGACTTCTCTACTGCTATTGAATTTACATGGAAGGAGCTCATCTACTGTGGTGATGGCAGCTGTATAAAGTCCATAGGCAATAGACAAACAGAGTCATTTATGAAGTCATATTATTACAACTTAAAGTTCCAATGTAATTCAGAGTGCAGAAGGAATGCTTGACGGTTTTGAGTTTCAAACTAGTATGATCTGTGTAGGCTGATCCTTTGTCTGAAAAAAATGCATTAGATGATGAGATTTGTGGGGAGAATATGTTTTAGCTGCTTTGGACAGATGTGTTTAAATGGCTAGCTAAATTAAAGTGTGGGGACTGAAAAGCGGCATAATATATTGCAGTTGTACTTCTTGGTGTTCACTTCAAAGCATAAATGCCATATTCATTAAGCCTGGTCTTTGATTATGCAGTTAGCCCGCGCATTGCCCTTAAGTTTACCTTGGCTTGGGCACTTGCAGTTAAATGGCACTGTGAAAATTACTGGAAAACATTAACATTAACTTGTTATTGTAAGCTGACATCATGCTGAGCCTGATGGGAAGTAACATTTATAAATAGCCTTGTCTGTATGCGTAGGGTGAAAATCTGCTGAGTTTCAGCAATGGCTATTATAATATGGTTCATTTATTTGCTACAGTTTAAATTTCAGTAGGGGTTATCTCTGTTTCTATGGACATGTTTTTGTAATTTTGAAAGGTACACAGTACCAGGGGAAACAGCCAGGAAACTCTATTGTCTAAAACTTTTTCATATGTTATTAATACTGAGGAAATACTGACTTGATGTTTTCACCAAGTGTTTCTTGTGGTGCATTTTATATTTTTAGCCATTTTAGTAAAATAGATTTTTTTCCCCCACTTTTTCAGTAGTGAGCAAGATACTCTCTTAAAAATAAAATAGGCTTAAAACATAGTATGTTTTGCACTTAGATATGTATGTGGGTCAAGGCATTGAACTGGAACTTGAAAATTCTGAGTTCAGTTCCTCTGTGACCTTTGGCAAATCACTTAATCTCTCCATGCCTCAGTTCCCCATCGGTAATACTTCCTTTCTGTCACCCTTTGTCTGTTTTTTTTCTTTTTTAGATTATAAATTCGTAAAGGCAGGAGATTTTTCTGATTCTTTGTGTAGCGTCTAGCATAAGGGGGGGGTCTCAGTTTTAGTTGGGGCCTCTAGGAGCTACTATATGCATATATACATTTTTTTCACTATTTATCAACTAAAGAAACAAGGGTTTTTTGATATAGCTGATGTTATCCTTATATCTGTTTAAACTGCTTAAGATTTAAGGCCTTGTGTGGGTTTACACTACAAAAATTTCCAGATAATATAATTTGGAGGGACAAGAATGTGGATGGAAGTGCGGTAATCAGGGGTTGTCAGGTGCTTATATTGCCTTAAGGTTTTGCAAGGCTATACATTCATATACTGTATTTGGTGGTGGTTGTTCTTTGGGATCCTGGTCCGTGATTGGGGCTTGTAGGTACTACAGAAAAATAAATAATATATAGTGCATTAATAAAAATAAATAATAATAATAGGCTCTTATAGTGCTTTTCACTGTACATGTCAAAGTGCTTTACAAAGATGATCGTATCTCTATCCCATTTTACAGATGGGAAAACTGAAGCACAAGGGAGGTTAAAGTGGTTTATCCAAGGACACACAGCAGGCCAGTGGCTAAGCTGGGACTAGAACCCAGGTTTCCCCCCGTTGCTCTATTCACTAGGCAAAACTGCCTCCCCGTTGCAAAGCACACATACATTTCTGCCATGAACTTGTACCTGCTAAGTCTGCTAGCTAAATTCAGAACTAGTAGAAGCAGATGAAGCTCCCTTGATCTGAGTGTGCAGTCTGATAGTGATATTGGTAAGCACACCTTGGCTTTGGCTTTGGGTGTTATATAATTATGAACCTTTCTATTTTCCTTTTTCCCCCTCCCTTTAAAAAGTCCTAGTAAGTTTTGTTAAAAAAATACATTAATACAGCCTTTATGTTTGCACCGTTAAGCATGCAAAGGTCAAGGAATGCAAAACGTTGAATGCAATGTTAACTCTACCCCTACACACTTGTGTTAGATACAGTCTTCAGCGTCTAATAACTTGTATTAAGGTTGTATTAAAAAGATTGTGGTTGAAAAACTGTGTGCGAGCACATGATTAAAGGCAGGGCTTGATGCCGCACTACTTGCACAGGAAGAGCCTGTGAGGACACTTTTCCCCCAGAGTTATTCATCTGTGGGGAAGCATGCAGCATACAGGCTGGGGAAGATAAGCTACAGCCTCTTCTCAGCCTGTAGTGCCCACTTCAGAGAGTTGTGGGTACTTTATGCCAGCGCAACTCTTTCTAGCGTAAGTGGCCCTATGTCCAGGATTATGTCGGGTTCCAGGGCTGAATATAGTCATGTATTGTAATGCATATTTATAAGGGATCTAAGTGTAAGTTTTGGGAGGCAAAGGCCATCTTTTTTTGTTCTGAGATTGTACAGTGCCTAGTGTTGTTTCATTCCTAAGACACCTTCATGATGCAGGACTGTGGTTCTTTCCAGTTTAAATAATTATGAATTAATATTGCATGTTCAGTCTTAACTTTTTGCTTTGGTAGTCCTGAGTATACACTGACTTTGTAGCACTGACCTGCACAAAGTTAATGTTGCATTCATGCTTTTTACATTTTTCTTTACATTTCCTTACATGTTAAACAGATATGCTTATAGTGTTTTTACTTTGTTGAAAAGGAGAACATTTTTGTTTTGAATCCATATGTATATATTGCACATTCCTGTCTGAAGAGGCCAGTAATTTGACATAGTAAAATTCTTGTGGGTATTATCTGCATTAAGAAAGTGCATTAATGGAACTGTAGAATGGTCAGTTTTTGGAACATTTTCCCTGGTATTATAAATACAGTGTGGCAGAAGTGAAAAAAGATGCCATGGTTTTCAGCATGCCTAGAAGAGCTATTAATATAACCTAAAGGGGTTATTGGCTCAGAGGAAGACCCTTTGAGAATGTAATTACTACTAGCAACTACATGTATGAGAGTTTGTTTTTGTGAAAGGACTGAAATGTAACTAAATGGGGAGTAGTCACTGAGCAGGGCTGTTTTCAGTGAGGGCCCGCATGAATCGGTTCTTGGCCCTACACTGTTTAACATTTATTATCAATGACCAGGAAGAAAACATAAAATCATCTCTGATAAAGTTGGCAGATGACACAAAAATTGGAGAAGTGGTAAATAATGAAGAGGACAGGTCACTGATTCAGAAAGATTGGCTCACTTGATAAACTAGGCACAAGCAAACAATATCCATTTTGATAGAGCTAAATGTAAATGCATGCCTCTAGGAACAAAGAATGTAGGCCATACTTACTAGATGGAGAACTTGATCCTGGATAACAGTGACCCTGAAAAAGATTTTGGGGTGGGGTGGATATTCAGCTGAACATTAGCTTCCAGTGTGACATTGTGACCAAAACAGCTAATGCGACCCTGGAATGCATAATCGGGGACTCTTGAGTAGCAGTAGAGAGGTTGCTTTACCTCTGTGTTTGGCACTGGTGCGACCACTCCTGGAATACTGTGTCCATTACTGGTGCCCACAGTTCAAGAATTCTGTTGATAAATTGAAAAAAGTTCTGAGAAGAGCCACAAGAATGATTAAGGGATTAGAAAACATGCCTTACAGTATAGATTCAAGGAGCTCAGTCTGTTTGGCTTAAGCAAGAGAAAGCAAAGGGGTGACTTGATCTCAGTTGGTAAGTACCTACCCAGGGAACAAATATTTAATAATAGGCTCTTCAGTCTAGCAGAGAGAGTTTAACATGATCTAATGGCTGGAAGTTGAAGCTAGTCAAATTCAAACTAGAAATAAGGCATACATTTTTAATGGTGAGAGTAATTAATTATTGGAGTACTTTTCCAAGGATCATGGTGGATTTTCCATTGCTGGCAATTTTTAAATCAAGACTAGATGTTTTTGAAAAAGATCTGCTCCAGGAATTTATTTTGGGGAAGTTCTGTGGCCTTTGTGTTATACAGGAGGTCTGACTAAATGGTCCCTTCAGGTCTTAGAATCTTTGAATATGGAGAAACACGTATGGCAGATCATTGCAATGGAAAAATTGACAGATAGTCTTATACCAGGATCAAGCAGATTTTATAGTGTATGGGTACCAGTTTTGTAGTTAGAACAAAATAAATATGTAGGTAATAACATGAGGTTGAACAAGTACAACTGTGTCCATTAAAGGTAGCAAATTCTAGGAAATAAGCACAAGTGTAACAGTGGAGGTGATTCCCACACAAAGGGAGAATATGGCAGCTGGTTATGACCTATATGATTTATAGAGAGAAAAATGATAGAAGGGAAAAATTTTAGATTTACATGGCCATAAGCACGAGATAACACCATGAGGAGATGGTGGAGTAACTATTTACATTTCAACAATGTGTGCTGCAGACTATTGACTAGACCTTTGAACAGATATTTGTGATGTTGCAGTCTGTAGACCTTAGACACTCTTGTTGCTTTGCACCTTAAATAAAGTGAAATGAGTAGGTGAGGGACTGGAACTTATTTTATAGCTGTGGAGAAGATGTACTATATGTGTTTGGAACTGTCAATTTATTAGGTTTCCATTAATAAGGATAAACATCTGTGTAATTTAAATGATTAGTTCTTCTTAGTTCATGTATGCGCTGTAGGTTTTTTTTTTTTCCTTCTTCAGTTGAATGACACTTTTTTTAAACCTGCTCATTTTCAGCTGAAGTGTTACCTCTTTTGGCACTGGCCAGGTGGAAAAGACGTGAAATATTGGAGCATGGGCTTCTGCTCATTATGGCAGCTGCTATGACAATACTTTTAGACTAAGTTAATGGACAAGTTGCTCTTTCCAAAACCAACAAAAATACTGGTTCAGAAGTAGTGGGTACTTGTGAGCTCTCTCCACCTTTGGAAATGCAGATTAGACAAAATACCCTTGTGTAACTGACCTTGCTCATTGCCCTTCAGCTCTCCTGTTTCAGTGGGATAATTTATCTCTTCCATGAAACCTGCCTTTAACATCCATCCTCGTTCTAAACCTCCCAGTTTAGAACAAATCTGTGCACCCAGGAACCTATTTGGACATTGTTTCCTCTTAAAGGCCCCATGCCTGTGGACTCTGGAAAGTGGTTTTTACTTAAACATGACATAAAAAATGTGGGCACAAGCTGCATGAGGCTTCTAAGGGCATGTTCCTGCTCCTGTTGAAGTGAATGTCAGAATTCCTTTTAACTTGAGTGGGAGCAGTATTGGGCCCTAAATGTACAACTTGTCATTATTAACCCAGAGACACAAAAGGGAACTTAGGATAGTGCCAGAAAACACATATGGGATATGACACTAGTTGGCAGCAAAAGAAATATGTATAACTCACTCATAGAAGAGCACTTTTGCACGTACCCTTTTACCAGATTGCCACTTCCCCACCGCTAATAATTGTCGATGTTTTGTGTAGTGGCTGGTTGTATTGCGAGAGGGTAGCTACGTAAATGACTCTGTGTAGAATGGTGGTTCTTTTTCAAGTGCTTTCTCATGTCCATTCCATGTTAGGTGTGCGCGCACCGTTGCCAGAGATTTTTTCCCTCCGTGGTATCCATTAGGCTGTCTGTAGCGCCCTCTGCTGCCATGCACTCATATGCCGGTATAAGCGGCCTGGCCGGCCCCACAGTCTCTAAATACCTTCTTACCGCTTGTGACGGTCACAGGAACAACTTCTCTTGCTTCGGTAAGGTGTTCTACTCGTGGTTCTGTTGTTCTTTAGTTTAGTTACCTTCTGTTTTATTTTCTAGTATTCGTGTTCATAGTGTATATAGTAGTGGGGTATATAGTTAGATCCCCTCTTTTAGCTTAGAGGGACTCTCTGCCCCTGGGGCTGAGCATGCCCCAGTCTCTGGGCTTCAAACCCTGCGCCTCCTGTGGCAAGCCCATGCCGGTAAGCAACCCACACCCCAGCTCTCTGAAGTGTCTGGGGGAAGCCTACATGTGGAAGCCCAAATTTGCCGTGAATTCAAGCCTGATACAAAAAGGGTTAGGGAGGCCAGACTAAGGGCTATCCTGATGGACTTTGCACTTAGGCTGGCATTGAGGCCAAGCAGGTTGGACTTGGTGCCAAGCAGGTTGGCTTCAGTGTGGAGCACTCCTCTGGCAATATGGGTTTCTCAGCATCATTCCCCTTCTCCAGTACCAAGAAAGAAACACAAGAAACAACAGTCGGAGAGGGAACGCTCCCCAGAACCGAGAAAGGACAAGCAAGGGGAGGGCAACAGAGTGTGACCTGCATCTGGTCACTCCTCTACCCCTGCTTGACTCCATCCTGTTTGCAGGTGTTGTTGAGTCTGGTGCGGGACTGTCCACCGACACTGAGGAGGGAGGACATCTTGGGGCCAGCAGGATCATGGTGCCTTCCACCTTGGAGGCCTTTGTAGAAGCCAGGGACCTGATGACTGTCCTGGTACCGCCGACCCCAATGGGCCAACTACCGGCACCGATGAGAGTGTCAAGCAGACGGAAACAAGTTACCCTGAGCTCCTATCCATCACCATGTCCCTTGGTACCGACCAGAGGGAAACTGGCCCTGCTGATGTGGCAAAGACTTTCCCACCCCAACACTGATCCCTGGACCCTCAGCACCAGCTGCAGAAGCGAGTGGTACTGCCCCCTCATGGTCTCCTTGAGATGACTCAGAGCCGGGCACGGAGCTCTGCATGCAACCAAGGGCCCATCACCAGTACCTGACTTACATCCCACTAGATCTCGGTGGTGCCCCTCCTGGCACTTGTTCTGGAGGGCAGTGGCCTATGCATGTTCAATGTCCATTTTGGATATGGGGTTTTCCCCTGGTATAGAGACTGCTTTCTAGCTGTTCATGGTCGGTGGTGTTCAAGAGAGGGGCTTCTCCGCCATACCCATACTCCAGAACCGAGCCTGGTACCAACACTCAGGACTTAGGCCTGCATGATATGACTGGTGCAGAAGAAGAAGACGACCCCCCCACCACCACCAGTACAGGCCTCTTCCTCCTCCTACTCAGATGAAGCTGTCTTAGGACTGAGCAGCTTGGTGCCACAGGATGATGTCAGAACTTACCAGGAGCTCTATTGGAAAGAGTGGCTTCTAACCTGGGGCTAGAGGTGCAGGTTCTTAAAGAATCCTCACACAGCCTCATTGACGTTTTGGCTGAGGTGGCCCTACCTCTCAATGAGGCTGTTATGGTTCCAGTCAAGTCCCTATGGCCGACGCCTTCTTCTTTGCCCTCCATCTCAAAAAAGAGCAGAGAAAAAGTACTATGTTTCGGTCAAGGGATATGAACATCTGTATTCCCACCCTTTCCATGGGTCCCTTGTGGTCACAGCAGCCAATGAGCGAGACAGGCAAGGGCAGCAAGGTGCGACCCCCCCCCCCCCTCCAAGCAAAAGGACTCAAAAAAGCTAGACCTGTTTGGTAGGAAGATTTATTCCACTGGTGGGTTACAGCATTGCATTTCGAACCAGCAGGGCTTAGAATCATAGAAGATTAGGGTTGGAAGAGACCTGAGGAAGTCCTCTAGTCCAACCCCCTGCTCAAAGCAGCACCAACCCCAACTAAATCATCCCAGCCAGGCCTTTGTCAAGCCAGACCTTAGAACTCACCAGGGGCTTCCTTGGGAGGTATGATTATAACATCTGGGACTCCATGGCAATGTTTAAGGACTCGTTGCCACAGGAGTCCAGGCAAGAGTTCTCTGCTCTGAAGGAGGAAGGAAAGACCATAGCCTGGCCCAGCCTCCAAGGAGCCCTAGATGCAGCTGACACAGCATCCAGAATGATGGCTTTGACCATGGTCATGAGGTGGTGCTCCTGGCTCCAATCCTCAGGGCAGCAATCCATCCAAGATCTTCCCTTTGCGGGAACCTCCCTGTTCTCTGAGCAGACACTTAAAACTTTATGGTCTGAAATATTCCAGAAATATTCCATATATCCTCAGAACCTTGGACCTCTACTCCCTGGCACCTTCAAGGAAGCATTTCAAACCTCAAGAGCTGACTGGCTCTTTGGCTCTGCCATCTCGCCAGGACCTGTTTAAGAAACAAAGCAGGGGTTACAGGCATAGGCAGTTGCACCCCTCATAGAATCATAGAATATCAGGGTTGGAAGGGACCTCAGGAGGTCATCTAGTCCAACCCCCTGCTCAAAGCAGGACCAATCCCCAATTAAATCATCCCAGCCAGGGCTTTGTCAAGCCTGACCTTAAAAACTTCTAAGGAAGGAGATTCTACCACCTCCCTAGGTAACACATTCCAGTGTTTCACCACCCTCCTAGTGAAAAAGTTTTTCCTAATATCCAATCTAAACCTCCTGCACTGCAACTTGAGACCATTACTCCTTGTTCTGTCATCAGCTACCACTGAGAACAGTCTAGATCCATCCTCTTTGGAACCCCCTTTCAGGTAGTTGAAAGCAGCTATCAAATCCCCCCTCATTCTTCTCTTCCGCAGACTAAACAATCCCAGTTCCCTCAGCCTCTCCTCATAAGTCATGTGCTCCAGTCCCCTAATAATTTTTGTTGCCCTCCGCTGGACTCTTTCCAATTTTTCCACATCCTTCTTGTAGTGTGGGGCCCAAAACTGGACACAGTACTCCAGATGAGGCCTCACCAATGTCGAATAGAGGGGAATGATTACGTCCCTCGATCTGCTGGCAATGCCCCTACTTATACATCCCAAAATGCCATTGGCCTTCTTGGCAACAAGGGCACAGTGTTGACTCATATGCAGCTTCTCGTCCACTGTCACCCCTAGGTCCTTTTCCGCAGAACTGCTGCCTAGCCATTCGGTCCCTAGTCTGTAGGGGTGCATTGGATTCTTCCGTCCTAAGTGCAGGACCCTGCACTTATCCTTGTTGAACCTCCATCAGATTTCTTTTGGCCCAATCCTCCAATTTGTCTAGGTCCCTCTGTATTCTATCCCTACCTGCCACCGTATCTACCACTCCTCCTAGTTTAGTATCATCCGCAAATATGCTGAGAGTGCAATCCACACCATCCTCCAAATCATTTATGAAGATATTGAACAAAACCAGCCCCAGGACCGACCCTTGGGGCACTCCACTTGATACCGGCTGCCAACTAGACATGGAGCCATTGATCACTACCCGTTGAGCCCGACAATCTAGCCAACTTTCTGCCCACCTTATAGTGCATTCATCCAGCCCATACTTCTTTAACTTGCTGACAAGAATACTGTGGGAGACCGTGTCAAAAGCTTTGCTAAAGTCAAGAAACAATACATCCATTGCTTTCCCTTCATCCACAGAGCCAGTAATCTCATCATAGAAGGCGATTAGATTAGTCAGGCATGACCTTCCCTTGGTGAATCCATGCTGACTGTTCCTGATCACTTTCCTCTCGTGTAAGTGCTTCAGGATAGATTCCTTGAGGACCTGCTCCATGATTTTTCCAGGGACTGGGGTGAGGCTGACTGGCCTGTAGTTCCCAGGATCCTCCTCCTTCCCTTTTTTAAAGATTGGCACTACATTAGCCTTTTTCCAGTCATCCGGGACTTCCCCCGTTCGCCACGAGTTTTCAAAGATAATGGCCAATGGCTCTGCAATCACATCCGCCAACTCCTTTAGCACTCTCGGATGCAACGCATCTGGCCCCATGGACTTGTGCACGTCCAGCTTTTCTAAATAGTCCCTAACCACCTCTTTCTCCATAGAGGGCTGGCCACCTACTCCCCATGCTGTGTTGCCCAGCGCAGCAGTCTGGGAGCTGACCTTGTTTGTGAAGACAGAGGCAAAGAAAGCATTGAGTACATTAGCTTTTTCCACATCCTCTCTCACTAGGTTGCCTCCCTCATTCAGTAAGGGGCCCACACTTTCCAGGCCAACATACCTAAAGAAACCCTTCTTGTTACTCTTAACATCTCTTGCTAGCTGCGGCTCCAGGTGTGATTTGGCCCTCCTGATTTCATTCGTACATGCCCGAGCAATATTTTTATATTCTTCCCTGGTCATTTGTCCAATCTTCCACTTCTTGTAAGCTTCTTTTTTATGTTTAAGATCCGCAAGGATTTCACCGTTAAGCCAAGTTGGTCGCCTGCCATATTTACTATACTTTCGACACATCGGGATGGTGTGTCCCTGTAACCTCAATAGGGATTCCTTGAAATACAGCCAGCTCTCCTGTTCTCCTTTCCCCCTCATGTTATTCCCCCAGGGAATCCTACCCATCAGTTCCCTGAGGGAGTCGAAGTCTGCTTTCCTGAAGTCCAGGGTTCATATTCTGCTGCTTACCTTTCTTCCCTGTGTCAGGATCCTGAACTCGACCAACTCATGGTCACTGCCTCCCAGATTCCCATCCACTTTTGCTTCCCCTACTAATTCTTCCCGGTTTGTGAGCAGCAGGTCAAGAAAAGCTCCCCCCCTAGTTGGCTCCTCCAGCACTTGCACCAGGAAATTGTCCCCTACATTTTCCAAAAACTTCCTGGATTGTCTGTGCACCGCTGTAGTGCTGTCCCAGCAGATATCAGGATGATTAAAGTCTCCCATGAGAACCAGGGCCTGCGATCTAGTAGCTTCTGCGAGTTGCCGGAAGAAAGCCTCTTCCACCTCATCCCCCTGGTCTGGTGGTCTATAGCAGACTCCCACCACGACATCACCCTTGTTGCTCACACTTCTAAACTTAATCCAGAGACACTCAGGTTTTTCTGCAGTTTCATACCGGAGCTCTGAGCAGTCATACCGCTCCCTTACATACAGTGCAACTCCCCCACCTTTTCTGCCCTGCCTGTCCTTCCTGAACAGTTTATATCCATCCATGACATGTGAGTTATCCCACCAAGTCTCTGTTATTCCAATCACGTCATAATTCCTTGACATCACCAGGACCTCCAGTTCTCCCTGCTTGTTGGAAACATGAATGATCCATTACCATAGTTTTTATAACTTTTTCTCAAATGTCCTTATTAATTGGCTGTGTGGTTTAAACTACATCTCTTTTGTGTGAAAGGTTTTACGCTCATGCCAAAAATGCTAATTTAATTTTTGTTAACATAAATCATCCTGTTGGTATTTATGCATGCTCCTCACATAGGAATATCTAATCATAAAGTGTTACACTGCTGCTAGTCACTTAATGGTCCAAATTCAGACCGAGTGTACGTGAGGGCAATTCCATTGGCATTTGCCTGCTTAAACTAGGCATTAACTTGGTGCAGTGTATTCAGGAGGGATGTGCTCCTGATTTAACAAACAGACAAAATTATCAGTGTTTGGGGATATTAGATTGCATACAACCAGCAATAATATATAACTTCATAAATTTGTTGAGTATTATGATCAGTGTGTCTGAAAAATAATAATAACTTCTTTAAATGGATGGGCAGGGATGGTGTCTCTAGCCTCTGTTTGCCAGAAGCTGGGAATAGGCGACAGGAGATGGATCATTTGATGATTATCTGTTCTGTTCATTCCCTCTGGGGCACCTGGCATTGGCCACTGTCGGAAGACAGGATACTGGGCTAGATGGACCTTTTGGTCTGGGCCAGTATGGCCATTCTTATGTTCTTAACCAGAAAAGGTGGTGAACCTAACATGGCAAAAGGAAGGATTTTCAAAGTATGGATGGAGCTTATTAGCTATGGAGGTCAAGATGTGTACTTCACCAATACTAGTTAAACTTCTGAGGGCATTAATATATATAGCTATGCACTATACGATATAATGATAAAGAGGATGGGGCCTTTTTGCTTGGTACCTTGAACCCTTGCCCCATCTCTTCTTCCCACCCAAGCTGTTCTTTTCTATTCTTTTGCCATACTTAAATATTTTAGTGTTCTTCATTTCTCCAATGTTTTGATATTTAAACAGGAACATGAATAAAAACATTTAATTTCCCCCTACAAGAGAAATCAAGTCTTCAGTCATCTTTCAGCATATAAATGGATCCCTGAGATATCCAAAAGTAGATTTCCACTTTCTTAATTATAACACTGTAACGAGCCAATTGGCTAATGAGCCAATTCAATTAAGGTGGAAGTGGGCTATTCTCAACAGTTGACAAGAAGGGGTGGAAATCACTTTTGTAGTGCTAATGAGGCCAAATTCCAGTTTATAGTCTGGTTGGCACAGGGCCAAAAGGGGGTTGGGGCGTGGGAGGGGTTATGGCGTGCAGGCTCTGGGAGGGAGTTTGGGTGCGCGAGGGGGCTCGGGGTGCCAGATCTGGGGACTGCTCACTTCGGGTGGCTCCCTGCAAGTGGCGACCTGTCCCAGCTGCTCCTTGGCAGAGGTGTGGCAGGTGGCTCTGCGCACTACCCCCGCCACGAGCACTAGCACTAGCAACGCAGCTGCCATTGCCTAGGAACCACGGCCAATAGGAACTGCGGGGGCGGTGTCTGCAGGGAGAGGCAGCACACAGAGCCGCCTGCCGTGCCTCTGCTTAGGAGCAGCTGGGACAGGTCGCCGCTTGCGGAAAGCTGCCCCAGGTGAGCAGCCCCCAGATCCGACAAACCCAAACTCCCTTCCAAAGCCCACGCCTCAGACCCCCTCCTTCACCCAAACTCTCTCCCTCTTAGTTAACTGTCATTTTTCACTTACCAGCACCCCCCATTCCTCCAACATGCCAGATAAAACAGCTTTTACTGTATATTATATCATTATTAGATTTATACATTTTCTAGTACAGTGTGTTGGAGTTTTTCAGTGCTGCCACATTATGTATGTTAAATAATAATTGCTTCTGTTGCTTGTAGTAGCCTATTTGTAACACAAAATAGAAAGAAATTGTTCCTAAATTCCTTTTTAACTTTTTACACCATTATTCTTGTAATGGGTATATTTCTTTTGCTTCTGACTTCCATCTTATTGGAAAGGAGAATTTTCTTAAATCCAGTTTTTGTCTGGAGCAAAGCAGATAACGTTCGTTTTCTTTGTAAACATGAATGTAGGCTTGTCTACATTACCTGCTGGATCGACGGGCAGTGATCGATCCAGCCGGGGTCGATTTATCCCATCTCGTCTAGACGCGATAAATCGACCGCCAAGCGCTCACCCGTTGACTCTCGTACTCCACCAGGGCGAGAGGCGCAGGCGGAGTCCACGGGAGAGCATCAGCCGTTGACTTACTGCAGTGAAGACACCGCGGTAAATAGATCTAAGTACGTCGACTTCAGCTACGTTATCCCCATCCTCCCCCTGCACCCCTCTTCTCTTCCCCCCCCCAGTGTAGACCAGGCCTAAGAAAAGGCACTTTTGCTATTGTGCCATTTTGCCAATTTCCATTTTCCCAGTCTGATAGAATGATCAAAATAAGGCTTTTTTGAGAGAAACTTTAACACTGTGACATTTATTATATGGTAAAATGTAGTATTTTACCAGATAAAAACCCAAATCTCTCTGTTCGAGTTGTCCATTCACAGAACTGAATGTGTTCTCTTATTTTCAGGCAACAGATTGAGACTGACCCGTTCCAACGCTGTCATCTTTGGCTAAGTGCAGTCTTTGTACTGCTGCCATTTTGCAAACACCTTTTTTTCCTCTTCTTGTTGCTTCAACCCCCACAGTTTAGTCAGCGCCACATTTTTCCGAGCTTGGTATTTATACAGTGTTTTATTTCAGCTGGTGAAACATCTGTTTTTTTTCACGGAGTTAAATAAATGATCTATGCCGAGAATGTACAGTATAGGGTGATGTCAGTTTGCTTTTTTTCAAGAGTCACTGAGCAGAACAGTCAGAGTATTGTTTCAGCCTTAGAGTCAGGAATGTGAATATTTATACTGTATACTTAATTCATACAAACACAGCTAAGGGTATGCAAGTAGAAGTTTTTATGGCTTTAGGTCAGCTTGAGGGGAGAAAAGTCTAACCTTGATATTTCACTGAAGAATGTGTAATTATATCACTTGCAAAAGTGTTGTTGAAAAATTATGCATTAAAAAGGGACTTTGTGTGTGGCTACATGTTAAAGTTGGACAATATCATCAATATCCTTTTTTTCTTTAAACAAAAACATGCTCTCTCAGCATTTGTGCCTGCTGTTAAACAACAAAATTTATTGTGAACATCCGAAAACCACAATTTCTTCTGTAAGATTAACACTGGCATTACAAAATGTCAATTTGTTTCTTTTTCAAAAAGAGAGAATGTGACACAATAGTTTAACTTTGCAGCTGCTAGAGAGTTATGTTGCATTTGCAGTACTGTGTGTGTAGAGAATTGATTAGCCTGCCAATGCAGCAACACAACAAATATATCTTGGGATCAAAAAGTAGCTAACATTTTATTAAACAAACCCATCAACACTCATCAGTTTTTTTGTCTGTTTTATACAGACCTGATCCACTTTTGTGATGCTTCAGTGCTATACTGATGTAACTCAACACAAGTATAATCCAGTGGTGAATCCATTCAACTTTTTAAAGATATGGGGGTTAGCATAATATCATAGTTCTTAAAGCTGATGTGTAAAGGTAAAGAATTAGGTTTGTGTCCTTTTTTTATTTTTCAATGATGTATAGATAAGGCTTAACTGAGGTTTATTCGTTTGGTTTTTTGAGCAAAGTCTAAAAAAATTTCCGATTCTGGTTTGTTGGATATATATTGGGAATATCACGAATGAAATCTTGCTTTCTCTGTTTTGTGTTGGAAGTCTCCTTGTGGAGTCAGAAAATGGGGCAAGAGCTTTTCCTTTGGGTGTTGGTCACGTGCTTGAGTTAAACGGGCATCAACAGAAGCAAAACTTTAAATAGCCTGAATAAAAATTAATTCACTTCTTAAATTTCAGGTATCAGTGTCTTGGTACTTTCTCTGTCCTAGTCCTAAGAGTTCTTCTGCCTTCCAGGAAAAACAGCATAGACAAGACCTGGATTTCTACTGCAAAAAATCAAGCAGGAAAAAAAGATCTTTAAAAAGCAAATGTCTCAGACCTTTGTACCTCTAATGAATCAAAGTACATGAATGTCTTTTTTGATTTCTTTTATATTCAATGTTTCATTATTGTGATGGTATCTTAGTGGGGTCGAAGAAATGCAGGAAAAAATGACTTGGTCTATCGTTCTTTGAGACCACAAAAGATAGAACCTTGTGTTACTCAACAGTGACATCTGTCGGTAATTCAGTAGTAGCATAATGGATCTCTAAAGGAAGCAAAGGTCAGTATAGTCTTCCCACTCAAAGGATTAGGCTTGGTGATATGAAGCAATGTATACAGAAAAGTTATAAAGGAAGAAAATTCAGCATTTGTGAAGTGCATTGGACTTTTTGATTATCAGGTCTCAAATTCTGTGACCTAATCAGGTTTCCATTCTTCACTCCACAACACATGATGAAAGCCTGTGTGTGTGAATGGTATGAAAGTGGGAATTTATAATACAGTGGGTGGTGCCAGGTGGCTGCTATTTGTAGTTTGGGAAACCTGACAGTGTTAGAGGCAGCACAGAGAGAATTTAGGAATACAAATAACTGGATGTTTAATACTCAGTTAATATTTGTTTGGGAAAAATATTAAAATAAGCAATGAATGGCAAAATTTTCAGAACTATTCATGTGAAACACAAGTATTTGTACATGAAAATAGGTACTTACAGTCACTAGCAGATCAAAATACCCATTTTGCATACACAAATGCATGTTTTCTGGACACATAGGGGTGCACAACTCCGTCCTGGAGCCTGCACTCCCCCTGCGCCCAAACCCTCTGCCTCTGTCCGGAGCCCCCTCCCACACTCTGAAACCCTCGGCTCCACCCCCCAGCCTGGACCCCAAACTCCTCATCCCTGGCCCTACCCCAACCCCGACCCAGCCCAGAGCCCCTGCCCCCACACTCTGAACCTCTCATTTCTGGCCCCACCCCGGAGCTCACACCCCCTCCCACACACCAAGCCCCTGCCCAGCCTGGTGAAAATGAGCAAGTGAGTGAGGGTGGGCGAGAGCCAGCGACAGAAGGAAGGGGAATGGATTGAGTGGTTGCAGGCTTCAGTTTTGTGCGATTAGAAAGTTGGCAATCCTAACTGCTGTAAGTGCAGACAGTCTAAGACCTTGACTACACTAGAACTTACTTACGTCGCTCAGGGGTGTGAATAATCCAAACCTCTGAGCGATGTAAGTTATACCAACCTAAGGGCCGGTGTAGACAGCGCTATGTCAGCAGGAGAGCTTCTCCCTCTGACATAGCTGTCGCCTCTCATCGAAGTGGAGTAATTAAGCCATGGGGAGAACTCTCTCCTATTGGCTTAAAGTGTCTTCACCAGAAGCACTGTAGCAGTGCACTGTAGTGCTTAGATATAGCCAGAGTGTCTGTGCGGATTCAGCTGGTGAGCATTAATGGTTCCTCAGTGTGCTTTGATCGTCTCTGCTTTGAAACAAGAAAAGGAGTACTTGTGGCACCTTAGAGACTAACCAATTTATTTGAGCATGAGCTTTCGTGAGCTACAGCTCACTTCATTGGATGCATACTGTGGAAACTGCAGAAGACATTATATATACACAGAGACCATGAAACAATACCTCCTCCCACCCCAGTCTCCTGCTGGTAATAGCTTATCTAAAGTGATCATCAAGTTGGGCCATTTCCAGCACAAATCCAGGTTTTCTCACCCTCCGCCGCCCCCCCCCACACAAACTCACTCTCCTGAGAAAACCTGGATTTGTGCTGGAAATGGCCCAACTTGATGATCACTTTAGATAAGCTATTACCAGCAGGAGAGTGGGGTGGGAGGAGGTATTGTTTCATGGTCTCTGTGTATATATAATGTCTTCTGCAGTTTCCACAGTATGCATCCGATGAAGTGAGTTGTAGCTCACGAAAGCTCATGCTCAAATAAATTGGTTAGTCTCTAAGGTGCCACAAGTACTCCTTTTCTTTTTGCGAATACAGACTAACACGGCTGTTACTCTGAAACCTGCTTTGAAACGAGATCAAAGCACGCTGAGGAACTGTTAGTGCTCATTAGCAGTGTCCATACAGACTCGCTCCAGCTTGTAGGGAAATAAATGTTCCTGTGGACAAGCCCTTTGACTGGGACCCTGGTTTTGGGAGTATTTTTTTAAAGCACATTTTGTACCTGTTTTCTTCCATTATTTGTGAACTACCGTGAACTGAAGGAGCTGTCAGCCAGCGCAGTTGGTGAATTTGACAGAAAGCTGACACCTCAAGGATCATGTGTCCACAAGGGCTATTATAGGTTGCCACTTTGCCCACCCCTTTCCACCAAGCCAGTGAGCCCCTTCTGCAAAAGTCCTTAAGCCAGACCAACCACCCAAGTAGAATCTAATTTAGAGGGTGGCATGGAAAAAGGAAGGGGGAGAGGGAAGGACTGGCTTCATGTACTTCCTGCTGCTGCTGCCAAAACCACACTCCTGCACAAAACTCCCTAACCTCCCGTCTCCTGCAGGCTTATCCCCTGCACCATGTGTAATTTGGAAATCTGGTCACCCTAATGGTTGTAGGTTCATCCACCTACCAAGAAGATAGGGAATGGTAGGAATTTAATCACAGGGCTATGGACATAAAGTCTTTGGTCACAGGAGTTTGTAAAGGAAACACTCCTAATGCTGGTCCTATGTTTTTTTATAGTACACCTGAGCACTATGGGGCTGGACAGATCCCCCAAGCATGCAATTGGTGCCAGTTTTCATACACATGCAGTCAATGCCCTCTATCATCTGCACTAAATTCCCACACCTACGGGCCAGTTGACCTTATCCCCTCTTCAACATCGCTCCTGGTAGTAACTTTTCTTACTCGCTGCTGTTTTGCAACCTTGCATTTAAGAAAAAAAGTATGTATATAAAATGTATATTTAAATGGAGTTCCCACTTTGCATCATTGTTCAAATATGTTTATTTTTTGTTTGTTTTCGTATGAAATCCAAAATTTGGTATGACAGCATATGCCCAAAAGGCAGTGAAGCCCAGAATGGAAGAGATGACTTCTTTGGTTAGGAATATTTGAGGTGATACACTTCTATAAAAACAACAAGGAGTCCTTGTGGCACCTTAGAGACTAACAAATTTATTTGGGCACAAGCTTTCGTGGACTAAAACCCACTTCATCAGATGCATAGAGTGGAAAATACAGTAGCAGGTATATATACGCAATACATGAAATGATGGGAGTTGCCTTACCAGTGTGGGGGTCAGTGCTAATGAGATAATTCAATTAACAGTAGAATACCAAGGGAGGAAACATTTCTTTTGTAGTTGTAATGAGGGTGGCCCATTTCAAACTGTTGACAAAAAGGTGTGAGTAACAGTAGGGGGAAATTAGTATGGGGAAATTTAGTTTTTGTAATGACCCATCCGCTCCCAGTCTTTATTCAGGCCTACTTGGATGGTGTCCAGTTTGCAAATTAATTCCAGTTCTTCAGTGTCTTGTTGGAGTCTGTTTTTGAAGTTTTTTTGCTGAAGAATTGCCATTTTTAAGTCTGTTATTGAATGACCAGGGAGATTGAAGTGTTCTCCTACTGGTTTTTGAATGTGATAATTCCTGATGGGAGTCCGGTGGCACCTTAAAGACTAACAGATTTATTTGGGCATAAGCTTTCATGGGTAAAGAAACCCACACAAGAGATCCATTTCCTGGACACTACAGTGGAAATAAGTGATTGTCACATAAACAGCACCCTATACCGGAAACCTACTGACCACTATACTTACCTACATGCCTCCAGCTTCCACCCAGGACACATCACACGATCCATTGTCTACAGCAAAGCCCTAAGATACAACCGAATTTGTTCCAATCCCTAAGAGACAAACACCTACAAGATCTTTATCAAGCATTCTTAAAACTACAATACCCACCTGGGGAAGTGAGAAAATGGATTGGCAGAGTGAGATGGGTACCAAGAAGTCACCTTCTACAGGACAGGCCCAACAAGGAAAATAATAGAACACCACTGGCCATCACATACAGCCCCCAGCTAAAACCTCTCCAGCACATCATCAAGGATCTACAACCTATCCTGGAAAACGATCCCTCACTCTCACAGACCTTGGGAGGCAGGCCAGTCCTCGCTTACAGACAGCCCCGAACCTGAAGCAAATATTCACCAGCAACTACACACCACACCACAGAAACGCTAACCCAGGAACCAATCCCTTGTTGCAAACCTCATTGCCTACTCTGTCCCCATATCTACTCTAGCGACATCATCAGAGGATCCAACCATATCAATCACAACATCAGGGACTCATTCACCTGCACGTCTACTAACGTTATATATGCCATCATGTGCCAGCAATGCCCCTCTTCCATGTACATTGGCCAAACTAGACAGTTTCTATGTAAAAGAATAAATGGACACAAATCGGACATCAGGAATGGTAACATACAAAAGCCAGTAGGAGAACACTTCAATCTTCCTGGACATTGTATAACAGATTTAAAAGTAGCTATACTTGGAGAAAAAAACTTCAGAAACAGACTTCAAAGAGAAACTGCAGAACTAAAATTCATTTGCAAATTTAACACCCTCAGTTTGGGCTTGAATAGGGACCAGGAGTGGCTGGTTCACTGCAAAAGCAGCTTTGCCTCTCCTGGAATTGACACCCCCTCATCAATTATTGGGAGTGGACTACATCCACCCTGATCAAATTGGGCCTGTCAACACTGGTTCTCCGCTTGTGAGGTAACTCCCTTCTCTTCATATGTCAGTATAATAATGCCTGCTTCTGTAATTTTCACTCCATGCGTCTGAAGAAGTGGGTTTTTTACCCACGAAAGCTTATGCCCAAATAAATATATTAGTCTTTAAGGTGCCACCGGACTCCCTGTTGTTTTTGTGGATACAAACTAACACGGCTACCCCCTGATACTTGACATAATTCCTGATGTCAGATTTGTGTCCATTTATTCTTTTGCCTAGAAACTGTCCAGTTTGGCCAGTGTACATGGCAGAGGGGCATTGTTGGCACATGATGGCATATATCATTTTGGTAGATGCGCAGGTGAATGAGCCCCTGATGGTGTGGCTGATGTGGTTAGGTCCTATGATGGTGTCCCTTGAATAGCTGTGCGGACAGAGGTGGCACCAGGGTTTGGTTCCTGGGTTAGTGTTTTTGTTGTGTGGTGTGTAGTTGCTGATGAGTATTTGCTTCAGGTTCGGGGCTGTCTGTAAGCGAGGACTAGCTTGTTTCCCAAGATCTGTGAGAGTGAGGGATCGTCCTTCAGGATAGGTTGTAGATCCTTCATGATGCGCTGGAGAGGTTTTAGTTGGGGGCTGTAAGTGATAGCTATTGGTTTTCTGTTACTTTCTTTGTTGGGCCTGTCTTGTAGTAGCTGACTTCTGGGTACCCTTCCAGCTCTGTCAATCTATAATCTACAGTACCCACCTGGTGAAGTGAAGAAACAAATTGACCGAGACAGAAAGTTTTTGCTCTTTAAGTTGGTGTGTTGAACAGCTGTTAGGAGCTTCAGAGAAAAATTGGACAAAAAGCTCTTTGAATTGTTCAAAGAATATTCTTAAGATGGCTGCATTGATCATTCAGCTCTGAACATTATCAGAAAATATTGTTCTGATCGTAGCCTCCATGTTCAGACCCCTTAGTTGTTGACATAATACTTCAGTCCCCAAAACCATTTTCAGAATATTCCTGTGCTCATATATGTTCATTTATTTGATCTGAAGGAATAAATCCCAGAATGAAACAGACTCAATGGTATGTTTTCATCCTTTCTAGGGAGAAAGTGTGGTCTGGTTTAGAGTATGGAACTGAAAACATATTGAACAGATAATAATGTTCATTTAAATTTTACAGATAACATGTAATCTATTCCTCCTATGTTTCCTGGAGACATAACGAGTGACAAGATTCCTTATCAATATTTATTATAATATGAAACTGATTTTGTGCATGTGTGACTTATTTTCTGAAACAAAAGTTTTACTGCTTTATTGCTATAAAATTATATAGACACTGGATGCAATATTTATTGCTTACCTTATGGAAAATGTCTGAATGTCCTGCATGAATTGTCATTATCACAATTCAGGATGTTGATTACACTAGCCTTTTTTGCTTATTCCAGACATGTATACAGTTTGTTGCAGTAACAACATTGTATAGTATAGGAGTAATTGTGGCACCTTAGAGACTAACCAATTTATTTGAGCATAAGCTTTCGTGAGCTACAGCTCACTTCATCGGATGCTCACGAGAGCTTATGCTCAAATAAATTGGTTAGTCTCTAAGGTGCCACAAGTACTCCTTTTCTTTTTGCGAATACAGACTAACACGGCTGTTACTCTGAAACCTGTCATTATATAGTATGATTTTTGCATTTCATAAATCCTCTTCTGGTTGATAATTTCTCGTGTACATTCCATGACCAACATTTTATAGCTAAGACAATATCTTTTCTCACTACAAGATCATCTTGTACACTTGTCATCAAGTTGCCATTTGTGCTATGTTGATTTTTTTTAAATGAAGAACATTTAGAAGATTTGATGGTTGCAAAATAATTGTAAACTAAAGTTTACACAGTTTATAATTTAGGCCTTGTCTACACTACTGGGGTAAGTCAACCTAAGTCATGTAGCTTAGGTTGAGTTACTGTGGTGTCTACACCACGCTGCATCAATGACAGACACTCTCCCGTCGACTTACCTTACTCCTCTCGTTCCGGTGGAGTACTGGAGTTGACCAGAGAGTGCTCTGCGGTCGACCCCTGGTAAGTGTAGACATGGCCTTAGTGTGTGTTCCAAAACTGCATAACTTTTTACAATGGCTTTTAATCAATAAATAATAGTTAGTGGTGAGAACCTGGAAAGCTCTTGTAGTTTGTTGGTATGTAACTCCCTAGAAGTGGTATTGGGGAAGACTGATTGCATTGCAGCTCTGCTTTCCTGTAAGTAGGAGAGCCCTGCAATAAATATAGGGAAGTAGGGCAGGGGTTTTTTTTCACTTCAGCAGCTGTAGTCAGGGTCCAAGTTTTGAGGGCTTCAGGAAGGATAGTTTGGGACTATCACAGGTTTTGGTGAGGCTGATAATATACAACACTTTTTCCTCCTGTAATAACATGACTACAACAGCTGACGTTCGAAGAAAAGAAATACAGTAAAAAGTATCATTTTAACACTGTGAACATGTCTATTAATAGGCAGAACAATGTTGCAACATTGGACCCAGAACTTGCAATGAGATATGCACAGGCATGGTGGCTCTAGGAATTCCTCTGTGCCCATCTCACGGCAGGACTGGGGCCTATATCTTTTTTCATAATCCAAGTAAAACAAACATGCAGTCGATAGTATACTAACCAGTTAATTAGAATAATTACTCCAAAAATGAAACCAATTTCTTACACAGTTTTTATGTATGACCTGTAGATTCAAATAAAAGCTAGAATGTTTTACACAAATGTCATTAGTACACATACTATTTCTTTGAGGCTAAAGGGTTAAAACAATTTAAAAAGTGATTATACTTATTCTGATTAAGTTGATGAAACGATAGAAGTCTCATTAAGAGGGACTAGTTCTAAGTAATTTCCATTTGTAAAATAAGCATGCATGGATTTGCTGCCACCTCTAGATTGATAGGCTCATTTTGAGTGAATGCAAAACTGCTGGTGTCAAGAAATATGTTTAAATTGTTTTGCTCTTGAAATCAGTTATTAGGTTGTTTACTATATTTCATTAGTTATAAGGTTATTATGGGATAATTATCTTTTTATTTTGTATTGTGAAAAGTGCACGTAATAGAAAAGTAAATTGAAAATGTAACTTGCCATTATCCAAAGCTAACCCACTTTTCTGCATGAACAGTAGAGGGTCATTTTGCTAGTGACAGTTTTCTTCTATAGGGTTATTTTGAGGAAGGGTGAAAGCTAGGAGCTAAGGAGTCAAAAAATATTTTTACAGCAGTCTGCAACATTTTTTCTTTTTGGATTTAGGTTTTTCACTTGCTGGGGTCCTACTTGGAATCTAAACACCGGGTTAATTCAGACCGTCAGCAGGGGCTAGTTGACATCATCACTTGTATAAAAGCCAAAGTGTGGTTGGCCAAGAGGTATGTTCAAAGACCATAGATGCAAGAAGTTATCAAAGACTACTAATAAATACACTGAAGGGTTGGAGGGGGCTGTTTTTGTGTTTGTTTTTGCAAGGCTATTGATATAAGTTCTGCAGAAATATTCAGAAATTTGAGTTATATTCATAAAATGTATTCATTCTTTTGTTTTGTTTTTTTTCCAAAAAATAAAGGAAAAATAGTGTTAATGTGCTTTTCTCACACACATCACTGTTTTTTGCTTTATCAAGCTTCTTCTCTACATATGAAGTAGTTGACTATCAGTTATATACCACAAAAGCTTCAGAAATCCATATGTAAACAGTCGTCTCAAATACTGGATGAGCTTGGCTGTTATGATAAAGTCACAGTAATATATACAGTATGGTCAGTAGCATGGCCATACTTTTCTTATTTTCCCTGGTCACTCTCACCCAAGAATGTAGAAAATGTGTCACAGCATGCAAATGATTGGATCTTTTGCAGGCTGTGTCCACCCAAACGTCAACAACGCAGGATAATTCTGGACATATTTCTCCAGGTTTGCTGCAGAAGAATGTTGAGGTGGCCAACATGCCACCATAAAGCAAAAAAGAAAATAGCATGTTATTACAACGTTTCTCTGAGCACATGTGTAATATTAAAAAATTGTACACACATCCTGTTGACCAAAGTCAGTAGAAAGATACCTGCATAAAATAAACTAAGAGCGTACCCCACCCTGACAGAAGAGTTGGGCCTTGCACATGTCTTAATTATATATGCATAATATTTTTAATCAGTTTACATGCTCCCATAGTCTCTTTTTAATGGGCCCATTTTGTAAATGAATAACATTAATAAATATGCTAGTCTCCTGACTTTCAGGAGAAAATATATTTGTAGGTTTCTGACAGAGGAATTCTCTGAAGCATTTAGACTACGAAATCCAGCTGCCTAATCTGGATGTATGGCCAAACTGCAGTATTTCCTCTATTTCACTTGTACATAAAAAGCCATACTCACATAGAATGACCATATGCATTAATGTAAGCCTGCATCAATAGGTCGTTTTCCTTTGTGTATCTGCTCTAGATTCCTTTCTTGATTCATACATTGTAAATTACAGTGTTAACATAATCTGGATATAAAAGATTTTTCTTTTAAATTAATAGAGCTCTTATTATTTAGACTTGACAGAAGGAATAAGAGTGGGATAACTTTATATGTATTTTTTTTAAACTAATAATGTTTTCTGTATATTTTGAATATAGAGCTCTAGAAAACTATGTTAAGTTATACAGTGTTGGTTTAAAACTTTTCAAAACAAGTTTTTATCCCTAATTTATTTGCTCATTCTGACTTGATCTGTGTTGTTTTATTTACTTAAGGGACACTGTGAACAGGGTGAAATTTGTTTTTACCTAACTAAAATAATGAAAATATCTGTGAAACATTTGATAACACAATTTACTTGTATTAAACCTAAAAAGAAAAGGGAATGATTGCTCTGAAATGGAGACTTTTCTTCTTCAAGTCGTTGTCTCCATGGGTATTCCACTGGAGGTGAGCATGCGCTCTGAGTACTTGAGACTGAAAGATTTTACACTAGCAGCGCCTGTTGGTCCGTGCCTGCGCCCGCTTGTGCTCAGAACTAAGGGTGTAAGAAGAGGCCTGGAATGACTGCCTCTCCAGTTTCTCTCTACTGCTTGTGGTCTGAGATGGAACCCTTGGTGTCTGCAGCTTTGCTAACGTACCTGTTTCCAATCAGGTTTTTCTGTACATAGTTTTACCTTTTAGATTGTTAGGTTTAGTGGTTACATAGTGCTCTGGGAACCCGGGGTGTTTCTCCTTTCATTACCTCTCCACCATTTGGAGTTCTTAGTATGGCTGGAACTAGATCCCCAGCTGCAAGTCTGGTGGAACTGCCCCTGTGTCTTCCCAGTGAGTGACTCCCCCTCCCCCCATGACTCATGTTTGTTACCTTGGAATAGGGTTACCAACAGTCCTGTATTACAAGGGATGTCCCTTATTTAAATAGAAAATTGCTTGTTCTGTACTAAATCAGTACGGGACACCTTTTATCCCATATTGAAACAGCAGGGGGCCAGTACTCATAGCTGCATCTTTCCATTCCCCTCCCAGCCCTGGCCGTTCAGTGTTGTGCAGGAAAAACAGCGTCGGGAGGGGAGTGGAATATGTACCCATGAATACTGGCCCCCTGCTGGACAGGGCCCCCTGCTAACTCCAGCCCTTGAGCACAGCCCCATCTATTTTCTCTGCGCAGGCTCTCTCTGGCAGGGGAAGTGAATGGGGCTGTGTGCCCTGGAACTGTGCTGAATGTCCAGGGTAAGAAAGGGGCTCTCTCTGGCAGGGGGTTCAGTACACCCAGGGTGTAGTCTCCCTGCTCTGAGAGTCTCTGCCAACATCCCCAGCAGGGTGGAAAGCACAGCAGCAGGCAAAGACCAGCAACTGCAGCTTCTACCTTGGCTCCTGGTGTCTGTGCAGAACCTGAACAGGAGTTGCAGCAGCTGCTGGCCCAGAACCTGAGGCCCTGGATTCTCTGCAGCATCCAGAGCTGACAAGAGAGAAACCCTAGAAAACATGGGGGTGAGGGGAAAGGGTCTTGTCCCCAGAGGTTCAAGTCTAGATTGGGGATATCTGAGGTCTGTCCCGTGTTTTTAAATACAATGTTGGCAACCGTACCTTGAAGAATCCCACTAGTACTAGTTGCTGTTATTTTCCATGTCGAACCCATAAATCCTGTGAATTCTGGGTCTGAAGACACCTGATGGAATAGTCGATAAGGCCTCAGTCAGACCCTGGTTTGTCTGATGCTGTACGCTGGCTGAAGGTGCCTCTCCTGGCCAGACGCTGCTTATCTCCGGACCATTAGAGACCAGGTCTAAGGATTCTGGCAGGCAGCAGCAGGAGGGTAAGAACAAATGCCCTCATAAAAAGTGGAAGAAATCTCCTCCTAAGACCTCTAAGCGGAGGACTACCTCCCATACACTAGTGAGACTCTGTGCCTTGGTACAGGTGTGTCAGGAGGTTGTGGGGAGCATGGATCTGAATCGCTGGTATTGAGGTCCAAGTGCTCCCCAATGGTACCAGCCATGAGAGAGAAGGAAGCAATCTCCTGGTACACTGGCAGTACCACAGCAGAGTGTGAAGAAGGACTCAGTAGCATCGACATGCACTGCTGGATCTAAGTCAGTATAGTTGGCTGCATGAAGAGTCAGACGCCGCTCCTGCTCCCCAAGTCTTAGACCTGGGTGTACTATTCTTGGGGACCTGGCTCTGTATTCTGACCTGGAATCACCAATACTCTCAGAACTGGAGTTACCTTAGGGAGATATCCACACTGTCAGTGCACCATTTGCCAGTCTTATCTGCCAGCAGAAGCATTACAAAGTGTACAGTACCAACAGTTCCACAGTGGAATCTAAAGATTTTTATTCCTCTGGTGAGCTAAAGGAGTGGTTCTCAACTAGGGGTATGCAGCATACAGCTTCCTTACATGAACTCATCTAGATATTTGCCTAGTTTTACCACAGTCAACAAAAAAAGCACTGGCGAAGTCAGTACAGACTAAAATTTAATACAGACAAAAAGAGAAGGTAAGCAGTTTGTCAGAAATAGTGTGCTGTGACGCTTTTGTATTTTTATTTCTGATTTTCTAAGCAAGTAGTTTTTAAGTGCGGTGAAACTTGTGATATGCAAGACAAATCAGACTCCTGAAATGGGTACAGTAGTTTGGAAAGGTGGAGGCCTACTGAGCAGCTCCTCGGTCCGCTCTGAGATGCGACATTAGCTCTGACAGAGGTTCCAGAGACTGGTAGGCACCCTTGCACTCCTGCAGGATGTTACTGGGTTTGGGAGCAGTGATATTGTCTCCTTGGGCACCATTTCCTTACCCCTACAATCTCACTGGTCCTACTGTGGTTCTTGGGATCCTTACATCTAACTTCTCAGCTTCAAAGGATCTGAGCAAGAATTCAGACTGAGGTCACCTTGTACAGAATAGCCTCAACGCCCTTGGGAGTGTTCTGAGGAGGAAGATCAACCTGAACAGATGGGCCCACTCAGTCACCCTGTGGCACGCTCATCCTCATCTCCGAACAAGGTGATAGCACAAACTTCACCATTGCCATCCAACAACTACAGACAATTTCACGACTCCTGAGGAGAATTGCAGAGTCACTCCAGATTCTGCTGGAGGAAGTCCAGGACTCCACTCAAAAATTTCTGGACATCCTCCTGACTGCAGGCCCCTAGCAAGGGGCAGTCAACAAAGCTATACTAGAACCGGACAAGACAGTCTGGTATACCCCAGCCACCAGTGTCCCCACTGCTAAGAGAACAGATTAAAAACTACTATGTACTGTCTAAGGGAGTGGAATACTTGTTTTCACACCCCACCTCAAACTTCCTGATGGTTCAGGCCATCACTGAATGTAACAGACCACCAATCTAGGTCTGCTCCTTCCAACAAGAATGCTAAAAAATTAGACTTCTTCAGAAGAAAGTTTTTCTCCTCTTCCAGCCTTCAGTTTCACATTGTGAATTATTCTGCATTGATGCCTAAATGTTACTTTATTAACTACAACAAATTGTCTGAGTTCACCAACAAACTTCCATAGGAACTAAGACCGCAATTTCAGGGCATTGTTGATGAGGGTAAATTGATAGCCAGGTCATCCCTCCAATCTTCAGTTAATGCTGCAGACATGGTTTCCTGCTCCATGATGACTGTGGTTATCGTGAGATGGGCTTCACTACTTCGCCCCTTTGGGTTTCCCAAGTAAGTTTAGGCTACTGTGGAGGACTCTCCCCATCAAGGTCAACAATCTGTTTAGTGAAAAACTGATCAATCTGTGTGCACCTTGTGACAAAGTCAGGCTGGACGGCTGGAAGAGGGTACTAGAAGGCAGATATATTAGCCCCAGAATGTTAAAGGCCCTCTTTTCTACTAGCTGAGAAGGGGTTACCTCAGGTCAATGAGGGACACCTGATTCCAATTAAGGGCTGCCTGAGGCCTTTAAAAACCCCTCTTCTGGTGAGAGAAAGAGGGAAGAGAGAGACAAGCTGCTGCCAGGCTAATGGCAGTAGGGAAATAACTTCCCCAGGGTGAGAGGCCACCAGTGAGGAGGCAGAGAAAAGTACCCACCTGGGGGTTTTTTGTTTGAAACTGTTTCCATTTTTGTTTGGTGGAAGAACACCCCTTAGGCCAACTCTTAGGCCTACCATAAAAGTACGACCAAGGGAGCACAGAAGGGGGAAGACAAACCCTGCCCTGAGTGGGGTTGATTACCCCAGGCCTGCCATCGCCAGAGGGGGAAGCACTAAATCTGGCGAGACGAAGGAGGTGCCTTGCCACAACCCCTAAGGATTCCTGTGCAACCCTCCACTCTTGGTTATTTGGAGCATAGCACCTTGGAGAAAGAACTCCAAACTGCCTTCTTATAAACCACATTCTGCTTCTCAGCCCTTTTACCATCACAGAGTTTGAGCCTCCCAGCACAGCAGACAAAACATCCTGCCATTGTCCTCTCCCCAGTCCTAGACTCCTGCCAAGAGATCATTTTGATAGGACCCTAGAGAGCTGCCAAGTAGTCTCCACTTCTACCAGTACCCCTTTTGGTGGCTATCTGGCCTGTTTCTTTCTGTCATGGTGTCATATCAGACAGATGGGTCCTAGAGATCATCTCCACTGGCTACATGATAGTTTCTTTCCATTGCTTCCACAAAACCCACTTCTTTGTCCCTATTCAGGGACCTCTCTCACAAGAGACTCCTCAGAAAGGGGATAGACTCCCTAATCTAGCTAGGGGCTATAGAACCTATGCCTCCTCAGGTTTTTATTTATTTCCATGTCTCGAAAAAGAAGGGGCGCTGGAGACCCATTCTGTATCTGACAACTGAATGTCTTCGTATGCCATTCAAGGTTGAGGATGACAATCCAAGTATCTCTAATCCCCTCCCTAAAAAAGGTGATTGGTTTGCAGCTCTTGATTTGAAGGATGCCTGTTTCACATATAGACATTCATCCAGCCCACAGAAGATGCCTGCACTTCATGGTGGGTCTAGAACATTATCAGTACAGAGTTCTATAGTCTCTTGACAGCCCGCATAGTTTTCACAAAGGTGCTATCTATGGTAGTAGCATACTTACATCACCAGGGCAGCCCAGTCACTCATAGTGGGAGGTACAGTCATCGGTCCTTTTCCCTTCTCAGCCTCCTTAGGACTTCAAGTAAACAGAAAAGTCCACTTTAGTTCCAGTGCCAATTACAGACTTTATCAGAACTCTGGACTAAATTTCAGTGAAAACATACTTACCTGTGGACAGATTCCACATAAGGAGGGATTTCATCTCCTGGCTTTGGCGGAGTCCTCAGGCAATAGATAGATCCCACCAGGATGTCCTAAGCCCCATGGCTGCCTGCACCTGCATGACTCTTTAGCAAGGCTCCACATCATGCACTTTCAGGCATTGTTATGGACAGTCTACACGCCGAGCAGGGAACCTGGACAAACAAGTCTGTTCCCCTCAGTGACCTGATCATTCACCTAGTGGAAAGGCAAAGAAGCTGTGTGCGTAGGCGTTCCCTTCATTCTTACCCTCCCACCTGCAAAGATGGCGACTTTGGTTGGCTCCCTACTGGAGTGCGGAGCACATCTGGATGATCATATGGCTCAAGGTTTGTGGTCCCAACAAGAATCCAAGATGCACATCATCTCAGACTGCAAGCAGTAGACAAAGCCTGCAAAAGATTCCTTCCTTTCCTCTGGGCCCATAGGTGCTGACTCTGTGGGTGCTCCGGGCTGGAGCACCCACGGGGAAAAATTGGTGGGTGGGCAGCTCCCCTCCCTGCCCCCCGCCTCCGCCGCCTCCTCCCCTGAGTGCGCTGCCTCCCCACTTCTACCCCTAGCTCCCAGCACTTCCCGCCGCGAAACAGCTGTTTCACGGTGGCAAGCGCTGGGGAGGAGGGGGAAGGTGGCACGCTTGGGGAAGAGGCAGGTCCAGGGCAGGGATGTAGGGAAGGAGTCTAGTAGGGGCAGGGAGGGGGCGGTGTTGGGGCAGGGGCTTTGGGGAAGGGGTTGGAATGGGGGCAGGGCAGGGACGGAGTCAGGGCAGGGCCAGGGGTTGGGGGGCGCGAGCACCCACTAGCGCCGGGAAAAGTTGGCGCCTATGTCTGGGCCCTGCACATTCAGATGATGTTAGGCAATAGAATCATAGTTTACTACATAAACAAGGAGGAGCGAGGTCCACCCCTTTCACACGGGGGCAGTCAAACTCTGGTAGTGGTACATCTGTTACCAGATAACGCTGTCAGCAGTGCACCTCCTGGGAATACTGAACACTTTGGCAGACAGACTCAGCAGGCACTTTCACAGGTAACACTAATGGGAACTGCGTTGACTCACTGGCACAGAATATCTTCTGGGAGTGGGGATTCCCACTGTGGGTCATCTTCATCTCCCAAGAGAACATGAAATACACAGCCTACTGTTCCTAAATAGTTTAGTGTCACATTTTCTGAAGGGGACACATCCCTAGTTCAGTGGTGAGAGCCATTAATGTATGCCTTCCCACCCATATCTCTCTTACCTTCAGCCCTGAGGAAAATCAAGTAGAACAACCCATCAGTAATCCTAGTGGCACCCTGATGGCTGAAATAGCTTTGGTTGGGATCATGTCCATTCATCTAAATCCAGCTGTTTCTGAATCTGCTGAATCAGGAAAAAGGCAAGACCAACCATCCCAACTCAGCATCCTTCCATCTAACAGCCTGGTATTTGAGTGGATGATGAGTTTAGAAAGGTCACGTTAATAATAATAGGAAAATCTCTGTGAGAAAACATTATGCAGCTAAGTAGAAGAGATTGTATGTCTGGTGCCAGCATCATCAGATACCTCCAGAGGACTGAGTTCCCTACCAACTTGGACTATGGCCTTTCCCCAGAGAAGTTGGGCCTATCTCTGAGCTCTCTGAATGTGGATTTAGGAGCAATCAACACCTTCCATTCTTTGGTGGAGAACTGTTCAGTCTTCACCGACACTATGACTTTAAGGATTCTGAAACCTTTATCAGAAGCTTTCGTCTGGTACTGAAACTGATGCGAACATCTTGGCTTCCTGCTACCTTCTTCATCCATCTATAAAAGTGGTCTTCCTCACTGTGATTATCTCTGCCAGGAGAGTCGGTGAGCTTAGAGCTCTTATGATGGACCCTCCCTACACAGTCTTTCATAAGGATAAGGTTTCTTTGAGTGTGTCTACACTGCAGCGCAAGTCTGGGCTCAGATTCAGGATTGAGCCCCAACCCCGCTTCCGTCTACACACTAATCTCTCAGGCTTGGACTCAGGGTCCTAGGACCTTGTGAGGGTAGAGGGTTTGAGTCCAAGTCAAGCTGAGGCCCACGTCTCAAGCTCTATCACTATGCTGTGTAAATGCAGCCCCTCCCCAACCCTCCGACATCTGCCAGAAGTATCCCACAATACTTCTGGGCCAAGTTCCTTTGTCCTCTCTCTCCCAAGAATCACCAGTTAACTCCGGGGAAACAGAAGCAACATTCCCCTGGTAGCGCAGTAGCTCTGCGAGTCAGCATTTAACTCTTCTACTTCGTTCTGACCACTGAGCTGCGAAAACACCTTGGGAGAATTTTCTGCACTTGCAATGGACATCAACCAAAAGAAGTCTTTTGCAAAGGGCCCTGCTTCATGGTCACGGGAGCACAGCCAGACTTTGGTTAATCTCTAGTATGAGACCAAGACAACAGATTTTAGTTTTGGATTTTAGCAAAAATATTAGGAATGACCACACATACCAGCAAATAGTGAAGAATCTGCCAGTGCTGGAAATTTACAGACTGTCGACTAGTGCATGGAGTGGATTAAGTGGTTCAAAACTGAGTACTGGGAAACCAGGGGCCAGTACCAGTTGACACTGCTTGTATAAAATCTTCTAGTCGCAGGTGCACCAACAGTGGAATACCAATAGGGTTCAGACATCTCAAGTAACTTGTTACTGTAACCCCCTTTCCCTCTCAGGGCATTTCCTGAGGCTTAGTCGTCTGCCCTAGCATTACTAGGCTGCACAGCTCCCCTCAGCTGTTCATTAGTCCCCAGGAAGTATCCTGCACCAAGGTCATTGTTACTATTACAAGATGAAAATGGAAAAACAAATAGGCATATGGATTCTTGTTAGTGGCTGACTCGGTTTCAATTGACATATACAGGGTAGTTCCAGAGAATAAATACTCCATACAGAATTGGCCGGATGGGGAAAATAAGTGTCTCTCCATTGCAGTAAATGAGTGAGGTTCTGGCTCTTTTTCTCTCTCTTAATCTATCTAATCCTTCTACTTTGTATGGTCCCTGTCACCATAGTACTCTAGCACCTCCCAAATATTTAAAAATAACGGTAACAGTCCCTTTGCAAATGTTTCCAGTAATATCATATGATTAGAGCTGGGCAAAATTTTTTGCCTTTTTGCCTGTAATGCAGTTTGGGTCAACTCGAAACTATTCGTAAATTTGACAGGTTTGCGGCTCTGGGCACTATTGCTTTGGCTCATTCCTTAAGTACTTTAAGGTGAATTTCATCAGGTTTTGCTGAACTAAATACATGTAATTTGTCTAAATATTGTTTAAGCAGTTCTTTCCCTATTTTGCCCTGAGATCTTTCCCCCTTGTTGTTAATATTCCTTATGGTCACAATTAACCTTTTAGTGAAGAGTTAAGCAACAAAACTCATCTCAAAATATTGAAATCCTCTGTGAAACAGAATGATCTTTCACTGCACAGGTCTAGTCCCATATGTATGCCCTAGAAAGGGAGAGAAGCAGAGTACAGCAAAGAATTACCTGTTTTTGTCTTTTAATTCTAAGTGTAAAAAAACCTGTAGTATCTCAAATACCACAGTGTGGTGACTCTTGGCAAACATGACCTTTTGTGGCAACCAGTACTTATTTGCAATGGGTAGAAAAGCTAAAAATCATGGGGAAATAACATTTAAAAATTCTTTAGTCTTGTATTATCGCCAGTAGTTTCACATTCTGATGTGATTTAAAATTAATTTGTCATTTCTGTACTCATTCCGCATGGTTTCTAGCAACTTGAGTTAAAATACACACTTCCACTGTGCTCTGGTGCCATTCTTCTTGAGAGCCTCAAACACTTATGATTCTGGATGAAAAGAGTGGGTCTCAAAATTATGAGACCAAAGTGTGCTGTTACCTAGCAACAGCATTTAGATGCATGAGCTAATTCCTGCTCCAGATATACTTAGCTGTCAGAAGGACTGTCCTTTTTTTCTTTTGGGGGCTGCAGACAGCAGTATTATTTTCTAAATACTTAATTTATCAGCGTAAAGGAGACTGAGACATTATTTCATAAATACTGTAGCACTGTAATTTTATTTTTTCAGGCAAAGGCATGTCTTTAGGGAACAAAATAAGGTTTTTTCCCCCTCATTGCCCCTGGTAAGCTGATTTTTTCCCAGTGTGTCTCAGAAAACGTCAGGGTTTTCAGCTGGAATTTTCAGCCTATCATTAAAACAAACCTAATGGGAGTTTTTTCTTTGTGGTCTTTGTTGCTAAGGCATCAAGGGAGGAAGAGCACTGATATTTCACCTCATTTAAGCTGTGGCTTCTAGTCTTGCCCTCTATTTTCTTTCTTTCTTTCTTTCTTTTTTTTTAAAGATACTTTTCAAACAGCTAAATATTTATTACTACCCTTTTTGGACAAATATTAAAAGTAGGGGGGTTTATTTTTCAGGTTGAGTGAATTTGATGCTTATTTTCTATCCTTCCTATTTTCAACATTTTTATGAAGGTGATCTTTTTTAAAGTTTTCCTCCACTTTGTTCTTATAGTTTACATTTCATTCATTGCAGCATTTTTTCTTTTTCTAAAAAAGAATATGTTATGCCTTTCCCTCAAATGCTACAAACAGCAAAATAACATTCTTTTACTTTAACATTTGTTAAAATTATATATTTCCTAGTGTCGGAAACACAGAATATTTGAAAAGAACAAGAAATGTGAAAATCTTTTTGCTGAAGAGCTAAGGTTATGGAAAAATATTCTGGTGAAAAGCGGTCAGAAATAATCAATATTTCAAGCTGAACCTTTGAAAGAGTTGCTAAAGATCAAAGCTCTTTCATATGGGAGAAACCAGTAAAAATAGTTTTTGCTTAACTGCGTGCCAATGGGTTAAAAGACCAACAGTAGGTGCCTTCTACTTTATAAATATAGAAAGTTATAAGTACAACCTTGGAGCTATTAATTTAAATAGAAGCCCATGGAAATATCTGTCTTGTTTCACTTGTGGCCTTTGGCAAGGCAGAATATTGGAAGATTTGTTGGAAGATTTGTGAAATGTTCACTGCCCAAATTTGCTATGGGATGCAGTGTCTCCAAGTGTCTTTAGTTAATTTTCTTAGTTCTTCTTAAGGGAGGAGAATGAAGTGTCTTTTAGTTCTTGTAAACATCTACAGTATATGTTCAATCTTCCTTACACATCAGTACATTACATCGCACCACAAAGGTAGTGTATCAGTTCCTAGCTAAAATCTTCTTCCTCGCCCATTTTCTGACCAAGTAATCCGCCTCTTCAAAATCCTCTGTTGCCCCTCCCTCCTCCACTGCATCAAAATCATGCTCCTTATCATTTTTATAAGTCCTGTATGACTTTGCCCTCTCCCCACTTACTTGCCTTTGTCTCATTTCATTTTTCTGCTTCTGTAATAAAAGCTCTTCCCTTTTATGTCTGAGACACCTAGCACATATTAAAATATACATGTATAACTTTCTCGTCCAGGATATGTTTCATCCAATAGTGCAAAATTCACAGCAGGCACAAAATCTGTACAATAACTATGTTCTTAGGCATAGCTCCTCTCTTGTACCCAGCATATATAAGAATGTTATTTTGCAACATATCAAATAATGTTCCAAATTAATCTCTGATGTTAACTGTATAAAAATAAATGGATTTTCACCTGGGATGAATTTCACCTCATGAATTTTTATAAGTCACTAAGGGGACTTATATATATGTATATGTTTCTCCTGAAGGGAATGAAAAACATACAACAGAATTGTGGCCCTGACAGAGAACAAGGCCGTGACAAAACACACTCACCCCACCATCTGGTCCAATTCATCAAAGACAACTCAAAACACTACATCTCTAAGAAAAAAAAAAAAAAATTCTAACGGAAAAAAGAGAGAACTGAAAACTCAGTAAGCTCTCAATGGCGTCACAATAAAAAGAGTTTTTGCAGCTTTTCCTGAAGCAGTAGTAGGTTCCATGATGTTTCCAGAAAAGAAAGCACACACAAAAAGTACATGAGAGCAGCAGCAAAATACTGGTGATGGCACACAAACTGCAACCAACACATTGAAGAATTTTCACGTTGGGGAAACAACATTCTCTGATGCACAGTTAACAGCTTTCACGTATGGGGAAAATCAGGCAAAGGGACCTTATAGAATCATAGAATATCAGGGTTGGAAGGGACCTCAGGAGCTCATCTAGTCCAACCCCCTGCTCAAAGCAGGACCAATCCCCAACTAAATCATCCCAGCCAGGGCTTTATCAAGCCTGACCTTAAAAATATCTAAGGAAGAAGATTCCACCACCTCCCTAGGTAACGCATTCCAGTGTTTCACCACCCTCCTAGTGAAAAAGTTTTTCCTAATATTCAACCTAAACCTCCTGCACTGCAACTTGAGGCCATTACTCCTTGTTCTGTCATCAGCTACCACTGAGAACAGTCTAGATCCATCCTCTTTGGAACCCCCTTTCAGGTAGTTGAAAGCAGCTATCAAATCCCCCCTCATTCTTCTCTTCCGCAGACTAAACAATCCCAGTTCCCTCAGCCTCTCCTCATAAGTCATGTGTTCCAGTCCCCTAATCATTTTTGTTGCCCTCCGCTGGACTCTTTCCAATTTTTCCACATCCTTCTTGTAGTGTGGGGCCCAAAAATAGACACAGTACTCCAGATGAGGCCTCACCAATGTCAAATAGAGGGGAACAATCACGTCCCTCGATCTGCTGGCAATGCCCCTACTTATACATCTCAAAATGCCATTGGCCTTCTTGGCAACAAGGGCACACTGTTGACTCATATCCAACTTCTTGTCCACTGTAACCCCTAGGTCCTTTTCTGCCGAACTGCTGATAGCCATTCGGTCCCTAGTCTGTAGCGGTGCATGGGATACTTCCGTCCTAAGTGCAGGACTCTGCACTTGTCCTTGTTGAACCTCATCAGATTTCTTTTGGCCCAATCCTCTAATTTGTCTAGGTCCCTCTGTATCCTATCCCTACCCTCCAGTGTATCTACCTCTCCTCCCAGTTTAGTGTCATCTGCAAACTTGCTGAGGGTGTAATCCACACCATCCTCCAAATCATTTATGAAGATATTGAACAAAACCGGCCTGAGGACTGACCCTTGGGGTACTCCACTTGATACCAGCTGCCAACTAGACATGGAGCCATTGATCACTACCCGTTGAGCCCGACAATCTAGCCAACTCTCTACCCACCTTATAGTCCATTCATCCAGCCCATACTACTTTAACTTGCTGGCAAGAATACTGTGGGAGACCATGTCAAAAGCTTTACTAAAGTCAAGGAACAACACGTCCACTGCTTTCCCTCATCCACAGAGCCAGTTATTTCATCATAGAAGACAATTAGATTAGTCAGGCATGACTTGCCCTTGGTGAATGGTGACTGTTCCTGATCACTTTCCTCTCCTCTAAGTGCTTCAGAATTGATTCCTTGAGGACCTGCTCCATGATTTTCCCAGGGACTGAGGTGAGGCTGACTGGCCTGTAGTTCCCAGGATCCTCCTTCTTCCCTTTTTTAAAGATTGGCACTACATTAGCCTTTTTCCAGTCATCCAGGACTTCCCCGGATCGCCATGAGTTTTCAAAGATAATGGCCAATGGCTCTGCAATCACATCCGCCAACTCCTTTAGCACTCTCGGATGCAACGCATCTGGCCCCATGGACTTGTGCTTGTCCAGCTTTTCTAAATAGTCCCGAACCACTTCTTTCTCCACAGAGGGCTGGTCACCTCCTCCCCATGCTGTGTTGCTCAGTGCAGTAGTCTGGGAGCTGACTTTCTTCATGAAGACAGAGGCAAAAAAAGCATTGAGTACATTAGCTTTTTCCGCATCCTCTGTCACTAGGTTGCCTCCCTCATTCAGTAAGGGGCCCACACTTTCCTTGACTTTCTTCTTGTTGCTAACATACCTGAAGAAACCCTTCTTGTTACTCTTAACATCTCTTGCTAGCTGCAACTCCAGGTGTGATTTGGCCTTCCTGATTTCACTCCTGCAAGCCCGAGCAATATTTTTATACTCCTCCCTGGTCATTTGTCCAATCTTCCACTTCTTGTAAGCTTCTTTTTTGTGTTTAAGATCAGCAAGGATTTCACCATTAAGCCAAGCTGGTTGCCTGCCATATTTACTATTCTTTCTACACATTGGGATGGTTTGTCCCTGTAACCTCAATAAGGATTCTTTAAAATACAGCCAGCTCTCCTGGACTCCTTTCCCCCTCATGTTGTTCTCCCAGGGGATCCTGCCCATCAGTTCCCTTAGGGAGTCGAAGTCTGTTTTTCTGAAGTCCAGGGTCTGTATTCTGCTGCTCTCCTTTCTTCCCTGTGTCAGGATCCTGAACTCGACCATCTCATGGTCACTGCCTCCCAAGTTCCCATCCACTTTTGCTTCCCCTACTAATTCTTCCCGGTTTGTGAGCAGCAGGTCAAGAAAAGCTCCCCCCCTATTTGGCTCCTCCAGCACTTGCACCAGGAAATTGTCCCCTACATTTTCCAAAAACTTCCTGGATTGTCTGTGCACCGCTGTATTGCTCTCCCAGCAGATATCAGGGTGATTGAAGTCTCCCATGAGAACCAGGGCCTGCGATCTAGTAACTTCTGTGAGTTGCCGGAAGAAAGCCTCTTCCACCTCATCCCCCTGGTCCGGTGGTCTATAGCAGACTTCCACCACGACATCACCCTTGTTGCTCACACTTCTAAACTTAATCCAGAGACACTCAGGTTTTTCTGCAGTTTCATACTTGAGCTCTGATCAGTCATACTGCTCTCTTACATACAGTGCAACTCCCCCACCTTTTCTGCCCTGCCTGTCCTTCCTGAACAGTTTATATCCATCCATGACAGTACTCCAGTCATGTGAGTTATCCCACCAAGTCTCTGTTATTCCAATCACGTCATAATTCCTTGACATCACCAGGACCTCCAGTTCTCCCTGCTTGTTTCCAAGGCTTGTGCATTTGTATATAGGCACTTGAGATAACCTGCTGATCGCCCCTCATTCTCAGTATGAGGTAGGGGCCCTCCCCTCACAGACGTTCCTGCCTGTGCTTCCTCCCGGTATCCCGCTTGCCCACTTACCTCAGGGCTTTGGTCTCCTTCCCCCAGTGAACCTAGTTTAAAGCCCTCCTCACTAGATTAGCCAGCCTGCTTGTGAAGATGCTCTTCCCTCTCTTCGTTAGGTGGAGCCCGTCTCTGGCTAACATGCCTTCTTCTTGGAACAGCATCCCATGGTCAAAGAATCTAAAGCCTTCTCTCCGACACCACCTGTGTAGCCATTCGTTGACTTCCAGGATTCGACGGTTTCTACCCAGGCCTTTTCCTTCCACGGGGAGGATGGATAAGAAGACCACTTGCACCTCAAACTCCTTTATCCTTCTTCCCAGAGCCACGTAGTCTGCAGTGATCTGCTCAAGGTCATTCTTGGCAGTATCATTGGTGCCCACGTGGAGAAGCAGGAAGGGGTAGCGATCCGAGGGCTTGATGAGTCTCGGCAGTCTCTCCGTCACATCGTAAATCCTAGCTCCTGGCAAGCAGCAGACTGCAAGCAGCAATTGCTCCAAGAAGGTTCCACCATGGCAGTAAATAGCCACATCTGTACACCGTTACTTGATATGTTGTATTTGTGTGCTGACATTCTTGAGTTTCCAGGCACCAAACAAAAATTCTTTGTGTTGGCTCCATATTTCATCCAGGCAGTGACACTTGATATTTCCGAATGCATTGCTGTTAACATGTCTGTCTGTTGACTGTAGTGTTTGCTGAATAGATGAACATCTTGTTACATGGTTAACAGCGTGAGTGTTTAAGTTTAAAAATTTATAATTAACACCTCATTATTAACACCTCATCATGAGCACTGGCAGAGGTTTACCCCTCTTTTGCTACTTTTGTTTCAGTCTTTCATGTTTCCACAAGACAGACGCTTACAAATTGAAGGTTGTCTTTCTCAATCAGGAGGGCAAAAATTTCTTCAAGTTTTGGTCCCTGTGTGTATTCTACTGTGGGTATAAATGGGCTCCGTGCACCTAAGAGCAGAGAATTTTTTTAAGTAGTGTCCGTTGATCCACACCTAGGTTCTCTGTAAGCTGTGCAGCAAGCTATCAAGGGCTGTGCAGACGGGGAGAGGCGCCTTTCCCCCGGCCCGGCACAGCCCAGCCCTGCCAGAGCTGCCGCAACCAGGGAAGAGGAGCCCCTTGCCCAGCCCTGCTGGAGCTGCAGAGGAGAGGAGAGGAGCCCCTCCGGAGCTGCCGGGGAGAGACGCCCTTCCCCAGCCCCGCCGGAACTGCCTCTTACCGGCCCCGAGCTGTTGCAGCGAGAGAGGGATGGGGGGAGTCCTCTCTCCGCCGCAGCCCTGGGGCAGCCTGCACCCCAAGCCCCGCATCCTTGCCCCACCCCAGAGCCCGCACCCCCAGCCAGAGCCCACCCCCCGCACTCCAACCCTCTGCCCTAACCCTGCTCCCCCTCCCACACTCCAAACCCCTTGGCCCCGGCCCCATCACACATCACCTTCATATTGGTGCACATAACAAAATTCATTCCTCACATGGACGTAAAAAATTAGAGAGAACACCGGTCCTATGCTGTTGTTCTCCTTGTGCTCCAGAATGAAAGTAAAAGGGCACTGTGGACTGATGCTGCTCCAGTTCCTTCTTACCGCTGCATGGCCCGAATCAGAATCTCCATTGTCCGAAACTGCCTCTTCAACATAAATATTACAATGTTTTTTGTATAGTTAGTGTTGTTAGTAGTTTTACTAGTTTAGCTAGCAGTTGGAGGATTCCCTGGAATGGGGATTAAACTAATTTCCCCATCACAGGATTGAGATAATGCCCAGGCTTCAGGGCTTCAAAAACTGTCTCTCTTGTCCTCATTTCTTTGCCCTCAGCAACGACCATCAGTGCTGCCTCTATTGCCTCAGAGAAGCTCATTTCTCTGCTAAGTGCGGTATCTGTCGCTCCTTCCCCAGACAAATGTGGCAGGCGCAAGGACCGCATTTTGGAAGCACCTGATGGAACATGCCATGAGGCCTCAGTCAGATCCGAGCCAGGTAGCCACGCCACCCCACAGCATACCATCAAGAATCGCACCTCCTAACTCACTGTCTTGACTCAGGAGTCGGAATGGCTAGAATGAAGAACTGTTTATTTGTCTGGGCCTTCTCACAAGAGTAAGAATAAAAGCAGATCCCTCCAAAGAGAAGGAGTCCCTCCCCAGCTCTGTCTAGGTTGAGCAAGTCTTTGCACTCAGGACAGAAAGACTTAGATCAGAAGGCACATAGAAGCAAGGCTCCTTCAGTATCATCCCCACATTGCGATCAACACAGGCCATGGTATATCAACTTAGACAAAGCACCAGTAGACGAGGGACCATGAATCATCTGTAACCACGAGGACCATGCTGTTGGAAACTCATTCACAAGTGGTATTATCACAGCCCCATAAGAAACTACCGATTACCAAGAGTCTCTTTACACTAACTTCAGTGGTGCAAGGCAACGAGAAGCATCCTTCGAAGGCTCCAGTATCTTACACCACTCCAGCGTATCCTCTGGATACTTCATCCTCCCGGATTCACAGTCTCTTAAGTTGCTGGGGCTGATCCTCACCAGGGAGATTCCAATACCTGTAGACATCATGGACTCAGGGAGAAGCCCATCTTCCATCCCATCCGCTAGCCACAGTTTCTTGGTACCAGTACAACCTATGGAACCAGACCCGACCTCCTCCTCATCAGGGGAGTCGGATGTACTGGTGGAACTGTCTTGCCCTCCACCAAGAGTTCAGCCCAGACAGAGAATCAAGAGTCTCCTGATACAAGTCTCAGCTGTCCAAGTGAGGACCCCCTTGTGGGGACTGAGGGTACCCAGTGCCTTGGATACTACCACAACCTACGTTTGACCCCTCATGCTGACCTAACTGGGGGCAATGGGACTTGTATGCGCAGCGACTGGAGTCTGTGCTATCCAATAGGAAGTCATGCCTCCTGTCCAAGAAGCCAACCAGACTCTCCTGAGCCTATGGAAGAGGAGGACAATGAACAGGATCCGCCAATACCACTGATACTGACAGGTATATCATGTTTCTTGCCTGATGAGGTGGTTACTCCAGCTTCACCATTTCCTTTGGATGATCACAGACAATTAAAAGAGCTGCTTCGGAGAGTAGCAGAAGAGTTTCAGATCCCCTTAGAGGAGGTACAGGACTCACAACAGAAGCTTCTGGACAGCCTATGGGATCCAGCTGAGTAGCACTCCCGGTGAATGAGTCCTACTGGAATCAGTAAGACCTTTATGGCAGACGTTGGCTACCTGTGCCCAAAGCCCCAAGAGAGAAGAAAAACAGTACTTCACTCCAGCTGAGGGAGTGGAGTTCTTATTCTCCCACTCTGCCCTGAACTCCTTTGTAATCCAAGCAGCCACAGAAAGGTCCAGACAACAGCACTGAAGGGTCACCCCTGTAGATAGGCAAGCCAGACATTTGGATCTTATGGGAAGAAAGGTGTTTAATTCCACCAACCTCCAATTTTCAATTTCTAACTACCAGGCTTCGTGGCCAAATACATTTTTTGAACTATTTTAAGTAAGTTCCTTGACTTTAAAGACAAGTTACACCAGGAAGATAGGGCTCAGTTTCAAGCCCTTATTGATGAGGGCAGATTAGTGGCAACAACCTCATTACAAGCGGCTGTCGATTCTGCAGATACGGCATTGAGATCTATGGTGACTGTTACAGTGATGCATTGGAAATCTTGGCTACACTCTTAGTGCTCTCCAGGAAGGTGTGGAACACTGGACAAGACTTGCCTTTTGATGAAAGCAATCTGTGTACTGAGAAGACTATAACAGGGTTCAAAAAAGAACTAGGTAAATTCATGGAGGATAGATGACTGTTAGCCAGGATATTCAGGGATGGTGTCCCTAGCCTGTTTTGCCAGAAGCTCGGAATGGGCAACAGGGGATGGATCACTTGAAGATTACCTGTTCTGTTCATTCCCTCTGGGGCACCTGGCATTGGCCACTGTTGGAAGACAGAATACTGGGCTAGATGGACCTCTGGTCTGACCCAGTATGGCCATTCTTATGAAGACAGATGAATCTTTGCATTCACTAAAAGACTCCAGACAAACCTGTGTTCCCTGAGTATATATACGTCATCCCTGAAGAGGAAATAATAGAAGCTGCCTTACACGCTGAGGCCTTTACCCAGCCTCTCGCCCCAGCCAAAAAAATATTTTTGACAGGATGCTGGGGAGCTGCAGACCAATGTTGATGCCATCTCCACCTGATTCTGAGATCTGCTTTTGTGGATGCCTGGTACAATTTTCCCACTACTGAAGAACAACAACACTGGACAAGTGCATGCTGGATATCATCCATTCTGGCTATAGCACTGAATTTCTCTCCCCACCACAATCCCCTTCCCTGAAGCTTTTCAGGGATCATTCTCACGAGGAGATCCTCTTTCAGGAGGTAAAATTCCTCCTCTAGTGGGGAGCAACAGAGCAGGTGGTACTTCAGCATCAAGGAAATGGGTTTTATTTCAAATACTTTCATGTGGATATTCACCCTTGCCATGGAAGATTCCTCAGATTTGCGGTTGGTCCTGACCACTGTCAATACAGGGTACTCCCATTCAGTCTAGCAGCTGCACCCAGGATCTTCATAAAAGTGTTTTCTGTTGTAGCAGCACTATTCAGACGGGCAGTTCTTCCATCTTCCTGTATCTAGATGACTGTCTTCTTACAGGCAGGACTTGTCCAGAAGTCATTACGTTGGCCTTGTCACTGCTCTGTCTCCCAGCTTCCCTGGGAATCTCTGTGAACATGCAAAAGTCTATCCTGATACCAGCCTAGACTGTAGATTTTATAGGAGCGACCTCAGACTCACAGCAAGGGCTTCTTTCCCTATGGACAGATTTTGGGTTATGCACAACCCTCGGACATCACTCTGTATTTGCCTTACTCTACTGGGTCATGTGGCTTCATGTACTTACATAACGCCATTCCCCGGACTGCACCTCCGCTGCTTGCAGGCTTGGCTTTGAACCGTACATATACTGAGCAAACACAGCATGCACACTGTGGTGAAAATCCCCATCAAGATAAGGGTTTCTCTGATTTGGTGGAAAGAGCCTTCACATGTATGCATGGGCAGTCCTTTTCTATCCCTTGCACTTGACAGCACAATAATCAGAAGCCTCCTTATTAGGATGGGGGGTCTCACAGGACCAGTCATCCAGCATGGGGCACTTCGACACCTTGGGAAACCAGAATGCATGTAAATTTCCTGGCATTCAGAGGAGCAGATCAAGAATCTTGCAGGGTATTTTTACTCTTAATCCAATCTCACCATGTTCTCATAATGTCAGACAATATGACAGCCATATTCTACATAAATAGGGAGGAGCGAGATCCATTCCTCTGTGTAAAGAAATGTCCAGTCTGTGAAACTGGTATATCAAAAACCCAATGCCCTATCAGCAGTGTACCTCCCAGGAACGCAAAATTCACTAGCAGACCCAGACTCAGCAGATACTTTGCCACCGGTCACAAGTGAGAATACACAGGTCAGTGGTGAACAGCATCATCGCTAAGTATGGAACCCCCTGCCCTGGATCTGTTTCCTTCTCAGACAAACAGAAAATGCAGCATGTACTGTTTCAGGGGAGCTCAGGGCCAATTCTCCAGAGGTGATGCTCTCCTACTTCCTTAGAGAGACTGTTAGAACTATGCCTTTCTTCCTATCCTGATGCTTCCTCTAATATTGTGGAAGATGCTCTGTCCTGTTGAATGAGCCGTTCTCATCATACCCAAATGGCCCAGCTAGTTCTGGTTCCCAGGTCTCCTGAATATGTCAGTCTGGCTGCTCATCGGAGTTCATCCTTATTCAGATTTCTTGACTCGAGAATGGCAGAGTCAGACATCCCAACCCAGAAGCTCTTCTCTTTAGGGCTTGGTGTTTGGATTGGTATTGGGTCTAAAATATTTCTGTCACAAAACTGTACCAACTATTCTTACTAAGAGCAGAAAGGACTTGAAAACGTTACTTAGCCAAGCGGAAGCATTTCTGTATCTGGGCCCACCGCCACCATATTTTTTCCGAGATAGCAGGTATTCCTGATATTTTGGATTACCTCCTCGCCCTCAAGATGTCTGGTCTTTTCCTTAGCTCGACATGGGTTCAGCTGGTGGCAATCAGTGCATAGACTTACAGCTGGAAGGGACCTTGAGAAGTCATCAAATCCAGCCCCCTGTGGTGAGATCAGACCAAGTAAACCTTGACCATCCTGACAGATGTTTGTCCAACCTGTTCTTTAAAAGCTCCAATGATTGGGAATCTATAGCCTCCCTTTGGAAGCCTATGCCAGAGCTTAAGTAAACGTATAGTTAGAATAAACTTTCTGATATCAAATCTTAATCTCCCTTGCTGCAGATTAATCCCCTGTCTTGTTCTGCTTTCATTGATTGCTGTCCTCTTTAATAACAACCCTGAACGTATTTGAAGACTGTTCTCGGGTCTCCTTTCAGTCTTCTTTTCTCAAGACTAAAGATGCTCAGGTTTTCTAAACCTTTTATCATTTTTGTTGATCTCCTCTGGACTTTCTGAAATTTGTCCACATCTTTCCTAAAATGTAGCACCCAGAATTGGACATAGCACTCCATCGGAGGTCTCACCAGTGCTGAGTAGAGTGAGACCATTACCTTCCATTTCTTACATATGACACTCCTGTTAATACACCCCAGAATGATAGCTATTTTCACAACTGCATCACATTGTTGATTCATATTCAGTTTGTGATCCACTATAACCCCAAGATCCTTTTCAGCAGTACTGACACTTACCCTGTTTTTCCCATTTTGTAGGTGTGCATTTGATTTTTCCTTCCTAAGTGTAGGACTTTGCACTTGTCTTTATTGCAGTGGTCACCAACCAGTTGATCGCAATCTCCGGCGGCGCAGCGGGGCTGCCGCTAAGACAGGCTCCCTGCCTGCCGCGGCCCCACGCCACTCCTGGAAGAAACCAGCACGGCCCTGGGGGTGGGGGGTCTCCCTCCGCACGCTGCTCCTGCCTGTAAGCACCACCCCTGCAGCTCCGATTGGCCAGGGATGGGGAGCTGTGGCCAGTGGGAACTGTGGGGGTGGTGCTCGCAGAGAGGGGCGGTACGCAGAGCCACATGCTGCCTGCCCCCACCCCCACCCTCACCAGGGGCCACAGGGGCCTGTTGGCCCTTTCCAGGAGTGGTGTGGGGGCGAGGTAGGCAGGGAACCTGCCTTAGTGGCAGCCACTCTGCGCCGCTGACTGGGAGCTTCTGGAGGTAAGTGCTGCCCGGTGGGAGGCCGCACCCCAACTCCCAGCCCTGAGCCCCCTCCTGGAGCCAGGACCCAGAACCCCAGCCCTTAGCCCCCTCCCAGAGCCAACACCCCAAACCAGCCCTGAGCCCCCTCCTGGAGCCAGCACCCCATACCCCCTCCTACACCCCCAGCCCTGAGCCGCCTCCCAGAGCCAGTACCCCAAACCAGCCCTAAACCCCTTCCCAGAGCCAGCACCCACACCCCCTCCTGCTCCCCAACACTCTGCCCCAGCCCAGAGCCCCCTCCTGCACCCAAACTCCCTCCCAGCCTCCTGTACCCCCTCCTGCACCCCAACACTCTGCCCCTGGAGTCTGGAGCCCCCTCCTGCACCCAAACTCCCTCCCAGAGCTTGCACTCCTCTCTAAATATTCCTGGTCAATCACCGTCAGGGCTGATTCCCCACTCTGGCACTTCGAGTGCAGAAGGTGGGGGCCCGTAAGGATTCGAAGAATTAATGCTGGCCACTCCAGGCTGGTATTAAACTCCCAAGGTTATAGCTTCACTCTGACCTTGGATGGGTAGATGCTGCCACCACCCAAATGCAAAAAACCCCCTTTTGACCCGGGAAGGCACACTTGGGAATTCCTCCCTGTGGGGTACCCTCAAGCCTTTTCACACACCCCCTCCGGGGAAGAGCTGAGAAAGAAAACAAAGGAAAACAGCTGTTGCCACCAGCTAATTAAACAACCTATGCACAAACCTTTTAGGACACAAAAACCCAATCCTGTTCTTAAAAAAGGTAAATTTTATTAAAAACAAAAAGAAAGAAAATACATCTGGAACTTAGGCTATTGCTAGATTTAAAAAGAGCAAATATAATAATTAAGCATCATGAAGGATTTTCTTGAGGTCCAGCTTAATGGTTACAAGCAAAACAAAAGCATTTGGGGGTTAGCACAGAGGAGTCCACAAGCCTTACAGAAATAAAAGAGATAAACCTAATTGCGTCTTTTTAGACATTTCCTGATCTACTTACACATCTGGGGTTTCAAATTGAGTAGTTTTTAGGTATGATCTGGTGATTTTCATACCTGGTTCACAGCTTTCTACAGCTTAGCTTCAGCCCTGTTTTCGCTCTGTCCCCGCTCTCTGAAGAACAACAGACAGACAGACAAAGGGAAAGTTTTTTCCCAATTCTAAAAAGTTTTAGCCCAGACTGCGCTCCCATTGTCTCTTTCGGTCAGGTGCCCACACCTTTTACTTACGGGCTTTTTTTAACCCTTTACAGGTAAAATAAGTAGAGAACAGCTACTAACTGGGATTTTATAGCTAACTGGCTGGGAGGGTGTCCATTAAAGGGAGCTACCCCCCCTTCATTTATCACAATCACCCACAGTGGAATACACATAGGGACCAGCACTCAAAGAAGAGAGAAAAGTTACCCTTCATAACTGAAGTTCTTTAAGGTGTGTGGTCTCTATCTGTATTCTACCACCAGTCCCTCTGCTTTGGATCATCTCTGATTTGTGGTAAGAGGAGGAATTGGAGACACGTCGGTCCGCACGCCACCCCTTATACTGTTGGCAAGAACATTAGAAGATTAAAGGTGCAGGTGCAAACCAACAGATGCTGCTTACAAAATTCTTCAGTCTCAAGTGCATGGAGTGTATGCACACCCAGAGTGGAATACAGACAGGGACCACACATCTCAAAGAATTCCAGTTACAAAGGGTAAGCAACTTCCCGTTCTAATTAATTTTTAGTATACAGCAAATTTGACACGCCTCTGTTTTTCTAAATTATGCAAATCTCCATTATCTTTGACGGTCATGCTTAACATTTTGGGAAGATCCGCACCATGCTTAACCAATGTGAGTTTCACTTTTAAGTCCTGTCTTTACTATTTATAAAGCTACCTTGTTGGTGGACATTGTAGTGCCTAGCACAGTTAGAGTACCGTTCTAATTTGCCAGTGTAAATATACCAAGTGGCAGTCCCTGCTTATTTGCTATTTATGTACCAACTACTGTCTAAATTAAGTACAACTTTGTGACACTCCCCTTTTCTGCAACTCTTGCTGAAGCAGAAGTCAGAGTTCTCTCTTTGCAGAAAGCGTTAAACCTTCAGGGCTATTGTATTCAAAACACTGTATGTAATATTGATAACATCTCCCAGTCAGCTGCAGGGAGAGAGTACCACTCAATTTTGTTAAACAAATATTTAATATACAAAAAAATTGTGAACAGTGTCTAGAATGCTTATGAATAACTTTTAAACAAAGCTATTAGATAGTAAATCTACTGGTATTTCTTATATACAGTTAGCAGTTAGCTAATAGCCAAATGTAAATGGCTTAGCCTCTAGGAGTGGCAAATGCTCCTCTCCCAGCTCTCCCTGTAGGTTCATAAAATACATTGCAACAAATAATACATTTGTCTGAGGACTTCTCTAGTAAGTACAGCTGGAGTAACACTCATCTGTATCCAAGGTGGGACTCAGCCCTCACAGCAGACCCATCTCTTGGCCTGCATCAATCAGAAGCTGAGTCCACCGGGCTGTCTTTAAGCCTCCCCGTCCAACATTCTGATTGGCTCAACTGTTAGACAGTGAATATGTGTGAGGCCTGCAAGAGTGCTTGCCCTTAATGGAAACTTTCTGTACAGTTGCCATAACTACTGCTGAGCATGTCTAGTAACTGCCACACACCCTACTTGTGAATGTTTCTGGACAGTATGATAGGAACAGAGCATCACTAGAATGGCTCTGGCCAACTCTGTTAGAGTGTGCAGATTCATCAACTTAACCTCCTTATGCTTTGACAGCTGTAAAAGGATCAGCAGGAATATTTTATTGTCAACTAATGATATCAATGCAATTTCTTTCCCATATCCAAGCTCATGAACAGATTGACTGTATCAAGGAAATTCCTGTGCCATAGCCTATGCTTTACTCGAACAAGTTACTGGAGTAACTCAGTAGAGGAGTAACTGGATGAAATTCTGTGGTATACAGGAAGTCAGGCGAAGTGATTTAATGGCCCCTTATGGTCTTAAAATCTAAGAATTTATTAAAATATTTTCAACATTTGAGGGTAAAAATCTTGCCAGAATTTGCCAGAAATATTTGCAAATTTTTACTGGCTCTGTTCTTAAAAATTAAAAGCCAACAGACAAATGAAGCCAAAACCAATTATATAGTATGTGGATTGTCTGCTGTAGTGGTTACAGGGAGCCTCTGTCACCTTTCTGGACTCTCTGAGAGTGCTACCTCAAGTGTCAGGCTTTGTGCCTATACCTCTTCTCGATGGAATTCTCTTGTTCTCCCACTTTTAGACTCAGCCTTGTGCTACAGTACCCTGTGTATCCTCCATTCTTACCTTGTTTGTCTGACCAAGTTTGGGCACCTGCAGTTGTTTGCTTTGAAAGTTTGTGACCAGTGGTAAGTATAGTGACCGGACAGCCTTCTTAAACCAAAGTATTGTTTGTTTTAGCAGTAGGAACAAAGCATTAGAGAAAAAAGGATTTAAAAACAACTACTAGTCTATATGCATCTCTGTCTTGCCTAACGGCTTATCTTCCCCTGATGATAACCTAGGTAGGCCTAACTTCTTCAGATGCTCTCAGCAGGTCCATGTGTCTCACTCTAGCTCCGCAAAAAACTATGCCCTAGAGAGAGGATCCCTTTTAATCCTCCCAGAGAACATAAGTACAGCTATACTGGGTCAGACCAAAGGTCCATCTAGCCCAGTATTCTGTATTTCCACAGAGGCCAATGCCAGGTGCTTCAGAAGGAATGAACAGAACAGGTAGTCATCAAATGATCCATCCCCTGTTGCCCATTCCAAGTTTCTGGCAAACAGTTCTTCTGTTCTTCTGTATTCATGGGCCTTTCCTGGCCTGGTCCAAAATACTTTTGCTGGTTGGCTGCAGAGGAGGCAAAATCATGAAAGCTAATAGTTCTGGCATTGTCTCTTAACAGTTCTCAAGTGTTTGCTGAGAGGTGGTTTATCTTGAGCTATTCTTTTCTTTCCTGCCTGTTTTTCCAGACAGACACCTGTTGAGTTAAATCAACATAGTCATACAGAAAACACCCCAATAACCATGCCAACAAAAACTGTTCATAAATTACAGAGCAGCTGCCAATCTGCCACATCCCCTTAATCTTCAATTTCACAATGATAAAGTTCCCTGAAATTTCTACCTTTTTTTTTAACCATTTTCTGCTTTTCCTGCATAAAATGTATCTTTTTTGTTAGTGATCTAATGCCATTTTACAGGGAGAAAAAATATCCAATATACTATAGGCAGGAGCTGGAGTATCTCTTAAAATGCATAGAATAACAAAAGCAACTCTTTTAAGGGCCAAATCCTGCCTTACTTGCACAAAACAGATTTGTCACTTACCTGTGTCAGTGAAGCTATACGAGGAACTAGGTCACAACTTAGTCCACAGGCAAAACTCTGGTTGGTTCAGCAGGGTTGTCTAAGTTAAGTAATGCAGGATTTTTTACGAAGGCATTACCAGTAGCATCCAATATGTTAGCCAGACTGTTAGAACAACCACCATTTTGTTTATCATTTCAATTACGGGAGGAGAAAATAGGTTAAAAATCAAAAAAGGACTGGGGATTAAATGAAATTACAGTAGACCAATTTATCTTCTACAACCTGACTGAATTTAAAGTGGAGCTTTAAATATAATATATAGTTGTTGCTGAGCACTGTCTTTCACACACTTTTTTCTGTTGTGCAAAATGTATGTGTCGTTTTTCTAAGAGGCTATCTTAAAGTTTAAGCAGGTAGGAAATGTTTGTGCCAGGAATTTTGGACATCTCTCCAAACTCCTGAAAATATTTAAAATTCCAGTAACAGTTACTTCTTCATGAAAGGTTGGGGGGAGGACTAGGTAGTTCAGTGAATCAATAGGTGACCTCTGGATGGTGAAATGAAAATCTGACTTGGGTCAAATGAGACATAAGATTAATTGTTATTCTAATTCTCCACTAGGCGTTTATGTATTGCCCCTCTCAGAAAGGCCTATGTGAGACTAGCTAGACCTGGTTTCCCTTACTCTAGCCACTCAAGTGTATCTTGGGCTAATTTGACAAAGTACCGAGGGGAAGAAAGGGAAAAGGATTCTATGTAGGCTGAAAAATTTTGGCCACCGTTTTATATTCACTTCATTCAGAAGCCAATCCCTTAGTCAATTTTTAAAGCTGTAGGTAGGGGAATAAAGCAGGAACAATGAATTAAACCCTATACCTCTGTCTGAATGAATTATATTGGGCACAAATCTGTGTTTACAGCCTGTGTAGGTAGTTAGTTACTTTAGAGTGCACAAACTTGCGTTGTGCATTTCGCATATGAATAGGAATAGACTATGTGAATTTACCATAACCATGTGTTCTCATAATAGAATAAAACTCTGGTCAGAGAGTGATTGTTGGGGTTAACCATGCTGACTAATGCGGTAAGAGCAGCTGCTAGATAGAGTTCGCCTATATAAGCCTGGACAGTGTCATAGTTCTCCGACCAGCAACTTCCAGAGTTCAAGCGCATTGTAAACAGTTAACATAGAAAACAGTTAACATCCCCCAATTAACGTGAGTGGGAATAAACCCAGAGCAGAGGATTTTCCTCTTATGAGCAGACCTTTGGTTAATTCAGATTGTGTGTTCTCACACACAGACTTTTGGGAAGTAGCAGCTACCCACCTGAGTTTGCATTGAGGTGGGGTAGGAAAGAGAAGGGAGGGAGAAGATAAGGTAATGGAAAATGGCATTTTGAAGAACCCAGAAATCAAACGCAGCCTCTGAAGAAGCCACACCTACTTTGCAGTGTCTAGTTAAAGAACGTGAGGCTTGCCAGGTGGCCACTCTGCACATCTCCCCATCCTCATAAGATTACTTAGTTTTTTTCCTGCGAGATAGAAACAAATGTTGTAGAATACACTCTAAAATTTGAGGAAAAAGACTTTCCAGCCTTCTTTTAAGCTTTGATTGTTGATCTGACCTATTGAGAGGTGGTTGTCTAAAATGTTTCAAGGCCTTTGTCCTTGCCAGCATTGAAGAAATTCTAATCAACTACCAGTTTGTTCACACTGGAACAGAGAGAAATGAATATAAGATGACCAGGCCACTAGGAGTCCCTGTGGCCAGCCTAACTGATCCTATTATCAATAACATATACCAGGGACTCAGTAAAAGGAAAAAGAAAAGGAGTACTTGTGGCACCTTAGAGACTAATCAATTTATTTGAGCATGAGCTTTCGTGCTCATGCTCAAATAAATTGGTTAGTCTCTAAGGTGCCACAAGTACTCCTTTTCTTTTTGCGAATACAGACTAACACGGCTGTTACTCTGAAACCAGTAAAAGGAAAATAGCTTTGCCTTAAACATTATTCCTCAAGGGTAAATTGGATGCCTGATTTCTCTTAAAGAGGAGAAAGAAGCTTTTTTAGAGGAATTTATGTTTTTTGAAGGCTTCTTATTTCTGGGAGGGAAGCATGAGCAGGACAGGGACAAATCACAAGAGGTAACAAGTGAAAGTAACAAACCATGAAGAAACAGAAAGGAGTTCAGAGTTTACAACAATAAGATTAGATTGCTATTCAGAATGTTTTGTGCCCCTCTTGGCATCAGTAGTTCCAGTTTTTAAGTTAATATGTAATTTGACCCATAAGAATCAAGCCTCCAAAGCCCTATAGAGCAATTTGAAAGCTTTTATCCCAGTTTTTAAAATATCACTGAGATCTACAAGTAAACTTACGGTCTCATGAAAGCTGAGTTTAAATTTTATACACACAGCTGTTTTATTTATAGATATTGGCCACCTACTCGTATATGAAATTGCTAAAATATCTGTCCTCTGCGTTTGATTAGAAAAAATACTTTTACTCCATTTTAACTAAATTAGATATTTAGAAAATATGAGAATTAATGTACTGTTATAGTTCCTGTTCTGCTCATTATTATTGGAACAGTTACTTCGCAGTGAGCAAAAATAGCAAGTGCAAAGCAAATCCCTGATTTTGAAAATATCTAATTTCAGTGAGAGGAAAAAAGTTCAAAATTAATGTATTATAAATTAATACAAACCATTTTCAACATTATATGCAGGAACCCTTGTGTGCATTATTTAAATATTAAATGAAAACATTTGTTAATATAAGGTCAGTTTATGCTTTTCTATAGGGAATCCTATGACCAGGAAACTGCATGAATATCCTCTTGCAGAGTTTCCTTTGAATTGCTTCATTGGAGGTCAGGAGTGGAGACCACAAAAGATCGTACTAATAGCGACGCTATATAAATAGTTTCTGCATTAATAGCTTGAGAAGGGAAAGCCCTATCGTTTGGATGGTGATGAATACTACATAGGGTCGCATTTCCCAAATGAACATAGATTGGATTTAAGGGTTTCTTCTGCTGAGTTTTGTGCAGAGGAGATTATAGGTGGAGAAGGGATTATGCACAATACTGCATTGGTTCAAATCCTTCCTCCTTACTCTGACAGAAATGAGGCCAAAGGATCGAGTTTTTCATTTCTTTATTCTCTTCCAAAGGAATCCACAAAGAGGATAGCCTGGCTTTTAACTCATTCATATCTTTAAAAAAAGAAATAAATCAGTAATACAACAGATGTCTAGTTTCAGCAGTTAAGCCAGGTACAGTTGATACAATTATACACCTGGTCCAGTGAGCATGGAATGTGCTTGGCTAAATACTGCTAGTTTCTTCCAATAAATGCCTATTCATTTGGTGTTGGCTTTTGCAGGCCAGAATAAGCCAGCCAATGACTGCCTCATTTTGAACATGACTTTACTATAAAAGGTGAAGCAAACTTTGTTTAAAAAAATATTTACAGAGCTCCAAACTGAGAGAGACTAAGATTAATTTCATCTTATATAAACCTAGTCCACAATCACTACTGCTTAGGGGAGGTAAAGGTAGAACAAAAATCAAAGGGGTTCCAACATTATTATGCATTCCAAAGCCAGCTGGATCAAAATGCACTATTGCACATTAAGATTCTGAACCTGGCAATTCAGATTTACATTCGCAGAGGGGGGCATATCTTGTGAAGGATACATTTCCTGATTCACATACCACTCAGTTTCTTGCTTTAAACAAATCACTTATTGTTATCCCAATGATATATTACTATATAACTGCTGACTTTAGACCTGTTCATAGAAATCTGAATGTGAGCACATAAAGATAAAGGGAATATTTAGTTTTATTGACATTTTCTCTTAAAATTTTCCCCGGATTCTAGGAACTCAGGAAAGGTTTCTTTTTTTGCCAGTGACTTCAACTTTTCCTAATATTATATTCATCGTACCAGAATTAAGAATGTAACTACAACCAAGTCTCAGGTTACTGTTTCCCCAGTGATTTGTTCAACCTTAATGATATAAAATTGGCCAGTCAGTTAAGTCTTATTGGTAAGGTCTAACTCAGAGTTAGTGAATGTTTGTGTTTGGTAGGGAGGGTGATGTCTGTAATTTTCTTTCAAGTCTCTGATCCAGAATTCAACTCCAGATACAAAGATGAAATTTCATTTGTCAGGAAACGCTTTCCCAGCCAGAAAAGAATGTCAAACTTGAGCTTGCTAGTGCTTTCAAAACGAAATAATGCAGCTGAGGGCCTAATACAAACCTCACTATTTCTTCACACTTCCTGTTTCGTTCCTTTCAGTCATCCTAAGCCCCAAAACCTATGAAATTCCATGGTGAGCTAGGGGGACTTCTATGGGACTGTCTCATCTTCCTCATCAAATTAAAAGAATATTCTTACAAGGCCTTGAGTGATTATCTGTTGATCCCTACACTTAAGTAGTTTCTAGAGGCCTCCAGACACCCCTACTCTCCCACCCTCTTCCTTCAGAAAGCCCCACAATATCTCTTGGCTTGTAGCAGGCATCCTTTGTAGGTGTTTACTGGCATGGGGGGGAGAAGGGTGAGTCCAATTCTCAAGATATCACTTGGGCTAACTTCAAACTGGCTTGTTGAAATACTAAACTACATTGGCTCATGGTGAAATCAGCGTCACTGACAGCCTATGAGTTGCATGTATCTCCCACATGGGCAGCTAACAGACCATCAGGGCATCACACAAAGCTACGCATTTTGGAATTAGTTTCCAGCTACCATATCACATACAGAAGTTGTATCAGACTAGTCCCAGAAATTCTGGAACCCTAGGAGAAGCAGGAAGTGACACAAAGGCACCACATGGAACTGTTAGGAAACCACATTTTCCCTCCCTCAGATATAAAAATCCTGTCAAGCCGAAGTCCTGTGTATTTTTTTAATGAACAGCCTACTTCCTTTTCCATAGTTTGATCTGATTAGTCATCCGGACTGGATGCATAATGTATTTTTTTTTTCATAAATTTTCAGATGGAGAGGAAGGTGACCTAAATTTTGGCCATTTGTCTGTGGACAAAAATGAGGAGTGCTGTTTTGAATGCTTATAACTCACATCCTTGCTACTGCTATGATTTCTGGCTCGGCTTATTTATCAGGGCACCTTTAGATTACTACCTTTGTAATGGAAAGGGTGTGAAACATTTTTATATGAATAGTAAAATAAAATGTAAGAGCACAGTTTCTATAGGAATCTATGTGAGACATGATTTTAAATTATACCAGATGCGCATAACTGAAATATTTCAGGATCGGCCGTCCAGCTATTGGGTGCTGTGACATAAAGTCAGTTTCAGCATTGAGCTCAACACTGAGAGTTTTTGTAACAGCCGGAGTAATAGTGGAATTGTTCACTTTTGGAAAACTGGATTTTCTGCTGTGTCCAACTTGCATATTTTGCTAGGAATTTCACTCACGTGTCCAAAGCACTGAAACAAGCCAACACCAAACATTTGGCTAACCCTAAGCTAAGAAAGCACCATTTCTAAATCGGAAGGCATACACACAAACTTATATGATGCTGTGGTGCTGCTGTCACTTTTTCTGTAAAGGTTATGTCAGCCAGTCTTTCAGAGAGATGGAATAACTGAACATTTTCTTTGGGTCAAAACGTATAAAAAGTGGGAGTCTGGGGGCAGTTTTAGCTCCCATAAGGTTCTCTGTGGTCCAGTCGGAACTCTGTATGCCCACGATCCACACCGTTCTAATTCAGCTGTCTCCCAGCCATTGTCCTCTTCTCTCCAGATAACTGGATGGGACTGTTTTGAGCCCAACATTTTGCTTCTTAATGTGTTCTGGAGGCTCACTGTTGAGTCATTCTCTTTCCCCATGCATTGAGCATGCTGTCTCTGAAAGGCTCCTAGTTTCTGCCAAACTAGTGTGTGAAAATTGAGAACACTGACACAATGCCAAGAACTGAAACTTGGCTGTGTAAATATTTGGACTTTTCTTAGTCCATGTGTGTAGCAGCTATTTTTTTACAACTTTTTAAAATAGGCATAGCCATATTGAAACAATAATGGCTTCCTCTGGGCATTGTTCTTAATGATATGCATCTTTGCTGGGTGCAGATCTTTGCACTCTAACACTGCAGTGTGTTTTGGTTTCTCTGCACTATTTCACTTTTCTGGCTCACATGGATAAAATATCCATGTTGTGAAAGATGTATAATTATTCATGAGTTTCTATACATGGACTGTACTTGTATTACAAGTTGTAAAACCTACTCATAAATATATAACTAGGAAAATCATACTGGCTTTACACTGCTGACATGTTCTAAAGCATTGTATTGACTTGCCAATTAATGTCTCCATATAACAACACAGCATTTACTGTGTTTGGATCACTTATGATCTGACAAAGTGTAACACGTTCGGGACTCTCTTTAGGTGTAGTGAGAGCCAACACCTTTGGACACAACTCAAAAGTACCATGGCCTAAGTTAAAACTTAGTGACTAAAAGCATTTGGGTTTTGTTTGGCCATTTCAAACATGTCTTTCCATTCTGTGGGTTTATTTTCTTAAAGAAAACTAATTGTAATAAAATATCATTATGCCTCTAACAAAAAGGGACGCTGTCAGTGCCTCCCAGTAGTCAGAGCACTCACCTGGGATGTGGAAGACCCAGGTTCAGTTCCTCCTCTGCCTGATGTGAGAGAAGGGATTTGAACTTGGGTGTCAGTCATCACAGGAGCGTCTTTGGGCCAGAGAGTGAGACTGACTTTATAGCCTTGTGGCTTGGGTACTCACCTTGGAGATGGGAGACGCTCATTCAAATCCCCTTATTTAATTATTTACACACAGCCGAATAGCTTCAACGGGAGAGAGAGAGAGACATGCTGTAGAGTATCCTAAAGCCCAGTGGCGAGGGCACTCTTCTGTACTGTATGAGTCTCAAGTTCAAATCCCATTTCCATGTCAGGTAGAATTGAACTCAGGTCTTCCTCATTCCAGACAAGTGCCCTAACCACTGAGCTAAAAGTTAGAAGGGAGGTCACCACTGCTACTGCTTTTCTTACTCCACCACTTTTTTTTTTGGCTGAAATTATTTGTCAACTTCATGTTAAATTTGCGAATACTTTTAGGTCAACAAAACCTCAATTTTTCAGTGAATAAATTATTTGTCTGAAAAATTTTGCCCAGTCCTTATATATTTCAAGTTACTAAAGAGAAATACATGATATTCTTACCACAGTCAGGAAATGGATCTTGATTTTCAAAGCTGCAGTTCTTGAGCTATGACAGTCCAAAGTTGGGAGCGATCTTTACTTTTAAATATCAGGCCTTTCAGAGCTGACCCAGATTTTGAAACATGTTTCAACTCCAGTCCTTCAACTGGTAGAGACTTGGGCTTATTGTAATAGTGATGATACAAGTGGAATACAGAACAGAGGGTGACTACCACATACTTCTTCTTGCATCTCTTGCTAGTCATTTAGAAGAGGCTTTATATCTCTTTTTTATTTGAATGGGAAGATTAATTTAAGGGGAAAATAGCCCCTGAATATTCGCATTGGCTCTACTAGAAAGAAAAGGACTAGGAATTTTTCCTTCTTTCATTCAGCCAACAATTTTGAAAAATGTATAATACCTTATATCTCTGCATAGGAATAATATATGTAGCATGGAAAAGTTACAGGCCAGAAAGGTAAATGTATGTTAGGTTATATATGTTTATAACCAAGTTTTCCTCTCCAGGGGTGTGTTACAACAGCTGGGTTTTCCATTGCCATGACGGACTGCCTCTTCTATAGTCCAATACAGCTGCAAAACTTTTATCCAAAGACCTAAAGCAAACTTTTCATTTTCATGTCATGGTTGTGTATATTCTCTGTAAACTTGCAAAAATGTTCCAGTGTTTTTTTCCAGAATTTTAAAGGAGTTGTAAAGTTGAGACTGTTTCTTGAAATATACTGTAATTAAATTCTTGAGTGAATTTCTAGCTTAAAAATAAGCATGCAAAACAAATTTCAGAAACTAAAATTAAAATGAAATATTGAACATTGAGTATTAGTTGTGCCCTACCAAATTCACAGTCCATTTGATCAATTTCACAGCCAGTGGATTTTAAAATTAGTCAGTTTCACATTTTCAGATGTTTACATCTGAATTTTCACAGTGTTGTAACCATGGGGGTCCCGACCCAAAGGGCTGTCAGAGTGTGGGGGTCACAAGGCTATTGTAGGGGGGTTGTAGGATTGTCACCCTTAATTCTGCCCTGTTGCCTTTAGAGCTGGGCAGGCAGAGAAGAAGGATGCTGGCCAGGCGCCCAGCTCTAAAGCCCTCGCCACTGCCAGCAGCAGCGCAGAAGTGAGGGTCACAGTGTATGGTGGGGTGGGTTACCATATGTCTGGTTTTCCTGGCAGTCTCCCACCTGAGTAGAGGAATGACAGCTGGAGCCACAGCCTCCCCGTGCAGGGGACGACAGCTGGAGCTGCAGCTTGCCTGCAAGGGAGGTGGGGGTGTGACAGCTAGAGCCATTGCAGCTTCCTGAGATTCTCGGAAATGGGTCTGACCCACCCTGGAGTGTCCCCTGTAGGGAAGAGGAAGTCTCATCCCTGGCCAGGGCTAACAGCTGGAGCCTTGCGCAGGGTAGGAGCCCCTGGCTGGGGGCCAGATTTCATAGGGGAGATCAGATTTAATGGCCCATGATGCATTTTTCACGGCCATGAATTTTGTAGTGCCATAAGTATTAGTCACAGCTAAAACTTGCACTTGTTTGTCTCTCCTACAGTTTTTTTAAAATGTAAGTCCCACTCACCATATCCATTTATGTTTGTATTGTACTGGGTTTCTTTCATTCGGTAAGTTATGCCCTAGCGAAGGGTATTCTGGATGAAACATACAGTGATAGCGATACAGAGAAAAATGAAGAAATATGCCTGAATTAACTTCCATATTGTCCAGGTGATTTTAATTACTTGTGGTTTGATCAAATGTAGCAGAAAGTGGTTTACAGTTGACTGATGCTACACAACTGAAACCCCCCAAATTAAATTTTGGGTGCATAAAGCAGACTCTGAATTCAGAACTCATGCTAACTTGTTCTAAACCAAAGCAGAAATGTAGCTGTGCCTAACAAAAGATATAGCAGTTAATTTGTGATGGGGGCTGCCCTTGATGTACTCAAAGGGAAAAGATTTGGGGGGGGGAGCAAGGCGAAGAGGAAATCTAGACTCTTGTTTTTGTTTTTAGTTAATTAAATACATAATAACAAAATAAGCAGATTTGTCAATTGACATGGTGATGAGACACTTATGTGAACTGACTCTCCCAAATAAGCTACTTTAAAATAATATAGAAATGTGTATTCAGACATTTATTGCTGATGGGAATATAATGGAAGGAGACACTTTTCATTCCATTAGAAGGGTTGTCACTCAGTCAGAATGTAAATCTCTGGGTCATTGGCCTATTCTTTTGCATATGAGGTCTAGTACAAGCAATAGATCTGTACTAATTAGACACAATAAATTTAAGATATTCCAGTTTCTAACTCAGCTAGTTTCTTTATGTTTACAGTAATACAGTAACAACTGCAAACTATCCTGATGCAAAGGAAAGACAGGAAGAATAGTAAGATACAAGTATGGCTCCACCAGGAGTTCTTTAATTACCTGAAAATCAAAAAGGAATCCTACGAAAAAAGGATACATGGACAATTTGCTAAGGAGGAGTTCAAAAGAAGTAGCAATAGCATGTAGGGACAAAATTAGAAAGGCTGAGGCACAAAATGAGTTACACCTAGCAAGGGACATAAAAGTCAGTAAGAGAAGGTTCTTTAAATACATGAGAAGCAAGAGAAAGATGAAGGGAAGTGTAGGTCCTTTACTTGCCAGAGAAGGAGAATTAATAACTAATGACATCCAGAAGGCTGAAACAAAACACCTCAGTCTTCCCTAGGGTATTTAAGAAATTAGCTGAAGCAATTTCAGAACCTTTAGCAATTATGTTTGAGAACATCTGGAGGACAGGTGAGGTCACAGAAGACTGGAGAAGGGCAAACATAGTACCTGTATTTAAAAAGGGGAACAAAGAGGACCTGGGAAATTATAGACCAGTCAGCCTAATTTTGATACCTGGGAAGATACTGGAACAAATTATTCAACAATCAGTTTGTAAGCACTTGAAGGATAATAGGGTTCTAAGTAATAGCCATAATGGATTTGTCAAGAACAAATCATGCCAGATCAACTTAGTTTCCTTCTTTGACAGGGTTACTGGCCTAGTGGATGGGGGGGAAGCAGTAGATGTGATATAATCTTGCTTTTAGTTAGACTTTTGAGACATTCCCACAAGCAAACTAGGGAAATATAGTCTAGATGAAATTACTACATAGGTGGGTGCACAACTGGTTGAAAGACCGTGCTCAAAGAGTAGTTATCAGTAGTTTGCTGTCAAACTAGTAGGGCATATCTAATAAGGTCTTGCAGGGGTCAGTCAATATTTTCAGTAATGACTTTGATAATGGAGTGGAGAGTATGCTTATAACATTTGCAGACAACATGAAGATGGGAGGGTTTGCAAGCACTTTGGAGGACAGGATTAGAATTCAAAAGGACCTTGACAAATTGGAGAATTGGTCTGAATTCAACAAGATGAAATTCAGTAAGGACAAGTGTAAAGTACTTCACTTAGGAATGACAAATCAGATGCACACCCACAAAATGGGTAATAACAGGGTAAGTGGCAGTACTGCTGAAAAGGATCTGGGAGTTCTAGTGCATCACAAATTGAATGTGAGTCAAAAATGTGATGCAGCTGTGAAAAAGCTGTCGTTCTGGGGTGTATTACTAGGAGTGTACAGTTCTGCACACTACATTTTAGGAAAGATGTGGACAAATTGCAGAGTCCAGAGGAGATCAACAAAAATTATGACAGGTGTGGAAAACCTGATCTATGAGGAGAGGTTAAAAAAAAATGGGCATGTTTAGCCTTGATAAAAGAAGATTATAGGGGAGCCCTGCTAATAGTCTTCAAATATGTTAAGGGCTGTTATGAAGGGGACTGTGATCAATTGTTCTGCATGTCCACTGAATGCAGGACAAGAAGAAATGGGCTTAACCTGGCAAGGGACATTTATGTTAGCTATTAGAAAAAACTTTCCAATTATAAGGATGGTTAAGCTTTGGAATAGGCTTCCAAGAGAGGTTGTGGAATCCCCATCATTGGAAGATTTTTAAACAGGTTGGACAGACACCTTTCAGGGATGATCTAGGTTAACTTAGTCCTGGCACAACACAGGGGGCTGGGCTTGATGATTTCTCAAGGGTCCCTTCTGGCTCTATGATTCTATGTTACAATTTCAGTGTCTGTCTGAGCAGAGCGGGAATTTTATGAGGAATTTACTTTCTGTCAACAATTTGTGTTTTAGGCAAAATCCTTGTTTGGTGACCAGAGCTGCATATCTTGATGTTCTTGTTGTGCTGAGTGATTACCTCGGGAAATCTAGAAGAAAAGGCAAGTCGACTGTAATATACAACTTCTAAATCAGCTGTGGGAAATTTCAGTGCTGTATTAAACCTGGGTGAGGGTTGGGGGAATAAATGCATTAGTTAGACCAGTGTAAGCTGCTGGGTGCTAAGCACTTTTGAAAATCTGGACACTTCGTGTAGGGGTCTAGATGAGGAGAAACTCATGACCTGTTGGTATCTGTAAGAACCAGTCCTGGCAGGGGGTGCTGAAGAGAAGGAGGGTTCCTTCCCGCCAGGGGTTAAAGGTGCTGCCTTTGCAGCATTCCTAGTTCCTGCTAGTCAGAAGCTTAAAAGTCAAACTCTGATCCTTTGCGTAGGTCAAGCTTTCTAAGTAGTTCTGTTTTATTGATGCAAAATTTCGAAGATGGAATAATGTCTCCAGTCCACCTTGGAAAAAATGGGTAAGTTCCATGGAAGTATGGAAAACTTCATAGGGATCGTTTCTGCAGTAGGGTGAGAAGTTTTACAAAAAGTCACACGCCAAAGATTCAGCAATTTGATTGTTTACGTCATGGATGGGAAGTTCTTGGAGGAAGGACCAATCAAAACTATTAATGGCATTAAACTGTTGCTTAGCATGTTATTTATGGTCATACACAGCACAATAAATGATGAAGTAAAGTGAAAGCACGATTAGAAGGCCAGCCCTCTGGAGTGTGACTGATTCAGTGCAGCTATAATTAGCTTACTGTGTCCATGTATTACACAGTTCTTCAGCATGGTGCTTTATTATTATCCTGTCCTTAGCCACTGGCAGAGCAAGGTGAGTTAAGGACAGTTTTGTTGGTTTAATTTAAACCCGTAACGTAAGTGTTTTTGTGGTTTAATTTTAATGCTGCATTTAACTGATTGAGACAAATCCTTTATTTAAAAGAGGGTCTCTTCTGGAGGGAGACACTCTCAGATTTAAAACAAATACATTTCACTTGTTAAATGTTTTACACATTTTCTTGCTGGGGGGTTTCTGCAAGGCAAGAATAGATTTAACTTACATAGGAGTGCTGCCAGTCAGACTACTTGGCTAGCACCACTCCAGTTGTGGGGCAAAACTGGCAAGCTCAAGCCCCTAGGCAGAGCAAGAGCTGCAATTATCTGGTACTGCTTCACATCCCCCTCCCCCCAGTGAGCTTTCCACCACCAGGGACCCACAGCTCTGGACATTAAATCCAGCATAGCCTGATGCTGAATCCAACTGTATGCTTTAACTGAAGGATCAAGTAAAAAAAGAAGCTGTGGGGAATGTGGTCTTAACCAAGCCGAAATATCTGAAGTAATAGCCGTGGGGATGTAGAAAATAGCCCCCAACGGGGCATACATGCCGAAGACCTGTTAGGCAAGGGAACAGGTGGATTCTACTTCATGGGAGGAGGATAGGAGGCAGAGGCCAATGCAAAGGGTTCATATATCCTGTGCAACGAGGAGGTAGCTCCTGCACCATGCCATGGGGGTGCAGATTTAGTGGCTCCATGACTACGTAGATCCTATACAGGAACATTGAAGTTGCCATCCTGGATCAGACCAGTGCTGCATCTAATCTGGTATCCTGTCACAAGCAGTGGCCAGTATCTGATGCTTCAGAGGAAGGTACAAGAAATGTTGCAGAAAGTAGTTTTAGTATAACCTGCCCCCAGGGAAAATGTCCTCCTGTCCGCAATAATTAGAGTTTGACTTGTGCCCTGAAACATGAGGATTTATATCTCTTCTAAAAGTTTCATTTTTAAAAAATACATGTAAAAATATATTTATTATTATAACTCCAGATATTCTTGTTGTTTGTCTAAATGTCCCGTCCTTCTTGGAATACTGATACTCTCTGGTCTCCGATACCTTTTTCTCAGTGATTTCCCAGGGTGAACTATGTTGTGTGAAAAAGCATATCCCTTAATCAGTTCTGAATTTGCTACCCTTCAATTTCAGTTAATATCCCTTAATTCTTGGGAGAACAGACATTCAAAACCTGCCTTCTCAAGACCATTCATTTTTTATATATATTTTTATCATGTTTCCTCCTATTTATGTCCTTTCTAAGGTGAACAATCCCAGTCTTTTCAATCTCTCTTCATATGAGAATTTTTCCAAGCCCCTAATCATTCTTGTTGCCTGCTTCTGAGCCCCTTGTAATTCTGCACTATCCTTTTTAAAACTGAGTGATCAGAATTAAATACAGTATTCCAGGTGAGGGCATCTCATTGTTCTATATAGTGGCATTATCATATTTTTTATCAATTTCCATCTCATCCCTTATGCATCCTAATGTCTTGTCTGCTTTTTGACAACTGCTGCACGTAGATCAGAGGTCTTTGTTGAGCTGTCCACATCTGTCAATTCATCTCTTCCCTTCCAACCCTCATCTTTTGAGGAGCAGATTCATTACAGAGGCTCTTGCATTGCTGTGGCTGTACTAATGGCTGTGTCTCTACTCCATGTCTGGGGGTAAGAGGATTTCATTCCCTGTTCGCAGCTCCTGCAACTTGGGCTTTGTGCTGTGGGAAAGTATTTGATCCTAAACAAACCGATATTGTAATATATGTATGTATAAAAGATACATATTTATCTTTGTTCATGTGCACTCCACTGGGAAAGTCATTACAATTTGTGTTCACATGTGATAATTTCAAAATACTACATTACTTTGGTACATTTTCTATGAAAATGTGTTCAAATAAAGTAGCCTTTATTGACTGAAAGAGCACTCTGTTATGTTATATACAACTAGAAGTGTCCTAATGGTATATTAAAGAGAAACTGTAGCCTAAGCAGTGTTGTCTCAAGTCTTATACTGAAATACTGTAAGCAATAATTGCAATTTGAAGTTTTACACTCTTCATAGTTTAAACATCTTTATCCATTGAGTGTGTTTCTGGTTATGGGCAACAATTGTTCTGTTTTATTCTTGATTTGTAAAGTTGTTTCAGTAAAATAAAAGGGGGATGGACAAGTCCAAATAAAACTGTTTCTTAATGTGTTTATATAAGAGGCCCCAGGAAGTGCTGTATGAGTTCCAGGCCACAGGCTGAAACTGATTTTCATCAACACAAACTGGAATGCAGTGTAATGAGCCTGCAACTGGTTAAAATCAGACCACTTCTAATTGATTGTGCCTGTCAAAGGGGTTACAATTACAAAGACATTTTCAGAGTACAACCATGCCTAGTCTTTTCCTATTTTACATTTACTTTCTGTCAATGATTTGTTGTCTTCAATAAATAAAACCTGTCTGTTAAAGTCCAGTTTAGACCATGTGGAATTTGCTACACAAATTCAAAGCAATTTAAGATGCAGGAAAGGGAGGAGAGGCAGCAGAGGTGGAGCCTAAAACTATCTTGCCCAACTAAAAATTCATTATAACCAAAAAATATGTGTTGAGATAAGGTCTAGAAATATTTATCTGTCTTAAAAAGGCTAGATATTCTGCCTTACTGCTTTGGTCATGAGTGTTGCAGAATGCACTTCCTCAGAAACCTTTATTAAAATTAGAGACTTGCATCATAAGTTTGCACAGTTTAATCTCTTCTCTTTGTACACACAAAAAACTTATTTGGAATGTGTAACAACAAATATAGAGTAGTCAGTTTCTTAAAGCACATCTGGCCACTGTTCATTTGTGTCCAAGTATGAAAGCTCCTCAAGCAGTATGTGAAGTTTTGATGCTTAGAGCTAGCTTCTGGTGTGCTTTTGGATCTCAGTGCAAAGACTCCTGAGATTCCACATGACCAAAGATAACGCAAATTTGCAAGAAATGTTTTACCTTTCGCTTTTTTTATAGGTTTTAACTACAGTTGAAACAAGGTGGAAACTGATTCAAATCCAAACTTTTAATATCATTCAGATATATAGCACTTTCTCTGTACTTCAAAAAGACCTCTTCTGCCTTTGTTGAAATCCATTTTAAGGTTTCATCTGGTTTAGCTTCTTCGTTGAGCTGGTTCCTGTCTTCAGTGGTAATAATAATACCTAACACATTTATAGCACTGAATACCTTTAAACCGTTATGTCTATGTTAACCATCCAATGGACTGTGTTGGCCACAGTCTTCAAATCTGGCATGTTCCAGGGTTTTTCCAATTTAATGAGGGAGGACTGTGCATTCTTGAGCTCCTCTGACTTGGGGAAGCCTGGGAACTTTAAAATTTGTAACTTGTAACAAGTGTATCCTGCTGGAGAATAGCCAAGTACTCGCCCTCCAAATAGAACAACACTACAGTGGACAACACAGGAGATTAGGGAAATGGGGAGTCAGGGAATTATTGGTGATAGGAAATTCAGAGAGTCAGGTAACTTAGTAAAAGGTGGTGGAAAGTAAAGAGGAAACTGATTTGAGTTGAAGGAGGGAGGCAGAAAAGAGAGTGGTCATTTCACTATGCAAATTTATAAGACGTTAGTGTGATACATGCAATCTTGACATTGCTTGATTTTGTTCAAATTGCCACTGAGACTGATTAGCTATAGTGGTAAACTATACTGGCTGACCTTCCTAATAGAAGTTTCCCAAACATAATAAGCCATCTTGGCAAAAGGACTTTCTTGTTGGTGTAACTGAATCTACACTGGCTTTCGCTGGCATAGGTTTATTGATTGGGGAATGATTTTTTCACATTCCTAACTGACATAGCTATGCTGGCAAACTTTTAAGTGAGGACCTGGCCTCAGTCAGCATTTCCTGAATTTTGAATGCTTGATTGTCAACTTTAATGTTGCATTAACTGTATTTGTTTTGAATGGTATTATTGTTTGTAATTTCAATAATATCCAAAAGCATAGAACTAATACGGTAATGGGAGAGTGGACTTCCAAGTGCTAAAAGGAATAAAATGTAGTAGAGACTTGTGTCCCTGAGGCAAGCAAGTGTGAGTCTGAATGCAGCCAGTGAGAGGGTCTGTTGAATAGGTCCGGTTTCGCAACTACAATGTTCAGAGTAGATCTATATTTTATGGCTTAATAGAAGAATTGACTGACAAAGAGTGATTGGGAAAAAATACTATTTATCTGAAGCTGCTCCAGAATTTCCGTGGGAATGCAACAGAACCCAGGGACCTTGCCACAAAATTTAGGTCCAGTTTGCCACAGGATATACTTAAGGCCATGTGTGTATTTATAGTTATGTTTGAGAATTTTAAAAAACATCAGCTGGAGTCAGGAAGAACTCCTGCTCATGTTGTAGTATTGCACAATTAGGTTTTGAGATTATACACCCTTCTCTGAAGCATTCAGCATCGGCCTTTGCCAGAAACAGTATACACGACTGGGTGGACTATCCATCTGTTTGGATGCAATATTTTTTATTACTGGATTTCTCTAAAGAGCACACTCATCTGGATTCTGGGCTGCTGCTCTCTAATTCCTTTGTGGCAGGTAGCTCCATCTGGTTGGTAGGCTTTTGGCACCCAGCAGAACCCTTCCTACGTATTTATACCCAGTTGTCTGAAACTTCACACTGGGACAAGAGCTCCTGCTGCAGTGATGACAGCGGGATCAGAGTAGTGCACAGGGTGCTGCAATGACTGCAGAGAGGGCTCAGACCTAGGCTGTTCATCCTCCTATTAGACAGACGAAGTGGGTGAGATAGTATCTTTTATTGGACCAACAGAAGTGGGTCCAATAAAGTATTTTACCTCACCCACCTTGTATGTCTAACATACTGGGAATGACAAGGCTACGACACAGCTACAACACGGCATACGTCCTCCCGAAAACAGGTGGGAAACCCTCCAGGACACAGCCTTCCCGCCCCAGGCAGATATCCCTTTATTTGTGTCATTCGGAGATTTGCCCTTGCTACAGTCCAATAGCTCTTGTCAATTCATAAAAAAGCAAAAATATATATAATATTACAATATGATCTCTAATAGTAAACGGCAGAGTTTGCACAGAGTAGTGTGCAAAAGCAGATATTTGTTCATTTAACATACTGTTCTGCCCATAAATCAAATAAGAATATATAAATAAAGAAGAAAAGGAAACCAGGCAAAGCTACCAGAGAAAAGATGAAAGAAAAGTCTATGTATAAGTCCATAATAGACACTTTTTTTTTTCTAATATGCATGTACTGCCAGCCTCCTTGGGCCCCATTCTGTCCTCCGATATGCGTAGGCAACTCCTTTTGACTTCAGAAATACTGTAGCATTATATACCTTTTTCAAAAATACTGTTGCTTCAGTAGGAGAGAGAAAACCATGAGTATGATCTCAAAGGTGTGAACCTAGCAGAATAAAGCCTTTCGAATTTCATGTCCATATTTTGATTTTTTCCAGTTTAAGAGTGGGATTTTCAGAAGTTCTCAGCATTTGCCTAACTCTGCTTTTATTAGCATCTATGAGAGTAAAGTTACACTAATGGTGAGTGTTTTGACAATTGTGCCCTATGTCAACAGTTCCTTTTGATGCCAAAACGTAGCAAGTCAGTAATCTGGGTAAAGTCATTTTATTGAAATTGAAAAAATAGATTCTGACTTGCATGCTACCTTCTAGCATTTTATTCCTTATATCAAGTGTCGTAGGTTTCACAAGCATTGTGCAGATTGGTACCCAATTAGCATTCTCAGTCCCATGATGCACTGTAGTAAATAAACTAACAAACTGGACAGATCTGTCTTATTTTTAGGTATCTTTAAGGGCTCATATTTATCAATAGGTACAACTACAAGAATATAGTACATCTGAAATGTGTGAGACACAAAAACCAGGCAATCAGTAAAGTTGTCTGGCATTTTATTTTTGTTTTACACCACATGGTCATGCTATCCTTAGAACAAATATTTTACAATGCTGTTATCTTTGTCAAATATATTTGTGGTTTTCTTTGCTAATTAGAATGCATAGTACTTGTCCTGAGTTTCTGCCAAATGTAATAAACTTTTTTTTAGCTTCTATATATTATCAAAACTCCAAATGTTTTATGGTAACTAGTTTGTGAAAATGAAGCTGGAATCTCTAAAACGGTTTGTCTCAATGATAAGCTGGTAGATATTATATACAATTTGAAGGCTGAGAATGTGGGGGTTTTCATTTTATACAACTTGCTCTTAAAAGGAAGCTAAATGCTAATTGAAGTAACCTTTCCCATAGGCTAACTTAGAAATCGATAATAGTAAAATCCAGGAAAAATAGTTAAAAGTACTTTATACTCCTTACAACTTGAATAATTAATGTGACAGGAATAAATATAAGGTCAGTTATTTTAATGAGATTTTAATTTTCTTTGCCTAAATCTCTAAGAAATGTGGCCAAACAATTTTAGCGGGGGGAGGGGACCAAAAACATTGGCAGCTTACAAATGCCTGCTTTGATTATTTGGTCTAATTAGGTTAAATTTAACAAATTCCATCTGAACAAATTGAAAGCAATTTCTATCTGTTCGTTATGTCATAAATTATGTAAACTGTGGGTGCAGATGCGTTTAATGTGGTACATGGTCAATGCCATTCTTTTGACTAAAGATTTAAAACATATTTTTAGAATGTGCAGACTTCTAGATAGTCTGTTCCCACTGACTTTCAATTAAGCAAATCAACTTGAAATTTGGTTGGATAACCCAATATTCTGGTTTAATAAAATTAGCTCCTTGTCTTGGAAAAGATTGGTATTATGGGCTAAAGTTTTTTAGCAAAAAGATGGTTTTTCCCTGCATATACATAGAATTTGAAAATTTCTGTCTCGCCTGTCTCACCTGTCTACTTGCCTAATTGGGTATTTATGGCCTCATCGTCATTTATCATTGCACCTCACAAACATTACTGAACAGCCCAATGAGGAAAGGAAATACTTAGTCCCATTTTACACATAGAGAACTGAGGGACAAAGCATCAGAAAGGGGGGCACCATTGATGCCTGCTCTTGCAGTTTTATCACAAGTCTCACAATATTCAGATTTTTTTAAAAGATTCTTGTGATTGCTGATTTCTGCCTTCAATCTTATGAAGTTTTTCCCTCATCCAAAGTGGCCAGGATCCCTCATTATTGTCAATATGACTGAAGCCACATGTTGCCTTCCAACAAGATGGCCACCATGTCTCTCTCACCTTTGCAAATGAAAGCAAGGCTGCTCCCAGCAAAAATGAATGCCACCTCCCACTGCTTCAAATAGGGCTGTCACCAGCTGCCATCAGGGAAGATGGTGGCACCTTAGTCACCATGTGAGAGTCAGGAGACAGGAGAATGCTAGTCAGGCTAGTGTTAGGGAATTGGACAGGGAACTGTGAGGAATCAGGAATGTGTTGGAAGCAAGAGGCAGAACAAGGGAAGAGTACAAGGAAATATGTGTGGGGACAGGAGGTAGACTGAGGAGGGTGCAATGGAAAGTGGGGGGGCAGGAAGCAGACTGAGTGGGCTCAGAGGAGTGGAGGTAGGAGACAGACTCAGGGCAGTTGCAGGGAATTGTGGTGGGGGGCAACAAGAAGACTTGAGGGGGCTGTAGGGGAATGTGGCATGACAGGAAGAATGTGATGGATAGAGGACTCTGAAGGGATATGTGGGAGACAAGTTAATGTTGGAGAAGGTGGGGGAGAGGATACTGGGGGGAACATGGAGAGAAAATGTAAGAGTAGAGGTGCCTATCCTTTGTCTAGTTAGGAGGTAGGGTGGAGAAGGGTAGAAAGCAGCTCTCCACACCCAAGGGGATAGGTGAGAGTAAGTGGAGACAATTCTGGTTGTTGAACAGAGAAGTCACATTCAGGGCCAATCAGACTGGGGGCCAGGAGGGCCGTTTGGCCTGGGCTTCAAGCTCAAAGGGGGCCTCAGATTTAGACACTTGTTAATTTTTTGGCATTTGATAAGTTTCGCAACTTGTTTTTATGCGTATCCCTATCGGACCAAAATGTGACACACTCTCTCAGCTTAGCGCTGCAAATTTAAGCAAATAAGAGATGTGATTTGATAAAAGACATAATTTTTTTGTTAACCAATATAGATTTTGTCAGATTAAAGAGTTAATAATGTTCATAATATTAATAAAAATATATCCGTTCTGATGGCACAAGATTAGATCATGTGTCGTCATTTTTTTTTATTATGGCTAGGGGCCTCAAAAGCTGGAAGTGGCCCGTGCCTCTCTGGACCTCTGAGAGGGCCTGGTCACATTTTGTGTGTGTGAACTTTGAACATGAAATTATCATATGAGATTATTATTTGGGAGTAGACAACTTCCTCCAAAAGGTGAAAAAAATCAGACAGGAGACTATATAGAGCAACAGAAGTATCTGTATTAAAGTACAATACACTAAGTTTTAAACATTAATTTCAGCGTGCGTAGGGCTTGTCTTCACTGCAGAGTTAATGTGAGTTATAACTTGAGTCTTGCCTCTAACTTGAGTCCCATTGATACATAAACATTCTGAACTCAAGTTTGGTGGTGCAGGGGGTACAGGTTACAGCTCAAGTTAGCACAATTTATCAGCTGCTGTACCTCTGGAGTGATATTTTTACAGTGTGGCTGCTCTCATTAGAGCTAGGCTAACTCAAGAGGCGTTAATTCAAGCATATAAAACTTGAGTTAACTATAGAGTGAAGACATGGCCGTAGGCTTTTAGATACGACAAGTAGAACTAAAATTTTCTATTTTTTTCATTATAAACAGAGTTTGAATTAATTAAAAAAAGGTACTCCTAAACTCTACTCACAAGCCAAGCTCCCCCTAACAGTAGACAGTGCTGATGTTCAAAATATCATCACGCAAGCTCTGCTGGGTTTCACCGGAGTCCTCAGGTTTGGATGCACCCATAGGCAGGGCTGGACTTAAGGCATAGGCAGAAGAGCAGTGTGACTAGGGCTCCAGCTTCCCGAGTCATGTGATGTCAGGATCTAAGCTTTCATTTAAAACAAATTATGTTTGTTGTCCTTATGGTTGTAAAGAAAAGCTTGAAACTGTGACCCACACATACCCAATACCATCAGGGCTGCCTGAGCCTGTAGCTGGCCTTCAGTAGAGCGAAGAGAAGCCACCAGGTCTTGCATCCACATTCAGAGTAGACCAGGTACCTGGCCCCACTCTTGCCACTTTTGGGTGCAACTACCACCAAGCCACTCTTTGCTGCTGTTGTGGCTGTGGGAACCCTCCATGTGATCGTGTTTCAGAACTGATTAAGGAGAGCATGGAGTTTGGACCTGGTAAAACTCTGAGGGCAGTCCCACATTCCTCTTTCCTTCTATTCCCAGCAGTGGTGGTGGAGGAAAGGCATAGTTGACCAAGAGTGAGGTAGGGCATCCATTCCCAGCTATGACATAGACTGGAATATCTGTGACCACTAAGTTATTAAATGGTTGACTAATTAGCCAGTCTGCCATCTCAGAGATCCTTTACTGTGTTCCACCTGGAGGGAGGCTAGGGGACACTCTCCCCAGGAAAGTGTCTGAGTTGTTTCTGCATTTAGACTTGTTTGTTTCCCATCCTTGATGGATGATGTATGCAAATAGCATAATTTGTCCCAATTAGATTATGTCATCATTTTACAGATAGGCATCTATCTCTTCCAAGAGATTTATGCTGCTTAGATTTTTGGTCCTTGAACATCTTCCTTGAGTTTGCTCCTCCACCTAGAATACTTGCATCTATTGTCAAGACTTCGGGGCTTGGTGTAGCTAGGGGACTTGCGATATTTCTAATGGTTCATCACAGCAGACAATGGATCATCCATGGAGATATTCTATCCTGAGACTGATTCCAAAGGGCAAGAATAAATATCTGGAGTTCTAGCCTTGTCCACGGTGCAATGTGCAGGAGACCCAGAGCCTCAGTAACTGTAGGTACAGATAGACAATGATGTTACTATTCTCTGAGCTCCTGCTCCCCTCTATCTTTTGTGTAGAGAATAAAACCACTAAGAACACACAAGTCTGTAGCATACTCATAGTCCACTGCATCTTTCAATGAGCCAGCCAACCAGTGATGCTCAAATCAAGATGACATTTCGGAATGGGTACAGAGAAGTTCCTAGAGACTTTAACTACTATCACTATTAACACCTGCATGAGTTCCCTAAGAGCTGATAACTGGTGGACCTGTAGGAAGTCTTACAACGAGATTTTTTTTTTGTGTGGTGTAATAGCATATTTCCTCCTATAGTGTTAATAAATACATATCACAATGATATAAATCACCAGTGTGGTGTTAGCTTTCAGAAAAGACTCACTGGAAACATCCTTATACTTAGGGCCCCACCAAATTCATGATTCATTTTGGTCAGTTTCATGTTTTCAGATGTTTACATCTGAAATTTCATGGTGTTGTAACTGTGGGGGTCCTGAAGTGGGACCAGGGTGGAGGGGACCCATCCAGGGTGGGAGGGTCACAAGGCTACTGTAAGAGGGTCGTGGGATTGGCACCCTCACTTCTGCCCTGTTGCTGGCAGGGATGCTGCCTTCAGAGCTGGGCAGCCAGAGAGGAAGGATGCTGGCCAGGCACCCAGCTCTAAAGCCAGAGCCACTGCCAGCAGCAGCCCAGAAGTGAGGGTCGCAGGGTATGGGGGATTTGTTACCATATGTCCGGTTTTCCCAGCAGTCTCCCACCCCAGTGGGGGGCTGACAGCTGGAGCTATTTTACAAGTTCTTGTATTTCACCCATTTGAAATGATGGGCTCAATATCCACTGAAGTCCATTTCATAGTGCCTCCTGATTCTGATATAACCACATAATATATCATTCCACCCTTCCTAAGGAGTTGCCTTTTCCTCCTTTAAAAGCATTCAAATGCTGTTACCAACGGTATTTAGGTATTTCTGCAGTTTTGGAAGGACTCATAGGGCAGGGTGGAGTAAAAGTGTGCTATTTTTGAGCTCTCAGTATGCAAACTGTAATAATTCTTTCTGTCTTTATTGCCACACCACCTTGAGCTTTAATCCTGAGCTTTAAATCTGTGTGACCTTTCAAACAAAGCAGGAAGTGTCTTGAAAACAACTTGAATGGGAGCTATCTAAGGAACACCTGGATGCTTCAGGTGATTCAGCAGGTGCTATTCTTCCTTCCAAATTAGTACTGATGCAATGATGGGAGAGGACAGCGTGCTGCTGTAGCTGATGTGTTTCAGTTGAGTTGTAAATCCAGGGTCCGAACCAGTTCTAATCATGTTGACTAGCTCTGGTAATTCCATTCTGCCATCCTTATTTCCCTCTGCAGTTTCAAATGAATAAGAGATTCTTCACTTCCTGATGAAGTGAGCTGTAGCTCATGAAAGCTCATGCTCAAATAAATTGGTTAGTCTCTAAGGTGCCACAAGTACTCCTTTTCTTTTTGCGAATACAGACTAACACGGCTGTTACTCTGAAACCTTCACTTCCTGACTTGCTAGATGTGAGTAGATCACAAGTGAGAGGAAAACACCTACCAGCATTGCTGTGGGAGATGCTAATATGTCCATGACTTCATGGAGCCTTCCCAAGATATTTAATGGAATTTGTGTTTTTCATTTAGAAATCGGATGTCCTTGGGTGAAGTAGTATCTATTGTCCCCATATATAATAAATACATTGAAAGATTCTGAGGCATTCAGATATTACAGTGACGGGCACCATGTTAATATCCTGTGGGAGAGGGGCAGTTCCTTCTCATCCTAGTCCAATACTGAGGGTCACCTCATTTGTGCCTTGTTTGTACTTCCTCCTTCATTCTTGAGGCTCCTTCTTGCATCTGTCACCATCCGGGTTAAGGAGGACTCAACAAAACTCCCTTTGCTGCTTGCAAACATCACTACTTAGTCAGCCAAAGGTGGTTCCTGTTCCCTCTTGCAGCAGCTGATCTCCTGGACTATGCAGAATGTTTTTGTTTGTTTGGTATTTTAATAACAGAGACAGACATTTACGTTGGTAATTCATGTGTTTATCGGTTTAGTCAAAAGTTTTGAGTTTGGCCAAAGAAAAGAGTTAAGCAGAAAAATAAATATTTCCATGGAAGCCTGGAAAAATTTCTTCATGCCGAGGTATAAAAACAAGAATATTTTCACTATATTGAGATAAGAGGTATTTATTTTTGTGGAGAAGAATGTTGGAGAGAATATGGAGCATTGTTGGTATCCTAAGGCAAAGCAAATATGCAAAGATATTACCAGGTGGGCCTGCAGTTCCTGTTTTAAGGTTTCCAATACTAACAGGACATTATTTGAAACATGAAGAATTAGGTCCAAATTATCCGATCTTCCATCATACACAGGGAAGCCGGAAATCATCCAAATACAGAAAAAGTGTCTGGTGTGTGTAGAAAAAGGAGAGAGATACCGGAATGGCATTATTCCCCTGCAACATGTAGTGTAAGCCCAATAGATGTTTGGCCCTGTGTTTTGAGGTGTCGGAATAATTCCCCTCAAAATCTATGGGCATTTACTCCATAAGCTTAGCTGTCCCTACAGCCTTGCAAAGTTGTAATGAAAGCTTACCGACTAGGTGTAAAATCTGCTCACCCTGTTGTACCATGACAAACACTATGTCCCTGAAAAAAATTATTACGTGCTTGAGCAAGTGGGCAAGTGGAATTTTGCATGTCTAAAATACCGTAGAGGACAGCTCTGAAGCAGTGTGGGGACACAGACTTTCTAAATAGGAGGCCTTTTTCAGTTTTGGAACCAAAATGCTTGAACTTGAAACTTTTTCTCGTGTATATGATTGGTTTCTACTGTACACCTGAGAGAGTTTAGTACTATATTATGACAGTTTATAAAAATGTTTCTGTATTTTTTTTTGAGTGCTTAGTCTTTAAACATAAATACATATGACAAGGCTCCGTGACAGTAATTTTATAAATCAGATCACTTCAAAGTAAAAAGGGAAAATAACTTTGTTTTCACTTTAGTAGCTGCATGAATGTTGTGGCCATTTTTTCAAACCTCAAGGTTTTTAATTACATAGAATCATTTAGTTATCAAGAATCCATGTATAATATCCATTTGTATTTTTATTTATTTATTTATTTTTCTACATTCTGTTTCAGGAATAGAGTTATTTGGCTTTTGGGAGGAAATAGGTAGCATTATCTCAGATTCTGAGCTGATGACAGGTATCCACTACTTCTCTGCAGTACCAGGATTCACACAGTATCTTCAGAGTATCACCAAACTTGTGATCTCTGTACTCTCAGTGGCTGCAGATCCTGACTTCTCAAACAGTAATTCACCTGTTGCAGAGCAAATAATGAATCCTCCTTCAATGGTAGTTCACTTGCTTCAATCTGACTTTCACGAAGTGCGTCTGCTGATGTTGGAAGCAGTGCTGCTGTGGTGGAAGCAGGTAAATTCTAAGCAGGCTACAGTGGAAAAGAGAGGTCCATTGTCCTTACTTTCTGATTTGGAGGTGACTCTTCTTAGGATGGCTATGAAGGAAAAGCATCCGGAATGTTTTTGCAAGGTAGGAGCCATTCAGTTTTCTCAAGATTTGAAGTGATTTCAGTAAATGTGTTGAATTCTTTTCAAAAAATGCTCCTGCTGTATTTCTGAGCATGACTTTTTTGTATTATATTCAGTATAACATGTGTCTCTTTCTCTTAATATTACCCAGGAATTTTACTTTGATTTTGTAATAGTCAGAGAGTTAGAAGTCCATTTTCTTGTTTAAAAGTAAAACTTCCCCTGTCTGATATTTATATCCTCATCACTTTTCTAGTCCTGCTGGGAAACCTGCATTTTTTCACCATGGTTTGCTGCCTGTACATTCAGTCAACAATTTGTTAGAAGTGAATCTATGCATTTGAGAATTAAATACAAAATATGTGGACTTGTATATATTTTACAGAAACTACACTATCATTTTGAAGCCCATTTCCCAGTTACTAGACATAGATAGGTATATAGATCAATACATCTAAAATATAAGTGTGATAAATTCCTTGCTGATAAAACAGAAAAAAAAAAAATACAGCTGACGTCACTGTTTCTTTACTTACCAGTATTTTGTTTGTGGATTATACATGCAGGTGCTAGAAATTCTTCATTGTATGGATCTCAGAAATGTTCTTCCAAGGACAGAAGATTCTATAAAAATGACTCCAAAGGAGTTCTTAAACTGGGCTATGAATATCATAAATGCCTCTGACAGGTATAGTCTCCATCTTTGCATTTTACCAATCTATTAAAATATACATTGTTTGCAGTTTTAAATAAATCTCTTCAGACTTGAAGGAATCTTTAGTGTGGAAAGAAATAATTCATTACTCCAGTAAACCCCAAACCTAAAAATAAAATACAAAAAAGGTTTTCTTTCTGTTTACAAAATTGGTGTTTCACAGAAGTGAGTGGTTATTACAGAGAGATAGGGAGCACATGTGCTGTATTTTTGAAGAAGTGTATCTGGAGTTGAATTATCTAAAGCGGTCCAAGACCAGGAAGCAAACATTCTATAAATGAGTGAATAATAATCAATTGGGAATTAGCAAGATGCTGCAGCTGTCAGATGGTGGGGCCAGTGTATATCATATGACACTTCCCAAACAGTAATCAGTGAACACCATGTCACGTACAATTACTTCTCCCAAACGCACTCTGATTCACACTGGGTCTCTCACTCATTTGTGTAGATTAAAAAGGTTCTATTCTACATCTGTGGATATGCTAGAGACTCTCAAATTCTGTAGTTCACAACAGAAACTATTCTGTTTGTAAGAAACTATACTGGTGATTTAAGATTTTTACTGGAATTGCAAGAATTGACAGGATTGCTCATGACTTTATTATCTAAAATAGGCCATCAAGAGATTTTAAAAGAGGAAAGGATTAACCCAAAGGCTACTGGCATTCAGTTTTATTGCTGTGTTTTCACATTGGTCCCCTGGTTTTTTATATATATCTGTATAATTATAATGGTAAATTCTGGCCATCAAGCAGATACTACTTTCAGATATTTTCTGAATGAACTTGAATCCCTTATACGTAAATACACACCTTCAGTTGAGTAGGTACAAGGCATATAAGTAGGTACAAACTGTGGTGCTCTCTTCCTTTCATTAGCTTCTGAGAACATGTAAGATGCTTGTATGAAGCACTGTATGGTCTAGATATGTGGGGTTCAGCTGAGCTGCACTGTCTTTGGCACATTACCCAATTTGGGTGGACGGGCAAAAGTGTCTCAAAGCCAAGAGCCTTTAGGACTCTTAGAGGAATAGTCATGTTAACCGGTAACTCAGATACCACTGTGTAATAATTACAGGAATAGTCTAACTTTGTAATGGCAAACACTGTAATTATTTGCAAAAAAGAAAAGGAGTACTTGCTGCACCTTAGAGACTAACAAATGTATTTGAGCATAAGCTTTCGTGAGCTACAGCTCACTTCATCGGATGCATTCAGTGGAAATACAGTGGGGAGATTTATATACATGGAGAACATGAAACAATGGGTGTTCTCGTTACAGTGTGTATGGTAACACCCATTGTTTCATGTTCTCTATGTATATAAATCTCCCCACTGTATTTTCCACTGAATGCATCCGATGAAGTGAGCTGTAGCTCACGAAAGCTTATGCTCAAATAAATTTGTTAGTCTCTAAGGTGCCGCAAGTACTCCTTTTCTTTTTGTGAATGCAGACTAACACGGCTGCTACTCTGACAACTGTAATTTATTTGTTTCTCTCTGTCACTTCATAATATCTTCTTAGAATTGTAATTTTTTTCACAGCAGTTTATATATTTTCATTACACTGATCCTATTAGCTTGCTACAGGACATGCAGATTGCTTAAGTTGTCAAAGTTTAAATGGATAAATTGAAGCAGAAAGTTCTTAAATGAAATACATGTCCTGAAACCTGACTATGGTTCTTCTTCGAGTGCAGGTCCATATGTGTATTCCATGGGTGCCATGCACCTGAGTCCAGAAATTCTAGCAAGCAGTATCCATTAGCCTGCACATGCACCCTAGATCTCCTTGTCACGACAGACATTTGACTCTTGGAAATTATCCATCAACAATACTCCATCGAGTTCCTCTCCCTCTGCTCTCACAAAACCCTTTCCTGGTCCCCCTTCGGGAACCACACTCTCTAGGTGACTCTTTATCAAGAGGTGAACTCCCTCCTACAATGAGGGGCAATAGAACATGTCTCACCTCAATATAAGGGAGAGAGTTCTATTCCCCGTATTTCCTAGTGCCCCAAAAAGACAGAGGATGGAGACCCATTCTGGACCTTCAGCAACTAAACGTGTTTATTTAAAAGCTGAAATTCAGGATGGTTATGTTAGCATCAATAATCCCCCTCCTTACAACAGAGGATGTTGTTTGCAGCTCTGGACATGAAGGATCCATGCTTTCATTTAGGCATTTATCTCTCCCACAGAAGGTTCCTTCAGTTTATGGTGGGCCAAGAACATGTCTTATTCAGAGTCCTTCCATTTGGCTAGCAACAGCAGCCAATGTATTTACAAAAGTTTTCTCTTTGGTGGGAGCCTGTTATGAGACGTCAAGAATTACAGTTTTCCCATGTCTGGATGATTGGCTCTTGGTAAATCGACAGAGTTTCTGCTCCATCTTCTAGCAGCTCTGGGCATCTGCATAAACAAAGAAAAGTCCGTTTTATCACCCGCACAGATGATAAACTTCATTGGAGTGACACTGGGCTGTTTGTTTCTGATAGCACGGATTATTCGCAGACCAAGGACTACAGTCAGAATGTGGCCCTCGCTTTTTGCCCTTTGGCCTCATGCACTTATGTAATGTCATTCACCAGGCTTCATCTACGATGTCTGCATGCCTAGCTCCAGTCAATCTACACACCAAAGATCACATCAACTGTAGAGTGACTGTTCCTGCCAGAGTCATCACCTCCTTCACATGGTGGCTGAATCTGGAGAAAGTGAAAATGGGCATTCCCTTCAAAGCTGCCATCATCATAACAGATGCTTCCCTTCTGGGTTGAGGTGCTTACCTGAACAGTCACACTGCACAAGGTGCAGGGACCCACGGGAGGCCAGACTGCACATCAGCATAGTAGAACTGAGGGCAGTCTGCCTGGCTTGCAGAGCCTTTCTCCCACTTATATGTTCACTTCATATCCAAGTGATGTTAGACAATACCACCACAGTCTTTTGCATAAACTAATGAACAAGATCTCTTCCCCTTTGCCTGGAAGCAGTTAGGCTTTGGAACTGGTGAATCAGAAACGGCATCACTATCCTAGCCAAATTCTTCCCAGGTGCTCAGTACTCTTCCGCAGACAATATGAACAGGCACTTTTCTGCAGATCACGAGTGGGAGATTCATGACTCTGTCCTGAGTGAAATATTCAGTGGGGTACACCTCAATGAGATTTCTTTGCGTCCCAAATGAACAGAAAGCTTCCCTTGTACTGCTCCTGAGGAGCTATGGACCACAACAATGGATGCTCTCCTTTTGTCATGGACAAACAATCTCAGCTATGCCTTTCCTCCCTTTCTCCTGCTACCAAAGGTCCTGAGAAAGATCTGTTATGACAGGGCCAGAGTCATCTGCCTAGCCCCCAGTTGGCCCAAGCAGCTTTGGTGCCCAGAACTCTTGAAAATATCAGCCTCCCCTCCCCCAAGCAGGATCTGCCCCTTCCTGGACCTCCTAACTCAGAAGCGGGGGCAGAATCAGACACCCCAGTTTGGACTCCCTCCATCTCATAGCCTGTTGTGTGGATGGTCGTCAGAAATAGAACACTCCTGTTCGTCACCTATTCAGGCTATCCTTACACAAAGTAGGAAATATTCAACTAGGACCTGCTACCTAGCTAAATGGAGATGTTTCTCTTCCTGGGTGCAGCATAAACAACCTTCTCCAGGTGCTGCACATACTCCGGTTGTTTTAGGTTATCTGCTGTCTCAAAAAACTCAGGCCTTTCCATTAGTGAACTGCAAGTCCATCTTGCAGCGATTAGTGCCAGAAGACATTCTGTTTTCACCACCCAGGTACAGTAAGATTCATGAGGGGCCTTATCAGGACCATTCCACCAGTGGTCAAACCTACATTTCAATGGGACCTTAATCTTTTCCTGTCAGCACTCATCAGACCACTGTTTGAACCCTGGGTGACATGTTTCATGTCTCACCTGGCCATGAAAATTGTATTTTTAGTTGCTAGAGAGACAAGGTGGGTGAGGTAATATCTTTTATTAGACCAACTTCTGTTGGTGAGAGGGACAAGCTTTTGAGCCATACAGAGCTCTTCTTCCGGTCTGGGAAAGGTACTCCCAGCATCACAGCAAAATGTAAGGTGGAACAGATTGTTTAGCAGAAGTATTAGCACATATTGTAAGGGAACATTCAAGGCAGAGTGGCCCATTAACACCTCTGTGGCCCTTGGACAAAAAGAGGGGGTTAGTGGGTTAAAGATTGTTGTACTAAGCCATACATCCAATGTCTCTGTTCACTTAATGATTTTAGTGCCTAGCAGAGTAATGAATGTAAGTTCCCAAGTTTGTCTTTTGAAAGTGTTGTGCAAGTTTTCTTTGAGGATGAGTACTAATAGGTCAGATGCTGGGAGTACCTTTCCCAGACCTGAAAAAGAGCTCTGTGTGGCTTAATGCTTGTCTCTCTCTCACCAACAGAAGTTGGTCCAGTAAAAGAGATTACCTCACCTCACCTTGTCTCTCTAGTATCCTGGGACTGACAGGTCCACAACACGCTGCATAATACAACAATTTTTAGTTGCTGTCACTTCAGCCAGGATGGAGGAGTGAATTGGGAGCTCTCGTGGCAGACTTTTTCCCTGAGACAAACCATCTAAAAAGAGTATCCCTTCATCTCCATCCTAAATTCCTCCCCAAGGTTATTTCTGAATTCCATGTCAACCAGAATATCCACTTATCTGTCCCTTATCGAAAACCTCACACTTTTGCTAAAGAGAAGAAACTTCTTTTCCTCGATCTCAGACGTGCCCCGGCATTCTATCTGCAAAGGACTAAACCTATCAGAAAATCACCAAGACTTTTTCTTGCCATAGCAGAAAGATCATGAGGTCAAGCAATATCCATGGCAGAGGCCTGAACTAGCCCGTAATGTCTAGGGAACGTGTGGATGGTGCTCCAGGATGCAGCAGTGGGAACTGCAGTACTGCAAGCATCTTTGCTGCCAGCTTCCTCCCACTCTCACTCCAGTCTGAGCACCGTTTGTCAATCACCCACATGTGGAATACACATAGGGACCGCACTTGAAGAAGAAATGGAGATTACTTACTTGTAACCGGAAGTTCTTTGAGATGCGTGGTCCCTATTAGTATTCCGCTATCTGCCCTCCATCCCTTCTGCTTTGGATCCTGTTGGATTCTTGGTCAGAAGAGGAATTGGAGAGGCATCGGCCCACACTGTGTCTTATGCCCTCTGTCTGGACAAGGATATCTACTGTGCATGTGTGGGCCAACGGACATTGCTTATTAGAACTTCCGGACTTGGGCGCATGGCGCGCATGTGAACCCATATGTGGAATATAGTTAGGGACGACACATCTCACAGAACTCCTAGTTACAGATAAGTAAACTTCATTTATGCCTACACAAACTTGTTTTACCTTAAATTTCCATCATTCTGCTCTCACTGTTGCAACTCTACCAGTGCAATCAACAGTGAAAGCAATCGTCAAGACTCACTGCCAGCATTTCATCTATGGTGCCATCTGACTGTATTAGAGGACTTTGTGGTTAAAATTCAAGCAGTTGACCTACATCAGTACTTCCACCATTTCTAGCACTGGTGGAAGAGCAGTGATACATTCAAGAAAACTGCTGGTGTAGACAAAACTTTAAAAGGTCTGTGCTTCATTTATCACTTGAAAGAGCATGAAAGAATACTACTGTCTTTGTATATTGACTTGGGATCTGCATATGTATGTGTTATGTATACTCTAAAGGAAGTGGCCAGATAGGAAGAAAATCAGTACTCGGGAAGTTGAAAGAACAGTTTATGTCCATTTGCATACTAACTTTAAACGCAACAAAAATTGAGAACTGTGTAAAGACCATTGTGTGCTCAGTTTGTAATCTAATCTTTTAAAAAACCTGTTTGAACATGACGAATACTTGATGTATCGTGATACAGGCAAGTTTATATTCATGAAACACAAATCCTCATGACTAAACCAAAAAAACAAATGTTATTTCTCATCTGGATGTGTGTTCAGGTGCTGAACATTCATAACAGATTAGACTGGGTTGGGTTTCAAGCTGGCTGCAGCTAACAGTGTATAATGTGTTCAGCAAGTGAAAAGGTATTTTAATATTTGCTGCCAGTGATGATTACCAAGTGTTCTTAGATGTGAGGCTATGGCAAAATGCACTGTATTTTTATGATGTGTTCTTTACCTTATTTTTACAGCATTAAAATTCAAAGCGTAGCTCTCCAATTAGCCTCAAAGTTGGTCACCCATCTTGTGCAGAGTTGCCAAGAGGTAAGGAGATTTGTTTCTCAGTCCCAAGCATATTGCTTTTTAATGTTTTGTTTGTTTGTTTTATTGTGATAGAAGGGATGAATGGTTTTCCTTAGACAGAAATCCCTTTAATGCCCTTTTAGTTTAACAGTGCCTGTAGTGTTAGTTGCTCTTTCTTATGTTACTGTGTCTCTCCCTCTGTACACTGCCACATTATGAACTGGAAGCCATATCAGCATCATTTTAATATTTCAGTCTCTCAGTAAGTTAAATTTGAGTACATAAAATACATCTTTTAAGTGCATCTGACTTGTGATTTCTCCTTTTATGCTCAATTTTATTGTCTTCATTAATAGTCGCTGTGCCTTGGAGAGAAAAAAATAATTAACTTGCATATTGAATCCAGTAATCACCCACGTAGCTCGAAGTGTGTTGTATTTCTGTGAAATGAATATTGAGACTCAAAGTTAGGGAAAAAAAGGAAATGCAAAGCTTTGACTCTTGCCCTTCCCATCCCCAGCATATGCAATATCACCTGCTGTATGCCCTGAACCTTGAGTCACATTGTAGGAACAGCAGGTGAAGCTATGTACAGAGATGCAGACTTAATTGCCTTTTAATATTAGTGTTTAAAATACTAAAGAGAGGTAATAAGTCCTCATAATGTTATCTGCCCTTATAAATATTATAAATTTGTAAGCTGTAGACTATATAAATACAGATTATTAGCCCAGAAGATTTACTTCCATTTTGAATTGGTAATTTGCAAATCCATTAATATACCCATTAATATATACAGAACAATGTTATTGGAGATATTAATGTCTGTCAGATGTCCATGTGTGTGCATATATATGTGCAGATAAATAGATAGATATAGATTTTGGGTTATTTTTAAAACGTATTGAAATACCACCATTTTTTCATTGTAAAAATGTTCCATGTACAGTAATTGCTTTTCTAAATGGAAATTTTTTTAAAAATATACCAGAATACCCAGCAGTAGAAGTTGAGACTATGTGCTAATGGCCTGCAGTGTCTCACTTTAAAAAAAAAAAAAAAAAAAAAAGTAGAAGAATTGAAACAATTACTTCTTATTTTTTGCATCCTCTTAGCTTAAAAAATGACAGAATGTACATTTTTCAGATTTTGAAGTATAAAATAACTGTGTAAACCTCAATTTCACAGGAGATAAGTTGTTTGCCAAATTTAAATCTGGAATATATTGTTACAATGAAATTCATGATGAACCTTGAAAAAAGAAGTTTATAGTGGAACTGTTGGCACAACCCAACCTATAGCAATGCTAACAAGAGTTGCTATGATAATCGGTGTAAATCATGGAGTCTTAAGACGGTTACCTATATATGGAGTATTTTATGTTCATTACTAAAGCATGACACGTGATTTCCACCTATTTAAGTAGTTCTTTTTATTTGATTTGCATTCTGTGGCTCATTATTGGCAGAGAGGACTTCGGCCCCTGCTTTAGAAAAGAGTTAATTTAATAGTTTGTAGTTTAGTGTGATTCAGAATCCGCTCTAAATTGTACTATAGAATACTCAGATGCATTTCTGTGCTTTCAGTTTATGGAATCCGAAATGAGACAGTGGGTTCAGTTAGTAACTTCTTGTTGTGGAGATGAGCAGCAAACAGATATACGATTGGCAGCTGCAGAAGTCCTCAGAAATATTACACCACTTTTCCTGACCAATCAGAAACTTATCCTTGGTGAGTAAATTTCTAGGATTAAGCACCAATATTCTCATGGAACACTTTAGAGACTGGAATAAGTGAAACTCAACAGCACATGATATTTTATATATTGAATATGTTTTAATCATATAAGTCAGTTATTATGAAAGACTTAAAACTTTAAATTGACTCTTTCAATATTGGAACAGCTGATTGCATGTTTCGGTTTACTGAATTAATGTGGAACAATAATTTACTAGCGGGCTCTTTAGTGTAGCAGAAAAAGACATAACAAGATCCAGTGGCTGAAAGTTGAAACTGTGAAAATTCAATTAACCATCTGCACACCTGACAAAGAGATGTGAATTTTCCATTACTTGAAATTTTGAAATCAAGATTGGATGTCTTTTTGAAAAATATGTTCTAGTTCAACCACAGGTTATTGTATTCAAAGCAGGAATTACTAGATGAAGTTCTATGGTCTGTGTTAATCAGGAAATTCCTTCTGACCTCAAAATCTATGGGTGGAATCCTAGCCCCACTGAAGTCAATGGTAAGATTTCCATTGACTTCATTGGGTCGGGATTTCACTCTAGGAATCTGTGAGCATGGAGAAGCTTGCAAGTCAGACATTCCTTTGCTACTTTATTTATCTGGTTGTATTAACGTAACTGAAAAAGTTTTGAGCCCACAAATTCATGCATGAACATCTCTGAAAACATTTTTGCTTTTGTCCCATATTTGGTTCCTCCTATAAAATACTGTTGTTACCATGTAGAAAGAGAGAAGAGAGTGAGAATGACTCTCTCTGGCCGCTGCTGGGGCAGTCTTGGGCCCCCACCCCCCCACAGCAGAGTTTGTGTGTGGAAGGGGGCAGGGGGTTGGGGCACGGGACGGGGTGAGGCGGGCTCTCGGTGGTGCTTATCTGGGAGGCTCCCCGGAAGCAGTGACATCCCCCTCGCTCAGCTGCTAGGCAGAGGCATGGCCAGGCAGCTCTGCGTGCAGCTTCCGCCTGCAGGCACCACCCCCTCAGCTCCCGCTGGCTGTGGTTCCCGGCCAATGGGAACTGCAAAGCCAGCGCTCTGGGCAGAGGCAGTGTGCAGAGCTGCCTGGCCACACCTCCGCCTAGCAGCTGGATCTCCCACATCTCCAGGGAGTGCTAGAATCACAATGCTATAAGGCAGAGCTGTTTTGTGAATGGCTCCGAAGTCCCCTCGTGAATATAGCCCCGCCTCCCAAAAAAAATGTGGGACAAAAATATTTGGTGAATTTACAAATCGTTTTGGTTGACCCAAAACTGCGTATTTCTGTAAATAAACTATTCATCCAAAATTTTTTGCCCAGCTCTAGTGAAGGATATATAAAATAGATAATGTTTATCCTTTGCACATTAGTCTGTCATCTGAAAGCTGTCATCCCTGATCTTGTGTCTACGACAGGATGGCGGGGATATGCCGTGAAGATTGTATTGGTCTGGCTTGGCTTCAAAGTTCTTTAAATAAATAAATGGTTGGGAGGGAGTGAAGTTAGTGCAAAAAAAAAAAAAAAAAACGGTGCCACACTGACAGTCCTGGAAATCAATATTCTTTAGTGATACACGAAACAGGCACAGCATAAATGGTGGCATTGCCAATTTTCTCTCACAAACAAGCCAAAGTGAGATGGGTGAGAGGTGAATCTGATCTCCATGCCCAGACTTTCTTTGGCCTTTCTACTTAGATTTCCAGCAGTGCTGCCAACTGTAGTGGCAGTGAGTTTTGTGTGCTATGAACACAGGTGTCCTTAGAACTGGACTAATACCATCAACTCCTTTTACTCAAGTCACAAAGCAGCCTTCAGATGGTAGCTATTTTCACTTGCTGCTGAAATGGATTTGAATAAATGATTCTTAGTTGACACTCTATGTCCCATTGCCACTTCTGTGAGCCAGCCAGTGTCTTGACTCCTGTTTTTTAACTGTTTGTGCCTCTAGCCCCTATTTTACTGTACAACTTCTTAAAGCCCTCTTTTAGTTGTTTTTCCTGGTACAGCTCCACCTTCCTGTCCCTCAGCATTTAAGTTACTTATACTACTATTTATCTCACTATTTAACTTACCTATACAGACATAGGCGTTACCATCCTGGTGCAGAACGTGGGTCCAGCTACTCTGGTATGCTGCCTCCATCAGTGACCAGTAGCTTGTGGTTCAGATGAAAGTGAGAAATTTCCATAATGTGTCCAGCCCTCTGTGCAGTTATGTACATAGGAGGTGGGGGAAAGAAATTCCACCCTGACCTTCTCAAACAATCAGCTCGGACCCCTAACATGAAGCGTGTGGGCATCCTAGCTAGTTGTATATTGTCCTCTCTTACCTTGGCCTAACTGGAAACTTTTAGACTCTGGCTGTTGAATTGATTAACATAATATACAACATAATAAAATGATGTGAGAGCTGGATGGTGGGGTTTGATCAGATAATAAACAAACTTACGCAACCCATTAAGAACATATGTAGAGTATATGTATTCCATATGTTTGATAACATATACAGAGCCTTTGAATGCTTAGCTTTGATGTAATGCCAATTTTGCATTGACTCATAGACTTTCAAGGTAAATTAATTTTGAAAGAAAGTGGGAAGAGAAATTAGCATATTTTTGCTTAATATATAAAATGGACATATCTTGTCTTCTGAGATGTCAGAAGAGCTAAAAATGAGACAATAAACTGTTTGTTTGGAAACGTGTCTGTTAAATGGTATCGATACCATTTAGCTAGGCTAAATCTATGCTAATCCTTTGGTACCAGGTAGATGCAGCATTTATGTATTTTGCCTGAGATTATCACATTTGGAAATCTTGACTCCTGGAACCAAAGTTAGAGCCAGTAATAAGACGGATGTTATCATTAATATAAAATGAGGGAGACTGGGGTGTTTGAATGACTGGTACGGGAATATTGAAGTTTTCATCTCTGTCACTGGTATGAACTGGGCTACTGTTAGCAGTGATTAAAATTTTCCTACCGGGTGTCTGTTAAGTGGCAATGTGAAATGAGTCAGTAATTCTAGTCCTTTTCTGTCAGACATGTGTCCCACTTTGAAAACAAAATTGGCATTAATTGGCACCCTGGTTGATAGTCTTATCAACAAGGCCAAGGCCTGAAGAGTCAGCAGTCTGACCTAGCATTTCTCCCCAAGAAGAGGGCCCAAGCAGGCCTGAGTTAAGACAGGAAGAGGGACTGTTCATCCTGCATGTTTTCTAGAGAGCTGGCAGGCTGGCATCTTTCACAAACACTAAATGTATCACACAGAAAGATGATACCAAGTAAAGGGCCTGATTCTGCTGTCAGTTACACAGGTGTAAATCGGGAGCCACACTCTTGAAAATTAGGAGTACTTGTGGCACCTTAGAGACTAACAAATTTATTTGAGCATAAGCTTTTGTGAGCTATAGCTCCAATGAAGTGAGCTGCAGCTCACGAAAGCTTATGCTCAAATAAATTTGTTAGTCTCTAAGGTGCCACAAGTACTCCTTTTCTTTCTGCGGATACAGACTAACACGGCTACTACTCTGAAACCTGACTCTGGAGGATTGCGGAGCTGTGCTTGTGCTAAACCTGTGTAAGAGAGGTTGGCAATTTATACCTGATTCTACTATCAGTTTGTTCAATGGCTGATGTTTTAAGATAGCCTTTTTTTTTTTTTTTTAACTTCTAATACTAAACAACTTCAGCCAATCAGAGAAATAAATACAAAAAGAAAATGTTTCTTAGAGGGAAAAGGATCGTAGTACTCAGGGGAATGATCTGGACTCTCCTCTCTGCCTTTGCTTAGTGTTGCCTGAGGAGTCAAGAAAAGAAGCCTTTCCAAAGAGACCATTTTTGGTTTTGCCACATCTCTTTTGGGGACACTGTAAGAACTTGTTTACACAGAGAAATTGGCTGGCATAGTTATAGCTGAATAATTATTCCGCTATAGCTGTTCTGGTGTAACCCCCCTTGTGTGAAAACTATTCCAGATTAAAAGTACCCTGATTCTAGAGTTTTTAAAGTGGAGTAGTTAATTCTGAAATAGTGTGTCCACGTGTGTGTATGCGAGGGAAGCTATACTGAAATAGCTATAGTCGAATAATTATTCTGCTACAGCATGATAGCCAGTTTCCCTGGGTACTAGGGTTGCCAACTTTCTAATGACACAAACCCAAACACCCTTGCCCTGCCCCACCCCTTCCCCCGAGGCCCTGCCCCTTCACTAAGGTCCAGTCCGCTCACTCCATCCCCCCTCCCTCCATCGCTCATTCTCCCCCACCCTCACTCACTTTCATCAGACTGGGACAGGGGGTGCGGGCTCTGGGCTGGAGCCGAGAGTTCAGAGTGTGGGAGGGGGCAGGGGTTGGCATGCAGGAGGGGGCTCAGGGCTGGGGGCAGGGGTTGGGGTGCAGGCTCCAGCCGGGTGGCACTTACCTTGGGCGGCTCCCAGTTGGCGGCGCAGTTGGGCTAAGGCAGACTCCCTGTCTGTCCTGGCGCTGAGCCATTCCTGTAAACAGCCAGCATGTCGCTGTGGCCCCTGTGGGAGGGACCAGGATGCTATGTGGGCTGCCCCTGCCTGCAGGCACTGCCCCCGCAGCTCCCATTGGCCGCAGTTCCCAGCCAATGGGAGCTGCGGAGTCGGTGCTCAGGGCAGAGGCAGCGTATGGAGCTCCTCCGCTTTCCTCAGGGGCCGCAGGGACGTGCCGGCTACTTCCAGGAGCGGCGCGGGGCCAGGGCAGGCAGGGAGCCTGCCTTAACCCCACTGCGCCGCCTGACTTTTAGCAGTCTAAGATTTCCCCGTTTGGCTTCAGTAGCCTCCAGGAGATAGAACCCAATTCCAAGAGACTCCCAGCGAAACCCGGAGGGTTGGCAACCCTACTGGGTACACAAGACTGAAGAATCTCCCACTATGCGCAAGCAATAACATGGGCTTAACTTTCCACCTAAGCCTCCATCATACAAAACTCTGAGGGAGAACCTGACAGAAAAGTGCTTTCCCCTACATCAATGTGGCAGAAAATAAACCTAGGCAACGACTGCATTGCCCCTCAATCTCCACAGTGTAATCTGTGATATGGCGTGGTCAGCAGCTAGTCACTTTTTCAAGAGAAGTCCCAGTATATTCTCTTTATCAATTATATTCACAACCTGAGCAAAAAATTCAGCTGAGGTGCTCCAGAGAGCAGTACTATCAAGCAAGCTTTCTTAATACAGCCCCTTAGGGTCACCCCAACATATTGCTGTTCCCCAGACACCTCCAGACAGAGCCTCCAGCCAAAAGAAATTACTTCAAGGACCTGCTGGATCCTCACCCGCACATTAGCAACACTCTACTAATGCCCAGCAAGAATTCCACACTCACAGGAACTGAAGAAATTTCAGAGCATTAGTTAAAAGAAAAGGAGTACTTGTGGCACCTTAGAGACTAACCAAGTACTCCTTTTCTTTTTGCGAACACAGACTAACACGGCTGTTACTCTGAAACCAGAGCATTAGTTGTTACCCAAGACTCTGAGTATCCAAGCACTGGTTTGATGCTCCCTCTCACCAGCTACCTACTCCTGGGACCAGACAGGGCCAACTATCAAGGGGAGATAAAAGAGAAGAAAAGGTGGGAAAAATAGGTTGGCTGTTCAGACTTCAGCATTATAGAGCAAACAGCATTTTGACTACAATTGCCACAAGTCCTCCTCTTTTCTCCCCTTCCCCTCCTCTTTTTGTGTGTGTGTTTCACTAAATTTTGTCATTTTTAGATGTGAACATAAATATTTCTGTAACTGCTCTGATTTATCTGTAAGAAGCAAAATTCTAAACGCCTTGCCTCTTTGTAAATGTTCAGGTCTCTCCCGTACACTCGCCATGTGGAAATGCGTAGTTCTGCTGTTGCAGAGTGAAGAGCTGATAGTAAGGGATACAGCTGCTGATGTCATAAGGGTGGCCCAGTCCCAAAGCAACATCTCTAACAAAACAGGTACAGTTTGGTAATTTTTCTGTTGACTTGGACATTACTGGGTACTTGAGAGAAGAAAATATTTCCCTTTTCAGCACAAAGGGCAGTGCTTTAACGCTTGATAATTGTAAGGTGACTCTCACATCTCTTGTAACAGTGTGACATTGCATACTGTAGAAGAAAATGGTCAATTATGGAGGTTTAACCCCCACATTTTTTATTTTTTACGTTTCTTGGTATAATGTGAATATAGTTATGTGGTTATTTAGGAAGGACTGCTACAGTACTTAGAGATGGTTCTTCCTGTAATGAGTCAGACTGGCTCTGGTATAAGTAGTAATTTTGGAAATCCTGATCCATTTATATTAAATCATAACTGGAGATAAGGAATGGAAGAGGCTACTTTAGACCCCAGGGCAGTACAGCAGAAATACTCTTAACATGAGGTGGCAGGGGACTGGGAAACAATGCTCTCCCAGCACTCTTAAAAAAAACCACCTCCACCCTGAGTGAGAAAGTTGCTGTGCTGTAAAGTGCCAGTGTAGACAAGCAGTTAGCTACTGATTGATTGGTGGGACCTTGGGAAGAGCCCCCTTGTGACCACTTCCCAGACTGCTGTGAAGGGAACCAGCTGCTGAACCCCCAGTGTTTTAAGCACACAGAGTCTGATTGGAGCCTAGCCATTGCTGCTGTGTTAGGGCCTCTCAACACATTTTTAGAGTGTGAATCTTTGGTCTGGCACCTTCTCCTGAAAGCTGTGACCATGCGGCCCCCTGCCCAGCCCCTAGACCAGTGCTGACTGCTCAGACTCCCCCTGTAGCTTCAACATACCTTCTCCCAGAAGTTTGCTCACCAATCCAAAAGCATTTGTTGGGCTGGGGTCAGAGTCATATGGGGCCATCCATCCATCCCCTTTGTCTCTTCTGCCCCATGCTTCCTAGGTGTATGTCTGAGTCTTCTTTCTGTGATTCCTTTTAAAACTCCTCCTTTGTTGCCTCTGTCCCTTCATCTTGCTGCTCCTAACTTTCCACTCTCTTCGCTTCCCCTTCGCCTGCATACAAGTAGAAACTGTCTTCTCTCAGGTCCAGCAAACCTTCTTAGCATGTCTATTGTCTGGTCACTAAAGCACAATCACTAAAGTTAAGTACTCGCCACTGTCCCTAGGGCTGGGTATGTGCTAGGTCCTACCTGACCATGGTAGATATACATATGGAGGCATTCCACAATACAACAATTACTTCAAAATAGCAACCAGAATTCATATATTGTACATAGATTCCCCAAATCATCACAGATCCCTTATGTTCTCTCCGCCTCAGTTTGCTCATCTGTACTATGTTTATTAGTTTACAAAAAAAGCTCAAAGACTATTATTACATTTAACTAAGCTTGAATTTTATTCCATAGGACTTGGATGGTATCTCTTACACTATTTTGACTAATCCTTTTTCTTTGGCTTCATATCTTACTATGGAAATGAAAGTAATTGACCATGGAAGTTTAATTTCTGTATAGATCAGAATGAGAAATGTGTGGCAAGCATTCTGTTTTCATACATTTTGTGATTTTCAGGTCCTACAATGAAAGCTTTTAAAGCTTATTGTTAAACCTTGTAATTTTTCTTCTTCTCCAAGAACACTAGTTAACGTGAGTGATTATAAAAAGAAAAGGAGTACTCATGGCACCTTAGAGACTAACAAATTTATTTGAGCATAAGCTTTCGTGAACTACAGTCACTTCATCAGATGCATTCAGTGGAAAATCTTATATTTTTCTTCTTATATTAGGAGCCCTGGTCCTGTTTTCAAAAGTGATTTAGGCATTTAGGAGCCTAAAAATCCCATTGATTTTCAATGAGACTTAGGCTCCTACATACATATACTACTTTTGAAAAAGGGATTTAGGGTGCTAAATTACATAGGCCCGTCTAAAAAATTTATCCCCCTTTATAGTTCTAACCCCCCAGTCTACAACAATTTAACTAAACCAATGTTAAATCAGTCTAGTTAATCTGGTTCTAGCTCCTAATATAGATACACTTAAATGGGTCTTAAGTTTATCAATATTAGGGCTAACCCATTTAAGGGCATCTACGTTAGAGGTTTTCAAACATTTAACCAGAACTATTATAAAATGATTTATTTAAACAGGTGAAATGTTTCTAATCTCAACAAGCCCACAGCCTCACTCAAGACATTTCTTCCTTTGTAAACAACAAAGCTAAACTGAAAATGAAACAGTAATCGATGCAGCTTTCATTCCAGCATTAAATTACCTGAATATCTCAGGATATTCAGGAAAATGACCATGAATATAGGAAGGAAGGTCCCTGTTCCTTGATTTAAATCATCTTTCTCTTAAGGAGTAAACTCTGGGATAAGCAATAGGGCTGTGAATGGGTCTCGACAGTACACAGCCATGGGTCACCGACTTAATTAGGTTTAAAAGAAACTACTATACATTTACACTGAAAACAATACTACTTGTGCCCTCCCTCACACTAACAGCAATAAAACAATCCCACAGAAGTTTACACCTCAGTGCATGAGGAAGCAATAACAAAGTCAGTATACATCCAATAACTTTAGTCATTGACTGGGTTTATAATGTGGAGGTCATTAGTAAGACTTAACTACCTGACAAGCTTCCATTCTAGGCAAACAAAACAATAATCAATCTTGCTCCCAATTAGACAGTTTGGTTTCCATGTGTCACGACTTTCTCAGAAAAATGGCAGCAGCCATCCGCATCTGAATCAATTTTTGCAACAAAATTAAATCTAGCTTTTCAAAATAAATTAAAATATATATAAAATGAACTTCAGTCTACTGACAGTATTGGAAAATAACACTAGTCTATAAACAAGAAATGTGTTTTTTGGTTTAGCACCGTCTCTCTCAGAAAAGATGCTCTTCTCAGCACTTTTCCTTCCAATCCACAAGAGGGACAAAAGTTTTATTTACACACCATTGTCATGTTGGTAACTGCTTTATATTATTCTTATTAATTTGTCTCTATTTCTGCCACTGCCATCTAAAACTAACTCTGACATGCAGCTGCATGGATTAGCCAGCAGATGGAGCTGAGCACTGCAATTATCAAAAATCATGGAGTATCGCAGTGATTTTCAACCTGTGATCCACGAACCCATCAGGGTCCGCAGACTATGTCTAAGGGATCTGTGAAAGGTGACTACAAAAATAAAGTTTCAGATCCCAGAAAAGGCATTCTGTTTTTCTGATCAATCAAAAGTATGTGAATATCCCACCTACAGGTAAAACCCGGAAGTGTTGTCATTACCATAGAAGCCCACACCTAAGCACCCTTTCTCATGTTGAGTCAAATGCCATGCCGAGCACGTGCAACATTCATAGTTGAATCTGTTTAGGCAGTTTTCAGTCTAAAACTTCTATGGTAGTGGTCCGCGGAGCATAGGCTGAATTTCCAAAGGGGTCCGTACCTCCATTTGAAATTTTTTAGAGGTCCGCAAATGAAAGAAAGTTGAAAAACACTAGTGTATAGTACTAAATTATAATGCATTTGTTCTTCAAGGAGGTCATGTAACATGTCAAAGAACCGTGTACGGTTGTAGTTGTTATTGGGCATAAAACCATACTAAAACGTACAGAGGGATCATTTACCTCTGATCTCATTATTCTACAAACATACTGCACAACCCAAAAGAGATACATACGGTCTCACACCAGCTCACACTTGCCACACATGTGTGGGGTAACACAGACATCACTAATGTGGCAGAAAGTGTAGGAAAGTGCACCATAACTGTTGTATGCACATCCCAAACAACCAAACTCATAATTTGCTACTAATATGTGGACTCAAATTTCAAATATCTCATCTGGTAGAAGCAGAATCAAAGTTAAGACTAGATCTATCTTGATACATACAACCTGGATGGAGCTACTATAAGGTGGGTGCATAATGGTTGGAAAACTGTTCCCAGAGAATAAGTTATCAGTGGTTCACTGTCAAGCTGGAAGGGCATATTGAGTGGGGTCCTGCAAGGATCGGTTGTGGGTCCCGTTGTGTTCAATATCTTCATCAGTGATTTGGATAATGACGGAGAGAGTACACGTATAAAGTTTGCGGACGATACCAAGCTGGGAGGGGTTGCAAGTGCTTTGTAGGAGAGGATTAAAAATCAAAATGATCTGGATAAACTGGAGAAATGGTCTAAAGTAAATAGGATGAAATTCAATAAGGACAAATGCAAAGTACTCCACTTAGGAAGGAACACATACAAAATGGGAAATGACTGTCTAGTAAGGAGTGCTGCAAAAAGGGATCTGGGGGGTCAGAGTGGATCACAAGCTAAATATGAGTCAACAATGTAATACTGTTGCAAAAAAAGCAAACATCATTCTGGGATGTATTAGCAGGAGTGTTGTAAGCAAGACACAAGAAGTAATTCTTCCACTCTGCTCTGTGCTAATAAGGCTTCAACTGGAGTATTGTGTCCAGTTCTGGGTGCCACATTTCAGGAAAGATGTGAACAACTGGAGAAAGTCCAGAGAAGAGCAACAAAAATGATTAAAGGTCTAGAAAACATGACCTATGAGGGAAGATTGAAAAGTTTGTTTGTTTAGTCTGGGAAAGAGAAGATGGAGGGGGACAATGTAAGAGTTTTCAAGTACATAAAAAGTTATTACAAGGAGGAGGGAGAAAAAATATTCTTCTTAATCTCTGAGGATAGGAGAAGAAGCAATGGTCTTAAATTGCAACACAGCTGGTTTAGGTTGGACATTAGGAAAAACTTCCTAACTGTCAGGGTGGTAAACAATGGAATAAATTGCCTAGAGAAGTTGTGGAATCTCTGTCACTGGAGGTCTTTTAAGAGGAGGTTAGACAAACACCAGTCAGGGATGGTCTAGATAATACTTAGTCCTACCATGAATGCAGGGGACTGGACTAGATGACCTCTTGAGGTCCCCTTAAATCCTACAATTCTATGATTCTATACAGAGACACACACTCCCCACTACTGTACTCTTTGGTAGGGAAAACAGGACCAGTTTGAACCTTATATGAACCTTCAGGAACAGCTATCCTGCATGAACAGCCTCCTTGGATATATTACAATTAATCAAACACTGAAAGACAGCTGGATTAGGACAATCCTAATCTGAATTTACATTCCAATTTTTTACCAATAAGAAAGTATCAACAAATAACATGAATGTGCCAGAAGTCCTCATTTGAACACAGGGCAATTCAAAGCCACCTCTCCTGATTTCAGTGCTGCCCCCTGCTATGTCTCTGTGTCATCTAGGAAAAGCGGTCACTCAGTGCAAATGACTAATATCCCAACCTTTGAAGTACAAACACAGACTCTTCAGCTATTGGGATGTTAGTTTCACTGTCACTACTAAAGTGCAGAGTATGGGAGACTATATGGTGAGAGAGACAATACAATGTTCTCTTACCATTTTACACACACACGTATACAAAGTGTTGTTTTTGCTCTCTCTCATAGTGAGAACATAGAATAATAGACTCCCCAAGGGCTGAAGATTAACCACTGTGGCTAATGTTTGTGCATCACTTTGAAAATGTAATGCACTATGTAAGTGTTGCTTATCATTTCCAGGAGCCAGTATGTAAGAGTTGAGGGAAATCTGGGGGCACCTCTTATTAACAGAGGACTGGTGGCAGTAGTTGTTAAAGGCAGGGGATGAGCCAAGGAGGAATTCTCCACCCCATTCCCCCAGATTGTAAAGGAAGTTTTGTTTTAACTTAGAGGGCAGAGCTCTAAGACTTCATCTAAAGTTTATATGAGGAAAGACACAGGATTCACAGTTCAGCGTGTGCATGTCTTGTATGCATCACTGCATTCTTGCTGTCTCTTGCTTAAACCTGTCAAACCAATTGCAATACTGCAGCATTTGTAGTGTCTCCGTAATGATTAGGGTTTGGCTACATTGTTTTACTTTTCACCTAGGGCAAAATAATTATTTCAAATTAGTTAAATTTACTGACAGTGTTAGACTTTTTGTTGTTTTTTCATGGAATTCACATTGTATCAGGCTATTCTGAAGCCGTCAGTCCATCCCTATTTTTCCCCCTCTCATGCCCTCATCAGAAAACTCACATTCAGAGAGGGTAAGAGGGAAATGAGACTGGTTGCTTCACTGTGGAGCTGGCCTGGAGGAATGAAGCACTCCCAGCCTTGCTGATGGAGTTCCACTGAAGGTCTACTCACTTGCCTGACAGTGCCCACTGAGGAATAGAAATCACCATACTAGAGAGCAGATTTGGATGCTGTTATCCCAGGATGTATCACTGAAGATCATTAGGGCGCTCAATACAGTATCAGTAGTGTGACCAGTTTCAGAGTAGCAGCCGTGTTAGTCTGTATCCCCCCAAAAAAGGAGTGCTTGTGGCACCTTAGAGACTAACAAATGTATTTGAGCCTAAGCTTTCGTGAGCTACAGCTCACTTCATCGGATGCATGCGTACATCCGATGAAGTGAGCTGTAGCTCACGAAAGCTTAGGCTCAAATAAATTTGTTAGTCTCTAAGGTGCCACAAGTACTCCTTTTCTTTTTTTAGTACTATGACCATAATTTCCCAAAGGAAAAACAGGACACCACAGGGGCCAGCCCAAAGCCCTTCTCCCTCCTCCACATGTGGAGCCGACCCAAGCCCCCTGCTGCCCACCTACACTGGGCCAGCCGGAGGCCCCCTGCCGCCTGCCCACATGGGGCCAGCCTGGCCGAAGCCACTCTCCAGAGCCCTCCCTCCCGCACAGGGGCTGGCGTTGCTGCTCCCCCCTCCCTGCATATTCCTCCATGCCCCACTAGGGGTCGCACCCCACTTTAGCTTGATGATCAGTTGGCAAGAGCCAATGGGAGAATGCCCAGTTTTGCCAAAGAAGGTGGGACAGCCAGGATGGGGCTTAAAAAAGGGACTGTTCTGGCCAAAACGGGATGTATGGTCACCCTAAATATCAGTAACACTATCAGCCTTGTTTAGTAATGTGATTAGTCCTGGCTTGTAATATCTCAGTCCTATTTTACTGCATCAGACTAAAAGTTTGCCTACAGGTTATCAGCCTTTGAGTAACCCTTACTTGGTATATAGTGATTAGAAAATGTAAACTGGGTGCGGGATATAGTAAAAAAAAAAAAAAAAAGTGTGCTACTGAAAAAAAAATGAGTGAAAATCATTTTCAGCAGATTTACAGAAAATGTATGTGTGGGAAATCTCAATTCCTTGACAGAATCAAACTGTTTTTATGAAACTTTTCTACCTGTGAATCACCTTCCCTGTCTGCCCCCACTCTCCCCCGTCCCCCAAAAAAGTTCCACAATGTGCTGTTCTCTTAAAAATACAATGATTTTGTTTTTCATAGGTGATGAAGCTGGAATGGAAATTAAAAAATAAAACTACAGCTTGATCTAAAAGCAAGCAAGAAGAAAACGAGATTTTTTAGGGCCACTGCAGCATTGCTGATTTCATTGTTTGGATCATAGAATCGTAGGACTGGAAGGAACCTAAAGAGGTCATCCTTCGCATGACCTGAACTCATGGCAGGACTAAGTATAGACCATCCCTGACAGGTGTTTGTCTAACCTACTCTTAAAAAACTCCAGTGATGGAGATACCACAACCTCCCTGGGCTATTTATTCCAGTGCTTAACTACCCTGACAGGAAGTTTTTCCTAATGTCCAACCTAAACTACCCTTGTGACAATTTAAGCCCATTGCTTCTTCTCCTATCCTCAGAATCATTTTTCTCCCTCCTCCTTGTAACTTTTTATGTACTTGAAAACTGTTATAATGTTCCCTCCCTGTCTTCTCTTTATCAGACTAAACAAACCCAAATTTTTCAATCTTCCCTCATAGGTCATGTTTTCTAGACCTTTAATCATTTTTGTTGCTCTTCTCTGGACTTTCTCCAGTTTGTTCACATCTTTCCTGAAATGTGGCACCCAGAACTGGACACAATACTCCAGTTGAGGCCTTATCAGCACAGAGTAGCGTGGAAGAATTACTTCTTGTGTCTTGCTTACAACACTGCTGCTAATACATCCCAGAATGATGTTTGCTTTTTTTGCAACGGTGTTACACTATTGACTCATATTTAGCCTGTGATTCACTATGACCCCAGATCCCTTTCTGCAGTACTCCTTCCTAGTCATTTCCCATTTTGTATGTGCGCAACTGATTGTTCCTTCTAAGTGGAGTACTTTGCATTTGTCCTTGTTGAATTTCATCTTATTTTCTTCAGACCATTTCTTCAGTTTGTTCAGATCATTTTGAATTTTAATCCTATCCTCCAAAGCACTTGCAACCATTCCCAGCTTGGTATTGTCCGCAAACTTTGTACGTGTACTCTCTCTGTCATTATCCATATCACTGATGAAGATATTAAAGAGAACTGGACCCAGAACTGATCCTGTGGGACCCTACTTAATATGCCCTTCCAGCTTGATTGTGCACCATTGATAACTACTCCCTGTGACCGGTTTTCCAACCAGTCATGCACCCACCTTTTAGTCACTCCTTCGAGGGCCTTGTCTACACTGCCACTTTACAGCGCTGAAACTGTCTTGCTCAGGGATGTGAAAAAACATACCCCTGAGCGATGCAAGTTTCAGCACTGTAAAGTGGCAGTGTAGACAGTGTACCAGTGCTGGGAGCCGTGCTCCCAGTGCCGGTAGTTACTCACCTCATGGAGGGGGGTTTTTTTACTGTGCTGGGAGAACTCTCTCCCAGCGCTGGTGCCACGGCAGTGCTTTAACATTGGTAGTGAAGACATACCCTAAGTTGTATTTCCCTAGTTTGTTTATGACAAGGTCATGCAAGACAGTATCAGAAGCCTAACAAAAGTCAAGATATACCACATCTATTGCTTCTCCCTATCCATTAGGCTTGTTACCCTATCAAAGACAGCTATTAGGTTATTTTGACACAATTTGTTCTTGACCAATCCATGCTTACTGTTATTTACCACCTTATTATCTTCTAGGTGTTTGCAAATTGACTGCTTAATTATTTGCTCCATTATCTTTCTGGGTGCAGAAGTTAAGCTGACTGGTCTGTAATTCTCTGGGTTGTCCTTATTTCCCTTTCGATAGATTGGCATTACTATATTTGCCCTTTTTCAGTCTTCTGGAATTTCTCCCGTCTTCCATGACTTTTTGAAGATAATTGCTAATGGCTCAGATATGTCCTCAGTCAGCTCCTTACGGATTCTAAGATGTATTTCATCAGGCCCTGGTGACTTCAAGACATAAGGATTGCCAGAGTGCTGTTTAACATGGAAGAGGGGAAGTAACTTTCATCCGTATTACCAGTACACCCTGCTAAAGAGATGGTAGAAGAGACTGGAGTCAGGAAAGTGTAGCTGTGTGTGTTTGTGCTAGATCTTGTAGTGGAGGTAAGGAATGGGGGAAAGTGGAGAGAGAATCGGGATGAAACTATACTAACATAGAAAGAGAAGAGGAAAGAAAAAAACATGCTGAAATGTACATGTGCACTCACCTTCCTGTGAAAACTTTCCCCTAACTAATGTAAATCTGTGCCAAAGTTTTTCACACTCACACACCCCTGAAGGGACCTAGTAAATCACTTCAAAGAGAGATAATAGATAACGGAGTCTGTGTGATGTTGATGTTACACAATGGACCTGGCATTCATCACCACCACCACAGGTGATGTCAGCAAATCAGGAGTAGCTGGTGTGATTGCAAAACTTCCAACCCAGCTGTCCTGTACTGCTGATCCATGAAGAATTTCAAGACAAGTGCCTGAAATCTAATCAGCTCTAGTTGTTAGTGAAGTAGACAAGACTTATTCCAGCTGAGCCTGCAACACAACTACCTTTTGGTCCACCACTGTTTCAAATACCATTTTTCCAGTGGTTCTGTCTCTGCCTTTTAAAATGCTGTTACTCACATGCCAGTATGAATTATTTGTAGTTTCCCACCAGGATATATCTTCTACATTGCACTTAAATTCAGACTACTGTTGTTGTTGATAAACAATAATAGTAATACATTACAGTAGCACCTAAAGACTGCAATCAAAATTGAGGATCAATTGTTCTAATATAACATGTCCCTGCCTCCATGCCTTATATGAGGACACTGAGCCAGAGATTGTTATCTTAGAAGAGAGGCAGGAATAAGGGACATAATAGTCTGACTCTATAAATACCAGAAGATACCAAAAAGAGAGATCTCTTCCCTCCTAAGGGAAGTTATGGGGGCACCATCACTTCATGTAATTTGTTTTAAGATAAACTGGACAAAAAAACCCAGCCTAAATGAGGAAATAGAAAACAATATCTAGATGTTGTAGCTCTATGAATAAAATATCAATACTTTACCAGACGTCTGCATACAGAGCTGGATATTTCAAAGTGCTTCCCAATATTTTCATTACCACAGTTGCAAAGTAAATAAAGCATATATCCAGAGTTAACTCATCTTCACTACTATCCCTGTGGATGCCATAGTGACTAAGAAATACATGATCTCTTGCAACTCCCCCAGTGATGCAAATAACGTTGATGGGAAATGCTGGCCAAGTAGGAGCGAGTTACTCAACAGCAGAATTTGTTAGGCAATTCTTTCATGTTGGTGCAGGACTTGCATATTTAGAGACACACTGAGGTGTTAAAATCTCTCTTGGGTACTTTAGATAATACAGGTTGAAGATAAGGGAAAATAAGGGTCAAAGACCTGCATGGGTATTTTTAGTGATGCCTAAGAGTGTAATAGAAAAGAGATTCCCTGCAGAGAAACAACAGCAGATTGAGGACTGGTCTACACTGAAAATTTACATTGTAGCTATGATGCCCTAACCCCAGGTGTAGTCAGGTTAGATTGACAGAAGAATTCTCCTGCTGACCTAGCTACTCCCTTTCAGGGAGGTGGATTACCTAGAGCAATGGGAGAATCCTTGTGTCACAATAGCGAGCGTCTACACTAAAGTGCTACAGCTGCAGACATAGTGCTACACTAAAGTGCTGTAGACATAGCCTGAGAGAACAGTGGGCCTGAAGTGAGCGCCTGTTTTTCTACCTGAAGTGCCCACCACTGTTGAAACTGTAGTAGTAAAAGAAAAGACAAGACAAGTGGGCAAAAGAGGATTGAATACTGTTTTTGGGACTGTTGTTGAAAAGAATAATATATATATATATAAAAAACTCTTTGAAAAGAGATTTCCCTGGTGAAGGAGAAGGGCATGCAGTAAGGAATTCTGGGAATATTTAGTGTGGAAGTAGGGAAGAACGCTCACTAGTAACATCACAAAGGGTGAACTAATGTCACCTGTGCTTGTAGAAGAGTGAAAAGAATGGTGTTTGCGGTTAATGAGGATGATGTTCCGATTTTAAAAAAAGTTTAGACTGCTGTTTAGAGTGAATATCTTTAAAATACATAGAGATACTATTTGCAAGGTGTAAGAAGAGATGAAACTGAGGTGATGACTCATTTTCCTTTTCTGCTGGTAATGGTAAATGCTTTTATTTATGTATTTGAGCAGACTAGGAATTTAAGGAGAAATTGCAGGACCAATGACAGATTTAACCCATCATGGATTCAAAGGAATACATTTGTAATAGATTTTGCTTACCTGATGATGATGTTGGTCCTACACTTAAGAAGTTTGTTCCAGACAGCAAAGTGACATATGGTAGCAATTATGAAGGATTGAACATGGCTGGAAGGCATCATTAGGTGGCATTTGGTCCAGTGTACTAGTGTCTAAGCAGGGACCAAGTACCAGAGAGATTTGTGAGGTGAAAGCTTAAGTGTTAAATATGTAAATGTACTGGGGAAATTCAGTGGTGGCATTTGGCCTGTTTCTTTCATTTGTATCATAGTTGGCCTTAATAGATATATTTTGTGTCTTTATCGTAATATTTTTGGTGATGCGCTGTTTTGGTTTGTAGCTGTTAATGTGCTATAGAAAATATTTTGTATTGTTTTTATCAAAGCCATTCTTCAGAGTATCCAGGATTACTTGTAAATAGTTGGCAAGGTCTTTTACCAATTATGGTTTCTGTGGTAATTTGTTAGTCTCTAAGGTGCCACAAGGACTCCTCATTGTTTTTGTGGTAATATGATTGTTTCCATAGTCAAACAGTGACTAAAACTCATTGCTGAGCAACATACAAATGTTTGCCATAAGTTAGGAGAGGATCGAACCAGATTAATATTTAATAACTACATTTGTGCATCTTTTAAAGTTTTCAGCTCAGAAAACCTCTTTTATAATTAGATATGCAGTTTGTGGCTCACGCTGTTTGTTTTTATTTTCAGTTGTTGCCAATACCTCACCTTTATTTACAAAGCCAGATTAAAGCAAGGCAGCTATAGCCGCAGGAAGTTGCCCAGGAAGTTCAGAATCGCTGTGCCTGGGTAAAATGTTAATGAATTACCACTTCCTGAAGGTCAAGACGAACATTCTTGTGCAACCTGTGAATGAGGGATTTCTGACCACATGTACAGTAAATGCAGGGAGAGCCATCCTTACCCATACGCAAAATATGCAGCTGCATAGTGCACCAAGAAATGTTGGGCACCAAACTTCCTAGTACCCTACGCAGCTGCATGCTGCTCCAGCCCCTGCTCCGCCTCTTCTCCACAGCCCCTGCCCCTGCTCCACCCTGCCTCATCCCGCCCCTGCCCCACCCCCACTCCACTCCTTCCCCAAAGCTCCTGCTCTGCCCCAACCCCCACCCCCACTCCAGCCCTTCCCCTGAGGACTGCAGCAGGGGTCGGGCCTGCCCTGCACTCACCAGGCGGCGGGAAGTGGCACGACCCAGCCCGCTCCTCTCCGCCGGCTCATGATGCGGGGCAGTTTCCCCCTTGCCCCCCAATCGTGCTCCTGGCCCCTGCGGAGGCCTGTGGCCAGGCCCTCCCTTCCCCCTCCCCCCCCCCGAGGCCTGGAGCCACACACACACCCCTCCCCCCCTTCCCCCTACCCCGGCAGGGAGGCTGCGTAGGGCACCAAAATAGTTAGGGATGGCCCTGAGTAAATATCTTGTCATTTTGAAAGTAGAGTGTAAAAAAAATCTTTGTCTTCATGATGACATCTTTCTGGCTTATTAATCAGTTGCACTTTGTGTTTGATAAAGAATTGAAATTGTATCTTAGTTCGTTACTCTTTCATGTTAATTTTTTCCCTGACTGCTTAGAGGAGCAGCAAATGCCAGTGGTAATTGTCTTACTTTTATATAGATCTTATCATCCACATTGATCAAAGAACTCTTTGCAAACCATACCAGGTTACTATATAAACTCAGATTCTCCAGTGTATGTGCAATATGCATAAATGAAAAATTACAGAATAAAGGACTGTCCATAAACACAGCCACTTCAGCCCACTCCTTCCTCAGTACAGTTGCTACATTTCCCTCCTAAAGTGGCTGAAATGTGGCAGCTGTTTAGCAGTGCTTTGGAATACTACACAGCCGTTTAGAACAGGCAGTGAAGAATAGTGTACGTTCATGAAACTAGAGGGGAAATGTATGTACATCTCTTTTATCCTTTCCTGTAAGAAGCATTCTGGACGGTTAGCATTGTGGTGCCATCTACTGGGAAGCCAGGAAGCAAAAGAATCCAGTTCTTTTTTCCTCCTGTTCAGAAGTATGTAATCCTTGCCTCAGTCCGCCTAGTGGATAGTTCTCTGAAAACATCCGCAATGACTGCAGTATGTTTCTTGAGTGGTAACAGCTAATTTAGACCCCATCATTTTGAATGTATAGTTGAGATTATGTTTTCCAATATGCATTATTTTGCATCTATAAACACATGAATTTCATGTGCCATTTTGTTGCCCAGTCACCCAGTTTTGTGAGATCCCTTTGTAACTCTTCGCAGTCTGCTTTGGACTTAACTATATTAAGTCATTTTGTATCATCTGCAAACTTTTCCACCTCACTGTTTACCCCTTTTTCCAGAAGAGAGGAAAATTGCAAATAGGGATATTGTAGGGCACATAAGGCAGTTTACATAATGTAAAAACATAACATTTGACTTAGTTTATAGTGGGATCAACTCTCCATAGTGTCAGAGCAGAGCTTGGACCTAGCTGGTTATAAAGCCCTAATCCTGTGCTACCCAGCCCTGACAGAAATTAGAGCAGAGCTCTATCTACTTTAACTTACATCCCTACCATAAGATTTCTAAAGGGTCAGAACCTGCCCACATTGCACTGCCTAAGTGTTTCAAAGTGGATGAAGCAGACTGGAGAATCTGGCCCAGTTGTCTTTCAGAATCAAATTATCCTAAAATGTTATGCACTTTGATGTATGATAAGCCTTTATTTGCCAGTTTTGCACCAAATAATGTAAGATTGTAAGAGTACTAGTACACACACTCTGTGTGTGTCTCTCTCTCTAAATGTTCTATAAATGGTTAGGCTTGAATACTAAGTGAGAACAAATGACAGGCTGGGAAACCCACAAAACTTTACAAGTTTCTTGTTCATTATTTCTGCACCTTTGCTACCTCACAGCCATAGACGAGATATATCTTTTCATGTATCTTGGTACTGTGATAGTTTCTAATTTGTAAATTTTTCATGCTTAGATTAAATAAACATTTGATTTTAAAAACTCATGTCCTACTACACACTTGAGGAAACAAATGTAATAACTTCTCTTAAGAGCTGGATTTTTATTTTTTTTTAATGTTGTGGGAAACAGGGAGTGGGTTAAGTAATTTTTTTCATTGAACTTAATAGTCATGAAAAGTGCATAATTGACACTTGTGGAGCCTGAAGTTCTGTTTTTCTGCAACACACATGCTGCAGATATTGTGTTCAGTTTCCTCACTCTTTTCTCTCCGTGTTCACTTTAACCTTAAGGAACCACCTCAAGAAGGGTGAAATTCATCCCTGTGCAGAGGGCCAGCAAAAAATCTATGCACAACTTAAGTGATGCATAGGCCTAAGTGGTAGTAGTCCTCTCTCTGCACAGAGGTGGATTTCTTGAGGTGATTCCTTAAGATCCTTTCACCTGCAATGAGATGGTAGTAAAGTCTGCTGGTCCATTCAATCCTAGATCTCGCTAGTGTGACTGCAAGCAAGATGTCATTCCTGATGTTTGTGTATGTGTGAAAGGGAGGGATGTGGATACTTGTCCATTAAGAACTAGTCTGAAACTACCAAACAGCCATCAACTGAGATAATATCACGTGGGCCAGAGTCAAAGCGGCGACCTAGAATAAAATGTTTTTTATTGGATTATTAATTTCCTGTACCATAGATTTCCCACCAAATTTAGTTATTTTTCATTAGTTTTTTAAAAGCAGTCATGGGACACAGTGGGTTCTTACTTCCAACCCTGAAATGTGTTAAACTACACTTCTTTTTTCTGTAATCAGTTCCAAATGAGCTCTCACTGTAGGAAAAGTCCAGAACTGACTTTGTTGAGCAAATTGATTTCTCATGTATAAGGAAATCAAGTAAAAAATCTTTGGCAAGGAAAGACTAGAACCTTAACTTTAAAGATGTTTTTTGAGTTTTTGTAAAGTGTTTTTGATTGTTGTTATACTTAGAAGAGTAAGACTATGTTGAGACTGTTTTGAGGGCCAGAATTATTTATGGCAGTTGCTTACTCTACCACTGCAGTGGCACCTTTGCATGTTTTTAATTTTGTTCTCTTGGCATGATCTGTTCTGTGTTAATGATCACCTTGTCATGCTAGCAGTGGAAAACTTTTTTTATAAATAATTCCCAATGGTAAGATGAAAGTGTTAACAGAAATACTTTAGTGGAGGTCTAAATTAATTTAAACACTTGGCTAGATCACAGGAGAGGTTAGGCTTACAATATCTTATTACCAGCACCAATAAACCCCCATTCATTTTTTTCATTTAGTATGTTAATTACATTCTCATTCTCTCTCATGCGCAGACACACAACAGAGGCCTATTTCAGTTTTGCATTGAATACCACGATTATATTTTAGGCTTATACTTTTAGTGTTATAAATTCACACCCAGACAAATCAAATTAATCCAAACCTTCTCCCCTCCCTCATTCCAAAAACAGTCTCATTAGACTCTAATGCCGCAATTTAAAAAATAGATGTTTAAAGTTAGATTCTTAAATCCATAACAAGAGCACCTCAATAAGTGGCCTGACTTTCAAGTGCTGAGCACCCAGCAGTTCTTATTGACTGATTTCTAGTCCTGTGGCTTAATCACAGAATTACCCTTACTCTGTAACACAAGTAAGTAAACTTCCATAACAAACAGAAGTATAAACCCTGTGAACGGCATTAAAAATTAAAATATACATACGTAGTTAAACAAGGCATATGTAGCCTAAGCTCAACAAATCATGCAGCAGTTGCAAAGTTTCTGAGAAAGTGCCCTCTGAATTGATACTAAGTTTACTAAACATGTTTTATTGCTACTCTGAGAAACGTAGAAAGCTTAGTCTGGTAAACCTCATCAAAAAGCAGATGTTTTTGTATTTTTTGTTTATTTCTTCATGTTTCTTAGAAGTTGTTATCACTTCTGCGAATATTAAAAGATACAAAAATAGGTATAAAATTTCAAAATACAACTTCCCTGCTAATCTAATCCCCAATCACAAAATATAAATTGCTCAAATAAAACAGCCTACAACAAATAACCTCCCTTATCTAACCTTTCCCAATTCCTCAGCCCACTCACTCCAGAAATACCCAGGAAAATAGATGTTTGCTGCATTCTCTGAAGGTCACTGGCCCCCATGCTGACACTTCTCATGATAAGATCTTGTTCTCAGTTGCTTATCACTTTGCCAAACTTTAATCATTTGGACTGAAATTTTCCATGCTGGATGTCTGCCTCAGGCTGAATGTTTTTGGAAATTTCAGCCAAAATGGTTCCTATTTTTGAGAATGAGGCTAGGGAAAAATACATGGTTTTGCCAGTGTTAAAAAAAAAAAAAAAAAAAATTCTTCAGACCTTTTCTTTAAAATGCTCTAGTGCCCCCATGCTTTGCGGCAGGGACTTTGAGGGGCGGAGGGGTTGTGCCTGTTGCCATCCCTGTGAAAATCAGCCCAAATCTGGCCAAGTTATAAGCCTTTGAAAAATTGCAGTTCACACATACTCAGAAGACACTTGCTAGAGATTGCAGTTTAAAACTCAGAAGATTCTGTCCCCATTGGGCATGTTGCAGCCTCTTAGAGCTCTGAGTGCTGACCAGATTATGCATGCATCATCCACACAATGATGAGCATGTTCCAGCCCAGGACTATGGGGGCTCAGGATGATTTTCCTTCTAATAGCTGTTCTCAGCTGCTCTAGTTCAGGATCAAGAACTGAGAGCAGGAAGCCCATCTCTCCTGTGCTCTCAATGACCCCCTGTTCCGGGGGAAGCTGCCTGATTCAAATGAAATGGGGAGGGAAATAAGCAAATTGGGACAAGAGGGTTAGTGAGACTGGGACTGAAGAGGGGGTGAGAAAAGGGGAGCTGTGGGAGGAAGACTGGGACTGGCTGGGCGGAGAGATGACGGGTTGGGACTGGTTGGGCAGGGAGGCTGAGACTGAGAACTGCGGGACGGGGATGCTGGGTCTGGGAGACTGGAAGGAAAGCAAGTATGGGCGGGACTGAGAGCCAGTTGACTGGGGTGAACACGAAGATTGGATGAGGAACTGTGGGTAGAGGAGAGAGGAACTGGCTGGATGAAGAGACTGGGTCTGAGAACTAGTGGGATGAGGGAATGGAGGCAGGGTGAGGTGGGGGTGAGAGAGAGCTGACAAGGAGCTGTGGTACAGCGGGAGAGCTGGGAGTGTTGGGAAAATAAAGTAGGACAAGGTGCCAAGGAGGACGTGGGAGCAGACTAAGCTTGGATGAGGAACCCAGGGAGGCAGACTGGGACTGGGAGGCAGTGGTGGGGGTGGGGAGAGAGATTGGATGAGGAGCCAGGAGAAGAGATCTGGGACTGGGCTGGGCAAGGAGACTGGGTACAAGGAGTTGGGAGGGAGGAGGAGAGATTCAACTGGGCTGGTAAGGAGATCTGTACTGAGCTGTGAGGGAAATTGGGGCTTGGCCAGTGAGCCTGGAGGAGACACTAGGACTGGCTGGGCAAGTCGACTGGGACTGGGATGAGATGCTTGAGAAGTGGAGACTAGGATTGAGTAGGCAAGAAGAATGGGTCTAGGACAATGAATCTTGGGCGGGGGGGGAGGGGAATAGCATGTGAGAGTATAATTAAAGAATGCATCATAGTGCATGTACTCAGAGGGGCCAATTTAAGGTTCCATGGGCAATCTTAATTCTGGCATTTCCTAACTTTTGCATGCTTGACTTTGCAACCTTAATGTTTTTAACATAGTTTTGTGAGTGTGTGCACATGCATACAAAAGTATGGAACTAACATGTTGCTTTCCAACCATCCCTGTACTTGTATTTTATATCCTTCTCTCTCACCCTTTGTCTTGTCTGTGAATACTGGAAGCGGGTCAGGCTCTCACCATGCATTTGCACAGTGAATAGCCTATAGGGACTACTGTACTATAAATAAATAATACTCTTTCACACCCCAATAACTATTTAGAAAAGAAAATTTTTTCCAGTTTTTGAGAACAGACCAGCATAGTACAGCAAAATATTTTTATTTTGAGGCAGGCGTGAAACTATTTGATTTAAATTTTTACTGCACTAGATTTACTTTATTTTCTAGGAGAACAACATCATAATCAGTTCATGTTAAATGTCTTCCTTTTTTTAAATGGGGAAAATAAAACAAGTGTAAAATGCGAAAGCAAATCACCTCTATTTAAAAAAAATAGTCCCTAGCATTATTAAAATTATAAGACACCTCAAGAGACATCAAGACTGAGTCATAGATCCAAAATTCCTGTTCTACTTGGTACTCAAAGTGTCTGCATTCAGTTAGTCACAGACATTCAAGGCTCACATGTTGCATAGTAATTTAGCTAGTGTCTTCTCTAGTCGGACATGCTCAATTTAACTAAAGCTCACAATGAATCTGAAACTGCATTGTCCCATACTTTAGAAGTGAGCCAGTTGAAGAGGAAAGAGAAGCCATAACAATGTAAATTAATGTTCAGGGAAAAATACAGATCAAGATCAAAGCATGTTGAAACTTAAGAATTCTCGGGGTAGTTCAAATATCTCATTAATTACATATTGAAGATTTGCCAAAAAGCAAAATTACTCCATATTTCATAGTTCAACAATGAATAGTTTATTGTGTTAGCAGTTGTGACCAGGGGTGGTAAGTGCATACCTAGAACAAAAATCAAGATAGCAAACAAACCCTGAAGTACTAATGTTGCACCAGTATTTATGTATAAAAATATGCAGCAATGATATGTATGTCTTACAAAAATACCAAACCACTGAGTTAATAAAGTTTAGTTACTATTTCAGAACATTTAGCAGAATAATTGAAAAGGATAACGTATTAGCAGACTGAAACCTGTGATTACCATAACCAGCATTTATTTGGAGCGTGGGGCGTGGAAGAGGTGATACTTATTTCAAATCAACAACTAAGTGCTTTTGTCTGAGAGCTTTATGTTGCTACTTCCTCCCGGTTGTATTCTTTTTCCAGTCCCTGAGGATTACATTCCATAAGAACACATGACTCACTGTGACCTTGTACTAATATTCCCACATTTCATTTTAACACTGTTTCATCATTACAAGTTGTTATTAGAGTTATTGCACAACACTAGGTCCTTATCTGGACAAAGGAACTTATCCAGAATGCAGTTCCATTCATTACAATGGAAGAGTGAACCAGTTGGAATTAATTAAAATCAGCTCATCCTTCAAAGACTGGCTGAAGACCTTTTGCTGATAATACTTCATTTAGTTACATCAGTTGCACTACTGTTCTATTATGCAGTGATTCTGATTTGTGATGTTCTTGAAAAATATGGGAGAATATTTAAAAGGCAACTGTACTTGCTCAGCCCTGGAATCTGAAAGTTCAAAATGTTGAGAAGTAGTTTGACATTAATAAACTATGATATGTAATTAAAAATCAACTGTAATTATAAATACCATTTCTGAGTTTAGTTATGGTAGTGGGCATCTTGCTGAAAGTTGGTGGTGTTTGACACTTACAGTATTACACTGTAGGAAAGCCTATATTCTGCTTTATTACTTTTAAAGATTTAAGGGTTTTTTTTCCTGATTACACTAGTATTGCAGCAGAAAGGAAACTTGTGCAGTCTCTTGCATTGAGCTCCCACACTGCCCATGTTGCAAATGTTATTCAAATAATGAGGCTTCCACTTCTTTCTCCATAGACTATTCCAAGGTCTACGGTCCTTTTGCACTAGAGAAGCTAGACCCCTAGCATGTATGCAACAGCCTCTCACCACACTCAAAAATGCTCCTGACCGTGCACCGGCTTTGCACCTACAGTTTTTAGATTAGTCTTGCTTAAGCAAGTCTCACCACATCAGTCTCCAACATTGCAGTGGCAGTGTGGATGGTGACTGTTGGCATAATAGGTGGTACAAACAGTCCTCTCACTACCATGTGCACCAGTCACTGCTGTTTCACAGACAGGAAGATTTTCCTAATTTTTTTTTTACACCCTATGTGTTCCTTTTCTTAATTTTAGCCTCTCGTTCTATAGGGCTTAAAGCTGAACTTCGGAGGGAAAAGTCCAGAAGTAACCAAGGGAGAGTAGAGGAGGGTAGAGGTCAGAGACTAGAATGGTGGGTGCATGATGGATGTTTGGGCGCAATCAAGGAACAAAAGTGAAAAGATGGTGAGAAGTGAGAAGACAGCTGAGGGAAAGGAAAAGTAGCAAGAGGGCATAGAGAGTGGAGCATGAGTGATTTTCCCTCTCCAGCTCCCCCAATTTGCCCCTTGCTCTTCACCAAGTATATTTAATTGCAAGAAGATTTCCAAGTGCCTCTACCTTTGAAGGAAGGTAAGTACTTGAAGATGTTGTGGGGATGGCAAAGGGAGGAGTTATTTGCTTCCTTCACACTGAGGCAGGATGATGACTGGTCTTTGTATTGGGGATTTTTTTGTTTTGGCAGCAATGGAGCTGGCCAGCATCAAGCGCTTAAGTTTTTTTTTTTTTAAAGTCGCAGCTGCTAAATGCACACAAGAAGAAAAAACAGCAACATATATGACTGCTTCAGAGTTGTAGAATTCTGACACTTTTTTTCTCTTTCACCATAGTTCATTCCCTTCTCCAATTGGTAGGTATTGAACTGGAAGATCCCAAAGAAAAAAAGTTTTTACATTGAGGGTAGGTCTAAACGTGCGGCGGCACGTAGAGTATGGACACTGTGTCACGAGCTAGTAGTGTAGATGGTGAGGCATGGCTTAGGCAAAGCGAGTAGAGTGCCTTATAAGCCTGAACCCTAGAGCATATGCTCTACACAGGCTGTCTGCAAGTCCAGCTATTGCCTTCCATGTCTATATACTAATAATGCAGTGCCCAGGCTGCCTTTCCGCTTATGGCGCCTTTCCCAACCATGAGGAAAGGCTCCGCAGCAGGCGACAGCAGGGAATGGTTCTGGCAAAGGGAAGGCAGTGGGGAAAGGCTCCAACAGCTCCCTGCTGCCAGAGACTTGTCCTGCTGCCTCCCCACTGCCAGAGCCCTTCACTGTCATGTCTAGCAACTCACAGCAATGAGTGTTGACGCAGCCTTTTACTGCAATGCGCACAAACCTACGTGCCACTGCAAGCGTAGAAAAGGTCTTAGCTTCTCCTCAGTTCCTTTACCCTCCTTTTTTTGCCATTGCAGTGGCATAGCCCCCACAAAATAAAGTTTCCTGGTAAAGTGACATTTAGTAAAAAGATGTTAGTTGTCATTAATATTTATTGAGAATTCATCTCTCCACTAGAACATCCTCTTTCATCCGCATTGTTTTAGTTTTAATTTTTCCTCAATTCACTGCTTGATACGTTTGTTGAGCTGATGTGGGTGAGGATATGGACTCCTATTTATTCACTGGTGATCTCCTTTAGGAGATTTTCCTTAACTTCCACGCTAAACAGACTTGGAAATACCTTTGGGAGCCAAATGTATTTCTTCAGAGACAAAGTCTACCAACAGACATTGCTCCTGACTCTGTTCTCCTCCCATAAGCAATAGGGGTTTTGCCTGGGTCAAGAGCACGGAATCCAATCTTTCATGGAGTTAAACCCAGATCTACAAAAGTACTTAGGCGTCTGAAACCACAGACTTAGGCACCGAAGCCTAGGGCTGAGGTGCCAAAGTCCCAGGTTTTGTTCCAGGGTGATCCAGAAAACTCCTGCCAAACCCAGTAGGCACCTAAGCTCGTTAGGTACCTATGTTTCAGCCTCTCAGTTATGCATACTACTGCCTCCCTTTACGCGTCTAGACACCTATCTCTCATCTAAGTGGTCATTTCCCATTTGTGGATTTCTAACCAGAGACAGGGCCTGGTCATGCATTGCTAAAAGGGGGAAAAGAGAGAGGCACCTCCATGCAGCCTGGGCTAGGCACCTATCTTGGAGAGAGTGGTTAGGGCTTAGCGCACACCCGCTGCTGTCAGCATCTCCCATTGGCTAGCTTAGATGGTTCCCCACCTAGTGTGCTGGCTTTTGTGCCTATCTCTCCCCATTCATGATATAGGAAGCCTAGGTGCCTAACTCAGCTTTGTGGCTCACTATTGTTCCTGTGATTTTTCTAGGTGCCTAAAAGTTAGGTGCCATGACACTCAGCATTGCAACACTTAGGTCCCTTTGTTGATCCCACCTCTAGTGATTATGTTAAAACTTGAGGCTTTAATAACCTCACGTAAATCATGTTGTCCTTCATTAGTTTATTCACGTGCACAGTTAGGCAATTTGAATATAAAGAGGTTGAGGTATCCTCTTCAGGTGCTGGGTAACTAATTTGATCTCTTTTCCATATTCTCATATATCAGACTTACTGATTTATTAAGCACCACCCCTTTACATGTGTAATTAAGAATAATTAACCGCCTAGTTTGTTTTGTGCAGTTTGCAGTAAGTGAAATGCCCATTTATACAAATCTTTAACAAGAATTAATGTGGTTAATGTAAAATAAAATCAACTTGTCCTAAAACATATTTTATTGTATTTGCACTTATAATATAGGGTACCGTATTAAAGGTTTTGATTCACATACCTTTCTTTTTAAAAGTACTTTTCTTTAAAAAAGTAGGTGAATCAAGGCCTTAAATGGAATAGCTATCGCTTAAGAAAAGTATTAAAGGATTAAAAACACTTATTGGAAGCCTGAAACTAAAGGGACACCTTCAACTTGAAATTCAGTCAATTAAAAAATAAGAGTAAAAGGTACTTTTCAGGTACTGCCCCTGTCCCCAGGTTAAATTATCACTTTTCATATTTCTGCTAATAGTCACAATCTTTCTAAAAATATTACATCATTTGTGACTTTATGAAGCCCCTGACCCTGCAAAGACTTTGATAAATGCTTAACTTTACTCACTGTGAGTAATCCCATTGAGGCCAAGGGAACTACTCTCAGTATATAAACTAAGCAGATGCTTAAATCTTTGCAGGATCGGGGCCACAGATTGTAATCCAGGTTTAAACTTTTTTTTTGCAATATCACCCACAATGTTCTAGGAACTCGGTATACACATATACTCAGGAAGACATGGTCCTTGGCCTAAAGAGCTTACACTCTAAGAAGTCAAGCAGTATTCATGGGAAAGACGGATATAATCAAGATGTAGAATTATATATTCCTTAATGTAAAGAAAAAAAATTAAATGCAAACACTTCAACTATAACTACCCCTCAAACTGTGCTTTATTAGCTAACCAGTTTTTTGTAGGTGACATGGAAGAGTGACATGGAGAGGCCAAAAGGAAATTGCATTTGGCTCCCCAACTTTGGGGCCAATTCTAAACCAGTCCTGGTGTAACAAAGCCATGTTCGTGCTACAGGCTTCTGCCAGTATATCTGTGTCAGTCAGGTGTGTGATCCCTGACCAACGTAGCTGGCCACCAAAAGCCACTAGTGTAGATGCAGCTACACTGGCAAAACTGGTATGTTTTATGTCAGTGTCGGGAGGGGTATATCGGTATTAGCTGGATGCGCATTAGGAGTGTTTTGCTGGCACAGTATACCAATATGCTTAAAACAGTAAAGCACTCCTACTGTAGATCTGGCCATAGAGTAGCTTAAGCCTAAGGGCTTCTTTCTGGATACGGTCCCTACGGAACCTGCCAGAGATTGCCAGGGTGCATTGTGTTCCACCCATAGCCCTGACACTCCCATCCATGCTCCAACACATCCCCTATGCTGAGGGTTGCAGGTGTCATCAGAGCTGTCTGACTGAAACCTTGCTGGTGATTCCTTCCAGCTGGTGGGGAATGTCTCCTTTCCATTCCTTTAGCTCCATCTGAAGAGCACAAAGGGCCCAGAGCTGTGGGACAGAAACTGGTCACTAATGTTATAAACCAGCTTTCAAGTAGCAACTTGGTTTCCTATATTTGTTGTTGGGCCCATGTATGACTAATATAATAGTGTCCTTTTTAATGAAATGGTGTCTGTTAGCACGAGACTCAGAATTTTTTTCATTAAAATTTTGAATTTAAATGCAATTCACAGTTTGTGTTTGGCAAGAAGGGTTTCCCACTCCCAGAATTTGGGAGTACGCAAAGAGGAGCAGCTTTAAATGGAACAGCACAATAACCAAATTCTTAGGCATATTTTTAATTTTAATTGTATTTGTCTTTTAAACTGTGTTAATTTCCATGTTCATTTTGCTACTGTTCCTTTATTTTGGTAAGCAGACCGTATTAACATGCGTCCTTATTCTGTTCTAAATTTAGAACAAACAGGTGAATAAAAAATGTTACTCGTTTTCAGAACCTGTGAGATTCTCCATATTTCTCTTTAATAAATACTTTTAGCAGCCAAATGGCACTCGGGAAGTATTGGTTTTCTGCTGACTACTGAGGTACAGTTTTCTTTGTGAATGGTGATAAAGGCAAGTGGTAAATGTCCTAAGTTTATCCCCTCTAGAATTTCTGCTGTCTGCAATTATTTCCGAACAAACCCTTTTTCAAAGCCAGTCTGGTATGTAGAGGGTAGACATTTTTAATACTTAGGATATCTATCTGCTGCTGTGAGAGCTAGAAGATTTTCTTTCTTCCGTGTTCGAAGAGTGAGCTTTAAACAGTTACTTGATAAATATATTTTTGTGTGTCTTATGGCTCAAGAAAGAATTTCAAGTAATTATTTTATTCATGAAGCATACTTACTGCACAGGACTGAATAAACTGAGTTGTGAACTTCTTTAATTATGGTAAGATGAGACCTTTAAAGCCAACACTGAGTATCACTATGCTTTGTAGACCAAGACTAGAAAAAATATGTGCAAGAACCTCCAACAAGTTTTGAACACTTTGTTTTGAAATACTGTTATACTTCGACTTTTTTTTTTTAACTTGATGTCAAGGAAAGGCCTCTCTTAAAGAGTTGTTATGCACAAGTACAGCTACAAACCAGAGATGCAGGCAATGAAATGGAAACCAGATGATTTAGTTGTATGTAATATGGGGAAAGATATTGCTCTAGAGGACTAAAATGATCTAATCTCCTTTGATGGTATGAAACATTATAAAAGGGATCTGCTTACAGAATAGATTTTACATAAATGGTCATTTTTTAAAAAGGGAACTTCCTAACTTATAAATGAATTTGAAATGACAGAGTACAGTAAACTTAGCACATTTTCAAACAACAATTCCAGTCCAACATTCTGGGTGTGTTAAGACAAAAGTTAGTCATTTTCTCTCTCTCTGTCTCTCTCTCCCTCCCTCTCTCCTCTGTCTTCTGTTGTTAACCTTTGATATGGCCAAAAGGACTGTCAGGCTAAAACAGTGACCTAGAGAATAGGTCAGGGCTAAGGACTTTCTCCTTTTACCTGCTGCTTGTTCTATAATTTGGGTATTTGTCTGCTCCCATTTTACCAATGCACATATTTGCCATCTCTCTTCCTATATTCACATCTGGAAAAGCTGTCATAAAAATCATAGAATCATAGGGCTTCATGTAAGCAGGTTCTGTGTATATATTGCATGGCTGTAGAATTGTGCTTCACCTTTCCGGACTCTCTTCCCTAGCCCACTAGGCCAATGGAATTTCTTTCCCTTAAAGGTGTTGCATATTTTGTGATGTGTACACGCACAAAATATTAGATAAAAGTTCGTCTGCAGCAATATGACACCGGGTTGTGATTTCAAGTTCTATGGTGAGAATAGGGTTCGCTCCATTCAGTACTTAGAGGAGAGCTTCAGAGAAAACTTGGGATGCTGCAAAAAGTGTTGTTAGGTGGGTCAATAGCTGATGCTTTCCTTTGTGTGAATACTGAATCAATGCACCAGCATGGTATTAGGGACATTGTGCGGCTGAAGCTGCCATTTTGGGGATGAGATGTTAAACTGAAAACCTGACCTGTCATACATTAAAAAGAGAGGCATGTATCATGTTGTGCTTAAGATACTGAAGTGAGACTCAGGCTATCTGGATTCAATCCCCAGATTTGCCATAGTTTCACTGTGTGAACTTCACTAATTCAATCTCTCGCTTCAGTGAAATGAGGATGATAATATTACCCTACTTCACAGGGTATTTGTGAGACTCTACGTTACTAGGATGGCATAATAACCATGTGAGTACCTACCTGTCTAGATCCCATGGCACTTCTTACAAAAAGTAAAATTGACTAAATTCCAGCTTGATTTATTGTATCCCATCTACCTAAAATTCCTCCTTTAATTTCATTTAGAGAATTATTCTTCTTTCCTCCTCCTAAAACCTATTGTTGCTGTTGGATAGCACAATGTTGTTGTTTGTGAGCCCCTAACAGGATTTTTATACTGAGCTCTAAATATTGAACCAATTAGTTGTGTTTATATTTGCATTGAATGACAAATTTTCTTCTATAACTTGCACTATTCTACAAACTAAAGCTAAATTATTGTTTGACAATTACTCATGTAAAACCAATTAGGAAACAGTTTATAGACACAGAACTCTAGGTTTTAATCTTTGTTCTCATAGTCTGTGTCCTGCCTTTTTTATTTTGTTTGTATTTTATCATTCTTGGTATGTATACTTTATTCCGCTGTATTCAATGTTTTGTTGATTTTTTTACAATTCTTAGTATAATACAAAAGTTTAAAAAGAGTATATTTTGAGGACACATCATAGGCTACCAGGAGAAATGTTCACATCTGGCGTGATCAAAGGTCTTGTGGTATATGAATGCGTATGTGGGAGGTCTAATTCTTCCATGGGTGGATTAACAAAGAAAACTCAAACCACTATAGTACTTATCCATCCCCCTTTATGAAAATTTACTTCCTGAACATAGAAAAACATCTAATACCTTATTTTTATCTTCTGTTTTTCATTTCAAGCAGTATTATTAATTCTTATGCTTTATCTTGTAACTACTAGTTTAAAGCACAGAGCATTCTGTGTATTTCAACCACTGAAGTAGCTTTATTTAACAAGATGATAATCTTGTTTATGACTGACATTTTTGCATGTTGTAACTTATACATGTCCTAGAGCTTTGAGAACTGATAAATGATCATTTCAACACTTCTACAGTGAATGAGCCTATAGATCCTGCCCTTTATGGAATGCTTACATTGTTTGTTATGTTCATTAGTAGCCTCTTGCAGACTGACTCTTCAGATTCACTTCCTGCTATTTTATTTTCTGTTAGTAGTAGTAAGTTGAATGACTATATAAGTATAAAATATCTGAATGATACAGACAACTGGTTCTGAACAACATTGATTACAATGTGAGAGGCTTATAATACTGGGTCATTGAATCACTTTCGTTAGGACTCTACTTTCACATTACTCTGAATTATTAACACAATATCAAATAATATAGAGTATAAGGCTAATTGAAATCAGTGATGTTTGTCTATTACCTATAAACATTAAATACATCAGTGAAATTCTGTAAATTCTTTTTAAGTTACCTATAAAGAGAGTTGTATTCTTCTTCTTTATGCATGCATATGACATCAATTATTGTTCTTTTACTTAGCACTTATGAAGTACTATTCATCTTCAAAGCATTTTATACATATTTAGTCACTCATCTACTCTATGCCTGATTTTCAAGATCTAATTTTCATAGGTATCAGAGTAAAGTTGCTATGTATACCTATGATCTCAATATGATACAGATGAGTGATGGATAAAATAACAGCAAAAATACTTCAGTAATCTAGTTCCTGTACATCAGTGTCTATAATTATTAATGTTAATAGTTCAGTTAATTAGTGTAATAGAACATATGCTATCTTGGGGTAGTGAGTAAAGAAAGGGTGGATTGATTGAATGTATGCAACTGGACATATAGTCAGTCCCAAAAAGAAGTGATCAACATCAGTGCTTGGGGTATGCTACTGATCCCCAGGATCTGATTTGGATATGGATAGAGACTTCTTTGCTGGTTTTAATGAAATAAATACTACTGGGAATTGTGTGATTATGGGAGACTTTAACTTCCCAGGTATAGATTGGAGGACAAGACCTACTAAAAATAGTAGGGCCTGTATTTCCCTGGATGTGATAGCTGACAGATTTCTTCACCAAATAGTTGTCGAGGTGATGCCATTTTAGATTTGGTATTGGTGAGTAGTGAGGACCTCACAGAAGAACTGGCTGTAGGGGACAACCTTGGTTCTTCTTCGAGTGCTTGCTCATGTCCATTCCATTGTAGGTGTGTGTGCTCGGTACATGCACTGGTGCCAGAAGTTTTTCCCTCAGTGGTATCCTTAGGGGACCAGCTCTGGTGCCCTCTGGAGTGGCATGCCTATGCACTGGTATAAGGGGTGCCGCCAGCTCCCCCCACCCTTAGTTCCTTCTTACTGCCAGTGAAGGTGCTGGAATGTCTCCTTGCATCAGCAAGCTTACTCCTCTCAACTGTGTCTAGTTGTGAACTTTCTCTAAATAGTTGTTAGAAATTTGTTAGTTTTATAGTTTCCTTAGTGTAGATTTAGTGTTAGTTTGTTAGTCCCGAATGGGACTTACACTAGGGATGGGACATGCCCCAGGACCCAGGCTTCAAATCTTGTGACTGTTGCAGGAAATCCCATCCCAGTCAGTGATCCCCATAGAAGCTTAGGGGAAACCCATAAGAGCAACAAATGTCGCATTTGCAAGAGCTTCAGATCATGGACCAAAAAGGAACAGGACATTCGTCTCCGAGCACTCCTTATGGATTCAGCCCTTACTCTGGTCTTAGAGATGACCAGATCAGATTCTGCTCCTAGCACCATGGCCTCAGTGCAGAGCACCCTGCCAGCACTGGCCTCAGACTGGCACCGCTTTCCATTCCTGGTACTGGCTAAAAAGCAAAGAAAGGCCAGGAGTGGGTGTTCTCCTACGTCCCATAAAGGGAAGGAGAGGACTGGCTTCAAGACTGAAATTGATACGTTTATGAAGGGGAGGGTATGATGAGACTGCCTACAATGGTATACAACTGATCTGCAACTGCTAGTAGCAAATATCCCCAGCAGCCAGTGATGGAGCACTTGATGGGGAGGGCTGTGAGTTACTACAGAGAATTCGTTCCCAACCAAAAACTCAAAAGGTAATAACAAAATGTTTTTTTAAGTACATCGGAATCGGGAAGCCTGCTAAACAACCAGTGGGGCCACTGGACGATCGAGCTACAAAAGGAGTGCTTAAAGACGATAAAGTCATCTCAGAGAAACTAAATGAATTCTTTGCTTCAGTCTTCATGGCTGAGGATGTGAGGGAGATTCTCAAACGTGAGCTGTCTTTTGTAGGTGACAAATCTGAGGAATTGTCACAGATTGAAGTGTCACTAGAGGAGGTTTTGGAATTAATTGAGAAACTTAACAGTAACAAGTCACCGGGACCAGATGACATTCACCCAAGGGTTCTGAAAGAACTCAAATGTGAAATTGCGGAACTATTAACTATAGTTTGTAACCTGTCCTTTAAATCAGCTACTGTACCCAATGAATGGAAGATAGCTAATGTAACGCCAATATTTAAGAAGGGCTCTAGAGGTGATTCTGGCAATTACAGATCGGTAAGTCTAACGTCAGTAGCGGGCAAATCAGTTGAAACAATAGTAAAGAATAAAATCGTCAGACACATAGAAGAACATAAATTGTTGCGCAAAAGTCAATATGGTTTCTGTAAAAGGAGATCATGTCTTACTAATCGATTAGAGTTCTTTGAGGGGGTCAACAAACATGTGGACAAGGGGGATCCAGTGGACATAGTGTACTTAGATTTCCAGAAAGCCTTTGACAAGATCCCTCACCAAAGACTCTTACGTAATTTAAGTTGTCATGGGATAAGAAGGAAGATCCTTTCATGGACTGAGAACTGGTAAAAGACAGGGAACAAAGGGTAGGAATAAATGGTAAATTTTCAGAATGGAGAGCAGTAACTATTGATGTTCCCGAAGGGTCAGTCCTAGGACCAATCCTATTCAACTTATTCATAAATGATCTGGAGAAAGGGGTAAAGAGTGAGGTGGCAAAGTTTGCAGATGATACTAAACTGCTCAAGGTAGTTAAGACCAAAGCAGACTGTGAAGAACTTGAAAAAGATCTCACAAAACTAAGTGATTGGGCAACAAAATGGCAAATGAAATGTAATGTGGATAAATATAAAGTAATGCACATTGGAAAAAATAACCCCAACTATACATACAATATGATGGGGGCTAATTTAGCTACACCTAATCAGGAAAGAGATCTTGGAGTCATCGTGGATAGTTCTCTGAAGACGTCCAGCAGTGTGCAGCGGCAGTCAAAAAAGCAAACGGGATGTTAGGAATCATTAAAAAAGGGATAGAGAATAAGACGGAGAATATCTTATTGCCCTTATATAAATCCATGGTATGCCCACATCTTGAATACTGCGTACAGATGTGGTCCCCTCATCTCAAAAAAGATATACTGGCATTAGAAAAGGTTCAGAAAAGGGCAACTAAAATGATTAGGGGCTTGGAATGAGTCCCATATGAGGAGAGATTAAAGAAACTAGGACTTTACAGCTTGGAAAAGAGGAGACTAAGGGGGGATATGGTAGAGGTATATAAAATCATGAGTGGTGTGGAGAAAGTGAATAAGGAAAAGTTATTTACTTGTTCCAATAATATAAGAACTAGGGGCTACCAAATGAAATTAATGGGTAGCAGGTTTAAAATAAATAAATGGAAGTTCTTCTTCACTCAGTGCACAGTCAAATTGCCTGAGGAGGTTGTGAAGACTAGGACTATAACAGGGTTTAAAAGAGAACTGGATAAATTCATGGAGGTTCAGTCCATTAATGGCTATTAGTCAGGATGGGTAAGGAATGGTGTCCCTAGCCTCTGTTTGTCAGAGGGTGGAGATGGATGGCAGGAGAGAGGTCACTAGATCATTACCTGTTAGGTTCACTCCCTCTGGGGCATCTGGCATTGGCCACTGTCGGTAGACAGGATACTGGGCTGGATGGACCTTGGGTCTGACCCACTATGGCCATTCTTATGTTCTTTCTAGCTATTGGGTCTTGACAAAATGCTTAGGGTCTAACTGATCTCCATTTTTGGGGTTGGGAAGGAATTTTCCCCTGGGTCAGATTGGTGGAGACCCTGGGGGATTTTCACTTTCCTCTGCAGCATGGGGCAGTGCTCACTTCCAAGTTTAAACTCGAGTAAATGGTGGAATCTCTGTATACTTGAAATCTTTAGTTTAAATTATGATTTCAGGACTTCAGTAACTCAACCAGAGGTTATAGGTCTATTAAAGGAGTGAGTGAACAAGGTTCTGTGGCCTGCAATATGTGGGGCAGTGGTGGGCAACCTGCGGCCCATCAGGGTAATCCACTGGCAGGCCGTGAGACAGTGTGTTTACATTGACTGTCCACAGGCACAGCCACCCACAGCTCCCAGTGGCTGCGGTTTGCCGTTCCCGGCCAATGGGAGCTGCGGGAAGCAGAGGCTAGCACGTCAGCTGTAAAGTAAGTGATTAATATGCGGGAGTTGCTTCCAATGTTTTAGTCTTATTCTGCCTGCATTTTTGTTCATTTTTAATCTCAACAGTCCTTTTCCTTCATCAGACTAAATGAATCCTCAGAAAGAGGAAGTCAGTGCTAGCTTCCAAGTGTGACTGATTTTCTAGGTACCTGCGATTACATCATTCCACCTTCCTTTGTCCTGGTAAAAAGGTGTCTTGGAGAATAGCATTACTTTAAAAATAAGCCCTTTTCATGAATAGCTTTTCTCTGGTGAATATAAATGAACCTTGCTAAAATTTGTTTTACATCATGCTCTAGTCAGGGAGTTTGTCTGCACTAGGATTTTCCCTCTATATTTTCCCACTGTTGCTACCACTAGTGCAGCTCTACTGCTGATAGCAACAATGGGAACCCTAGTGTAGACAGGGCTCTGGAAGGTTGCTGGCATTTTTACCACCGTCATCGAGAGCAAGCAAACACAGTGATTAAAACATCATTTGCACCAGCTGGAAATCTAGGGAAGAAACGCAGTGTAGATAAGAGTGTATGGGTACAGTTTATAGCATGGTGGTTCATCCATTTCTCCACTGTCCAGGGAAACTATATTAGCATCCTGCTAGCAAGACCTGTGTTTAAACCCAATTCTGGCTAAAGATGCCTGGAACTCTTATGTAAACAGGGCCTGAATTTTTCTTGATTTTATGGGTTTATTTTAACCTTTATTGTTTTGTCTATATTTATAATTTAATTTATTTTATGGAGGTTTGGTTGAAAAGCATGCCATTAGCATGCTGTGAATATTGAGTTCCATGGTGTCAGACGTAATTTAAAACATAGCTGCATTTTGTGTATTACTTTTAACATATAGTCACAGCCTACAAGGTGATGACCTTGTCTGAAAGCAAGGGACATACATGTTCGTATGCTTGGATACATAATACTGAACGTTACTATCTGCACAATAGTAATTTTTAAACTTAATTGTCTTAGCTGTTTTATTTTGAAATATTATTTATTTTTATTATTTTGAAATAAGAAAAGAGCCCAACCCCCACAGCTGGCTAATCATGTATTTCTAACTACTTGTGACTGTAAATTAGCATTCTACATTTGCTTTTGTAAGTTCAGCCTTGATATTCCTATGTGAGCTCACTTATATGCTACTGTTAATGTAAAATGATGTTTGGTCTCAACTTACATTATTCTTCCTATTTTCTCTCCGCAGAGTTTGCCTTTCGTGTAGTAAATGCATCCATGGCCTTGGATTTAGCATTTGGCATACTGTGTGAGCTGCTTCAGCAGTGGAATCAAACCAGTGCTGGTGTCCTAGTGTTACTGGAATGGCTGCTGGGAGAGGATGAGCTAAAAAAAGATATGGAGACTACAACACTGGTAATTCTAATAACTACTTAATTTCTGGAGCTGGAACAGACTTAAACTTGAAAGTAAAACATTCACAGCGACAATAGTCTGTTTAAAATAAATAAATAAATAAATTGGGCCTGATCCTGCAGTTCTCATATAAGTAGTCCCATTGATGTCAACACTAAGCCATACTTTTTTTAAAAAAAGTTTAATGACCGTCCTGGGTTATTTTAACATATCGGTTGTCACCCAACATTTCAAAGATGCAGGGCCTGATTTTCAGAGGCGCTGATCACCTAAAGATCTGATTGAAGTTAATAGCTGTTGTAGATGATCAGCGTGTCTGAAGTCCAAGCTCATTACTCCTGCTACTATTGGTTTGCTTCCTGCTATTGTTCTAGTTTTTCCAGAGCTTTCAAATTTTGTTATATTCTGTGGGCTCAGTACTACAAAGTCTTATACACATGAATCATCCTCGCTCATTGAAACCATTGACGTCAGTAGGTAGGATTTGCATAAACAAGACTTTGCAGGATTGGGCCCATAGAACTTAATATTGTATGTTAGGTGCTAACTTGCCTTTGAAAGGCCAAGAAATATGAATATAATACTATAAAGTAAACTGGTAGTAGTGGCATCAGCTACATCTTTGAAACACTGGCTGACAACTGATATGATAAAATGACCATTCAAATGTCTTATGAAACTTTTCTTAAGCATTTGGTTTACGTATGTCTTTTTGATGTTCTACTACTGTTTCCTTGACTGACGTAATTTTCCTTTATTAATTAATCTACTCCAAAAGCTCCATGATATACCCAATTACCATACTGATTACTGAGGTCTCTGTATAATATAAGACAGTGACACAGTGGAAGGAAAGCTAATTCTGCACTCCCCACCATGCACAAATATTTAGGCTGTTTTTACTTCCGCTATTTCCAAAATAAAAGTTACATCATAAGTGCCTGATTTCTGGAGATATGTCATTGGCACACTGGGAAACTTTGCTTTGGGCTTTCCAAATCTTTGAGTAAATTGAAGAGATATATATGAACCCTTACCCTCACATAGAACAGCAAAGAAACTGTTTTAGTAATATTTTTATCAGCATTATTTCCCCTTAATGTTGTTTAATATTGGATTATTTGCCCTTTATCATCAAACCACTGATCTTTGTTGTTTTTCTTTTCATTGAGATGGAAGATGACAACCTGTTTAATAAAGGGGAAGTGAATTTTTGGGCAGAGACGCTGACTAACGTCAGACAGCTTAGTAAACATCTGTTCTTGCTCATACCAGCCACTCATTTAAATTCGCCAGATCAAGGAGAATTCCTTCGATTGGCAAGAAGAGCATCTGATCAAGCGAAGCTTGTTACACAGCTTCTTAAAGAGCTACCGCCAACTCCAGAATTTTCCAAAACTGTGGAATTCACAAGATTAGCAATTCAGAACGAAAGAATATCAACTTGTCTTAAGATATTAACCTTGCTTGAACTTGATGATGATGCTTGCAAGAACAAAGAAAATCCTGAAAAGTGAAACACTGGCAGTTTGTCCTGTGCTGGTTGTATAAATTTTATTACATTGTGAACAAAGAGTTGAATTCTCTCTAGGTTTGGGACGGGATATATTTGTTTAATGACTGTAGTAAACCTTTTTAATAGTACATGCTAAAAACACATTTTTCATGAGTCCATTGAATCTTTGTCAGACTTGCTGTAGGAGAAGATTTTTTTAAATGCATTTACTAATTTCATTCAGACCAGCATAGTTTATTGCAGCTACTGTAGGACGCAAAGCAGCTAACCTTAATATTTTCCATTCATCCAGGTGCAGGCCACCTGCCGATCTGGTGTGCTTTATCCCACAAGTTATTCCTCCTCTACTCCAATGCCATAATTCTTGACTTTGTTTTTCCTTTTGTCAGCATGTAGCAATTCTTAACACACTCAGAATATTAACCTGATACTGTTTTATTTTGATTTTTTGAAAAACTGTTCCTAAAAAAAAATATTGACTTCCTTTGCTTGCCCATGCCAAGCCTGAATCTGAGTTTTTAACTTCATTCCATTTTTAACCTGGGGGAAGCATAGGAGCCTGATTTTTAAAAGTGGCCTCTTGTTTTGCAGGTGCAAATAGATGTGTAAGTGCTGCCAAGTGCCTGATTGCTCCTGCACAGAAAATAGGTATCAGAGTGCTAACATTTTACCTTCAAACCAGAGGCTGGGTTTGAAGCCCTTTCCAGAATGAAGACCAGTGTTCAAAATAAAACATGCTTTTCATTTTAGAACCATATGAGGTCATGCTTGCTCACTTAGAGTGTACTTTACTCTGTAAGTAAGGTATGAGTAAAGATAGCAGAATCAGGCCTTTCCAAAATAGAGCAAATCTGATAGCAACCTTCTGATGGTGATCAGAATAATTTTATTTTGACATTACAGTCTGTTTTAGGAGATTTTGAATATAGCAATGTGTTGTCTCAGATCATCAAGAGAGATCTGGAGTCTTCTTATTTATGTGTGTTTTGTACATTTCTCTTTCTGAATTCTTGAATTTGGTTCCAAGATCATAACAAGTTCAAATAAATAATTAAAAAGACTCAGTGCATTATTTAATCAAGAGCTAAAACCTGTATAGCATGCATGCAGTAACCAAAACAAAGATATATAACTTACTCTAGACTGATTTTTAAATTATCACTGCAAGAGTATGGGCTTATGATCAAACAGTGATTCTTTATTTGCACTTTCACCCTTCATGTCTTTTAGTAAATGTTAATTGGAAATCTTACTGAAAAATAATTAATAGTTCAATACAAGAGTTTCTGAAGCTTAGTACTTTCAGATGCTTTAAGTTATATTCTTAATATCCCAGTAGGTGGCACTATAATACAACATTATCTAAGAACTAGTGACAGTGCGAGGTTTCATATTATTTATACAGTAGCTTAATCTTCAATGTAAACCTGAAGCCCAGTTCAATTAGTGTAAAATGAATTTCTCTAGCAAGTGTTAGTTGTATCATTGTTAATTTTTAATAATACAGTTATAACTAGAATGGGCTGCTAAACTGGGCTCTGAAAAATATTTTGAAAAAAATGCATTAAACATTTTTATTTAAGAGTTAAAAGTGGAAGAGAGCAGTTTGACATATTTGCTTTCCACTGCATAAGCACTACACTGAAATTAAAGCCTAAGTGGTTTATTTTGAAAACAGAATATTATCTTTTATTGCAGTGACTTTTTATCATAAATATTTTCTATAACGGCAGTGTCATGATTCAGCATTTCTCATGTAAATAACTTTCAATAATAAAGAAACATGAGATTTCAATGAGGCAAAGGAAAACTTAGTTTACAATGAAAGGACAGTTCACAGGTATTCATTTTATCCTATTTACTAATAAATAAAAACAGAATCCAGATTAGTCATCATCAAATATATTTTATGAAAAAGCTGTTTTCTGATCATTAGATAAATAGCATAAATTTTATCTCAGCTATCTGTAAGTACATTTGTTCAACACTAACAGTTAGCAACTGTCACTTTACACACCTTTTTGACTTTTTTTTAACATGTGGTATAGCTATTCACTTTTTATGGGATAATACAAATAGAAATTAATCCTGCTGAATTTCAAAAATCCTTCATTGCTGCTCTTCTTGTGTGGGGCTTGGTAGTTTGAATGGTATAAAAATGAGTAAAACAACTTTTAACAGCACAGTAGTATATCCACAAGATTTATAACAGAACATAAGTAACTTTGTAAAGCCTCAAGAACATGGTTAATCAGTGAACAAAACTACTTTAAATCTTAATCTTCTTTATCAATGTTTTTTAAAGTGTAACTTTAAACTAAGTAATATCTCCTAGTTTATAGAGAGCAAATAATTTTACATCATCTTGCATACATTTCACCACATATTGTTGGTGATTTGGGTTACTGTATAACTACTAAATCAGAAACCTTTAAACTTTAAACAGCAGCTGCAGTACAGGATTAGCAGTGTCTAGTAGAGAGAACTTATCTGTGATGTATTTGATCTGAGTCAATGTATCAAAGTATTTGTTGTTCAAACGCTGATTATACACTGCTTTTTGCATGATTATCTTCATAAACTTTGTATTTACTTAGACTGGTAACTAAGGGGCAGGATCTCCCTCAACATGGTGTTTTCTAATCTTATTACACGGTTTAGTTTTTGAATAGGGGGAGGAGAGGGAAGTTTGAACTAATCACATTAGCATGAAACCAAATGAATGGAGGCGGCTAAGGAGAAAATATACATTATTGGAAATATAGAAGGGTAATCCCAGTTTAAATTTTTCCCCATTTTAGGACCTGAGTCTCATTACGTGGTAAATCACTAACAACGTAATGTTTTCACAGAACTGCAGGAACATATTAAAGGAAAATTTAAGTTTTGTTCGGATACCGATGAAAATGGAATATTGTTGCCTCCTGTAACTGGGATGCCTTCGCAGGGTTGGGGCACTAGAGGGTGACATATTACCATAAAACCACTGCGAGACTAAATGTCAACATGTCACGTCCACCTCCAATTTAGCAACGCAGCTTCTCAGCCGCGAGTTAGAAAGTGCTGCCAAGTAGATTAGTTTACAAGGTGCATTTGGTGAGTTAGAGATTTGTCCCATGAAGGATTGTGGTACAGCAAGGAATGTGATTTGGTTTCCCCCAACCCCCGGTGCAATTTCTTCTCGGGTATCTTTTATTTTTAAACGGAGAGGTAATGGCCCACGTTAGTTTCAATTTCTTTATGGTTTATTAACACACTGTCAGCAATTGTGACCTTTTAACAGATTGAGCAATGGGGTGACATATCGCACCCTGTGCTGCCTTTTGCAGGAGGAGGGACTGTGCTGCTGCGCTGAGAGGTTGCTAAACTGCAGCCGCTCCCAGAAGTGCATTTCTCCGCGGGGCTGGACACAGTCACACTGAGGAAGAAGCCAAATGGAGGCGTGAGCTGTTTTGCGAAAACCTGGTGTGAAGACCTGGCGCAAAATGTCCCAATAAAACGCCACTGAAGTTGCTTTTCCTTTGGTAAATTTCTTTGCAAAGTGCAGGTTTCCTGCTGACGTGGGCAGACTTGCACCCTCGGATTTTCAGGGCTTGACATCCCAGCTCAGAAAGAACCGAAAGAGGATCAAACGTCTCCACTGCTTTTGTAACCCAAAACTTGCAGGGAAACTTTTACACGCGCATCCATTTTCCCCCTTGCTTGTGTTCCAACCGTTAGCAAACGCAAGTATTGGGACTGCAGAATCGTAGCGTCGAACGTGTTTATACAAGCCTGGGTGTCGGAGCCGGGCCAGATTTATGAATGCCGGGGGAGGGGGGAGGACAAGCGGGGTTACCTGCCGTGTACAGTGTGGTTAAAAACATCCGCTGTTTCTCGGGGAGAGCGGGGTTTAGCTCCCTTTCTAGCGCCCCCCTCCCGTCCCAGCTACTGTCCAGACGAGGGCTCTTTAGGAGGGAGGGCCATTACGCCTGAGGAGCTGCTGGGACAAGAGCTGGAGGGGAAAGGATAACTTGGCCGGGCAGTTGCACAGAAAGAGCAGTGTCCGCGGGGGGGCTGCAAAGAAAGAGCTCCCGCGGTTAACTCTTCCCCGCCCGGGCCGTGCAGACTCAGATACGCCAGGCTCGTTGCTTATTTGTCTTGAGGCGCGCGTATATTTTGCGTGGCTAAGGAACCCAGGCGGGCCGTACGTGTGCCCCCCCTCCCCCGGCCGAGGTGTGGCGCCCGATACGGTTCCGTCCCCTTCCACTCACCCCTACCACGGGCTTCCTTCCTCCCTCCCTCCCTGCAAAAGCTAGGCAGCGCGCCAGCCCGGGGCCGCTGTGCGGCTGCACTTCCCCGGGCGGCTGCACCCCGCCCTCGCGCACCCTGCCCGGGGAAGGGCACTGAGCGAGCGGCCGAGCCTGGGTCCTCTTCCCAGCCCCGCGGTGCTGCTGCCCAGGGACGGGCGTTGGGGCTCCAAGTCAAAGGACACGAAATTGGCTTTGCTGATCGTATCACAAGACCTTGACCGGCTGCCAAGTCCCTGTGATCTACTAGGCCTTATTGGAAAGCTCCGGGAGGCGGGCGCATGGTGCAGGCGGCGCGGGACGGGGGAGGCCTTTTGCTGTGCGGGAGCCGCCCGCCGGGAGGGGAAATAGTTCTTTCTTTCTTCCCTCCCCCCCCCCCAAACCCGAGCCCTTTAGCCAGCCGCGCTTTGTGGTGCAAAGTAACACACCCTGGCGACCGTCCGCTAGTTCCGCGGGCGCAGCAAGCGAGGAGCCAGAGTTTGTTTCAAACCAATTACGTGGCAAAAGTTGATGTTCGGTGGGGAGGGAGGAAGAGGCGTCCCGTTTCACTCCGAGGTACTTGGGTACATCTTCCTTTGTATTAAGCTTCGCAGTCTACTCGCCAGGAATATTAAGCCGAGAGGGAAGCCCTTTCCGACACGTGCTGGTTGAAACTTCCTCGTCAGGGAGATGGTAGCGTGAAAAGGGACACTGGTTTCCCCGAGGCATTTTAAAAGAAAATACAGGAGTTTACTATCAAATAATCAGAGCCTCCTAGATACGTCTGCAGTGTTTTCTGCGTCAATAACTCTTACATATTAGCGTGGTTTCTAGGTAGTGCCTTCTGTAACAATTCTTACTTTTGAGTGCTTTGTAACAAACGTATATGCACTGTGCATTCGGTAAGTGCCCTCTGCATTTCCATAGCAAATCTCCATGTATAGGACCATGCTTTCTGTACACGTGTACGGTGCAGTCTGTAGCAAGCCTTGTCTATACTGCACGGTGTTTACAAATACAAGTGTATACACAGCGCACCCCGTGTGTAGTGGACTGCCTGCTACCCACAGTGCATTGTGTAGCAAGCCTGGCAGAATGCTTTCTATACACTTTCCACTCTATAACCCTGTGCATAGCAGAGTCACAAGACTAGTCAATGGCTCACTGCAACCCCGAGTGAGCATGACGCTAGCCGTAGAACCGACAGCTACCCCGCCCGCCGCTCTTTCTTTGCTGCTCAGCCCCACAGCACCTCCCTGCACTCCAGGCCCCTGAAAGAAATTGGCGGCGCCCAATCAGAAGCAGCGGAGCTGCTGAGGAGGGGGCAGGGCCGGGTGGGAACGACTGGGCGGTGTTGCTGGGAGACCCCGGCGGGCCCGACTGGGGCCCGCCCCTTGCGCTGTCCGGCGTTTATATATGTGCCGAGCACGGGGCTTGCAGAGTTCCAGCAGTCAGCTCGCTGCAGCAGTAGGCGCCGCCTTGGCCGGGCACCCACTAACCCACCCCTGCTGGGAAAGTGATTGGACCATTTCGGATCTCAAGTAATCAGCCCTTTCCTATCTAGTCGTGGCTTTTCCAAAGCCTCCGAGGAAAGCGGGATCTTTCGGTCCTTCCTGTATTTCCGATCACTACAGGATCTCGAAATGTCTACGACGCTTTTATCTGCCTTCTATGACATCGACTTCTTGTGCAAGGTAGGGGAAGAGTTTGCATTTTGTGTGTCAAGCACTTTGAACGTTTTAAAGGGCTTAGCAAATCTGAGCATTTGAGTATTTTCTTTCTAAGTCTGACTCTTTAAGAAGTGGAATAAACTCCTATTTGTTGGTGGGGGAGGGGTGCTGCTTTCCATGTGGGGTGCATTTTACACGTAAGTTGCTCTGTGATCAAGTTAACATTTAAATTGTGACAATTTGCCTGGTTGGTGTTTCATCCTTCCCGAACTGATCTACAGTTCTCTCGGCACAGGGTTCTAAGGAGATTTGTTGACTAGAAGTTTTTCAAGAGTTGGAGCTGTATTGCATTGGGGAGCTTTAAGATCTCTAAAGCTTTTAGTTGTAAATGTGCTGAAATCAGTATCAGATCTCCCTCAAGGCTTCAGACTCTTGCAATGGAAGTCCTTAGGCTAATGCTGTGAAGGTGAAGCTTTAGCTGGAGCTGTGTCACCTTTTAAAAGACACTGCTGAGAAGTAAGTTTTTAGTGTCTAACTCTCAAGCTGCAGGAGAGACATTAAGATGTCCCACGCTCTCCCTGCAGATGTGCTGCGAGGGGGGCGTTTGACCCCCGCGCAGTCTCAGGGGGCGCTGGCCGCTTGCAGACCTGCTTGCCCGTCCGAGTCACTTTGCAAACTTTTTCTCTTCCTTTCCCCCTCTTGCTTCCAGAGTGAGAAAACCCTGAGCAACCTGAGCAGCATGCTGGACAAGAAGGCGGTGGGGACCCCCGTGACCTCGCCCAGCTCCAGCTTCGCGCCGGGGTTTCTGCGAAGGCACTCCACCAGCAACCTGCAGGCTCTGGCCAACAGCTCCAAGTTCCCCAGCTCCTCGGGCTCCAGCTCGTCGTCCTCGTCCTCCTCTTCCTCGTTCGGCAGCCTGAAGGAGACGGGCACGGGCGGGGGGGGAGGCGGCGGGAGCAGCAGCCCCACCGCGCTGCTCAACAAGGAGAACAAGTTCCGGGACCGCTCGTTCAGCGAGAATGGCGAGCGCAGCCAGCACCTGATGCAGCAGCTGCAGCAGCAGGCGGGGAAGGGGGGCGGCGGGGCGCCCATCAACTCCACGCGCTACAAGACGGAGCTGTGCCGGCCCTTCGAGGAGAGCGGCGCCTGCAAGTACGGCGAGAAGTGCCAGTTCGCGCACGGCTTCCACGAGCTGCGCAGCCTCACGCGCCACCCCAAGTACAAGACCGAGCTGTGCCGCACCTTCCACACCATCGGCTTCTGCCCCTACGGCCCGCGCTGCCACTTCATCCACAACGCGGACGAGCGCCGCCCCGCGCCCGGAGGGGGCACGGCCGCGCCCGCCGCCCCGCACCACCACCCCCACCCGCCGCCGCCGCCTCACCCCGCCGGCAGCACCGGTGACCTGCGCGCCTTCGCCCCCCGGGACCCGCCGCTGGGCGGCGGCGGCGGGTTCGGGCCCCCGCGCGGCGCTGGCGAGCGGCCCAAGCTGCACCACAGCCTGAGCTTCTCCGGCTTCTCCGCCCACCACCAGCACGGCTGCGGGCAGCAGCAGCCCGGCGGGCGGCTGGAGGCGGCGCTGCTCGAGAGCCCCGGCGGGTCCCGCACCCCGCCGCCGCCCGCCTCCGCCTCCTACTGCGACGAGCTGCTCTCGCCGCCCTGCGCCAACAACGCCTTCGCCTTCTCGGGCCAGGAGCTGGGCAGCCTCATCGCGCCGCTCGCCCTCCACAGCCCCAGCTTCGCCGCCAGCCCCGCTGCCGCCGCCGCCGCGGTAGCGGCCGCCGCCTTCTACCGCTGCCAGCAGCAGCAGCCGCCGCCGCCGCCAGGGGGGAGCTGCCCGGCGCCGCCCGCCTCGCCTCCCTTCAGCTTCCAGCCCCTGCGCCGCCTCTCCGAGTCCCCCGTCTTCGACGCGCCGCCCAGCCCCCCGGACTCGCTCTCCGACCGGGAGAGCTACCTGAGCGGCTCCCTCAGCTCCGGCAGCCTGAGCGGCTCCGAGTCCCCGAGCCTGGACTCCGGCAGGCGCCTGCCCATCTTCAGCCGTCTCTCCATCTCCGACGACTAGGGGGAGCTGGGCCGGAGAGAGGGGAGCGGAGAAGAGGGGTGTGCACCCCGCTGAAGGGGGGAGGATAAAACCCCGGGAGCAGAGACCGCAGCCTTGAGAACTAGCCAAGCTCGCACAGTCCTTCGATGATCCTCTTGGGTTTGGTTTTGTTTAATTGCTGAGCAAGTAAATTAAAAAGCGAGGAGAGAGGAAAAAACTTTTTATATCGAGAGATGAACAAAAAATTAATTTGCAAAAGGGCAAATGGCGACATGAACAGAACAAACCTATTTTTATAGAGAGACTTTGGAAGAAGGGGATTTTTGTTTTTTTTTATTTGGAGACTAGTTATAATATGCACCAGCAGCAGCAGCCATTCCATCTGTGTGTGTGGTTTTTTTTGTTTTTTGTTTTGTTTTTAAGCATTAGTGGGGGGGGGAGGGGGGAACAAGACAAACCCACACCCACCAGAAAGCAAGCAACAAACAATCCAGAGGGGCATGAACTCTGCATTTCAAGCCTCTCCACATTTTTATATACAAAAAAGAGAATTTAATAAGTAGTTTGTCTTTCAAGCCAATTTCAAATAAAAACCCACACCAGTACTAAACCTATAAGCTTTTAAAAGAAAAATCCAACATCCTGCCAGGAATATGCCTTGATAACAACCCTCTAGTTTTTTTATATAATCTATCTTATATATATTATAACAAATGCTAAAACTTCCATTCCAAAGTTTAATGTTGGTTCCATTGCCACCACTTAGTGGATGTTTGGCTTAGAACAATTTTTTGTTGCTTTATTTGGAAGCACTCAACTGAATCTAGTTTGTAATTGTTGGAGAATAACTGCTGATTTTTTTTTTTTTAAATTTTTTTAGCTGTTTGAGTTGATTGCATGAGTCACTGCACACAACTCAGTATGAAACTATTTAACTTATTTATTATCTTGTGAAAAGTATACATTGGTAATTTGTTCATACTGTATTTATCGGGTATGATGAAAAGCAATAGATATATATTCTTTTATTATGTTTAAATTATGATTGCCATTATTAATCGGCGAAATGTGGAGTGTGTTCTTTTCACAGTAATATATGCCTTTTGTAACTTCACTTGGTTATTTTATTGTAAATGAGTAAAAATCTTAATTTAAGAGATTGTATGTAATATTTATTTCATTAATTTCTTTCCTTGTTTACGTAAATTTAAAAGATTGCATGGTTTCTTTATAGAAATCGGTCTCTATGCTGTGGAAGTAGTATGAGGAATTTCTGTGGGTTTTTTAGAATGTAAAATGGTTGTAGCCCGTCCGCTTAAAAAAACAAAACACACAAACCCAACAAAACTACTTTGCAATCAGACTTCAAAGTGGCAAACCTAATTCAAATGTGTTTAAATTAACCAAAAAGTATTTTTGTTGCCTAACTTCACCAATCACACTGTGATATAGTCTCAAAGTATGTAGCAATAATTGGGGGTCCCAGTGTTATGTCTCACAGTGCCTTTTCAAGGGTCCATGCTTGCCTTAAATCTTCCTCAACCAAATAAGTATTTTTCTTAATGCTTGAGATAATTTGAATGTAGGGATGGGTTTTAACTACATGAAAAGTTTCACCACTTTTTTTTATAAGCAAGGAGGCCACCTTTGGATCTGAAACTTTATGCAGTACATGAACATAAATTGTTTAATTAAATTCCAAAACTTGTAATTTTTTTCCTTGTGTAGAAAGTCAGGAGTTTTCCAAAACTGTCCTGGACGGTGGATGAATGAGCAGTAGCTTTTAGTTTTGTTTGTACATAGGTACAGATCAAGCACTATGTACTCTATTTGGACTACTTTAACAGAAGTATGTTTTGAATGTAACTAAAGGATAAGTCAACTTGAGTTGTAATATATTTTCGGGAGTCAGTTCACTACAAATTGAGTGTGAGACTGTAAACTTTGTACTGTAAATGTTTTGTAGTTCTCCCAATAAAATTTTTGGAAAAAAAATCAAGCTATTAAAGCCATGTCTGGAAGGTGGTTTTTTATTAACTTTTCCCTATCAGAAATGTGTCTAGCTACAGATTAACCAGGTTCGAACAGCAAAATGGCTCCATTCCTGTAGAAATCATTGGTAGTTTGCCAAAACTAATAAACAATGTTCCAGAAGGTTCCAAAGTACCTTGTGCAAATTATATTCTATATCAGGTTTAGGATGACGGTGGGGAACAAACCTTTGCTTTTTGTACCTTAACAGCTGAAATGGAAAATCAAGTTATTAAATGCTTGTGAAATTGTTTTTTATATCAGTAACTCTTTGTTTATGGACGTTATTAATATGCCATTAGTCTTTAAAGTTTGTATGGGACAAGTAGGAAATGGTAATCTGGGTAATAACTTTAATTGAGCTTTAAAAAAAAAAAAAAAGTCTTTGTTCCAAATGCTCTTCCTCATCTAAGGAATAGACTTGTAGCCTCTCATTCCAACACAGAAGATGTACTGGTATTAATGCTAATCTGACTCTTCAATTTATTCTGTAACCCAAAACCCAGGGCCTAAGACTATCTAGCATTGCTGTGGGTAAATCTTTATAATATACAGAGGCTTCTAAATAACACATTTTAATGTAGAAGGTGTTTTATTAAACTTTATAAAGTTTATTTTAATGGAACCTGTTGGAGTATGGGCTACATCATGATTCTTTTGTCAGTCTAATAAATGTTAACATAATGGCATCTCTGGACTGGCACAGTACTTTTTATAAAATACAAGGTAGAATGTAATACTGTTGCCATATGTCTGTATAATCAACCTAGTATACTGACTTGTAGTTTTAAAATTTAAACAAAATAAACATATAACCATGCAAAATAATCTCTAGATGGGATGATGCCTACTATTTCTGTAGGTTATGCTCTGGTCTGTGTTTGCTCAATTATTTCCTATATATATAAATGTGGTGGGTCCCCTCCCCCCCCCCCCCCCCAAAAAAAAAAAAAAAAAAGAAACTATAATGTCTGCAAGGAACAGGAGCCTTGATCAAATGTTCCCAAATATTGAAAGTAGGCTTCTAATTCTTAGTTTACTGATGTCTACTTGAGGTAATGCAATCTTGTTTTGTTTTTTAAACTAACATTCAAATTAAAACTGCATAGTTATATACTTCTGTTGTTCCCAAACTAAATAACTCTTATTATTATTTATTTTATTTATTGCTAAATCTCTCAGCTGGAGCTGCTGTATTCTATCAGCCCATATTTTTATCTCCTATACAGTCTTTTATTCATTAAGTAGGACCTTATTGTAAGTCACAGAAGTTCAGTTTGGTATGTCCTGGTTGGGATATGAATTCTGAAAGTTTGCAGCAGCTGTTCCACATTAAACACAGTTGCACTCCTGTTAATTCAAGCATTTTCGTGTGTTGAAAATGCCAAAAAAGCATGCATAACAGTTTATAAAATTTGTGCGAAAGGGTAGTATATCGCTGTGTCTGTTGGTATTTGGGGGGAAAGCAGGGCCTCAGCAGCTTTGCATCCCTTTCACTGTAAGTGATACTCTGAGGTGAACAGTTACTAGTTTGCTATATCTCTGCAAAAGTGCATGTCAAAATACTATAGGCTCCACTCTTGTTTCTTTATTCCAGATCCCCAGGAATCCTTTAACAGGAACATTAGGGTCTGTCTCATATGTGCTCCACAACTGCTTGTTAGCCTTTAACTTTTAAGTTAATGTAAGAATCAATTTATGTAGCTTATTTCAGAACTGGATGGAAACAGAAAGCTGACCAGACCATTCAGAAATTTCCTGTTGTCCTGCAGTAAATTGTGGCAAACCAATGCAATCTGTGTGACAGTACATTGTTTTTTCTGTAGGTACTTTTTGAATTAACAGGAAACAGGCCTCCTCTAGGCAATTCATTTGTTGCTGGGTCTTGGTGATCTGACAAATGGGTGTGCTATTATCATTACTTGTGCTTAATGGAGTTTTAGAACTGAGCCTTGCATGCTTTTATCCTTTAGTTGTTAGTCTTTGAAACGGTAATGAACTTAAAACTGAAAATGAGCTTTAAAAAAATGCCAGTTGGTGTATTGGATATGGGATTCCCCAATGTATCAAACTGTTTCTCTTCTCCATACTTAAATGTAATCTCTTTAAAATAGGGCAGTGGCTCTCAACCTTTCCAGACTACTTTCCAGGCGTCTGGGGTATGCAAGACCAATCAGAGTTTCACCTCACTTGCTTACAAGATCAGACATAAAAATACAAACATGTCCTAGCACACTGCTACTGACCAATTGCTGACTCTCATTTTTACCATATAATAAAATTAATCAATTGGAATATAAGTATTGTACTTACATTTCAGTGTATAATATATAGAGCAGTGTAAACAAGTCATTGTATGTGCTTTTTATGTAGCCTGTTGTAAAACTAGGCAAATATCTAGATGAGTTAATGTACCCCCTAGAGGCCTCTGCATACCCCCAGGGCTATGTGTACCCAGGATTCCCCATAGTTGATTTAGGTTATGGATCTGTGCTACCTGTGGTTTAATGAGAAGACGAAAAAACTGACTCCAGATGCGTGTCTGAATGGATTGTGCAATACAGAACAATGTATTCCAGTAGCATGCAACAAACAGAGCCATTGCCCTTTATTAACATACCATGACTCAAGCTTAAACAGTGAGGCAGCTTCTTTCTGACAACATTCCCAGTTCAGTGGAACGCTGAAATGCTGTAACTTAGGCAAAGTGCTTGTAGTTTCCACTTTGAAAACTTGACACCACATATCAGACTTCAGCATATTCCAAAATGTAGGTGACTGCATGCAAACCGGTAAGCTTAGGTTGGTTGTTCATGTTGTACATTTCTAATATCCCATTTTATTTGTCCACATTAATGGTCTTGAAAAAATAACTCCTTTTACCCCCCACAATAAATTACCAATCTCTTTAACAATTGCTGAGGTGGGGGATTTAAATAATTTTGTGGCTCTGACAGCCTCGTGTTGAACCAAAGTTAAAGATTTCAGTTCAGTTTGCAAGCTAGGCCTGTTTAGGCATACTTTATCCCACATCTGAACATACCTACTAAAGCTAAATGATTGGCACCATGTACTGCAGATTGTATGGGTTCCCTTTTCATTCTAGCTTCCAATGACTTTTGAGTGAATTTTCATTTGTTGAGATTGTAGTATGTGCTGTTTACTCTGCAGCCACAGAGTTCCCTACTCACCTTACAGGGCTTAACAATGCTGCTTTGACTGACCAAAGAATCATATTGACAAGTTCCAGTGGGAGTAGCTATATTCACAATAAGGCTGGATTCTAATGCAAGACCCTGAAGGTCCTATTGGGATCCAGGAAGAAGAAGAAATAAGGGAAGCACTGAATGGATCACATAGGCCTATCCATTTCTCTCCACCCTCCTTTTTATTTATTTAAAATTCTTGGCAGACAGGTTTTCCCAACCTCACCCAACACTAGTTTTTGCTAAAGTTGTGAAGTGGCCTTGAAGTCACTGGTATAATTATATACAGTCTACTAGGTAAGCAGTTAGAATGAACTCTTAATCTTTATGTTTAAAAGTACAAATATTAAATGGTGGGAGATAGAAAAACTATAAGCCCTTACTTCCTCCTCTGTTCTGGAGTGGTAATGCTAAAGAAGACACTTTGCTATAACTCCCTTATTGTGCCTTTCTGATGTTGTGTTGGAACTCCTGTTTTTGACTTTTCAATACTAAATTACACAAGAATGGCTAGTTAGTTTGCTAAGATAGTGACTTTTTCTGGTGGGGAGAGGAAGATGGTTTTGTTCTGATGTTAGGAAAATTCCTGTAACTCCCTTTTAAAGCTCTCTTTCCATATTGGCAACAAATCGGTCACCCTAAGCTTGAGCGTTTTTTCTAAAGTGCTTTTATTTTAAAAGATAGCGGTGACCAAAATAAGGCCCAAATCAAACTGAAAGAATGTGACTGTCAAAACTCTTTTTTATAAAACAGCTTTGCAAAAATATGAAATTCACAAACAAAGCCACAGAAGGTATTTTCCAACTAGTGTATTACTGGCCCCAAACAAATAAAATTGTGCAAGATTGTTCTAAAAGTAAACCACACCTGATAATTTTAGTGCAATATGGATAGTCCCTGCTCCAAAGAGTTTACAACTAAAAGGTAAAGGAACAATACACAACATGAAAACAATGTTCAAATATTAGTATATTCCTAAACTGTCCCTCTCTAGTTTGCCTACAATAAATTAGCCAGATAACAGCTCTGCTCCGGAAAGATATTTTCAGAAGATGAAATACAGAGTGAAGAGGGAGGTAGAGATGTATTCTGATAGGTAACATAGTAAACGGTAGATTGTTCAACTGGAGTTGTGTAATTTTTCTAAAAATCCAGATAATGTACTGAGAAACAGCAATTTCTTTTTCTAATAAAGAAATTAATACGTAAACTCAATCTCTGGCCTGTATTGATTTCTATGAATGTTTGAAAGGTTACTCCGTTGAAATGGCGAAACAGTTGAAAAAATGCTCTAGTCAGGAAGAAGTTTATTCTTGAGACTGAAGTATGCAAATACAAGTAATTTCAGCTTTCGTCTCAAACTAGATCATAATAAATGTGTTAATGGAAGCCTTTTTGGGTGGAAAAAGCAAAGATTAGCCATAGACAGTTGTGTGGAAAGCAGGCAAAATTATTTACCTGATAAATCGTTTATCTATTGCTGACGGATAGATGACATTTGTTGAGTAATTTCTAAGTCCTACAGCACTTGAGAAGGAACTACAGAATAATTTAAACCCTCAGTTTTTCCTCCTTGGCTCATAATATAAATAGAGAGGTAGTTCTAGAAGCACTGAAATTTAAACACAGAAGTCCTGTACCACTGGATTATTACCTGGGTCTTTTCTGAATTGTGTTCACTTGAATACCCAAAATTCTGAGAGCTGTTCAAGATAAAGAATTAAAGGGAGATTCTATAGCAGTAAGAGGTCTGGTAACTGGTATTGTGATTGGCCTTCAACAGTGCATAAAATCTAGTATAAGATCCATTGCAGTTTACTCACCAGATCACTGGTGTAGAAACCATTTTCCTATGGGGCAGGAAAGCGCTAGGAATTGGCTTTTATGATTGCTAAGGTTTTTCTATATATGTGCAAAAAAGGGTCCTTTATTTCATCTCACTTCTAACTTTTCCATGAATAAAAGTCTGTAGCTTAATTTTTAGTTACCTGGATATTCTGTCTCCCCTGGATAAAAGATGATGAGTAGAACTGGCTCCTGGATGCTCCAGAAACACTTGTGGATTGATAATAGGGTGAGGTATGTGGATCTTTGAGTTTTGCTGTGTTATCAAATCTTAAATGGGACTCTTATTTTATAAGTATATATACCCTATACTTGTTCCTCAACTAAATGAATATGGAGAGGGGGCTGTGAAAAAATGGGAACTGTATCCAGACATTTGTTGTTTTACCAATCTTCTGATTTTTGTTCTTGTTGGAGGAGGGAGGGTATTTCCATAGTCAACCCCCTAATTTCACCAGAACTCTTAGTTTACCTTTAGATTTCAGTGTATACATCTCTCTGCACTGAAATTGTCTGTGTTCAACTTTTGGAATACAGCTGTATTGCCTCTTGTTGAACTGGTCAGCTGCACATAAATGGGAGCTGGCCCAGTAGACGGCTGGGTCAAGAGACACTGAACACAGATTTCATAATGCACCGAGGTTAACTCCCAGATTAAATGAAGATTTCTGCTGTCCCAGTTCCTAATGCTATTCTCTTAACTTGTTTCCCTGGAGTATCCTAAAACTTGTCAGCAGCTTTGCCAGAATGTCTATCTTGATTCCCAAATGAAGAGTATAATGTGAAATGAAAGCCTGGGTTTTTAAATGTATTTTTAACCTACGTTTAGTTTAACCTTACACTTTGCTGTAGAATCTTCTTTTGTACTATGAAAGAGCTGGGTCCTTGGGTTTTCATGCATTCTCTGGTCATTTCTCAGCTTCTGAAATTTTTGTTAAGCCTTTTAACTCAGAGAATCTCCACTTCTGTTCATCTTATATCACAGGTCCTCCAAGGTGCATATACAGGCTTCCCTTCTGTTCACCCAACTGGAATGTCTACCTAAGAGACTGGATGATCAGCCACACAATTCTAGTACTAATATGAAATATTTAGCACTTCTGTTGTTCTGCAAACACTAATCCTCACAACATTCCTGGAAGGTAACATAACTTTTCTGTAAATTGGGAATAAGTGACATGCCAGAGATCCCCCATGTAGTATCAGAGCTGGGATTGTAATGCAGGAGTTTCTAGCTCCTAGTCTACTGCATAGGCTCTGTCCAAGCAAACCTTTGTCACTGCAAAGCAAATGTAGGTCATATTCTCAAAGTGTATTTTTACTGAGAACATACAGAAGGTTCGTATTTAATTGCACTTCAGTAATGTCTCATGATAGCAACTTAAATGGCTACATCAGAGGTGGGCAAACTACAGTCTGCGGGCCACATTCGGTCCGCGGGACCGTCCTGCCTGGCCTCTGAGCTCCCGGCTGGGGAGGCTAGCCCCGGCCCCTTCCGCACTGTCTGCCGTCCCACACAGGCTCACCTCACAATGCCGCCAGCGCTCTGGCCTGCCGCTCCTGCCAGGCAGCGCGGCAACATGGCTGGCTCCGGCCAGGCAGTGCAGCTGCGAGCTCCTGCCATTCTGACCGGCATGGTAAGGGGGCAGGGAGCGGGGGGGTTGGATAAGGGGCAGGAGGTCCCAGGGGACAGGGAGCAGGGGGGTTGGATGGGGCGGTTAGGGAATAGGCGTGGGAGTCCCGAGGGGGGCTGTCGGGGTGTGGGTGTGGATAGGGGTTGGGGCAGTCAGGGGACAGGGAGCAGGGGGAGTTGGATAGGTGTGGGAGTTCCCGGGGGGCCTTTCAGGGGGCGGGGGTATGGATAGGGTTCGGGGCAGTCAGGGGACAGGGAGCAGGGGGGGTTGGATAGGAGGTGGGGTCCTGGGAGGGGGCGGTCAGGGACAAGGAGCAGGGGGGGTTGGATGGGTCGGGGATTCTGAGGGGGGCAGTCGGGGCAGGAAGTGGGAGGGGTCAGATAGGGAGCGGGGGCCAGGCTGTTTGGAGAGGCACAGCCTTCCCTACCCAGCCCTCCATACATTGCAATTGCGATGTGGCCCTCGGGCCAAAAAGTTTGCCCACCCCTGGGCTATATGCTCAGCCTGAAGATGTGAAGATCCTCAGTGTGGGAATGTATAGGATCCCATTTGTTATGATTACAAACAGTTGTAAAATCAAAGATGTTTATTACACTTCTTCTCCAATGAAGCCAATTTGGCTTCCTTTGTTCAGAAACTACAAATATCCGTCGCTGTAAGAGACATGCTCTGGCACTAGTGTGTTGTGTTCCAATTGTTTATGCATGCACACAAATGCAATTCCCTGGTGTATGAAATAGTGTTGGGTGGAGGGGAAATGAGAGCCTCGTGGAACAAGCTATATTCAAGTTTGCTGAACTGAACCTGAATGTTTTGCGTTCAGTTTGGCTGTACTCCATTCTGGGTAAGGCACGTGGAAAGATTGGAGAAGGGATGGCTACTTGGAAAAGCCTGTGCCCCTGGACCCCATTGCTGGTACAAGGTGGCCACGTCCCAGTCCCTGAAGGGACATCAGTGCTGAACTCCAGCGGGGTAGACCTTCTGTGCTAGTGTTACAACAGAAACATCAAGTCGTGGTATGGGTAAACTACAGAGTTTAATCTCACTTTTTGCGTACCTCTCAAACTTCTTTTGGCTTTGCCTACCCCTTTAAATATCACTAAATCCAGCTGTATAAGAAGAGAACACTCTAGGCATCTACCTGGCAAATCGTTTAGTAGCAAAGTGGTTAAAGAGAGAGCAAATTGGTGCCTTTTCCTTTTGTGAGTGAGCTTTTTTAATGGTATCTTAATAGAATCTGATGTGGAATTTAGAAGTCATAGCACACAGGCTAATAATATTCAAACAGTTGTGTATTTTGCAAGCACATTTTAAAAATGAATACTGCAAACAGGTATCTCATTTCGTGTGATATATTTCCATTGGCAAAAATATATATTGGAATGCATATCTGAAGGCTAATCATCTTATAGTCTTTACACTACTATGGATATTATTATCAGTATATGCAACTGAGGGCAGTAAATGGTTGCACTAATAAAAATAAAATGTCTCCTGCACATATGAATGACCGCATAAAGATGTTAGGGGAGAGGGAGGATACTCAGGAGATCTTTAGCCCCATTGAGGAGGACATCAACAGCTCAGTAAACAGTCCCCATCAGTTTCCTCATGCAAATGAAGGCCAAAAGGAGGGCAAGAAAGACAGTCCTGAGAAAACTAAGTTTCCCACCCAGGACACATTGGCAGGGCTATTGGGCTTTATATGTCCGCATCTTTTGTGGAGCACTGAGAAAGATAATCTGCTAGGATGAGTAGGAAGTATCCCAGAGGATTAATTTCTGATGGGGTTGGTGGATGTCAGCCCTTAAATTTGCTGTACTTGTAAATAAATTTTAGAAAAATAACTGACTAGTGAATACAATTCACTGTTACACACCTTATTGTAATAATGAGATATTTTAGTGAGGAAGCTTTTAAACCACTTGTAAATATCACAGCTTGCAAAAGTGAGATGGAATACCACAGCATCGAAGCAAAATGTACTGAGGCAATACAAAGCTTCTGCACCTTTGAGCTGAGATGACTTGATGCCCCAGTGTGAGTTTGGGGGAGAGTGGCAGTTTCCAGGCCAATAGAACTAAGTAATGTGCAGTAACAAATCTTTGAAAACTGATTCATTGTTAATAAAAGTGTTATGTGGGATGAGGTTTGTTACAGATTATCTGTAAATTCACATCGCTGTAAATAAGTGCATGGTATTTAAAGTGTCCCTACACATCCAAGTATCCGTGTATGTTTTACACCCTGAAAGGTGTTAGCAGGATCTAGTGCATGGTGCCATCAAAGAGCATCAGCCACAGCAGAGGTATATCTTTCCCTAAGAGGGACCAGGACTCTTGGAGAAGAAATGCTGTGTGAAATGGGGAAGGGAGATGGGTCCCTGCCCACAACTTTTCTTGATTGTCTCAGGTTGCAAGAGCATGGTTCTGCCTTGATGTACTTTGTAACATACTCTTTAAGATAGCCAAGAGGGTCCTGCTCAGTTCTGTGCTGGATACTTAAAATGTTTTTCTAGCCATTGGAGACAAGGGGGAATATAACAGCCAGCACTGCCTCTGCCACCAGTTTGCAACCGAGAGAACCACTAGAAGGAGTTGAGGAGAACTTCAGTCTGGCGGCTGGCCAGTCAGCACCATAGGACCTGAGGTTGGGTGACAAGAAGGATCATGAGAACGACCCCTAGAAGAGCCTCAGGTAAAACAGGTTAGGAACAGTTTTTCTCTCAAAACCCTTTGGCACAGCGCATCTACTTTGCTTGTGGTTTTATGCTGATTTTAACTCTTATCCTTGTAGGTTATTTATGTTCCCAGGATTGTGCCCTGCGATGTCGATCAGTTATTTAATCTGTTCTAGTGTATATTGCCTAGGACTCCGTGGTAGGTGCAGTATAAATTATTATTAAATTGAACATAGTTCTCACCATCATACAAAGTGTGAGGGCCCCAAATTAGCTCGATCCAGTCCTGAGCAGCTGATGCTCGCAGAAGTGTAGATTCATTTTCTGTCTTTCCCTTAGCCGTAAGAGAAGGAATGTGTGTCCCCAGATGTCGTGAGCCAGTCGTGTCAAACCTTTTCCTGTGTTGCAAGTGTGCTCTTAAACAGGGGTGTCCCCACTGGCGAATGAGCCAAAGAAGTGATATATGAAATTCTAGTTTCTCACATGCGGCCACTGTTGGAGCTGTGAGTGGTTGAGTTTTATTTATTTATTTGTAAATGGTTTTATAGAGTCAGTGTTTTATAACCTGGAATGCTGTTGTTGCATGTTGTTTTGCTAACTTATAGCACCGAAAACTAATTGGAAAGAACAAATGTTTAAATATTGTGGAATTCACGGGGATCAAACTGATGATTGGACACACACAAATCCAGACTGTAAGCAAGGAGAGCATTAAGTGTCCTAATAATAGGTACCCTAAAACAAAGCATGTTGGAAATATGTGTTCTTTAACCACAGAACTACTAGAAGGAGAGCAGAATGTCTGCCAATTCGAATGTTACAAAAACAAAAACATGACAGTTCACAAGATTTCTTGATTGTGTCAGTGTGCCTTGTGCAACAAAGGGAGAGCATCTTGCAAGCTGGAAACCACAGCATGTAACTCGCACTATTGGTTTGGCCACAAGAAGGGAAAAAGCAGTGGAGAATGTAAACACCATTATATATAGCTTCCCCTTCCAAGCCACGGTACCATAAAGAGTGTCCAATATCAAAAATGATCCACTTCAGAGTTTTACAAAGTAACTACAAGAAAAGGTTAAGTTTTTTGCTGCTTGTATGTCAGAAAAGAAATGGAAGATATTAATGATATTAATAATTCTCTTTCAAGTTAGAATGTTCAGGGACACTAAACTACTCATTTGGGGTCTAATCCTATGAAATGTTTAGTGTAGCTTTAATTCTCAGTGAGTGATCAGCATACCTCAGGAGTGGGCCCTGGAATATAGTAATGGTGTGTGTGTGTAGAATCTGCTGCAGTGTTTTGAGCCTTTAATGACAAGGTTTTCTTCTTGCTACTCAACTGTCAATCTTTCATAATACCAGCAGTACACTTGGACTGTTGCATTTGTGTTTGAATCCTGGTGGTGCAGAGAGAGGGGGAAGTGAATCCTACATTGTTATTGCAGCTGTGCATGTCACTATTAGAGCTGGCAAACAGAGTGAAATTCACTTCATGCAGAGGGCCTGCACAAGGCCTGTATATTGCTAAAGTCCAGTTTCAACCTGAAGCCCACTGTTAGGTTGTGCAGAGGCCTATGTGGTTCGCCCATAGTGAGCAAAAATAATTTTTGTGTACTGGGGAATTATTCACCCAGTTTATGGAGTGAGGTGAGGGAAGGCAGCATTGTAATATTTATAAATATGAAATATCATTCTTTCTAATTCAACCACTTTATTCAGTACTGAGGGCGAGTGGTCTCATGAAATGAGAGATGACCGCAGACTTTCAGACTAACTTCTTTGGTGAAACTGGAGGAAGTCTGGATAGCTCTTTCCAAAAGGATGCTTTAGTTCGCTGGGTGCCTACACGGCTGGGTTCTTTCTGGACACCGCAGCAGTATTTCTGATCTTGCTGGATTAAGGGGGCCTTGGAAATCTGGTGAGAGTCTGCTCTTGTAAGATTTCCAGTGCAGCTTTGCAGGTGGGGAAGGTCTGGGTAAGAATCTGAATTTTACTACTTTCCTCTGTAGTGAACCTATGACTCTTCGGGTTCAGCTGTTCTGAGATGTTTAAGATCTTAGCTCCTAGTGTAATGGCCCTTCATACCTGTGCCATTCATACATGCACAGGACGTATTCAATCCTTTTTGGCTGTTAACTGTACCTTTATGTATACACATTGATGTAATTCCAAAGTGTATCCTTGGTATCTTTGAACTCCTTAGGTAGCATCTGCCTGAGAAGGAGTTGCATGTAGGGGTGACTTTTAATTAAAAGCAGTACATCAGCATGAAAATTGGCCTTAATTAATATTTTAAAGCTAATTCCCTGAGTCTGTCATCCTTTCCTTTCAGAACTTTCAGTAGTTTCCTAAGAATCTTTGCCTGTGCTTAGAGGTTGTCACTCTTTGAAAGATGTGCTTCAGGGTTGACAAGTCTTTGTCTCACTGTGCCCTGTTAGCACTTTGTCAAGAAGCTGAGGACCAGACCTTGGGCCACAGTGTCCCCTGATTTGCATGGGGAGGGAATCCTCTATCTTTCCCTGTAGAATGGGGACTTGGCTGCTGATGTCTCTTGCACTGTTTCCTTCCCGTTCTCCCCACCCCAATTCTGCCGTGGTGCTCTGTGGAATAATGAGACAGGAACTGGGAAGACCATAGTGGTGAGCTGTATGGGGGAAATGCACATCATCCTCTTTCCAACCTGCAGATCCTACCCAGAAAAGATAATATAACCTCAGACTGTATTAGTTTTTCCTTGTATCCCCCTTGGGGTCAATGAAGGTGTGGATGCCATACTATCCGATGAGCCCAACTGTGGACCTGAGTGGATGTGCATGCAATGATCCTGGCCTGTGGATTCTCTGGGATCAACCATATTTGGTGAGCTAGGGAAAAAACCTTACTCCCACCAGAGGAAAAATCTGAGGAAACCCTTACACTAAATTCCTTCCTGTGGCTTTGGATGTACAAGGAGATTATTTGGGCCCTAACCCACATAAGCTCTAGCGAGATGGAGCATTGAATGTTGTGTCCTTTGCATGAGATCTCTTGGGGCTGCAGCTCTGGATTAAAGATGGGAGGTTGCGCTTTGGACACCCAAATATATTCTGATTCTTAGCAGAATAGGCCAGTGGATAGGCAGTCAAGAGACCAGGGTTCCAGTCACAGCGGTGCTGCGGATTCACTGGGTGACACTGTGCAGCCTTTGCCTCTCTTCTGTGTCTCATTTTCCCTCTCTGTCAAATGAGGGCCCCCACCTTTGTAAAGTACTTTGATGGTATGTCTACACTGCAGTTAAAAACCTGCAGCTGGCCCATGTCAGGTGACTCAGGTTTGGGGGGCTCAGTGTCGGGGCGGGCGGTTTAATTGCAATGTAAACGTTAAGGCTTGGGCTGGAGCCTGGGCTCTAGGACCCTGCAAGGGGGCAGGATCCCTGAGTTCGGACTCCAGCCTGAGCTTGAACGTCTACACAGCAATTTTTAGCTGTGAGTCAGCTGACCTGAGCTTTTATCCCCGTATAGATGTACCCTGAGAGCTACAGATTAAAAGCACATTATATAGTTAACATTGATATTGTTGAAGTGGATATGCCCATAAAGCAACATTTTTAGGGGGACACATCCCCATAGGCATTTTACCTTTAGATGAGTGGCAGACTCCACCAATTTGGTCGATTTAATATACCTTCTCTACACACGTACATCAGACATCATTTGAAAGCTTCTTATGTCTGCTTTAAGATGTGGAGCTGTCGAGTGGTGCTCTTACCACAGAAATGGGGATAAATAATGACCCTATCAACACATTAAAATGCCCACTTTGAAATATGGTCATTCATTTCTGTTAGTTTAATGACTCTCTGTATTATTTCAAGAAAGAAATGTGGATTTCTTTGTGACCTTAGAGCATAAAACAAAATCTAATAAATTTGCACATGTATCATTGAAATGTAATAGCAACAGTACATTTCTAGTCAACATCATCTTGTTCATCATTATGATCTCTGTCAAGAGAGCACATGGGTTACCACAGTCTTCATTGCCTTGCTGTGTACACAGTTCTGTGCAGGGAAGATTGTTCTTAGTACAGACACAGTTAATTGTGCAGCAACATCTACTGGTACAGGCACAAATAAGATCTTGATGCTCAGGTGCCATTGGGCCCTAGAAGAATACAGGAATTAGTTCTTCTTCGAGTGATTGCTCATGTCCATTCAACTTAGGTGTGTGTGTGTGCGCGCCACATGCACCGGTGCTGGAAGTTTTTCCCTCAGCAGTATCCATAGGGGACCGGCTCCGTTGCCCCCTGGAGTGGCACGCACATGCTGGAGTATATAGGGCACCGCCGGTTCCCCCCTACCCTCAGTTCCTTCTTGCTGCCAGTGATGGTGTTAAACTGTGGCTGCTTCAGTTAGTGCTGTAGCCACTCATTTGTACGAACTAGTGATCTCCTTTATTATACTGTATATAGTTTTCTATTAGTGTTTATAAATCCCTTATTTTTGCCAACCACCTTTCTCCTTTCCTCCCTGCGGGGGCATCTATAACATCGGACAGATGGGTCCTCAGTACGGTGGCGCAGGGTTACACCCTTCATTTGCTTTCTATCCCTCCTTCCCACCCTTCCTCCCCCTCCCTCTTCAGGGAGCCTTCTCAAGAGAGTGTCCTCATGCAGGAGGTAGAGAGGTTACTGCATCTAGGTGCCGTGGAGATTGTTCTTCCAGAGTTCAGGAACAAAGGGTTCTATTCCTGTTACTTTTTAATCCCATAAGGCAAGGGTGGTCTGCAACCTATCCTGGACCTGTGAGACCGGAACTGCTTCCTAGAAAAGCTGAAGTTCCGCATGGTCTCTCTGGCCTCCATCATCCTCTCCCTGGATCCGGGAGACTGGTACACCGACCTCGATCTGAAAGATGCGTACTTTCACATCGCCATCTTCATGGAACACAGATGCTTTTTCCGGTTTATGGTAGGTCCCAACCACTATCAGTTTGCGGTCCTCCCATTTGGCCTAGCGACAGCACCACAGGTATTTACTAAGTGCATGTTGGTGGTGGCTGCCTACCTCAGACGTTGGGGTGTCCAGATCTACCTGTACCTCAACGACTGGCACTGATAGACCTCATCGCAGAAGTCTCTGCATTTCCCCTGACCATGGCCAGGATTTGCATGTGCCTTCTAGGTCACACACACCTAAGCTGAATGGACATGAGCAACACATCTCGAAGAACACCAGTTATGGAAAAGGTAACTGTCTTTTCATCATTTACGCTTTTCCTTCCATGTTGCGATGGTTTATCTATGTGCGAAGACATCCAAATCTTTGTTTGCCAAGAAGATATTTTGACATGTTCTTCAAAACTGTCCTTATGTGGTAGGAGTTTGACCAATAACTTGTCCTTTTTGATGGCTAGAGTGAGGCGCAAGCAATTCAGTTCTCCGTGAGTCTCCTTTTCTTTCTTGCTGTAGTCACACTGCACTGATACCAGTTTCCTTGCTGCAGAAATTGTGGCTTGTTCATCACTCTCCCAATTTGGCAAGCTCCCTAAAGCGGTAAGCTCCCTTTGTTTTGACAACATTAAACACAGATTTTTCCACAGAGGCACGTTTATGTTAATGTGCGTACAGCAGGCAGTATGTTGCAGAAGTCAGGAGTGAGTGCATCACAAATTGCACGTACAGGTATGAAGCAATACTTGTCAGTTGTGCTGGTAATGGTGCATTTCAATCTACATGTTGTCTGTGTGTTCCATTTTTGGAAAGTAGCAAACAGCAAGGACCAAAACATCTGTATTGGATGACCTAATTACTATGGTTTCTTTGACACCAAGAGACCCAAAAGCACAGACAGCATGCAGAACAAGCATCCCTTGTGTCTGCTTCCTCCTGAGTACTGTACAAGTCTTGGGCTTCTTCAACACCTCTGCTGGTGATGGACTTTGTTACTTCACCATTGGAAAAACCTCCAGCAAGAAGGAGTGTTTGTTTGGCTTGGGTGTGCTCCTACATTCTCAGGTGCATTTTGAACCAAATATTCACAAAGGAATTTTACAAGTGGCAAGGTCTTCTTCACCATATCAGTAAAAGTTTTGATGCCAGATTTCTTGACTGGTCTGAAGAAGCTGTGTCCCATCAGAATCAAATGCACCTCTCACAAATCTCTCCATTTGTTCTTCATCAGCATCTGCTATTTTCAGTAAAGCCTGTTGTACATCTGATGTTCCATGCAGTACAGTAGATATGTTGATAAGCACCTCTGGATGTGATTCAGGGTCAAATGGGTTTTCATATTTTTGATGACAGGGTTGGTAAGAACTGTAACAAGGTCTGCATCCTCTTCCAATGCAGAGACAAGGAATTGTTTTTGGACTGTGTCTTCACCACTTCTTGTTTGGCCACTTCTTTCTCTCATAGCTTTTGCGTATTCACAATATGAAGCTGTATGTTGTCATCTCTAACACTAATACTGACCTGTGCATAAGTGTCACTGAATTGAAAAGCTAGTTTCTAAAATACTTCAAAGGCTAGTACTGAATGCATTGGAAATTACTAATTAAAACCTTCTGCAGGCCAGATGCTACATTGCATGTACAAAAACTTACAAATGGAGAAACATTACATTGGGAATTCACCTACGTTTAAATCTATCCACTATGCAGTACAAACTATTGGCATGCATTCAGCTGCTTCCGGTGCACAACCTTCAGTATGAGACTGATCTAGTCAGCAAATTTCAATGGAAAATATAGAAAACTATTATCACTTGTGATATACTTTGACAATTAAGAATATGTGATATAAAAACATTTCATGTTAGTATATTGCAAAACGTAGATATTTGCCATTTTTGTCACATGCTAAATAGCTTCATTTCTAGAAGGAAAAAAAAACTTGCTCATGCAAAACTAATAACGATCTTTTAATACATGTTGTTTGGTAGCTTTGACCAATAACCACCACATTAAGGTGTTGAAATTAACTTAAAAAGTAAAAACCATAGTCATAGTCATGTTGCAGTATTATTAGAACTGTGCAAAATATGACATTTTTTCATTTGGGGTACGAGTGTTTCACCTAACCTACAGGCTTATGGCTACACTTGACAGTTCCACATCATACTTCACCTAAATGTACATAAAATAAGCTTTCAAATGATATAGATGTAGGTGTGTGTATGTTGGTTGGGTACATTAAATGACAAAAATATGGCCCTTTTTGGAGAATTGCCACATGTCTAGAAGAGCACTTCCATATTTCTGGCTTCCTCCAATAAGAGTCACACCCAGGAGATTGGTTACAGGCTGTGGCATAGACCAGACCCTGTGATTCCATGACAAGAGGTAAAGCCAGTACCGCAGTGGCTGCCTACTGATGGTTGAAATTGGGGGGAAATCCACAATGTAAACAAGACCTAAATCAAAATTAATTTAGATGGGTTCCCTCCCTATCGATGATGTGTAAACTATGCTGAGAGAGAATTCTAGGGCACAGCTGCACCAGAGCTATGTAGCAGAAGTAGTAGAAAGCTGTGATGAGTGGATTCTGCATGCTGAACTGCTCACCCACTCCATAGGGGAAAAAGCCTCACTCTTCCTCTTGCAATGATAGAGTGATGAATAGGAGGGTCCCCAAGTGCAGGTTTTCTGTCCTTTTGCTGGAATAACCTGAACAGGCAATTTTGTGGCCCCCAAGGAATATTTTATAACTCATTTATTTCGTTAGCAGATGTATTTAAATAGACGGTGCCCACATTAATGTAGATAGTTAACTGGCAGTGAAATTCTACTTGATTCATAATGAATGCCAATGTTCACAATTATCCCTTTGTATGTTTCCTCTAAGTCTTTCAAAAATCTGTGATATTTTTTATTTTTCAAGATGCAAAAAGAGTGACACTAATGTCGGAGTCCCCCTCTCCTCTCCTGCCTTCTCCCACACTCCAAGAGAATGAGTAGTTTAGTCATTTTCTAAACCAAGAGGACCAAATTCTATCCTGACTGATGTGGCATTAAAGCCAGTGACAGTCAATACCGTCTAGCTCCAAACAAGGGGGACTGCAACTAGACCATTCCCAAGGAGAAAAACTGCTGCTGAAGTTTCCTGCATGACGTCAGACTTGGAGTCCGAAAGGAATTTTTCAGCTGTTTTTTCACCAGAGCTTCTCCCATGGCTTCCAAGGCTGTTGCTAAGGTCGCACTTTCAAGTTATTGCAAAAATTCTTTTGTGCTCTGGGGTTTTCTAGGATGTTTAAATCTGATTAGCAAACAAGAAACAAACCCATATGGGGGGGAAATATTCTAACCTATATGTGTACTTCTGCTGCTCCTAACACTGGCATAGACATTTTCCGCAGCAACAAATTGCCCTTTTACTCTTATATTTTCAGAAAAGAATAGACTCCCATAGCCACATACACAATTTTAGGGGAAAAATCAACCTCTTATTTTTTTCCCCTAGTAGTTAACTATGTGACTGTACTTGTTTTACTTGCTATCCTTTATATATCCAAAAGGTTTTGTTTAGGGAAGGAGTGTAGGATTTCTTGTCATTATTTTTTATCTCTCTACATGTTTTGTGAAATGCTGGTGGAAGCTCATTTTAATATTAATTGAATCATATTTGATGTAAGGCTTTAAATGGGCAGCAAAAATTATGTAAATTAACCTCTAAAACCCAAGCTTTGATTCAAAGGTATTTAAAATTCCAGGGCATGTTCAAATATGGATGAAACACCCCGAGCATGTGTGTGATAATGCGCTGAGGATTTACACATAAACTTTGCATTATTGTTTACATGTGCACGTTGATTTGAAGCAAGGTGAGAAGACTACAGCAGCCATGTTATCGCATTCAGAGCGGCTGAAGGGATGACCTATGCTATACTGGGAGGAGTTTGTTAGACCACTACCCAAAAGACTGATACATCCATTGTCTGGCATAGGCAGGAAAAATCTTTAAGGGGTGAAAATGGCAGGTCCACATCACTGCCTTTAATATTTCCTTGTACTGTGTTTGGACATTCCTGCATAGCCTTTGATGTTTCCTTGGACTGTGTTTGATGTTGAATTAAAGTCCATGTCCCACGTGAAAGTTTGCTTGGTTCACTCGGTGACTTAGACCAGTTAAGTATTTAAGTGTCAGACTTACACAAGGTACAAAATGATGAGTCCCTACCCTGAAAAGCTTAAATTCTAAAAGTCAAAGACTAGGCAGGCTGCCTTGGAAAGCCAAAGGAGGGAATAATTAGGATTTTGAAACTGCTGTTATTAAATATTTACTTGTCATCTCATTGGCATCACAGGAGAAATGAGTCTTTTGAAGGAGAGGGTAGTGGCTTTGGGGTGCTGTAACTGGGAGGCCTCTTTGCATAGAGGGCACGTGGGAAAAAAGTATAAAAAGACTGTTATGGGAAAAGCAAATGAGCCGGGCATTGATGCTGGATTAGTGATGGAGCACTGCGGGGCACTGAGATAAGAGATCAGGTCCAAGACACAGGCTTGGGTGGCAAACCCCATAACCCTATAAACATTACACAAAATAGCTGGGAGTGTAAGGGCAAGTGCTGGATTCATTCCCTGTTTAAAGGTGCATTCACTGAATTATCTCATGAACCATGAGGAGCTTGGTATTCTTTGGAAATTTCTCATATAATTGGCAGGTTTGATTTGATCATTACTATTAATTTTGTTTATTAGTATTATCATAACACATAGGGTATGTCAATGCTGCAATTAAACACCCACAGCGGGCCTGTGCCAGGTAACTTGGGCTTGCAGGGCTCAGGTTAAGGGTGTGGACACATGGGCTCAGATTGGAGCCTGAGCTCCAGGACCCCATGAGAGGGGAGGGTCCCAGAGCTTGGGCTCCAGGGAGACCCCAATGTCTACACCACAATTAAACAATCCCTGAGCCCCAGTCAGCTGGCACAGGGCAGCTACAGGTTTTTAATATATGTCATACTAGCCATACAGGCCCCAGTCAGGGATTAAGGTCCATTGTGCTTCTTTTGGGAGACTAAGCTCTGAGACTGACAAATGTGCCTGGGCATTTAAAGGTCAATGTGTGGTGTTGTGCTGGTCCAATCATTCTAGGAAACATCTTGCAGGCTGTTTGATTCCTGGAATGGCTTTTGTGACTAATACTGAAGACAGCCAGAAGCCTTCTGATCCAGCTGGCAAGAGGAACCTCTCCACAGAGCCTGGATGTCAGAAATGGAGTTTCAAGTGGCAACTTCACTGCCGTGACTGGCTGTCGTTGGGATAAAGAGCAACTTTCTCACTGAAATCGGAGTTGTTGTAGACATGTGGTCTGACTCACAGAGGAAGTGGTGGTAGTGGGAACCAGAGTCCAATACCGAATGGGTACATACAACAGGAGCAGTCTTCTGGGTTTTGTAGCTAGTTCTGGAAATAAAATAAGGGAGAACACAACAGGGTAAGATAGGGTTATATTTGATATGCAGTGCCTGGAAACAAGAGGCAAGTCCCAATTAGTGTCTAGCTGCTTAAGGATTACCACCCAACATGGTATTATCATTCTACCCTCAGGGAGCTCATCTTATGAAAAGAGTTATTGATGGCTGATCTCAACATTTTTCAGGCCTGAGCTCATAGTTGAGGATCTACCCAAAGCTTTTCTGATTTCAAAGTAAAATATTTTTCATTTTTGCTTTTTGTCCCCTATGACAGGCACAGAAGTAACTCATCAGCCAGTACCCCCTTGTGGGTAGGTGTGGGGTGTTGAGCCTTCTGTATTTTCTGGGGCCTAGCCCTCCAGCCAGCTGCCTTAAAAGTGCAGTCCGCTCTGGGGTATCCCAAGTCCAGCTGTAACTGGTCAGGCGCCAGCTGGCCTCTTCAAAGTCCCTTCGCCTAGCTGCCCCTGGGCTAGCAGCAAGGCCTCCTAAATCAGAGACTCACACTCTTTTTCTGTAGAGCTGCAGATCCCAGGGCTTCTCCCGGATCCCTCAGTAGAACTCCAAAACTCCAAGCAAACTAAACTCTACCAAAACATCTTTCACCTCTCTCTGGGCTTGAGCCTCTCATCCTCTTGGGCTCAGTCAACTCTCATCCCAGTTCAGAAGACTCTCCCAGTCTCCCTTCCTGGAGTTGGGCTTGTGCTTCAGATGGTTTTTCCTTAAACAGGAGCCCCCCAGCTCTCATTCTTAGAGCTTGGTTGTTAGGTAGCCAGCTGCCCACTCAGCTGGCCCCCTTTCCCAATTAATCCTAAAAGAGGAAAGATGGTCAGCTGACCAGCCTCCTCCTGCTACTGTATACTCCGTTATGAGGAAAGAGGCAGCATTATACTGGTCCCCTTGTGCCAGCACATCCCCAGTTGGTTGAGTAAGAGGGGACCCTTGCCCCATCCTCTCTGTAAGACTCTTGGTCTCGGGCCTTTAAAGATACAGTTACAGGATTTTCTTCCAAGCCCCACTTAATCCTGGGACCGCTTCTCTCTGTCAGTAACTCTTAGGATTCTATATATATATATATACTGCACCTTTCAAACTTTAAGGGGCAAGCCATGTGACAGGGTGGGCTCACCACTAGGCACCACTGCCCTTAAAGGAAGACTATCCTGTCACATTCCCTTTTGCTCACAATCTAAACTCTGACATAAATCACCTTTTTATAGCTTTCTGTGCAGAGAACTGAATATCTATGGACAACTATTTTTAATACAAGTGATTTTATTGAATTTGTAAGAAGTTATCATTCCAATTACATAAGGTTATTCAACCTGTTTTTTCATGCCCAGCTGGGTCAACCATTCAAGTCCAATTATTTAACTGAATGTCATATTCCATCCTACTGAGCAAGGTCATCTAGTCATCCACTCAGCTCAGAGCATCAGAGCTGGTTATCGGTCATCTGAAGAGTAATTCTGCATCTTTTGTGGAGACAAAGGTTTTCAGATTGTCACATGCGTTCATACCCAAGGTAAAACAGATCATTTGCCATTCTCAGGAAATCATCTAACTTTCTTTTTGGCCTAAACTGAAAACACCTTATGGAAATTTTATGGCACAAATCCAACATACAGAGGAGTGGTTTTCAAACTTTTTTTCTGGGGACCCGGTTGAAGAAAATTGTTGATGCCCGCAACCCAACGGAGCTGGGGATAACAGGTTTGGGGGGTGGGAGGGGGCTCTGGGCTGGGGCAGGGTGGGGGGTGCGGGAAGGAGTCAGGGCTCTGGGCTGGGTGTGCAGCCTCTGGGGTGGGGCTGGGAATGAGGGGTTTGGGGTGCAGGAGGGGGCTCCAGGTTTGGAGGGGACTCAGGGCTGAGGCAGGGGGTTGGGGCACAGGCTTACCTTGGGCGGCTCCCGGTCAGTGGCGCAGTGGGGGTGCTAAGGCAGGCTTCCTGCCCGTCCTGACACTGCAGATCACGCTACGCCCCGGAAGCAGCCAGTAGCAGGTCCCGCTCCTAGGTCAAGGCACACAAGTGGCTCTGCACGGCTCTCACGCACAGGCACCGCCCCCCCCCAGCACCCATTGGATTGAAACTGACCAATGGGAGTGCGGGGCCAGTGCTTAGGGAGGGGGCAGCATGCGGAGCCCCCTGCTGGCTGCTTCTGGGGTGCAGCGAGGTGTCAGAACAGGTAGGGACTTGCCTGCCTTAGCCAGGCAGCACCACCAACAGGACTTTCAATGGGCCGATCGGCAGTGCTGACCAGGGCCATTGCGACCCAGTGCCTTAACGTTCCACGACCCAGTACTGGATCGTGACCTGCAGTTTGAAACCACTGATATAGAGGGCCCTAAGGACTTATCTTTAAAGAAGAAAGTCATCTAGAAATCATTTGCTCTTTTTGTCTCTTATTCCTCAAGCTACAGAGCAAAAATATGTCCAAATCCATGATAACTGGATGGATAAGATCCTGTGGAATGAAACAAGAAGATAGTTGTCCCATTCCACAGTGGCCTGAGGGTATGCATGGGTATTCTATACAAAGAGGGTAAGGGAAGCCTGCTGAGGAAGCCTGCGGGACCGACACTTCCATACACCTTTCAGAACACTATAAACTTGACCTTTGGTCCTCCGTGGGTGTAATGTTTGTTGTAAGTGTTGGCATCTGGTCGTTTCTAGCCTACTCAAGTTAATACCACTCTTCTTTGCTATCTCCAGGCTGGAGAGGTTCCAGAAGCAAGCACTGGCAGACATGTCCTTCACCAAGAAAGACATTTTTATCCTATCTGTGACTTTCTGTTCCTGAAACTAGACATGTCAGCTCGTTCAGTCCTCCTCTGTTCCCAGGAACAGTGGAAACTATGATGGGTTTCTTTTCTCCCTATTGTCTGGGGAGATATCATTTGATCTTGATTTTGTTGTGAAGTATTTGCCTTGACCACTCAGTTAGAAAACAAAACACGACATTACAAGATAAATGCTTGGGACTTACATCACTGTTAATCACCTGTAGTTATTTAACCATTACTGCCTGACATAACCAATGCTAGGGTTTTCTGGTGCGGGCATTCACTGCTATTGTTATCTGATACAGCTATATAAAACTTTCCTCACTGTGCTCCAGAAGAGAGGGAACGAGGAAGAAGGGTTGCTGGGCATGTTTGTTTTCAAGAACAAAAATTAAGATAAGATTAATTTTTCTTCTGAATTAATTAGTTGGCTAAAAATATGCCACGGTGCTGGTGGCTAGGAGGGAAGAGGGTGTCTTAACTTTCTGAATATAAGCTTGTATCATTGGGCAACTTAGGTGGAGTAAATTGGAACAGACTAAAAGTGGCAAAAGGACACATCAAATCCATTATCCCCAGAGGGGAAGGATGGGCTTGTGGCTCAGGCACTGGACTGGGACTCAGGATATCTGAGTTTAGCTACTAGGGCTGCCACAGATGTACTGCTGGACCTTGGGCGCATTATTTAGGTTTTGTCTACATTAAGGATTTAGGGGTAAAATCCTGGCTCTGTTGGAGTCAATAAGATTTTTGCCCTGAGTTCAAGAGAGACAGGATTTCATCACAGGGGAAGGCATTGGTCTTCCAAATGGAAAAAAACCCTTAATCTCTCTGTGCCTCAGCTCCACATCTGTAAAATGAGGATGCTTGCTTCCATGCTGTGTCTACCTTGTCTGTTTAGATTGCAAGTTCATCCGGGCAGGCACTATCTCTTATTTTGTGTTTTGTGCCTAGCATAAAGGAGTCCTGATTTTGGTTACGATCTCTAGATGCTACTGTAATACAAATAAGAATGGACAAAAATACTGGAAAACACGGATATTGTCAGCATAAGCTATAATTTAAGAGAAATGCAACTGTATATTGTCTATGTAACATTCATTTCTTCACAAATCTATAGTGTGTGTGTGTTTGCACTGTACCAGTGCAAAACATGTGGGCCAAGAGTGCCAAATGTCATTCACAGACTATGGTTCTGTGCTAGAGTTTAAAGCTTCTGGAAAGAAATTTGCTTGAATTCCAAAGTTTGTCTCTTAGGAACAAAGTTCACAAAAATAATAAAACTATTTGGAAATATATAACTCTTCTATTATTCCTTGTAAAGAAAGTGTATATTAAAAATCACTGGCCCACAGAGATGACATTTCTGTGGAATAATTTAATAAAAGGCTGTCTTCCATAGGAATAAGTTACCTACCACTTCTCCCAAGGAAAAGAGATGTCTGAGGTCAAGTGGATTTAGGTGCTGGAATTTTTCAAGAAGCAGAAAATAAATTATTTTATTCCTTTTCCTATAGCAGCTGATTTTGAACTGAGATATTAAGTGTACTTTTAAATATGCTACAGATTTATATGTGTAAATGTCATTTCATGATAGATCTATGCAGTGTTGTTGTAGTCAGGTTGGTCCCAGAATATTAGAGAGACAAATTGGGTGAGACAATATATCTTATTGGACCAACTTCTGTTGCTGAGAGAGACAAGCTTCTGAGCTACACAGACCTCTTCTTCAGGTCTGGGAAAGGTACTGAGTGTCACAGAAAAAGTAGTTAGCATATATTCTAAACTAGGGCTATCTGAATTAATATGTGCTAACTGTTTATGCTAAGATAGCTGTCTGATCTTGTGTTTAGTTCTGACACTCTTACTGTCTTTCCCACACCTGAGGAGGAGCTCTGTGAGGCTTGAAAGCTTTTCTCTCTCACCAATAGAAGTTGGTCCAGTGAGATATATTGTCTCACCCAACTTGTTTCTAATTTCATGATAGCTATTTGTGTAACCTTCTTTTGCCACTGATTGCATAAATAAAACCATAGATATAAAAAATACAAAATAAAACTTGGTGTTGGACTTGCATGGATGGCATTCAAAAGGACCTGTGCTCCTTTGTTAAGAAGGATTGAAACACTCTAGTTTATAAGAACTTGTTTGTCTCCAGGTGTATGTGTAGCAGCATTAAATCAGAGCGTTAGACTGGGCCTTGGGCACAGCTCAGGGTAAGGGATGATGGAGAGCTGCACCGTCTCCAGTGTTGATTAATTCTATAGTCAATTGCTTGACCACGCTTTAGTTTGTTATGAAATACACACAAGAGACCAAATAGGCACTGTCAGTCAGGTTTATTAATACGGTACAGGACAAAGGTACTGTATGATAGCAGTCTCCGATGAGCAGTTCCATGCAGTGACATTACCTTCACCTTATGCAGAATGTGTGCTCCCCAGGTTACACATTTCAGCTGGTATTATTTAAGATGATTTCACAAGTTACACCTCTTTACCCATCACTAAAATCCAACCCATCCGTTTCTTGCAGTTCCCTAATTTGTTGTTTTGTTCCTTCCTTATCTTTGTTTTGGATACTAGCATTCCAGGTGCTGGTCTGTGAAGGTCCCTCCTTAGCTTGTACTAAGACGTGGAATGAACGTATCTTGATTTTGACATGTTTCCTATCTGCTGATGCCCAATGCTTACTTCAGCAAATGCAAGGAGTTATACTTAGCATAAGCAAACAGGATTATGGCATAGGCCAGTTTTGGCTGTATCACTGCTACAATATTTGTGCTTAATGTTATTGGTGCCTAATGCATACTAATAAATAATACATATGTGTACACACACACACACATATATATGGGGAGGATAATGCATGTTATTAATATGATATATATGTATATGCTAGCCAGCATATAATACTCAACACAAGGGAGCCCTATTCTCCCTGAACTCTCTGGCAACTCAAAGGGAGCATCTTCCAGATGGGGTACAGCTGCTATCCCCTGCATGCCCTAACTCATTTTGGGGGCTGGAGGAAGGTGGGGCCTCTGTGGGCTCTCAGGAAAGTAGAGAGGAAGCCATCTTTATACTCCCCTGAGCATAGGGACTGCCTGTGAAAGGGCTGGGCAGGATCTGGACCATAGAAACGAGGAGCCCAATGCTGCAATCCTCTTTCAGGCAAAACTCCTTGAACTCAATGGGAGTTTTGCCTGTGGAAGAACTACAGGAATGGGTCTCAGTGGTGGAAAAGGCCTATTAGGAAGAAGGACTAGGTCAATGCAGGATTGTTCCCTACATGCACACATTTCATGAAAATTACATTAGTTTTAATTCAAACATGAAGCTTCCAGACCACTTGTCTCCATGTACCATAGGAATAATTAGAGCTATTGCTTTACCAGCCTGCCCTAAAGTGTCTATTATTCAGAATGGGGGCAGTGGCTATCCTATCTCATCTGCAGGAATGGTGATGAGAGAATAATTGTAATAGTAGCAAACAAAGGTACTTATTATTGCAGAGATGACCAGACATGCTGAGAATGAATTGAGCTCTGCTCATTCCTTCCCCACCTGGGCTCCCAGGCTGACTTGAGTTTTAATTTATTTTTGTTGGTTTGCATTTGTAATAAAGATCTGGATTAATTTCATGTGGATGGGGATCATTAAAGGACAGCTGCTCTTTTCCACTTCCCTTTAGCAGATAAATGTGTCTTTGTTATTATTTTTTTTTTAAATTCATTCCTTTCCCTCCTTTGGTTTTATATTTGTCAGTTTTTCTAATTAAAAAAATCAAGTGAATAGATTTTATTTTTGAAAAGAAAAAAAACCCCTCATCCCGATACCCTCAGTCACTGTCGTTTTACTGTCGAGATGGTTTGCTTTTAAGAAAACCTGGCATTTGAGCTTCTCCTTGGCTTTTGAGATGAGCCAAATGCATAATTCGCTCGCAGTCTCTGTGCACTACTTTTGAATTCTGCTGCTGCTCCATTTGCAAGAGAATAGAGGGGAGGATGTACAGTGTCTATTTCTTTATTCCATTTGTGAAACAGAATGAAGGGGTGTTGGTTTGATTAACTATAGGCCACTGAAAGGACAGAGAAAAAAAGGAGAAATATAAATGAACCCCATCCCAAATAGTTTTTGCTACTGACAGTAGTGTATAATGGACCATGACTCTGAAAACACAAAATCTGCTGAAAATTGTTATAACTTAAAGCTAAATTTTCAACAGTGGACTCTGAAAATGTGCCCATTTGGATGGGCAGATCTCACATTTACCTGTGCCAATGGGCAGCTGTGCACACAAATTAGGTACAGTTTTTTAGACAGGCAATGTCTGACACACAGAGTTGCACTAGTTCACTTGTTAAATGGCGAGGTACATGCATGCAAAGGAGCATGTGCACAATTTTGCAGACACACTTTTGAAAACTGAGATGCTGAGACTTATCCTAGCCATATATCTCTAAGGTTAAATCTCCTTCCTTTACTTATCTTAACCGCAAGCCCCTGCAGCTGTGAGGCCCTGGTATAAATAGCTGGCCCAGCAGTTTATTAGTAGCACAATCCATTACTTCCTGAAGGGTTTGAGTTAGGGAAGGTCTTGAGAATGATCCCCCCAGGATTAAAAGCAGGGACATGGAGCACAGCAGGGACAGCCGTCTCAACCTCTGGAATGGGGAAGAAGCATCACACCTCACTCTTCTGTAACCCGTGGCTGGCAGGATGGTCACCATAAAACAAGGCTCTTGTGATGGAGAGTAATGAAGAAGGGAAAATGGGTGAAATCCTCAGGGTTCTAGGAGGGACATTCAGGATCCCGAGAAAAGAAAATTAAACAACTTGGTTTAAACTGTCCCAATCGAGGAAATCAAAAGTTAACTATTGTTGAGGTCTTTGAATAGTAGGTGGTTTTCAGATGTCATATACAGTTCCCTGAAATGCAGACAGAGCAGGTGAGTTTCAGCTTTAACTCGGGGTTTCCTAGATGATGTTGGCTTAACTCTCTCAGGAGTAAATGTTCAAAGCTGGTGACACATCTTTCACTGAATTCAGCGGGAGCCATGCAACATCTACCTGCAGGTGGAGAAATTATTCTTCCCTTTCCCCTCCACAAAGTCAATAGCATTTTCAGTGTCCTTTGTTAAAACGGAGAGCCTGACGCTGCTTCCATTGATGTCAACAGCAAAAATCCTATTGACTTCTCTGGGTGTAGCTCAAACCTTGACTAACTGTTATATAGTACTAACAACAATGTAGTGAAATATCACGGAGTCTGCAGAATGGATGCTAAAATCCACCTCAGACATCAGAGAGGGCTGCCTTTCATTGTTGGGTGAATGTAAAGCATTTTAGAAGCTTTAGGGATGACGGATAAGGATATATTACTGTCAATAATAACAATCCTAATAAACATGGCTCCCTTTATATGCGAATCTCAAAGCACCTTACACCCCAGTTTTACAGACCTGGAACTGGACAGCTGGGGCCTGATTTCTACAGGTGCTGCCCATCACAGCTCTAATGGAAATCATTGGCCCGTAAAGCTCTAGAGATGGACACCCCAGAACAGAAACCCTCAAATTAGAGACCACTTTTGAACATGTTATCTCCAGATTTACACAGGAAGAAGACGGCAGAGTGGAGACTAATACCCAGGTCTTCTGGCTGTCACCTCTGTGCAGAAAGCCCATATGAGGCCTATCTGAGGCAGAGGTGGTGCACAGAGGCCTGTGAGAACCCTCAAAGTTTATGAAGTACCAATTTTTCATCTGGTCAGCCTTAGCTCATGAACGCAGTGGGGATGTGGTGAATATTCTATGTGTACGTGAGGCACACACAAACAGTACTATTTATCTATCAGGTGTTTGTGTGAGCAATTCAAAGAAACACAGAATCCCCAATAGCTAAAATGGACAGGTCCTAGTTGCTAAGATTTGCAACAGTCATACATTTTAGCATTAAGGTCCTACTGAAGCAACACTAAAATAAACGTTTCATAGAGTTTAAGGCCATTATTAAATGTAACTGGCTAAAGCCATGGTCCTGCAATGAGTCCTGTACTTGTGTGAAGCCTATAGATACGCTAGTGCTCATTGCAGGATCAGGTTTTGCGTTTCTAAAATTATTATTCACATTCTTATTTATGATTCAATTAACACTGGTAGCCATCATTTAATATTAGGCTAAACAGCAACAATAACCATGAATGTTTTTATTAACACCTGTATAAATTAATTCTGTCCAAAGCCAATTTTAAAAAATATTAGTTACATTTAAAAAAAAAACCCACCCTTCTGTCTCTAAGTTACAGACTGGACCAAATGGGTACAGACCCTTAAAAAATACAGGGTAGTGGTTTACAGTGGAAATGGAGGCTTTACATTTGCTTTAGTGGTACCATCAGGAGCTTGAGGAATATTATATATATAAATCCTGGTTTGCTAGTGGCTTTCTTCCAGTTATTACCCAACCACAGCAGCCAAACTGGGGCAGTGGCTCTCTTATTTCACACTTTTTTTTTTTAAACTGGGCTGTGAACCTAGAATGTGTTAGATCAATGCAGACACCATGAAAAATAACCAGGACATGCCTTTGTGGCTTCTGATGTAGCTATGGCTCTCTCTGAAACTAACAGATGCAAAAGCTAACTGCCAGATATCTAGCATGTGTGCCAACACTAACAAACCTGCCAGATGCCTGGCAGCTGGTCTTGCCCCAACTCCAGTGGCTCTCTTGTATATAAAATGACTTGGGAACAAAAATGTGTTTCTTTGAGCTATCTCATGAAAAATTCTTCCCATAAATAGATAAATAAATCATTTAGTAAGGTGAATAACCTATTGATTTCAGGGGAGGAGGAAGGAGGAAGACTCCTGAAACTTTGCAGATATTGATATATTTGTCAAACATTAAAGATTCATTTTGTGGGGGCATTATTATCAGCGACAGGAATTAGTTTAATGTTCACAATGTAAAAGGTCATTCTGTCCCCACACAGCAAGAATTGTTTATCAGTAAGCCAGGATTTACAGCTGAGCAGATTGGGGCTTTTTTGCCTATTTGGATTTTTTATAAACAAAACTTTTGCTGTTTTAGTCTGAAATGCTGAAAGGAAATCAATGTTTTTCCACCTAATGTGGTTTTATCTGAGCAGTATAAACAGTTCAGACAGGATATTGGTGCTAAATTTATTAATGTCTTCTGCAGTTTTGACATTCTGGGAAAAGTTAACTGATACAGCCTGGAAAAGGCTCCAAAATGTTGCTCCATTTTTCCCTTTACTTCCTGTTTAGGCTTCAGTTAGACATTTGACAGCTTTAACAGCTGAATTGGAATGGAACACTCCATCCAATTAAAACCAACTGTGTCAAACGTAAACCTAAGGAATCCTGATGTCTGGAGATTAGAGTAAAAATGTACTCTGTAGCAAAGTATATAAGATCATCCTGGAAGAAAGGGAAAAAACCTACCAGCGTGTCAGCATGATGATGACAGAGTAACAACTTCGTGTGCAACTTCTTGTGAACACTTTTGAGGAAATATTATTTGTTCTCTGTCTTCAAAGAGTGATGAAAGTGGACTTGTTGCTTCATTTGGTCAATGCACTAGTTTCACCTCAAGGTACTTTAAGGTCAGACTTGGCTTAGTTCATGAGTGAAACAATTTGGTGGTCTCAAAACTATGTCCCAAGCGGGCATCTCTGCGCATCCCAAAACCACCATGTAGTATCGGTCAGCATTTGACTTGTTTAGCATACTATGCCCAGGAGAGGCTCAGCACGGGTAAATAGCAGGGGTTTTGAAGCTCATGCCAGAGGTGTATTGGGGAAGATAGCACAGAACCTGCCCACACTCTGTCCTGAAGCCCATGATATCAGTCATTTCCTTTCATGAACTCTAACATTGTCTCTGTCTCTCTCTCTCTCTCTCTCTGACCAGAATTGTCAGCCCCTTATGCAATATGAAATGTATTGCAATCTAAATGTGTTCTTTATTTACAAAAATCACTGCAAGTATGTACAGAATAGATACAGATGGTGTTTTCCAAATCTAGGACCCAATCCTACAACGTCCCTGAACAGAGCCACAGGCACTCTGTGAGGATGTAAGGCTCTGCTCACAAAGATCCAAGTGCAGGATTGGGGTCTTACATTGGAAGTTAAAGAAAGTTCTAAAGTCAGGGATGCAAATGATCACAGCCAGTACTATTATTCCTTATAGTTCTGGGTAGGTTCTGTGTAAATTGGGAGTAACTCCACAAACTTCAAAAGAATTACAGTGGTGTGACACCAGCGTCAGAGGAAAATGAAACATAGTTTTGACTTCTTATCACTTGCAGCTTTAGGCTGGCACTATTCCATGTATTCTACTGCAAACTTTTCAAAGCTTCTTGGCTTCTTGCCATTTTTGCATTTAGCCAGACTGAAAATTGCAAACTATACCAGCTCATCTTGCACTTGTGATGACTCCTCTGCTTACTTTAGGGAGCATTAATGGGGATGTTTCAAATTAGAGTGAAAACTCTCAATGAATCTAGCAGTATTATTCAAGTTAGGGTAACTAGCATATTTTTTTCTCTCCGACACTGTTGGAATCGGCATAAAGAGGAGACTCTAGCTACTCTGTGCAGGGGATATTCTACCTATTAAAACCAAGTTTTCATAACTCAGTGCATGCGCTTTAACCTAAATTACCAAATACACTAAAAATGAAAGAGACCATTCAGGGCTGTGTCCCTGCAAAGTTATGGCAATGTATGTTTCCCAGGACCTTGTTTACTGGTGAATTCCATCTTCCCAGACTTGTGTGAGTTTCAAGGACATGACATTCTGAAAAGGGATGAAAAGAATCACTTGTTTGCCCAACCTGTTAAGAACTGTTTAGTGGGATCAGTTTGAGGGTTTTTTGCATGTTGAGTGAAGCCTCTGTACTGCTCGTTGCTTAACCCTAAAGTTCAACATTTGGGGATTAAGTAAAAAATATTTTGGGTAAATGCTGCCCTGATTAATGACTGCACCTCATTAACTTCAGTGAGGTTAGCACAGGGTGCAAATTAGGACAGGATTTGGCCTTTATCAAGCAGAACTCCCTGTGCTTGCAACCATTTTATTATATTAATTATTTTAACATGGAAACCAGCATTCTGTTCACGTACTTCTGCAGTGCTCTTCCCCAGTTCACTGCCTTTACTGAGTACCTGCAGGAAGTCTTAAAATTAGAGGGACCTGCTTAGATAAAATACAAACCAACCCCAAATTCACCCAGAGTTTTTAATTTAACCTTTTTTTTTTGAGGTTCAGAAGAGTTTGCTCAACTTTTCTCTCTCATTATTGGTAATTGTCTGTAGCCACTGCCCTTCCCGGGTCTGGCCAGCAGTGGATATATGATGAGAAAGGCAGGTGACCTGGTATTTCTGGCTGGCTTGGAAGCAGGAAGCATTAGAAATCTCACAAGAGAGCCTGTTGTTTGTAGTCTTGAAGACTACGTGTCTGATTTCTTTTCTGTCCCAAGCACCCCCGCCCCCAGCCATTTGTTTGTCACTGCTTTAAAAAGTTAGTCCTTTGGAATGATGATCTCATTCTTAGCAAATATGATTGTTTTGGATACCACCAGAACTCTTATTACTTATTTAGGGCTTGATCCTGCTCGATAAAGGTAAATGGCAAATTTCCCATTGATTTCAATGAGTCAGGCTCAGGCCCTTATAGACTCAGATAGATTCATAGATATTAAGGTCAGAAGGGACCATTATGATCATCTAGTCTGACCTCCTGCACAATGCAGGCCACAAAATCTCACCCACCCACTCCTGCAATAAACCTCTCACCTATGTCTGAGCTATTGAAGTCCTCAAATCGTGGTTTAAAGACTTAAAGGGGCAGAGAATCCTCCAGTAAGTGACCTGTGCTCCATGCTACAGTGGAAGGCGAAACCCTGCCCCAGGGCCTTTTCCAATCTGCCCTGGAGGAAAATTCCTTCCCGACCCCAAATATGGCGATCAGCTGAACCCTGAGCATGTGGGCAAGATTCACCAGCCAGACACCCAGGAAAGAATTCTCTGTCGTAACTCAGATCCCACCCCATCTAACATCCCATCACAGGCCATTGAGCCTATTTACCATGAATAGTTAAAGATCAATTAATTGCCAAAATCATGTTATCCCATCGTACCATCTCCTCCATAAACTTACTGAGTTTAATCTTGAAGCCAGATAGGTCTTTTGCCCCCACTGCTTCCCTTGGAAGGCTATTCCAGAACTTTACTCCTCTGATGGTTAGAAACCTTCGTCTAATTTCAAGTCTAAACTTCCCGATGGCCAGTTTATATCAATTTGTTCTTGTGTCCACATTGGTACTGAGCTTAAATAATTCCTCTCCCTCTCCAGTATTTATCCCTCTGATATATTTATAGAGAGCAATCATATCTCCCCTCAGCCTTCTTTTGATTAGGCTAAACAAGCCAAGCTCCTTGAGTCTCCTTTCATAAGACAGGTTTTCCATTCCTTGGATCATCCTAGTAGCTCTTCTCTGTACCTGTTCCAGTTTGAATTCATCCTCCTTAAACACTGGAGACCAGAACTGCACACAGTATTTCAGGTGAGGTCTCACCAGTGCCTTGTATAACGGTACTAACACCTCCTTATCTCTACTGGAAGTACCTCGCCTGATGCATCCCAAGACCACATTAGCTTTTTTCACAGCCATATCACATTGGCGGCTCATAGTCATCCTGTGGTCAACCAATACTCCAAGGTCCTTCTCCTCCTCTGTTACTTCTAATTGATGTGTCCCCAGCTTACTTGCCAATGGTAATTTATTACCCATAATGGCCAGGGTGCAGAGGCCCTTACACTGAACTGTGCAGATGGAGTTAATAGCAAGTCAGGCTAGTCACACAGATGCTCCAAGGAGGGACCATTAAAACAGCTGCTCCAGGAAGAGTAAGGCAGAGACTACCTGGGAGAACACTGTTCTCTGAACCCAGGGCTGGGTAAGAAAGCCTGACTTGAGGATGTTTGTGTGTTATACTGAGATGATTGTTAGCTGTTTTCCTGTGATCAAGAGATAAAGCTCTCCCTGGAAAAGGTCTGATTGGCTGACCCTGTGTGTTGCATACTAAACTGCTTCACCAGTGCCCACCGCCTAGACCAGCTAGGGATATCTTTGGGATTTTATCACACCCTGTGCAAAATGGAGGCAAAAATCAGACAGCTTTCTACAATGTGTACCTCTAGGGGTCTTGGGAGATTGGATGGGAGGAAGTTGGTGTGAGGGGACTAGAACATGGGAAAGGGTTTTGTTTTTGAGAGAAGCCCCTACCAGAACCTACTTCTGAAGGATCCCAAATCTTGTTGAAGTTCAGATCTGCTTCCAAACTTTTCAGGTGACCAATGTCTTTATAATAGGTCCAATGACGACCCTGGATCTGAGCATCCCTGAGCTTTGGAGGTGCTTGGATCTCAAATTAATTTTGCAGTGTGGCCTCATCTCTAGTTTTGTGGGATATATTTGGGTCTGGTTTGCCAGCCTCTCTTTTCCCTCTGTGCTCAGAAGGTCTAAGAGCGTATAGTTCTGTACGGGTCTATAGTCCATCAGTACAGAGTGCCTGCTCTAACAGTCTCTATAGCTCAGAGAATAAGAAAGGCAACCCCATTCTGACCCTGAAATCACTGATCACCAATATACTCATCCTGTGCAGCTTCTGAACAGTAATATTCCAGACTGGCTTTTTTTTAATTTAAGAAAATAAATCAAATGCTTTTCCTGCAATGTGTCATTTCTTGGTTAGCACCTAAATGTATATGGAGCTTATTGTTCACCTGACCTGCTGTATGCAAATTGTTTGGAGCTACAAACTGGGCTGGAGTTAAGCTTTCTGGCTCCTTCTTCTGGCTGAGGGAGCTGTTCTGTGGCAGACACACTTGCTGTCCCAGCATGAAGCTGGGAAATGACAATGGAAAAGGAAGATCGGCTCAGAGAAGGTTCAGTTCAAGTTTGGGGCAAAGGGCTTCTTTTTGAGGTATGGAAGGTTCCTCAGTTATCTGAACTGATTCATTCATCCTTAGTTTTATGGAAGAGTCCTGCAGAAGCTAATAGGGATTAAACCAAATGGGTTCTGTAGACATTGTTCTAACCTACCTAGAGATGTTGATAGAGAGTGATATCCTTCTACAGGCTTTTTTAATCATAAAAGTCCCACATCTGCACACAACTCCCTGCAAGTAGTGTAGGCCTGTGGATTGTAGCACATGCCCAGCATAGCTTCCTGTACTTGCTAGGCTGGAACAGGTGCCTATTCTTTATGGTACATAATGTCGTTGGACCCTGTTCATGTTTTGGGAGTGCTCTATCCTGCATGCGGATCCATACATGCATCATAAGTGGCAGAAGCCATACCCTGGTGTGCTCTCACACTTGCACATAGGGTGCCCACCCATCCCTTTTTTAAGGGACTGTCCCTTATTTCATTAATTTGTCCCACCTTTCCCTTATTTTAAGATGTATTAAAACTGATAATAAATACCATTTTAAACAAAATTGAAGCTTATGATCCTTGCATTGTATACTTGAGGGCAGTAGAAACATAAACCTGAGAGAAAAATACATGATACGCTAAGGGAGATGGTGTTTCCCATAAATGTCCATTAAAATAAAGCATTGTCCCTTATTTTTCATGTGGTTTCTCCCTTATTTCCACCCAACAAAGGGGGTCGTTCTACTTGCAGGTGCCATCGCAGAGGGTCAGAAACTCTCTGCCAAACTGAGGCTGACTGTGAAGGTGCTGGGGGTAGTCTGATGGGCACTGCCTTGAGGTGGGAGAGGGTGCTCCGCATCATAAGGAGTTTGGATTTATTCTCTTCATGACTTATTCTCTCACTTTGTTACTCTTCTCTTCTCACTCTTTTGTAGACACACCAACATTTTTCTTCTCTACTGTTTTTCCCTCTGGGATCTGGAGATTAGACTGATCCAGGACTGGAGAGGCAAAAGGCCTCCTGGGATCTCCATGGGACCCAGTCTATTCCCCTGTCCTCTTGCCTCCACCGAATGCCCTCTTAGCAGGAGAAAAGCCTGAGCGCTACGTGTATGGCCCCATGCAGGAACAGAAATCAGTAGCCGCTCAGTGGGCCTTTATCCTGCATCATCCCAAATCCAGCAGGATAGAAGGCCTCTTAGTGCACTCCCTCCTCCTGGTGGGAGGAATTGCTGCTGGATCGGGGCTGCTGCCCTGTGCGGACTGGAAAACTAAATCGGATGGAATGTGGAAGAGTGAATATCAGGGTCACTTAGCAGTGCAAACCCCTTCAGACACTTGGAAAGGGAAGAAAACCCTTTCTGGGTCCAGTACTCCCCTGAAGCATTCTGATTCAAGTGACATATCCTGCCCCCTCCTCTGCTGGTGTGGAAACCCCCATGAGTAGGGCTCCGTGTTTGTCACGGAGGTTGCGAAAGTCACAGATTCCATGACTTCCTGCGACCGCTGTGACTTCTGCAGCGGCCAGTGTGCCTGACCCCGGGGCCAGTTGCTCAGGTGGCTGCTGTTGGAGCAGCTCTGCAGCCAGCCACTCAGGCGGCCCCGCAGCCAACCACACTGGCCGCTGCTGGAGCGGCCCCAGCTCTGGCAGCTGCTCTGGCGGCCCCGGGCAGCTGGCTTCAGGGACCACCTTCCAATGTGGCTTTGCCCCGGGGACCGCCTGAGCAGGGGTCCTGGGGCAGCCAGAGCAGCGGCTGGCCCTGGGGCTCCCCCACAGCAATGGCCAGAGCAGCTGCTGGCCCCCTGGACTCCCCCCTCCAGCCACTGGTGCTGTGGTCCCCCTCCCAGCAGTGCCCCCCTCCCCCAAGGTTCAGTCAGAAGTATTTCTGGTATAAGTCATGGACAGGTCACGGGCCGTGTTTTTTTGTTTCTTGCCCATGACCTGTCCATGGCTTTTACTAAAAATACCCTCATGCAAGAGAAGAGTGGGAGAAGCAGGGGGGTGGGGAGCTAGCATCTGCCTCTCTGTGCCTCCTCCTGTCTTGTGGGTGGTATTAGATGCTTTCCTGCCACTGAACTGTGGAGCAACTGCACTACCTGAGGGGTGGGAGATTCCTCCCCACACCCTGCTCAAAGTCCCCCTGTCACCTGGTGGGTTGTGCCTTAGGGGAAGGATTTTAGCCTAAGCAAATAAGGCCCAGGCCAGCACTGCAGAGAGAACCATGGAAGGGATCATGTTACAGGAGGTGCAGTCCCTTCCCCGCTCCCTGATGTGCACCCATGCTTCCCCATCATTTCAGCTGGTGCAGCCTTCTTCCCCTGAGCTGCTTGTTCCACGCTGTAGGCCAGTGCAGAGATGCTGGGGAGTGAGGATGTCCTTACCTCCTCCCAGCATCTGCTGAGGCAACTTTCACCCACAAGGGCTCTAAGAGGGAGCAGTCTGTGTGCTTCCCTGGCCCTTGCCCAAGGCATACATTGCTTTTGCCTCTCACTCCCCCACAGAAGGGCCAAGGACAGTTTAATCCGTCGCATGGGGGACATTCTTCCCTGACATACACAGAGGAAGTTGTGTGCATGTGGTGGAGGACAGAATCTGGCCAAAAAGTGTCTCTTGTTTTCTTTTGTACTTCTCTTTCTTAAGAAGCCCCCACTCACATTCACAGAGTAACTGGGGGGAAGGGGGGGGGAGAAGGGAAGCCTGACTGACTCACAGTTCTCTTTATACACGTCCATTCATCCCCAATGACCTCAATATGAGCCTTCAAAGGGCTTAAATGTTGAGCTTTATTGTAGCATTTCAATCTGCAAGGGAACAAAAGGCCAGTTCCCTCTCCAGGGCCAGTGAGTGGAGAGGATTTCTGTTTGTGAATAGGCTTTGGGAGAGGATGGGTTCTGCTGTATGCATGTGTGGGAGGGGAAAGCCCCTTATGGTGATCCGGTCTTCCCTGGGGAAGCACAGCTCTTGCCCAGATTGTCTGTCTCTCTCAACACAATGCAAAATTTCCTCCACCATCAAGGATCTGTCCCCATGAGGAAGCTATTTAACAGCAAATTGGCCTGGTAATTTTTAGTGATGACCTTGTGTTAATTACAAGTTGCCATATTAGTAAATCCCCTCTGAAGGCCAGCTGTTGTGTTGGCATTAACTCCTTGATGCAAAATCAACTGTTTGTTTACTAAATCCCAAGGCAATTTAAAAAAAAAAATGTTTTCCTTTTTTGTTTTTATTTCAGTCCAGTGAAGCCAGGTGAGACGCACACCCCCTGTTGCTTATTGTTGCCTACCCACTGGGCAGAGACTGCATTTAACAGAGGCTGGCTTCTCCTGGCTAAAAACTGGATACTTTTTATTTATTTATCATTGGATAGCACCTTGGAGCCCCAGTCTTGAACCAGGACCCCAGTATACAAGGTACTGTACAAACTCTGCCCCAAAGAGCTTACATAATTAATATTTGATAGTCACCCAGAGAGTCTTCCAAAAAGGAGGAATTATTCCAGAACAAAGTCACTTTTACTCTGGAATAGAATGTCTCAGCGTATCACCCAGAGGAGTTATACCAGACTAGCTACAGTGCAATAGTTATTTCATTGTAAGCTGTCCCAGCCAATTTCCCCATGTAGACAAGCCCTAAGGGAGAGGCTGACAGGATCTGATCCTTAATGAGGAGGGTGGGTCAGGAATCAATTTGTATTAAGCCCCCTCACCCACCGATTGTATAAATAGTCATTGAAGAGAGATTTCTGTGTCATTAGTCCTGAGCTGCTTTGGGTGCAGTGGGGATGGTGAAGGTTTTGAAACATACTCAGGACAAGCCAACAGTCAAATATCAATCTCCGGCAGGTGAGGAGGCTTTCTTGAAAGGGCACTTTGATGGGAAAAGGAGGCTGGAGCTAAAAGACTCTAACAGCACGGGTGTTACTTCCTAACTAACAGATCATATTCATTTAACATAGGGTGCTCCATCCATGGATCTCAAAGTGCCTTAGAAAGGAGGGTATCGTCTCCAGTTTATAGGTGGGGAAACTGAGTCTCAGAGAGGCCTAAATTTTACTCAGTGAGTGGATGGCTTATCCCTGAAGACTCCCCCTGTTTGGTGTCCCATTCAGTGCCTACCTCACATCTCCTCTCCCCATCACAAAGAAGCTTGTGTCAAGGATTGCAGCAAGTCCAAAGGAGAAAAGCGTTTTATCCAGATACTGATTATTTTTTTCGGTGCTTTGCCTTCCACTTCTCCCCCCTGCTGCTGCCAGAACCCTTAGGTAGAGCCACTACAGGCCTTCTATTTTACCAACCTGTGTGTCTCTCTCTCAGTTCTCAAGGAAGTTGCAGGGCACGTATATTTTTATGTGGTTCCTCCCTCCTTCCACACCCCTTTAAAAAAAAAGGTGATATGGACTTTGGGCAGGATTGTGGGGTTAAGACCCCTGTTCTTGTGAAAGTCTTGTCTAATCTTTCATGACTACAAGTGCTAAGGACCATGTCATTGTTGTTTATTTGTATTACCAAAGCACCTAGAAGCCCTTTGTGCTAGGTGCTGTACAAACACAGAACAAAAAGACAGTCCCTGCCCCAAAGAGCTTCAATTCTCCTCCCCAGCACAGTGCTCCCAGTCACCCTGCTGAGACGCTGGTTCCATAATGACCTAGAAAGAAAGGGCATACAGTCACAGATTAAGGGCAGAAGGAGCTGCCTGCTCATCCAATCTGACCTGTATGTCACAGGCTACCGCCACCACCCAAGGCCAAAATTAGCCCAAAGTAGTATAGCCTACAAAGGTCTAGACTGTTATGTGCTACAGGCAGAAAAGAGGTGGGACTAAGGTACACTAGTGCCTGAGGCCCCTGGGGTGGCAGGGAAATGATTTAGGGAGATATAGCCAGATATTCTTGGGAAGTGACCTGCAACCCATGCTGTAAAGGAAGGCAAACAACCACAAGCTCACTGCCAATCTGACTGGGGGGAAATTCCTTCCTGACCCCCCACATGGCCATCAGTCAGATCCTAGCATGTGAGCAAGAAACAGCCAGCCAAGCACCTGAGAGAGACAGAGAATGCTGGGTGCCACCTCAGAGCCCGAGCCCTGCCCATCCAATGTCCCTGGCCCTGCCCAGTGGCCATTCCTGCTGAGGAAGGATATGCCATGTAGTGATTCACCACAGCCTCATCTCGCAGCAGGGTGGATTTTTCTACTAGATCTCTCATCCAAATACTGACCTGGCCTGACACTGCTCAGCTTTGGATATGTGACTAGCTTGCTACTTGCAGTGGGATGGCTGCAAGCCATCCTTTTAGTGCATCCATATAGGATGCCTGCACATGCTGGCCTCGTTTACTGTAGCGCTTTTCCCATGTTGGTCTAGCATCGGTGCAGTTCTACCCATGGAAGCACTAGTGTAGGCAGGTTACCGGGAGATCAAGTGATATGGAAACCAGAGTGACACACACACTGGGTCAAATGCCAGCCTCCTCAACACCCCTATGACCCAGGTGAAAGCAGTGGGGTTGAATGGGTGGGATCTTGCTCTCAGTGGCTTGTATGTCTACTTTGGAGAATCAGTTCACACAATCAAAGATCACAATGTTCCTCACACAACAACTCTTCACGCACTGTTGGCAGAGTGACTGCAGCATATGAGGACCTCTTGTGCACCTGTATAGAGAACTTGTAGCTCATCCCCGCTGTAAATGCTGCAGTCTAGGATGGAGCAAACATGGGGGATGAACCCACACTTCTCAGGCTCAATGTTCAAAGTTTTAAGTTGGGTTTAAGGCCTTGTGTGAGCCCTCTGAACTAGGACAAAATTCTCCCTATATTAAAGGGTTAGGACATTAAAGTAACATAGGCATCAAGAAAAGTAGGAGAATGACATCGAAAGGGTGTGTGTGTGTATGTACTTCAATGACGTAGTTTCCTCTTTATAGGGTGATTAAGTAGTCACATTCCACTGGCCTAGGGGTAGATCTCACTTCCTGTTGCCATTATTTTCTGCAGCAAAAATATCTTCTTCTCGCTACAGACCAGTGCAAAAAATATCATGCTATTTCACAGCAGCTAAAGTAAGCCAAAGCACCAGTGCGATTTATATGACCCATCACTGAGGAGAAAAAAAAACTCTACTTGATCCAGAAATGTTTACTCCTTCTCTCCCAAAATGTGGACAGTTCTCTCCAGATTACCCCAGGCTGGAGAAGATTTAGTCCTGGGCTACTGAGACCTTTTCTATATGTAGAAATATCAGAACTTTGAGATTCTTGCTACCCTGCACAGGTAGAAAAGGGAGCTTCATATCATTGCGTAACGTGGCCATCTCAAATTAATGCTGATAATGCACCACACCATCCTATGAGCTGTAGCTCACGAAAGCTTATGCTCAAATAAATTTGTTAGTCTCTAAGGTGCCACAAGTCTTCCTTTTCTTTTTACACCATCCTATGTTATTATTAATCACGTTTATTAGAGTAGTGCTTAAGGGTCAACTGAGACTGGGGCCCTACTGTGTCAGGTACCGTACAAACACAGAATGGGGATGGGCCTTGCCCTGATGCACTTACAATCAGCTTGCAACAGTGGGGGAAGAGGTAGAACACACAAGCAGAGTGACCAATGTGATGGCAGCAAATGTCATATTAGTGCCACAACTGGGGCGGGGGGAGGGAGGAGGTTACTTAGGTTTATTGAGGTGTGTACCCCTCACAGGCAGAGAAGGGGTTAACAGGAGCCTGAACCCAATTAGGTCAGTGGGTGGCACCTGCAGGGGTGTTTGTTCACTATGACTGGTGATCCAATCCAGCTGGGGAGGCGCTGGGTGTTCATAAAGGTTGGAATGCAGGGCAGTGGGAAAAGAAGGCTAGGGAGGGAGAGGATACAGTTGAGAGGTAGTGGGGAGTTTTCTCTGATAGGCTGAAAGAAGCCTGGGGCTGGAAATGGGTCCCTCTGAGCTAGAGTCAGTGAAGCCTGGGGCTAGATGGTGGTTGTCCTGAGTCAGGAGCAAGCTGGAGGCAGTGAAGTCCAAGAGCTAGTGATAGTAAAGCCACAGGTGTGCTTGGACTGGAATTTGAGGGGCTGCAGGGAGAGAGGGGAGACCTCTGCTATCTTCCTCTTGGCACTAGAAAGTGGAGATAGTTCAATTCTGTGCCTTCCAGGTATGCTCCTGTGGCTGACCCTCACAAAAGGGGCGGAACTGTACCTCTGGGGCAAAGCTGTGGGAGGTGTTGCATATTGCGGCTGCAGGAAGGAGTTGGGGAAAGGGCCTGAGGAAAGACTAGTGGTAAGGAATACAGGGAGGATCCAGGTCCTGACACAGGGCCTTGGAATTATTTGTTGGATTTTTGTTTCTCTAGACTGGGAGAGACTTTGAAATGACCTGAGGTGTGGCAGGCCACCATGAGAGTGGAGCGACTGTCAGCACAGGCTGCTAAAGAGAAAAGAGTTGTTATGGCACACCAAGCCCTGAGGTGCCCACCAGTGGTGAGTCAATCCTGCTACAGAGGCACTAAGCAAAATGGGAAGGGATGGGGTTATAAAGGACAGGGAAGGAAGACTCAGATCTGTGGCCCCATCTCTCTCACAATCTCTTTCCCCGAGCCCTTTGACTCCCACACCTACTCATTGCTTAGCCAGTCTGTTTCCTTTTACCTTCCTGCCACCAGTTTCCACTCTGTTTCCCCTCCCTCACTTCTCCCCTTCTCCTGGCTCCCTGTCCCAAACCATTCCCTCCGCTTCCCTGCAAGCATTGCTCTTGTCCCCTCTGCATTTGAATCAGGCAGCTTCCTCCTCCATGCTGCCTGGGCCTAGCAAGGAGTCACTGAGAGTACACGAGAGAGACTCTGTGATCTCAGTTCAGATACCTGGTCCTGGCCCATACCTCAGTAGTCCAATGAAGTAATTGCAGGGAAAGTCCAGCTCAGCTGTGGGCTGGAGCATGCCCAGTATGGATAGACTCTTCAAAGATTTTAGCTGCTAAAACCGAAGTTTCTCCTGAGTATGTGCAAAGTGCAATTTTTAACGGTTTATAACTTTGCTACATTTGGGTAAACTCTAGCACAGTGGTGGGCAACCTCTAGAGCTTTGATTAGCTCTAGCAACTGTAGGCTTTGGAGCAAAGACTTTTAATTTGGCAGAGGGGTGGCTGCTGTGTCAGGGGTGTGCCTTTTGCTGTTAAAGCAGTGGCGGGCAACCTACCGCCCATCAGGGTAATCCGCTGGCGGGCCATGAGACCGTGTTTACGTTGACCGTCCGCAGGCGTGGCCGCCCGCAGCTCCCAGTGGCCGCGGTTTGCCGTTCCTGGCCAATGGGAGCTGCTGGAAGTGGTGGCCAGCACATCCCTGCTAGTCAAAGGAAAGGTGAACAGAAACTTCTAAGGTTTCAAACTTCTAATATGGTCAAAACCTTTTTCCTTAGCCTCGTTCTCTGAAAGAGCTGAACATTTTGGCTGAAACTTTCCAAAACATTTCAGCCTGAAGTAGACACCTAGTATGGGAAACTTCAGTCCAAATGGTTAAAGTTTCTAAGCAATGGAAAACCAGGCCTTACAATGGGATAATAACCTTAATAATCAGAGGTGCTGCCACCTCTTACTAATGATATATGTGAGATAGTGAATATAACAGGTGATATTTGAATACGCGTGTCTACCTATACGCACAGCTATGGCCTGCTCCTGCTAAGGGATTCATCTTCACACCCACTTGAAGTTCCATTGTCTTCACTGAGACTCTGCACAGGCATCAGGGCCCTTTGCAGTAATGGAGTCTCAATTATGATCGATCAAATGCTCTCAAAATGCAAATGTGTATGAGCCAGAAAATGGAAAAAAGTTACTCTTCTAATAGTAATAACTCTCTCACATTGCACATGTAACTGGAGGAATTCTTCCCCAGCACAGCCCATGTACACTAGTGCAGTAGTATAGGGGCCAGAAACGCCTCAGGCAGCTAGGAGAGAATTTCCTCTGTGTGAGCACTGCACAGGGCTGCTGCAGTCAGGTCTACACAGGCTCCTTTGTAAGCCCTGTCATAGGGGCAGGGAGGAGAGTTCTCCTAGTACGTTCTGCTACACGATTGGTGGCAGTTCTAGCTTGTGGTGTGACCCCCTTGTTGCCCAGGCATGGCTGCTGTAACTTAGAGCCACCCTTGAGGCTGCTCTAAATCGTGTCGGGGCTGTACCAGCACCCAACAAAGGGTTCAAAGGTGTCTTAAGGACACCATTGCCCCACCTACCCATGGGCTGTCTGTGCTGCACCTCCAGGGGCAAAGCACATAACTTGCCAAGAACATTTATATTTACTAGTGTGACTATTAAATGTCAACCTTCAAAAATAGTTACTGAGGAAAAACTACTTATTGTCTGACCTTTGTGTAAATTAGTTGCATCTGTGCATGTTGCATTCAGTTGCCTTTTTTGTTGACTTGGATATTTAAAAGAGGGGGAAAATGAAACAGATTTAAAGTCAAATTTGTGCAGGTTAGGTTAAAAAGTTTGTACTGTAGGCCTGGATATGCCTCTTATTGTTAACCTGGCTGCATATTATGTACTTTAGCCTCACCCACACAGGGAAGGCTAACCTATGTGATGCCTGACTGTATTTCAGTCTTGCTAGCTCCTGTGATTTCTTTGAGTCACAGGATTTTGGCTGGGGCTAGAGCTAGTCTTGCAATGAAGTTAGAAGCTCCAGCCTGCTAGTTAATTGCCTAACAGAGGGTTTCAGGCTACGTTCTCCAGGCTACTTTCACCACTTCCCTGCCTCTAGAGGAAGAGCTGTCAATCATGGTTGCTGCAGGAAGCAGGTTGAGCTCTTCTCCTTCCTCCTGCAGCTGACACTCCTCTCTCAGAAGGGGAAGAGGGGAGGAGATTGTAGAAAGAGTCCAGTGGCTCTGCTCCCGCTTTAGCTCCCTCCTCCCTGCAATACCCAGCCTAGGAAGGGAGAGAAGAGGATGCTGTGACAACACTCCCAGACTTGGGAGGGTGCATGTGTGTGGTGAAGAAAGGCAGATGAGGGAGCTGAATTTATGTGGGGGTCTAGGGAACAGGTGTTGGGGGGACAGCACAGAATTAATTAATTTGAATGTTGAGGTTTGGGGCGAAGCTGCAAGCTCTGCACCATCAGGCAGTCAGCAAGAGCTCCTGCAAGAGTGAGGCCAAAAATCACCAAACTCGGATTTGGGAGAGCTGATAACATTAATTGACATTCACTGGGCAGTGGCTGTTCAAAAACCAAGACACACCAAACTATCACAATATATATATCTTTCTTAAAAATGCCTTTTTTGTGTTTTGTTGGTTTTGGTCTGGCTCATGACTTTGGGGCTTGGCAATATTGTATCAACCCTGGTTTATGGTGTAGATTGGGTAACACAGTTCTCAGCCCATTTTAGCACTTGGTATTGCCAGTACCGGGGTTATCATGGCGCTGGGCCCAGAGTCTGAAGGGGCCCCGGCCAGCCCGATCCCCCAGCTGGCTGAGCTGGCCAGGAAAACTGCCCCTGCCACTACTCCACCCCTGCCCGGCCTCTTCCTACCCCAGCCCTGCCTGCACTCCACCCCTTCCCCTGAGCAATGTCCTGGGGAACTGCAGCAGGGGTCGGGCCTGCACACACCGGGCAGTGGAAAGCAGAGCAACCCAGCCCCAGCCCACTCTGCACTGCCAGTGAGTGATGGGGGGCGTTTCCCCCTCCCCCCCGAGTCCCAAGGCAGAGAGCAGGGCAGAGTGGAGTGGGCTGGGGCCGGGTCGCTCCACTTCCCGTCGCCCCGTGAGTGCGGGGTCGAGCCCACCCTGCAATGACCGGGTGGGGGGAAGTGGAGCGAACTGGCCCCAGCCTGCTCCACTCCAGCTGGCTCGTGCTGGGGGGTGGTTTTCCCTCCTGCCCCCCAAGCCTGGGGAGGAGAAGGAGCGGTGGGGAAGGGGCACAGGATGGGGACGAGAAGGGGATGGGGGAACTGGGAGCAGGGGGAAAGAGGCAGTGGGGATGATGGGGGAAGAGAAGGGGATGTGGGAAGCCGGGCCTAGCATGTGGATCCCCTTGGCAGCAGTTGGGACTCCCCTGTTAAGGAGGCCCATCAAACCCTCACCCTTACAAGCCCCACCTCCCCTGCATCTGTACCACCATGATGAGCTTCCCAGTGAGCCCTACCCAAATGAACCCCACCTCTCCTGCACCCAGACTTCCCCCTCCCCCCGCTGAGCTCCAACCACTTTCACTTGGTCGTCCCTGCAGCCTCCCATTGTCCCTGCACCTGGAACCTCCCTCTGCATCCAGCTCCCCTACTAAGCTGCCTGCACCCAGACTGCCCCACACAGAACCCTCTTACCCCCATCAGGATCCCCACACACTAAGTCCCTCTGTTCTTGATCCTGCTGCCAGGCTGAGCCTCCCTGCCCACATCTGGTGTGCTTGGTGCAAAAGGGGGCCAGACCCCAGGGTGTTTCAGTGGCAGGCATGGCCCTTGTGCTGTGTCAGGGTCAGGTTCAGCCTCACTGCCAAGTCCCTGTCCTAGGCGGCTGGGGGAGGCTGCAGGGTAGTCTCCCACCTCCATGCAGCCAGTGGCCTGTGCTCCCCACTGCCATGGTGGAGCTTCCACATTTATTTATTGTAAAAGAAAAAAATTGCAGAATTTTAAAATATTAGGCACTGAATTTGATGCAGAATTCCCTCAGGAATATGGGGCGCTGTACAGCTGTGATGGTGGGACTGTGTAGGGGGTGCTGGACAGTAGGGGATCTGTGGGTGGAGGAGCTGGACGGGGGTATGGTGTGCAGGGTGCTGTGCAGTTGTGGTGGGAGGTCAGTGGGAAGGGTCTCTGGGCATGGGGTGCTGGGCATAGTGGGTCCAGGGACATTGGGCATAGAGATCTGTGGGGGAGTCTCTGGGCGAGGGGGTGCTGGGCATAGGGATCTGTGGGGGAAGTCTCTGGGCTAGGGGGCACTGGGCATAGGGATCTGTGGGGGAAATATCTGGGGGAGGGGGTGCTGGGCATAAGGGCAGGGCACTGGGCAGGGGGGCTGTGTGGAAGGGGCACACTGGCAGCGCAGGGCTGGGCGGGCCAGTGTGTGTCTAGCAGTTGTGGGTGTGTAAACAGTGCCCTTGTGCTGGGCTGAGTGGGGCCACTCCTGCTGTGCTGTGCCTCATTGCCCCCAACTGGCCCCTCGCTCTGCAGACCGCCCCCCATTACATGCCCTATTTCCCCAGTGGGGGCCCACAAATATGTTTGGTGCTGGGCATACAAAAAGTTAATCCAGCCCTGGGTATTGCCAATTCCAAGTGCTGAAACATCATGAGATAATCTCATGATTTCAGACAATTTTTTAAAATTTGGGTTCTTTATTTGTCTACTGGCTTTTGAGTCTTTAGGGTTTGAGTCTTCTAGCTCTTCTTCTGCAATCATGAAGACCAGAAATGTGTGGGTTTTTTTTTAAATAGCTGAAGGTCTCAAATAACACAACTCCAGGAGCTGGGGCTTTAATAAAAACACCAAATCTATGCCACATGATAAAACTGAGAGTTGGCAACACTATCAGACAGGATTTCAGTGTAACTGCCTTTTGAAAAAGGTCTCTGGAAAAAATCCCCTCAAAAACTAAGTAGCTGTCAAGCCAATTTCTATATAAATGGATAATTGAGGTTTTCAATTTCCATGGAAAATGAAAAAGCTGCTTTGTTGGTTTGAAGATTGTATTAAGTCATTTAAACACTGACACATGCTTCCTAGCCTAATAAAGCAGCACTGCCTAGAATTCCTTTAAGTGTAAACGTCACATCTGTTGAACACGTCAAAAATCCATTTGTGGAAGTGACTTTATTTTGTTTCATTTAAGCAGAGTGACTTCAACCTGAGCCACCTGTAACCATTCTGTCTACAACCCTGTTAAACAATGTATCATCTTTAAACTTAAGGCTGGCTTCCTCATTTGCCACTAAATAACAGGCTCAGCAGAGAAATCTATGACAATAGGAGAGGATACCCAACTATGTTCTCACCCTGAGAGTTGGCTGCTTGGGATACATGAGTGACACAATGGGAGTAAACTCCCACTGCCTCCACCCAGGTTATGAAGGTTGTGTGGATAAATGGAGCACTTCATATTTAATACACCCAGAGAATGATTCATTTAAAGTACCAGACTAAACTCCATTTAAAAAGCTCTTGGGAAACTGCATTGGCCCTGCAGCTTGCACAATCCAAGCCGAAGGGTAAGAGAGGTTAGGAGACTTATTTCTTACCAGCACAGTTGGTGCAGAACGTCAGCTGATTCATGGAACTATGGGCTGGGACCATGCTTGAGGCCTGATTCTGTCACCTATACTCACTTTGAAGTGTAGTATAATCCACAAGGAACCCTACTGAAATAAATGGAGTCAATTCTCTGTTTCACTAAAGCCCCGTTATACTGTGCTAGTGACATAAAGGGGATGGGAACGGACCCTGTGAAATACCCCTTGATGCAGGGGGCTCCTCCATTGGTGTGGAGGTGTGGGACAGGCCCCATGTCAGCTCTGTTCCCGGTCCTGTCAGGGGTTGGGTGGGAGGGGGCTGGTGTGTTGGGGAAGAATGGAGGGGTAGAAAGAGTGTGTGTGACTCTGTGTCACAGCATTTTCTGCTTCCTAGAACCCACAGGGGATCATGGGAAGAGGAGCATAAGCTGAAACAGCCCTGAGATTGCTCTAATGTATGCTGGAGGGAGGACAGGAAGGTCTCCTGCTGCTTCAGAATATGGTGAATGTGATAATGGTTTAAAGCCATGTTTGTCCTGTGTTCCTGCAATCAGCACGGGAACAGAGGAACTCTGGGTTGGAACTAATATGACTACTTGTGGAGTAAGATACTACTTACCATGAGTAAAGATGGCAGAACTGGCAACCTGGAGAGGTGCTTCCAAGCATCAGATTGTGTCTCTGAGATTAAAATGTGGCCTGGCCCCTGAGAGTTAGGGCAGGGGGAAAGAATTGTTGTCTCTATAGACCACATGTTGTCCAGGAAAGAGACCATCAAAACATTTTTGACAGCTTTGTTTCAATGTAGATTTGCATTGGTACTGACAAAAGCAAAATCAGGACATTAGCATAGTTCCTTGAAGAGTTCAGGCAATCATTGATGCTAAATGGCGTGACAAAGCATAAGTGACAATTAGGCCTTGAATCAAAAGTGCTTGCTGTTTGGTAGGTCAAATGACTGCCACGCTTCCTAAAGCTATGTGAAATATAACAGTGGTGTATCTGTAATATGGAGACCTTTGGCCAAGTCAGTGTTGATGCCTGAATTGTTTTTTTCCCTCTGCTTCTCAGACTATTTGGAATGAGGAACCAGAGATATACAAAAGTCTTTATTTTACAGATAATTCTCCCTTGATGTTCATCAAAGCTTTTAGTGTTGAATGCAGTGAAAGAACCAGGCCATTTTTTGGTACATATAAAAAAACCCCCTTGACTTGGGGTTTTATGTGCTCCATCGGTTGTCGTCAAGTCAAAACTAGATCATATGTCTAGTATTCAACTTGAAACCTAGTCAATTTCAAAGTCTAACTTAAAAGCACTTTATGGGCCTACCTTCCCTATTTTAATTTCCGCCTACCAATTTTTGTGGTTTTACAAACATGTTCTCTGATTTTTCCCCCCCAAGTTCCTCTCCATAACTAATGCTGGTGGCACAGACAGTGTAGTCGAATCTCCCAGAACTGCTGGTGTTTTGTCACTGTGCTTGGATGAAGGCTAGATATCAGAGTGGCTAAAAAGCCCATCACTGCTTATGCTCCATGCTCCCACCAATCCCTAGTACCAATGAGACTGCCCCAGTGCTATAGGAAGAGTGGGAGAATTTCAGACAATCCTAAGCATACAGTAGGCCACAGAGGATTTAAAATACTTTGAATTTACACAGCACCTTCTGCCCAAATCTCTCAAAGCATTTCACTAATATTTATTAAGTTTCACAACATCCTTAGGAACAGCTAAGGATCATCTCCCTGTTGTACAGATGGGAAACTGAGGCAGCGAGGTTAAGTCCAAATATTCAAAAGAACCCACAGATTTAGGTGCTTTCCTTTTTTTAAAAAAAAACCAAACACCAAGGAGCCTGATTCTAATCTCACACAGGTGTAAATGAAAAGGTAGTGGAGTGAATCTGGTGTTTGAGAGATCAGAATTGAGTCCAAGAGAAATACAAAAAAACTGAGACACACAACATCAGAACCCACTTTTGAAAAGCTGCTGGTGACTTGCCTAGTGTCAATTTCAAAACTGGGATTAGAACCCCAATCTCTTCACTCCTAATCTAGGATTTTAACCAGTAGGCCATGCACATATCAAGGATCCATTCATTTCATGTTGGTCTGTTGCCACTCAGTTTCACTTTGAATGTTGGGTGTCACAGATCTCTAAAACTAACAGCAAATTGCAGCTGCTTGAATTCTGTATAGTTTTGACCAAAAGCCACTTGCAGAGAGTCTCCTCAAATCTCTTACTTTTTGGTGTGCTTGGGTGGGGAATCCAGTGGCCTGCAACCCCCAGGCCTCCGATGGTTTGCAGGAGCCAATGGGCAGCTAGTTGACTTTAACCCTCCCAATGTCTTTGAGGGACGGGGTCACATATGTCCAACTCCTACAGTCCTGAGTGAGGCCAGCGAAGTCATCTTGTTCCCCCAGTCCAAATACATCATCTGCTGGAGTTGGGGGCTGCACATTCCAACACCAACTCTTAATTCAGTAGAAGTGGGGTTTGGCCCAAAGGCTGGCTTCCACTATGGGACAGTAGTCCTCTTCTCCTGGGTGTCTCAGGAGGTTTTACATCATCCTAAGTGATACTCTTGTCTGTCCCCTCAGTGCCACAAGGTTCAGTGCTACAAAAGCTAAAATCTTCAAAAGCATTTTAGAGCTTAAGTCCCACTTTCCAAAGTGAATTAGGCACCTTTGAAACCTGAGATTGAGGCTCTTAAATCTCTTAGATGCACGGAAAGTATTATCTACAGTCCCAGCAGTAGCCACTCTGTGGGCCAGTGCTGCAGCAGCTGATTCCTCCTTTGCCTCTGTTACAGATTTTAAATTCCGATTCCTCTTTAATACAGCTGCTGGCTGATGTCTGTAGGCTGGACTCTTTTGTTAGGAGATGGATTGTGAGGAAGATAGTGTTGCGTCACTGATCCCTGAGCTGAACACCAGTCTATTGAAAACATTGCCACTTACTGAGGTTTTTTCCTTTCAGATGTTTTTGGTACTGGCCTTGCCCCATAATCTCTGAGTGCCCTATGCATTGGGGATTTATGGATGAGGGGTTGCCTTGCTATTCTAGGCCCTCTTTATTATTGGTGCAGTTGTTATAAATCAGATGATATAAATAGTAGCCACCCCGTACATGCTGCTGAACAAAATAACCAGGCCTCTGCTACTGTTGTATGTTCATGTGTCTCCTAATGGTGAGGGATCTCTGGCTTTTAAAATAAACCATGATGATAAACAAATAATTCCCATTGCCCAGAGAGATGGAATATTATTTGTATTAGGATAGTGGCCAAAGGCCCCAATCAGGATCAAGGCTCCACTGCAGGATGCTGCGTAAACATACAGGAAGAGATGGTCCCTTTCCCAAAGAGCTAATACTCGTGGAATTTTTGCCAAAGGCCACATCCATCCTCTATAAAAGCCTCTCCCTCAATTCCGCTACTACTCTGCCAGCCTCACTCATAACTTACACATATAGCCAGACTGTACCCGCTGGGCCCAGGCCCTGCTTGGGGGCTGCAAGGAGAAGCACCGTGACAGAAGGAGCTAGTGTGCTTCCTTGGAAGGGTGCTACATGTCAGCAAGATCTGCTGAAAGACGAGTGTCAGGTCCTGCCTCCCCTGGGCTTGTCTGTGTTGGTTCCTGCACGGGGGCATAAAGGGAGAAAGCTCCTTGCACAGCCGCGATTCAGATTCAGCCCATAATGATTAAGGGCCAGATTGACTGCTGGCATTCGCGCGTGAAACTCCCATCCACTTCAGTGGAGCAGCACTCACATTGGTGGTGATTGTGGCCCCAAGTGCATAGAGAGTTACAAAACATCCTGTGTTGTGTGTGTGTCTCTGTAAGCAGAATTCTGGGTTGCCAACTCTCACAATTGTGTCACAAGTCTTGTGATGTTTGGTGTTTTTCTTAAAGCCCAGCTCCTGGAATCATGTTATAACCTGAGAATTTCAGCTTTCAGTTGAAAATAAATGTAAGTTTCTAGACCTCCTGGTTGTGGAGAAAAATAGGAAAATGTGACCCCTAAATGCTCCAGCACCAGGTGACAAATCAAAATAACCCAACATTTATTATTTTAAACATTTCACAATATTTAAGACGCTCTCAGGATTTTTTTTTTTTTTGTAGCTCATGCTATTTGAATGCCGGGGGTTGGCAAAACTGTGATCAGCTAAACACAGCCCTTCTGTGTGGAGACCAAACCACAAATAGCAGGATGGCTAGCCGCATGGCATCACGTGAGGTAGGCTCATCCAATCAAGGACCCAGAAGATCTGCCATGTAATAAACATCATGTGACTTTTCACAACAAACTTCTATCGAACCCAAAATGAACCAGCAACACTTGGGCTTCAATAGAGTCACACCTACCTAGAGAGGGTTTTGGTTCTGGCTTTGTTGAAGGGTTTGCAGGCCTGGAAAAAAAAAAAGTCTGAAGGAAACCCAGCTAGTTCAGTTTTTGAGTGTAAATCTGAAATCAGGTAGAGGTTTGGTTTCACAATGAAGGTTTTACACTGCCCTTGTTCCTATAGTCAAAGCTGAGATATTTCCAGTCTAAATAATTGCTTCTAAAAGAAGGGTTTGATTAATGAGCCAATTATCCTTTGGATGGCTGGGCATTTCAGTTATGCCATACTGTTTTTGCATCACCCTGTCTACTGAAGCGGGGTGGGTAGGTACCTAAGTGGTGCCAAAGAGCAAAAATAGCTATGCTGCTCACACACTGACTTTCTGTTAATGGACCATCCTGTAAACAGAAGCATTAGGATTTCATACAAACCTGCCACTTCCACCACATCAGCAGCCAAGCTCTGCTGCACTGAAGAAGGAATTTTTTTTTTAAATGCAGTTGCACTCCATTGAAGCTACAATCATATTTTCCACTAACCACAGATCTGAAACTGCTGACATGTCTGTTTTAAATAAAACTGGGAGGAGAACTGATGTAATCCTCTCTGGGTTATGTGTGCATGTAGGGGTTTGGGGTTTTTTGTCTTCTGCATTTTTAAACCCTCAATTTCCCCCTGACTCCTGCAGACTCACTTTTTGTTTGTTTAAATTCTTTCCTGATCACAAATCACTGGGGAAACTGAATAGCTATTGCAGCAAACAAGAGCCTATAATGTCAAGTGGAATAGACAATGGATTTCTTTAAAGTCCTTAAAGGAACAGAATGTTATAGTGGCCTGGCCTACTTTTAATGTTTTCTTTTTCAGCCATTTATTTCTTTCTTCTTAGGAATTTTGGTTAGTTTAAAATGATGGTAGCACAGATCAAATGTAGTTAATGTGTATGTTGCTTTGGTTGCGTGTTTGACTGGAACATCTCTTATTTTGTCAGCAAGATCATGAAAGGTTTTTGAAAGACGTATTTAAGTTGTATTTTAATAAACTGCAGCACGTCTAGTTCTGGAAGGATAAGTGAAATCTGTTCTACTTTTTCTACTGTTGCCTGGGATGATTAGAATGGTTCAGTTTTTTGCTTATATAATGGCCTGTTTGGGAATGCTTACATTGGATTTCTGTCTATTTAACATGGGGTGGCCCACATTCTTTTTTTAAAATGACAGACAAATATTATCAGAGGCCTTCTGTACTAATTAGGGCTCCAATCAAGAAATGAGTGCTGCAAGAGTGCCAGGGCCTGCTGGCATAGAACTCATTGTGAGAGCGGGCCCGACCACGTATAGTTAATGATGTTTATATAGCACCTTCCATGTATCTCAAAGACCTTTACAAACACTAGGGGCTGGCAGAACTCCACCCTGGCCCACTGGCCCGAGTACCAGCCCGCGGCCCAGGGCTGCTGGCTTCAGGGGACAGGGGGAGTGAGGGCGGGGCCAAAGCCTGGGTTAGGGCAGGCTTAGCCTCCCCTGGCCTACGATACCTGCCGCCCATGCAACCTGGCATGCAGAGTTGCAGCACCACTCGGGTTTGGCCTGGCCACCCTACACACTGTGTTGCAACTCCCAGAGTGGGCTCAGTCCTGTGGGACAGGTGCTGCTGCTGTGGGGTGAGTGTGGGGAGGGCTTGCTCTTTAACACTGCCACCCCCCGGCCTCCTCTCAGTGGTAATATTTTTGGACGGATTGAGGGGGCCTCAGTTGCAGATTTTGCCCTGGGCCCCCAAAAACTTCTGTGTGGTCCTGTGGGCTTCTATTTAACTTAGGCTGAAAATGGGACTTAGGTTCCTAAGCCCTGGTCTACACTGGGCGGGGGGGATCGATCTAAGTTATGCAACTTCAGCGACGTGAATAATGTAGCTGAAGTCGACGTACTTCGATCGACTTACCATGGTGTCTTCACCGCAGTGAGTCAACTGCTGCTGCTCCCCTGTTGACTCCGCCTGCGCCTCTCGCGGTGGTGGAGTACAGGAGTCGACGGGAGAGCGCTTGGGGATCGATTTATTGCGTCTGGATAAATCGACCCCCCCCGCTGGATCGATCGCTGGCTGCTGATCCAGCGGGTAGTGTAGACATACCCTAAGTCATGTAGGTGCTTCGGAAAATTTTACCCTAAGTCCCACAACACCCATATAAGACTGTAAGGATAAGATAATTATTATTCCCATTTTGAAAATGGGGAACCTGGGGCACAGAGTTTACTTGCCCAGTTAGCATGAGGAAGTGACAGAGCTGGGAACGGAAGCCAGAATCACTAATTCCCAGTGTGATGTTTTCACCAGTAGGCAAAACTCTCGGTCCTGACCACCCATGAAAACAATTCAGCAATAGCTTTGTGATCTTTCTGCTGCAGTTGAGGTTGATGTATCCATGGAAAAGAAGAGGTCACCAGAAGAGGGAAACATTTTGGACTGTATAGGTCAAACTCACAAGATTTAGGTATAACACTTTGTGTTGCAAATACTCAGTTCCCCTCCCCACTGCAAAGCTCTCTTGTTTGTGGTTTTAGCAGAAATATACAACTAGCTAGGTCTTTCTGTACATTTTATATCACTGACTGAGAGTTAATATTGGCAGATACATATAGGAAAAATTGAAACACTAAGCTTCGTTTCCTTGTCTCCTGCTTAGGATTGCTCTCCATTACAAGAGAGACTGTGCTAAGAACCCATTTTAAAACAAACCATGTTTAATTGTTTCATCTAGGATAGTTTGCCTTCTCCACACTAGGTGAAAATCCAGACTGGTAGAAACCATTTTTTAAACTTAAAAAAAAAAAATAAACCTAACAAAACTGCAAAAGCTTTCCTAGCATAGTCATCTATTTTTGTCTAATTTTTTGATGGGAAGTCGTATAAATATTGGAAGTTATTCATAAAAAATAGAGAGGAAAAAGGTCTTTATGTGGCAGATGTAGCATTGCAACTGTTTTTAATGTACTGCATCTTCTAAGATAAATATGGGGCCCATTCCCTGTGAGTTAGTCCTAACTGGCAGCTGCTGGTAGGTAAGTAGCATACACTGTGTTTTCTCTCCCTCTCTCATGGAGACTTTGTATTTGTTCCTTCTTTCTTCTTTTTTTAATCTAAAAATACATTCTTTTCATTCTGAGTAAATTTTGTTACTTTTATTGGAGGGCAGAGGAAACTAATGCTATTAGGTCATCTTTTTCCCACTCCTCGCTGAGTTAATGCAGGATTGTTCGCTATAGGCTGTCCTGTCAACTTCTTGATAACACACCAATATTTCTGGGGCCAATAAAAAATCAACCTGTGTGTGTGCCTCTGCAATCAGAGGAAGAGAACATTTTGGCTTTACCTTTTGACTTGGTTGACAGACTCACAGACCAGCCTGCTTGCCATCAGATGAATTTCTTGTCATTGTGTTTTAACTACCTTACATTTTTACCTTTTTTACTTTAAGATCAAATGTTGGGGATGTGTGTGGGGAGGGCTGAGGAAGCTGCCAAGCTATGTTTTAGTTTTTAGCCCTTAACTCACTCTCTTACTATTAAGGGAGGCAAATGGATCCAGCCCACAGGAACTGTGAGTGAGAGGCTGGCAAACAAAAGTGAGTCTATCTTCATACATTTCATAGCACTTAAGCTTTATTGTTTGTCAAAGTAAACAAGGATTAACACTGCCATGGTTGGTTACTGATGTGGAGTGAAGGTCTGGGAGAGAATTCCCCTGCTTTCTGGGGAAGGTGGAACAGGCTTGTCCCAGACTCACCCAAGGTGCTTCAAAAAGCTCTGTGTTAGACCAAGAGAGCTTGTTTTCGTAGAGCATGTTAAACTGTCCCAAGCTTCCAATAGCAGCACAACAAGCTGCCATGTAGGCAATTCAAAACTGGGACCACAAGTGTATGGAACAGCTCCAAACGCTGCAGTGTCGTCACTGTTCAAAACTCCATCGTGTGCAATTTATACTAACGTTTTTCACTTCTCAGGGTGCTTTTCAAGTCTTAGACCTCACATCATCCCCCCGTCAGTTAGTGAAGTACTGTGTAATTTAGGCAGAGTGAATGCTAAATTATCAATTATTCCCATTTTATAGCTGGGGAACAGAAAGAAGTGAAGTGACTTATCCAGGATTACACAGCTAGTCAGTGACACCTGGGAGTAAAAGCCAGGAGCCCTGAGTGCAATTCCGTGACTCTATCCACTAGACGACAGTTCATCTCTAGAATACTGTAGTATCTTTTTACAAGGGCAGGTCCTGGAGGGGCAGGAATGGAGGTGTAAAGATATATAACTTGGGCAAAGGGGGAAGAGAGAGCACCATATCCATCTGCAATGACCCCTTTGACTCAGGAAGCAATATTGACAGATTTGGGCAATGAAGAGACATTGAGGGTTGGGAGGAATAAATGCACAAAATCAGGGGCTGCCTTTCTTATGTGACTGGTAAAGGCTAGCAGGAAGAGTTGCTTTCTTCTAACACTGAACAAGGATTTTTGTTAGAATAAGGGAAACAGTATTATCCCTAAAGCTGCTCTGCTTCAGGGCAGAGATCCTGTCTGATTTCTGCTACATTTTTAGAGAGAGAGAATACATGTTCTGACAGCCTTTTGGGCCTCTGAGAGGGGTATGGGTGAACCTCTGGCGTATCCTCCCCAGGGGAAACTAAATTAAACTGTTCATTTGAACAATGCAAGGTTCTAGTTGTACTACACAAGCACGGATAGTGGGGTCATGGGATGGTATTTAAAACACACGAGCTTCAGGCATAGCATGCCTCTTTTAAATAAGCCAAAATAAATCAGCACGAATAAACAAACACAAGTAGAAGGATATTGAGCTATGAGCCATGCAACGAATAATAATGTGTCGTCTTATACAGTGGAGTCCACTTAGAGCAGATATGTTGGTAAGGGACCACAAAGGACACGTGCACATTTTCTATAACGAAGCAGATCCCATTTGGTAAATATTTTCCTTATGCTACTGTTCAGAAACCAGTTATTCCGCAGATACGTTCTGGTATTTTATAAGCACTACTTGTGCTCAGGGGAGGAGAGGGTCTTGATGAGATGAAGGAGCTTCTGAGCTCCAATTTCCTGCAAAATAATTCTCGACAATCTCTGTAAACTTTGTTTAGTTTAAACAAATACCGTGAAAGACAAAGAGATCACATTTTCTTTGCAATCCTCCCAATAAGAACTGGCTGGGTTCGGAGTGTCTAGGCCCTATTTACAGCCATGCCAGCAGATTTATGCTTTCCCAGTGGCCCTCAGCAGTGAATTTTCCTTAAAAGGGTGCGAGTCCCACTGCAAACTGAATTTAAACCAAAAAAAAAGTGACTGGTAGGATTTTAAATTCTTGTTCATCTGTAAAATAGACTGAGCATCTGATTCTGTTCTGACACCACTAAATCAGGAGTAATGCTAATTAAATCAATGGATATTAACTGGTGTGGGATCGGAATTGGGGTGGTCAGTTGCCAATAAGATCATGATGATTCATAAAATCTGACATTAATATAACATCTTCTATAAGCTCTTTGAAAAAACAATTCTCCTACTGTAACTGTACACAATCTGAGTTAGGTGTTTATATCTAGACCCATTAGGTAGAAGTCAATGAGCGATTTACATCTATAAGGTTGCAGGACTGGACCCATATATAAAAGCTACCTGTACCTTTATTCCTATGCTGCAGGATCAGGCCATATGGTAATTGTACTTCAGTTCATCTACCATTTAAATGCAGCTGTGTCTGGAGTGGAATATTGAATCTCTTCAGCAGCACACAGCAATTCTATACAAGTAGTGGGTACAAGGGCCTTAGTGTAAATGAAAATTGAGTCTGACATGCTCTAGGTGTCCTAGATAGTACATATAAATTACTACCTGTCTACTAGTAACCCTCACAAGCTCTTTTTCTTCATGGAGTCCCTCCAGACTTACATTTTTCTCAGCTAACCCAGTGAATCCCAAAGGCTGTAAATTGGAGACATCTCAGGGAGGATTGGAGAATACAGAAAACATAAATATCAATCTTTAATCGTGGACAACAGCAAAGCAGCAAAGAGGAGAGAGGTTCTTGAACCCACGTCTGTGTTCCATGGATTTACCATGAATGGGCTTAAACTGCAAAATTTGAATCAGGGTGCAGATTTCAAGCACCCCAAAGTTCAGAGTTGTATGTATTTGAATTTTGCTTGTGGGCTATCTCCAATTTAAGCTCCAGGAGCGCATCTGCTAGCAATGTGCTAACTAAGGACCTGCCAGCATTCAGAACTCCTTTGCCGAAATTAACTCTGGACCATAACACTAGCAAACAATCAGCCCAAAGCACATTTTTACCTATACATTTTAAAGAAGAGACTCCACTTGGCTGTTTGAATGTAATTTTTTTTTAAACAAGTCACTTTATTGGATGTAAGGTGTTACAAACACAAAGAAACAAAGGTGTGATTTTTGGTACAGAATGACATTATCCAACAGCAGGCAAGGGGGGTGGGGTGGGGGGCAAGGCACTAAATGAATACAGCTTTCCCAGCTTCTGGTGCTTTTCTGTGCTTCTGCAACTTAAAGGGAAACTGAAAATCACATTCTTGTGTGCACTCACTCTTTGTTTATAATGACCCCTTGGAAACTTGAAGGTAAATCAAGTCCCTTTGTTCACTGAATTTTGCAGGTTATTACACAATTATGAGGGCTAGGCTTCAGGCATTTTTCTTTAAAACAACAAAACCAAAACTGCAAATTGTTGAGATTTAAAATGTAGCTGTGTTATGCCTGTACAGTGACTCTACTTAAGGGCCCGATTCTCCACTGTCCTGCACTTTATGTAGTCATTTACACCAGAGCAAAAGTGGCTGTAAAATGCTAGTAAATCAGAATAGTAGCATTTTACACCTGTCTTGTACTGGTGTAAATGACACAGAAATGAGCTATGGATCCCGTTGGGAATTGTGGAGCTGTACACCCTATTGCACATTGTCAAAGGAGGCACATTTAATGTCCTTGATAAATACGCATGTGTCTTGTTCCTGAAATGTCCATCGGCTTTTCAAATTGAAGCCTGCAAAGTGCAGTGAGCCTAATTTTGCTGGACAATGTGCTAGATCTGGACATGTCTATGCAAGCTGCACTGTCCTTCTGTTTTGCCCACAGAGCAGGGAGGGTATTTAAAGAGAACAAGATTCTTGCCAATTTCAGTATGTTACTCACTCCCAGGGAGGAGGAGGGAGAGTGCAACACACTTGTCTGCCAACCAAAGCAAAGTGAGTAGGTCTAATATTAGGACTATCAACCTTGACAGTGTTCTTGATCTATTGTACTTCAGTACTGCAAGCAGTTCCATGTATGTAATGTCATATACTGCGGCATGTGCTTGCTGCAATACCAGCCTCTGTGTCACAGAAGATGGCTTAATGACAGACTCTCAGACTTTGCTGCAAATGTTATAGGGTTTTGTTTCATTTATTTGTCAGGCCCTCCAAGTAATTTGAGCATCCTTGTGCATTTTTCATGTGGAGTTCTATCCAAAGACACAGGAAACAGTTAATTAGCCTTTTTTGCAGTATCTGATTTAATTTATTTTCAGTTGCAAGGTGAATTACTTTGCATCATTCTATGCTCCTCTGCTGCTGAGTAAAATAGCTTCAAACATGGCAGTTAAAATGGACTTGGCCTGATTTATGGGAGCTGTGCTTTCAACTGCCAGCTTCCGCGGTAGAACCACCACTCTGCCATCTAGCTGCAGTCTCTGCTTTGGACTCTTCCTGTAGCTTTGATGGTAGAGTTCCCTGGGAGCAAATTAGTTGTTGGCAGTCTCTGTTTTAGAGCTGGATTCACTGCTTGGGTATTGGATTCCCAAGAAGTGGAAATCCACCCGCAGTGGGTGCTGCAAACCATGCTCAGAGAGGGGGACTGCACCCGGTTGGTGAAGCCCAGAAAGTGGATGGGGCCACTCAGGGACAGGTTTGGGCTCTGGGACCTCTGGATGATTTGCTGAATCAGTACATCTCTCAGGGGCCTCTGGGTGCTACTGCAATATAAATAGTAATGCAGGAGCTACCAGCTATTCGGATGCTCCCTCTGCTGGCTCACAGTCCATTTAAAAACATTCCCATAGCGGGGCTCATTTTCACATGGATGCATAAAGAAGAAAGGAAACAAGAAGGGTCATGTTAATTTGAAGTGTCAGCAATAAACAAAAGGAGGGAAAGTACCACTCTGATTTCTAATGGAAAAAGGCCAATATCTATAAGGAAAAGATTATTACAAGTGATGTGGGAAAAGTAAAATCAAACTCTCTCTATACTATATATACATACACACACACATACATACATTTATTCTGAGCTTCACATTTTTCACTGGAAGCTGCTTGGGCTGATTTTGGAAATGTTACATGAAGAGAAAAAACTACCAGTCATTCACGATTTATCTAGAAAAATAAGAGCTTACTGGCTTATTTGCCTCACAAAGTGAACTGAGCACTTACGGACCTTTCTGTAGTTGGTGGGGGGAAGAAGAGCAGGAAATCTTCCTTTTTGTTCGCGAAATGGAACAGTGGAAGAAGAAAAAAATCCTCTTTGTTCTCCGTTATTTTTTCTTCTTTTTCTCAAATTGGAAGAACACAAGACTCACCCGATGAGTGAAGACAAAATATTGTAATTGCAACAAAAAGCACAGCAAAAAAATCCCCACAGAAAAGAGTAAACAAAAGCTGACAAATTTAGGGCAGAGTGGATGTCGCTATGCAAATCTGGATGACTGTGTGACATGTGAATTTCAGATACCGTTGTCCTCAGGCAATGCCTCAAAGTGGAAAAAGAAGGCAGCTGTTGAAGCACTGGTTGGGCTCACTATCAAGGTCCCTGAGTCAGCAAAGCACTGAAGCACATGCTTTGAGTTCAGCATGTGCTTAAACACGTTGCTGAAGTGGGACGTTGCTTTCTTACCTGCAAACCTAGTTTGAGGCTACTATGGATCTTACTGTTCAGAGTTCATTACTGATATGAACAGTAGAATGGTAGCATTTATTTCCCAGAACTGTTTTGGAAATAAGATTTCTCACTGTGAGTCAAGTATTGTTTCCTTCAGTAACTAAAGGGGTAACATGCCTGTTGTGGGGGAGAAGGCAGGTTATGTTTATGAGCTGACTAGAGTGAACCAAATGGTAATGCTAATTTTTCAATGTTATGAAACAGGAAATAGTGTAATAAAAGCTGATGAGGGGGCAGGGACGGGGAGGCCAAAGAGCCCATTAGAGCAGGGGGTGCCAAATTGCATCCTATGGGTTATCTGGGGCTCATAGAATTTCTGCAATGTAGTGGTCAGTAGTTGCTCTCATTCCCAATAACGTCCTTTTGTAGATGGAAGATGCTATGTACATGCAAATTACTATTATTGGTGTTACTAAAACAATGCGGTGTAGCACAGGGAAGCTACAGGGTCCAGCATGCACCACTCCAGCCCAATTCAGGCAGCTCATTTTCATGCTAATCCCCTGTGATGAGGACTGTCTCAATGAAATAATCTTTCTGGAAGATAGTACCATTTGCTATGCTCTGCCCAGATTGTCCCTGTCTGCTGTAAAAGTAATGCTCAGGGATTTTGTACTTGGGAAACTCTATAAGGGCCCCCCCTTCACTCCCTACCCATGCTTTTAAACCTGACAGGCTCCTCAGAAGCAACAACTATCTGTGCAAATGCCCCATAATCCAGCAGCAGCGCTGGGCTCTAAGCACCCAGATCCTGCCTGCTGGGACTATCTCTGTCTAGAGTGGCTGCTGTGGAGTGGCCGGAGTGGGATACAGCTTGTGGATGGCTGTGTAATGTTGCCAACCCTCATGATTTTGTCATGAGTCTCATGATAATTATTGTTTTCCTCAAAGCCCCAGCTCCTGGAGTCAAGTGGATGTGATGATTTCAGCCTTCATTCTTAAAGAAAAAGTAAGCTTCTAGCCCTCCTGGCTGTTAAGAAAGCCTCAAAATGTGATCCTAGTGCACCCTAAAGGCTCAAAAAGCAGAAGGCAAATAAACAAACCACAAATGTATTGTTTTTACAAAGCTCATGATTTTTGGTGTGCCTGACTCATGGTTTTTGAATATTTGGGATTGGCAATATTGATGTATAAATTTTGCTGAATATCTTGTGTGGGACTGGAGGGGAATGATGTGCATCCCAGTGCCAGCCTAGGTTTGACCCCTCTCTCCTCAGCCTGCCCTGACTCTCCTCCCTTTCCACATGCGCACTGAGAAATCTGACAAAAGTATGGCTTTGATGCAATCCTGTTTATGTACAAAGAATGTGCATAAAATCCTGTTTCCCCAAACACAGAAGGAATCAGACAGGTGGAGGCAATTTCTTTGCTTTCAGTTCCAAGCTTCTTTTTAGGCAGCACTCTATCCAAAAGCTCTCTCTTAACTTTCTTCTCAGGCTCATGCCGCACGTGCTTCTCCGGCTGTCTCTGGGGTTTCTTTGTTGCCTTCTCTGTCCGCTTATCTGGTGTCTTCTACTGTTTGTTCTCTCCTCCCCGTCCACCTACCCCTTCCCCATCAAACAATACTGAGGGCTTGGCTACACTTACATGTTATAGCGCTCTAACTTGCTGGCTCGGGGGTGGGAAAATCACCCCCCTGAGCGCAGCAAGTCAGAGTGCTTTAAAACGCTAGTGTAAACAGGCTCCGAGTGCTGGGAGCTGGGCTCCCCAGTGCTCGGCGCTAATCCCCTCGTGGAGGTGGACTAGCATTTCAAAGCGCTGCTCCGGGAGCGCTTTGAAATTTCCAGAGTAGCCATGCCCTCAGTCTCCTGCATTTGCATTCAGACCCCAAGGAAAAGCCCTCAGACTGCTCAACCCCTACGCTAGTTTTGCATAAAGAAAAGGCTTGTGGCACCTTAGAGACTAACAAATTTATTTGAGCATAAGCTTTCCTGAGCTACAGCTCACTTCATCAGATAGTTTTGCATGTGGCCTATGTTTTGGGCCTCAGTTCCTATTGTTCCCGCTATCTTACTCCAAAAGGAGCTTAACTGCTTCTTACTTTCTTTCTGAATGAAGGGCGGCTGGTATGCTCTTCAGCGTCTGTGAGGTTTCACCCAACCCCCAACATAACAACAGTATTCAGTTCTTATACGTGAAATTACATGTAATTGAAATACCTTGTGACTATTCTGCAGCAATATTCACAGTGTTTAATATTATGTCTCTAGGCCTCTTTTCCAGTAAACTTTTTGTGCACATTGGATTTAAGCACCTGTAGCTGTTATACCTGGAGATAGATAGATAAATAAATTAAATGTAAAGTGCTGTGGGGAAATGAAGACAGCTGTAATCTGTTCCATTTTATGCAACTGTTGCTGTAGCCATGTGGGTCCCAGGATATTAGAGAGACAAGGTGGAGGTGATATCTTTTACTGGACCAACTTTTCTGTTGGTGAAACAGACAGGCTTTCGAGCTTACACAGAGCTCTTCTCTGAAGAAGAAGCTCTGTAGTTTGTCTCTTTCACCAGCATTAAAAAGAATAAATTATGTTGCCAATTTTGGTTGGACCTATTTCTGACGTAATCTTTAATTCCTGGAGGCTCCAGGGCAGTCCTGAAGGGTTGGCAACCTTTGGAGTATATGGACAGTGTACTTGTTAATACTTAAGGGTGACTTGGTTGTCATAGCAAAAATATAGAAGTAATTTTAATTTGAAAGGAAAAAATGGAAAAATCATGGCTTGAATATTTTAACTGGTCTAACAGGTGTATGTTGTCATGAAAAAAATCACTTCTCCTATATTTTATATAAAAAATTGTTTAAAGTAATTAAAAAAAAAACCCCAATACTTTCATGACCTGGACATATTTAGAGCCAAATTTGCTCAGAAGTGAGCTAACCAGTTGACAAGATTGTGACTAGATTCTCAGCTTGCATGAATCAGCATAGCTTCACAGACTTCAGTGGAACTAAACTGATGTACACTAGCGGAAAATCTGGCCCTATGTATTTTTATGACCCCCTCCCCCCCCCCTCCCCCAGTCTCTGAAAGTCATATTTTTGTGACACGGAAGACATTGCCTTAATAGTATTGTTTAACCAATGTAAAAGTTTCCTAATTGCTATTCTGATATAAGAAATCTGGCATATGTAATGTACTAGACAATGTGGTTTCCGCTGCCATGTGGTGGAAGTTATTCAGTATTGTGTGTTAGTTATGGCAATGTGACTAGATCTATATGAATTCAAACAAAGATGCAGCAAATTTAGGGCCAATTTTCCTCACTGTTGTATTCTTATTCAGTATAAAAGTTGCTAACAATAGCAAGTAGTGTTAGGGATAAGAAAAGCAACAGTCAGTTTCATTACACATGTGAATCATCCCACAACACTGGGCTGTTAACTCTCTGATATGTTTCACACCTTGCTGCTGTCATAAAGAACAGAGGAGCACAGCAATTTGCAAAGCCAGACTACCCACGTTCTAGCCAAACCCTTCATAGGCAGCCAAACTTCCTCCCCAAATGTTTGATTTAGGTCGTGTTGTTGGTGTGACAAACAGAGCCTTGAGAAAAACTCCTCACTGCTGGCACAAAGGAGCAACATTTGTTCATTTAACTTTCAGTTCACTTTTCCCTGGGAAAATGAAAGGCAGGTTCCCATAAACAAAACAACCCAGGACTGTTGGTCTTAGCCATAAATACTCTGCTCCCCATTTCTGCCAGCACAAAAAGTTGAGTTGGATGGCAAAGTGAAAAAGGAAATAAGATACAACTTGCAAAATCTTTTCATATTGATGATAACAATCCAGAGACAGTGTCTGATAGATGATAGTTCTGAGGAATTGGTTGGGATGGGACAAAAGGCTTTACTGAGGATGAGAAGTGGTTAAAGCACTGTCTGCTATGTATTGTTGTACAATTTTAAATAAAACATCACGGAGACTGCCAGCTACATGATACTTCCAAAATTCAGGCTATTTTTTTGGTGATAGTCCTGTAGATTAACTGGTATTTAGTGAAATTTCTGCCGAATGAAATATTCCTGAGGCTTTGGGGTTGAAACCTACTCATTCCAGCCAGCTCTGGTTAAGCAAAGTGAATGTTTCTGGTCATTAGTGAATGTTTCTGGTTTGGTCATTAGCTGGGGCATAAGGACCAAAAGGTTTTGTGGGTTCCATCCCAAGGAGAATTACAACGGCAGTAGATGCTAGAAGGGAGTGTGTGTTAGTGAGAGAGATGAACTGTTCTGTGGATTTGCAAGAGTTGCCTTGAGTTAGTCAACAAAGCAGAGCAGCTAGTGAACACACTGGGGGCAGATCCTCAGCTGAGTAGCCAGGCTGGGCGTTATGTGTCTGACATTGCCTACATCTCTTGCTGTCAATTTAAAGTTCATACAGTCAGTCAAAACTAAACTCACCCCTGAGGCAGTAGGGGCAGCTGTGCCCTGCAAGTGGTGTTTGCACTTACTCAGGGCTTCTGCTAAGGGAAGGCAGCTTTTAAGTATGGCATGGCAGCCCTTCTGGCAAAGGCAACTTGGATTCAGCACATCCTCTGGGCTTCCTGGCCAGTGTGCCCCATCGCACCACCACAAACATCCTCTCTGGGCAAACTCAGCCCCTCCCTGGGCCCTGCTGGCAAAACCCAGTCTTCAATCTGGCCCTTTATTTTTTTACAGGCTTTCTTTAATGCCCTATAAAATCAGAAACAAAAATCCTAATCCATACCTACAATACAGGGACTATCTGAACGCTTGGCTGGTCACTGCTGTAGCTCCAAATCATCCCGAATGCTGCAGGCTATTGCGACAAGAGCGCTCTCCTGACCTAGTCCTTGCAAAGTGGGAAAATAAAAGGGTAAGGCCTTCTATCTCTTGGCCTCACAGCGCTGATGGTGAAAAGACCTCATGGCACTCAGGAACAGCTCTATTCCAAAGATAAGCAGCATAGAGGTTTCAGAAACCCATTTTTAATGTGTTAATTTGACCTCCAGTTAGGGTGTGGGCTGACTGGATTCATACAGAAAAAGCCTGCACAGCCTATTCTGTAGGCAGAAAACAGCTTATCTTTAGTCTTCTGTGAAAAGACTTAGAAGAAACAGAAGAAGGGGGCTTGTTTCACTCAACAGTAATCACAGTAGTACAATATGTATTTGCTTTTCTCAATTACAGGCCATTTGGAAGACTGAAATGGAGCTTTTGGAGAAAATGTTATTTTTTTTTTCTCTAACGCTGACAGTCTTATCATTTTAATACAGCCTCTTCTGCATACATATGAAGGGGCAGGGGGGAAGGTGGCAAATAGCACTGAGAACAAGGCTTAAAGGAACAAAAGCTGAGGAGATTCAGAAGCAAGGTTGGAAATCCTGGCTCACCAAGCAGAGATGAATACTATAGGTAACGATGCAGGACTCGTGAAAAACTGAAAGCTCATAGACATGTTTTGTAGTAAAACCAAATCATCGAAGTGCAGTTTTTGTTCTGTTTTTGTGGATACTTCTGACCAGTTGGGTACTTCTCACTGAGGGACAAATCTAGCTCCCATTGAAGTTAGTGGAAAAAGTCTCATTGGCTTCAGTGGGAATTGGACCAGGCCTTTAATCCTCTTTGTAGGCCCAAGATATTTCTGGCAAATGTCTTTAAGGCTTATGGGCTAGTTTGCGACCCTAATCCCTTTCTTTTCATATTTTCTCTAGAGCTGGTCAAAATTGTTCAAATAACTTTTTTTATTTTTGTTTAAAAAAGACATCAAAATTTTTTGATATTTTTTCTGCAACAAAAAAAAATTAGAGTTGGGTTGTTGTTGTTTTTTGACACTACTGAAAGCTAATACATTTTGTTTTTGGCTTTCCTTTTGTGCTCTGGGTTTTGATTGATCATTATTCTTTCCCTCCCCTTTCTCTGCTTCTCCTTCCCACTGCTTTTCAGGGCCAAAGAAGAAAAAAGGGGAGAAAGGGAGATGGTAAAAGGAAAAATGGAAATATTCCCCTCACATTTTAAAAATGAACAATTTTATTGAAAAATGTTCAGGAAAAAACTGATAAAGCAAAAGCGTTCCTTTTTGAAACTTGCGGAATGAAATTGACTTTGAAAAAATTCAATGATTTCTCCCTCCCACCCATGTTTTGACCAGCTCTAATCAGTCTATATAGATGTGGAGGTCTCGTGCTCTGTGGTTCTGCTTGGATCACCTACTGCAAATCTACCACTCCCTTTGAGTCCTTAGTCCCATGCTCTATTAAAAATACTCAGAGTGTATGATCTACAATCAATTAATTTATCCTCATAAACACCCCTCTGAAGTGGGTAAGTAATCATTATCCTCATTTTACACTTGGCGAAGCAGAGTTTGTGTGTGTTGCTTGGAATCTGGAGTATATGATAATACACCAGTTCTCAAACTGTGGTATGATGGTTACAATCAAACAATGTTCAGGTTGGTTTAAAATATAGTATCAGAATTGGAATCTCATTATAATTACACTGAAGTAAATTTATGAAGGTGGCACACCAAATACTTCCGAGTTTTAGATGTGGTAAGCTAGCTCTGAAAGTCTGAGAACTGCTATTGTAAAGAGCGTGTGTGTCTCCCTTCCTCTAAAATCAGAAATACCGAAGTATGTGTCATAGGCACTGTACTATTAACACCTAAAAAGATTCTCCCGTAGCTCAATGGAACGGTGTATATGCCTTTACAGCAGGAAGATATGTGTTCTATCCCTGCTATTGCTGGGAAAATCCCATGTGGCTGGCATGTGCACCATTAAGAAGCCCACAGTTATCGATATACTTTTTTAAACAGTATTTAGCTCCAGAGTGTGCTTCGTTGCAGAAGCAAAGAATGCTCCCAGTGTGATACCTCATAATGCTAGTATTAGGTGAGAATCCTCCCTTCATTGCACAAATACAGCTCATCCAGTGTTCATGGGAACAATTATCCAAGGGGAGATTAATAGAGTTTTCAGATAGGCGCAAACGTCTATATGGTGAATTTGAAACTCTTGAAAATAGGGGTTTCTAATGTAAGTGTGTCTGTTTCTTAAATTTATGGGGGTGTTGTTAATAGACTAAATCTAACTTGGCAGTTCATTGGGAAATGTACAATTCTGAGTTAAAATGTACTGTTTTGGGAGGAACTGACATATCAGGGAAAGCATACAAAGGTGCTAAAGAAGGCCACAAGTTGTTACTGAGGTCTTATTCACTCCTGAAATCACTGGCCTCTCTTATATATTTAAAGCTTCCGGTTTTCTGTTTAAACCAATATTTATATATAAAACTAAAATATCCATACTATAAAACTTTTAATACATAAAACACACCAACCTTCCAAATATTCAGGCAGCTGTTTTGACACATGCGTTGACAAAGACAATATGTGGAAACAGTGGACTGAGTGTTTTTAGTGTGGTGGTAGTTTTTAACTATTTAAATGAATCGGTAACAGGCAATCTGTTGGGATTAAAGAAAAGTCTTTAATAATAAATATTTGCTTTATACTGATTTTTTTCTTGTTTCCTGATTTCTGCAGCCCGGCCATCAGTTTCATGTCGATCTTTCAGTTTCTCAAATGCGCACTGGCACTGGACTGAAAGCAGACCAAAAAAAAGTCCAGTCTTTGGACTTTGCAGCATGGTATTTTGTTTATACTCTATCTTATTTCTATAACAGTGGTTCTCAGCCTGCGGCCCAATCAGCACAGAGCTGCGGCCCACGTGAGATCCTCAGGGCCATGCAGGTAGTATTGGATGGGGCCCGTGTAACATATTGAGGGCCGCATACATGGCCCACAATGGTAAATAGTTTGAGAACCACTCTTCTATAAAGATCCTTTCATTTAAAAGCATCCCCAAGCTATGTGTAGGCTTTACATAGAGACGATGGAATGATTTCACAATGCAGCTACCTTTGGGGAGGAAGGTACCATTTTACAGATCAGGACAGGAGGTGGACCCATGAAGCTGGAATTTAGGGAGGCAGAATGTAATGACTCATATTGGGATTTTGCCAAGATTCTGGAATTAGCAGAGGATCTTCCATAACATGTGGTCAGGAAGTCAGTTTTACTTTTCATCTGAGAGAAGGTAACTCCTCCAGCAGCATCTTGGACTCTGCTTCCATGCTGGAGTATGAGTTTGGTGGAAAGAGTGCCACTATTGAATCGTCAGCACCACTTCCCACATTGCCCTAGTGTTTTTCCCTTGGATGTCTCCCATGTACTGACCAGACTGAAAAATATCTGTAGAAAACTGGACTCCTTTAGCCTGATTTTCAGAGGTGCTGGGCGCACACATGGGAAAGGGACTGAGGGGTAGTGTAGACCACATGCCTGTAAAAATATTCCCAAGCCTCAATTACATTTCAGTGGAAAGCTTTCTTTGTACATGATTAGGTAATGAAGTCCATCCCTACTAGGCTTTTCCAAGCATTCCCATAGAATTTCTCCCTGAAGCTATGGCAAAATATTTGTTCTTCCTCTGATATAAACATCTGTAAAAGAGGCTGTGTGTTTAAGAGAAGGCACCTATAAAAACCCCGTATCACAGCAATCATTTGAAAAACATGGTGCATTTTGTTATCTTCCTGAAGTTTATTTAAAACATTCAGTAAGCCTATTAATTTATGTTATTGTCTTGGTCAAATCTACACACAGCAAGACCCAATAAAAGGCAGAAGAGACAATTGAATCATAGAATCATAGAATATCAGGGTTGGAAGGGACCTCAGGAGGTCATCTAGTCCAACCCCTTGCTCAAAGCAGGACCAATCCCCAACTAAATCATCCCAGCCAGGGCTTTGTCAAGCCTGACCTTAAAAACTTCTAAGGAAGGAGATTCCACCAGCTCCCTAGGTAATGCATTCCAGTGTTTCACCACCCTCCTAGTGAAAAAGTTTTTCCTAATATCCAACCTAAATCTCCCCCACTGGAACTTGAGACCATTACTCCTCGTTCTGTCATCTGCTATCACTGAGAACAGTCTAGATCCATCCTCTTTGGAACCCCCTTTCAGGTAGATGAAAGCAGCTATTAAATCCCCCCTCATTCTTCTCTTCCGCAGACTAAACAATCCTAGTTCCCTCAGCCTCTCCTCATAAGTCATGTGTTCCAGTCCCCTAATCATTTTTGCTGCCCTCTGTGGGACGTTTTCCAATTTTTCCACATCCTTCTTGTAGTGTGGGGCCCAAAACTGGACACAGTACTCCAGATGAGGCCTCACCAGTGTCGAATAGAGGGGAACGATCACGCCCCTCGATCTGCTGGCAATGCCCCTACTTATACATCCCAAAATGCCATTGGCCTTCTTGGCAACAAGGGCACACTGTTGACTCATATCCAGCATCTCGTCCACTGTAACCCCTACATCCTTTTCTGCAGAACTACTGATAGCCATTCGGACCCTAGTCTGTAGCGGTGCATGGGATTCTTCCATCCTAAGTGCAGGACTCTGCACTTGTCCTTGTTGAACCTCATCAGATTTCTTTTGGCCGAATCCTCTAATTTTTCTAGGGACCTCTGTATCCTATCCCTACCCTCCAGCGTATCTACCTCTCCTCCCAGTTTAGTGTCATCTGCAAACTTGCTGAGGGTGCAATCCACACCATCCTCCAGATCATTAAAGTATATTGAATATTCTGGCCCAGATCCTCAGCTGGTGTGTAAATCAGCAAAGCTCCACTGAAGTTAATAAAGTGATGCTGATTTATGCTACCTGAGGATCTGGCTCTCTGAACATTAAATATGAAGCACAGCATTCTGTGGGATTGTCTAGATAAAAGAAACTCTTCTTATTTCAGTGTCGTTTAGCTTGCTTGTGTTTGCACTGGCAGAGAAGAATATCTCTTCAAAACAACTAGCTTCTCCCTCTTTGAGAAACACTGCCGTAAATGATTTATGCCCATTTGCTTCTTACGGATAGAAGCTGTACTCAATACAGCTCATCCACCCACACCATCATACTTGGCTTTGCCATCTGTAAACTCAGTATCACTACCTGATCCCCATTTTATTTAGCTTAGTACTTTTAGCTGTAATTATGTCTGCTCAGCATTCTCATGCTGATCATACCAAGGTAAAAAGGGAGAGTTGAGCACATGCATATCCTAAAATGGAAAATTGCATTTACAAGATTGTTACACTGTCTCACTTCTGGGGCGTACATGAGAGAGCTGGTTCAGCTTCCTATGAGTCTACCAGTTCACTTGGCATCGGTTTTATAAAAGCTCTTTGATAGGCTTGCTGAACACATTAGTGAGAAAAGTCCTGTGGCCAATGATTGTAGTAGGGCACTGTTTTATTTCCCACTTAGTAGAAATAGGAAGTAAAAGAGGGAGCACAGGTGAAGATCATTTCTCCTTGGCCTGTGGAGTTTGACAGATCTCATGAGACTAAGCAGGTATGATTTGGTCATTGCTTGGATGAGAGCCTTTCCCCAGCCCCCTAGAGTGATGCAGGAAGCAGTACTGAATAATCAGTAGGTGACAATCTTCTGTCTAAATCAGCACTAAGTCAGTGCACAGGGAGTTGGGGGGGGGGCACTCTGCTTTTGGAGATGCTGTCTTTTGATAGACACCTAAAAGTAAGGTAGTGACTACTTGTGGACACTAAAGAGCTTGTCACAATTTTCATAAAATTAGGAATGGCAGCCTGGTATCTTAATCAATTTCCAGCTTGGACCTTTATCTTATGTATCATAAATTTTAAGGCTGGAAGAACATAAGAATGGCCATATTGGGTCAGAACAAAGGTCCATCTAGCCCAGTATCCTGTCTTCTGCCAGGTTCCCCAGAGGGAATGAACAGAACAGGTAATCATCAAGTGATCTATCCACTGTCGCCCATTTCCAACTTCTGGCAATCAAAGGCTAGGGACACCATCACTGCCCATCCTGGCTAATAGCCACCGCTGGATCTATCCTCCATGAACTTATCTAGCTCTTTTTTGAACTCTGTTATAGACGTGGCCTTCACAACATCCTCTGGCAAGGCGTTCCACAGGTTGACTGTACATTGTGTGAAAAAATATTTCCTTTTGTTTGTTTTAAACCTACTGCCTATTCATTTAATTTGGTGGCCCCTAGTTCTTTTGTTATGAGAAGAAGTAAATAACACTTCCTTATTTACTTTCTCCATACCAGTCATGATTTTATAGACCTCTATCATATCCCCCCTTTAGTCGTCTCTTTTCCAAGCTGAAAAGGTCCAGTCTTATTAATCGCTCCTCATACAGAAGCAGTTCCATATCCCTAATCATTTTTGTTGCTGTTTTCTGAACCTATTCCAATTCCAGTATAAAGAAGGAACCCTTATGATCACCTCCTCAGACTGCCTGCATAACACAGGGCATAGAACGTAATTCAGTAATTTCTGCATCAAACCCATAACTTCTTTTTAGAAAACTATCCAGTCTTGACCTAAAGACTTTAAGTAATGGAGAATCCACCACATTCCAAGGTAAGGTGTTCCAATGGTCAATTACTTTCACTTGTCCAAAAACCTGTACCTTATTTGTAGTCTGAATCTGTTTAGCTATGGCTCCCACCCATTGCCCTTTTCTCTAGATTAAGGAGCTGTCTACTATCAGAAATCTCTTCCCCAAATAGGTACTTGTAGTTTATGATCAAGTCACTGCTTTCCTTCTTTTGGATAAACTACATAGATCAAGCTTCTCAAGTCTCACCATAAGTCCTGTTTTCCAGGCGTTACGTCAATTTTATAGGTCTTTTGTGAACACTTCCAATTTTTCCACATCATTTTTAAAGCACAGACACCAGAACTGGACACACTATTTTAACAGTGGTCTTACTTATGCTGTGTACAGAACAGTAATACCACCTCCTACTCAATGCTCCCCTGCTTATGTATCCAAGGATTGCATTCACTTTCTTAGCTACTGCATTGCACAGGAAGCTCATATTCAGCTACCATGACCACTAAGATCTTTTCCGGGTACGTCTACACAGCAGCTGGGAGCATGTTTCCCACCCTGGGTAGGCAGATGCGTTCGCTCTGCTTGAGCTAACCTGGTAAAAATAGCAGCATGCCTGTGGCAGTACCGGTGGTGGCTCAGATTAGCCACCTGGGCATGTACCCAGGAGTTGGATGGGTTTGTACACCGGTGCTTAGCCTAAGCCGCTGGCTGTGCTGCCATGGCCACATGGCTTTCTTTCGCCCCCTGGCTTGAACAGAGGTAGTGCGTATCTGTCTCCCCGCACTGGGAAGCCGTCTCCCATCTTGTGTGACCTGGATTCTTGATGTATGGCCTTGCGTTTGGGTGCGTATAAAGCATGTGTTGTTCAAATGATTTTTTTCCAGTGTTTTGTTTCACAGGAAATTTCAATGATTTTTTTTTTTTGGTTCAATTTCAGAATGGAAAAAAATAGAAATTTTGGGTTTTCCCCTGAAACAGAAACACCCAGCTCTACACACCAGTTAAAAGAAGGAGAGAGAAGAGAGCGATTTGAAGAAAAAAATAAACGGTGGGGGAGGAAAGCTCTGCACAGCTTACCTGCAGAAATACCTGACTAATGACGAAGAGGCAGCCAGCTAGTCAGATCTCCAGGGAAACCAATATAGGTCATATGTAACCAGATAATCAAGACATTATCGTGGAGGTCAGATTTGTATGGCAACCCTAAACTGTCAGTCATTGGTGCTACAGCAGGAAACTAAACTGGTGTCAGCCTGGTGAATTTGGAAAGCAGTGGGCCCTTTTGCTAAGTATGTGGTGGGGAGAAAACACTGAACAACTGCATGGTTGGCTCTTCCATGTCTAGGGTTTGGGGTCTATCTTGGGTGCCTGTATTGTGGAAAATATAAACAGGTTGCTGGACTAACTCAGTGCATGGGGAGTGTTTAATGATAGTGATGAGATGTTATTTGGGGGAGTGGATGGTTGAAGGGTTCGGCGATGGCATACGTCAATGGAGATATGCTGATTTATAACAGTTGAGGAGCTGGCCCTGAATCTGTAGCAAGAAAAACTTGAGCTTATATTTTCTGATGCAGGGACACATTTTCCTGTTTCCTGTACTAGAGTAGAGCCCAGCTCAGCTTTGAGGACCCAGTTTGGATACTTAGAAAAGCAAGATCTTAGTGTTCTGTCCATAATCCCTAATGCTCTTAGCTGAAATCATTCTGATCCAGGGAGTTCTCCAGGTTCATCCATAGAGGAAGTATTTTGCATCACAGTGTTGGCAACTCGCATGATTTTATCATGAGTCTTGCAATATTTGGTGTTTCTCTTAAAGTTCCAGCTGCTGGAGTCATGCAATTATGTGAGAATCTCAACTTTAATTCAAAACTATGGAAATTTCTAGCTCCCGAAGTTGTGGTGAAGAGCTTGAAGAAATGAATCCCAGAGGCTCACAAACAGGCGGCAAATAAAAAAGACCTTCAACTTTATTATTATTTTTTTTAATTTCATGATTTTGTGGGGCCTGATCATGATTATTGACCACTTAGGATTGATAATACCGGAGCAGTAGCTCCAGGTTTATTTTAAAAAAATGCAGGTCTAGATAATTGAGGATGCAAAATAAACACATTTCTTTTCAGCCAGGTGAAGTTGTTGAAGTTGATAAGGTGAGTTGTTAGACTCTCTGGCTGTAGATAAGGAAGCATTATGAAGGGAGACATATATATTAGGATATGACAGTTATACACATGTGCATACACACTGTCATCCTACTTTCATTGGACGCACTCCATTATCCCCTTCAAAAGTAGAGTGCCAAGGAGAAGTTTCAGAGTAGCAGCCGTGTTAGTCTGTATCCTCAAAAAGAAAAGGAGTACTTGTGGAACCTTAGAAACTAACAAATTTATTTGAGCATAAGCTTTCGTGAGCTACCGCTCACTTCATTGGATGCATGCAGTGGAAAATACAGTAGGGGGATTTTATATACACAGAGAACATGATACAATGGGTGTTACCATACACAATGTAACGAGAGTGATCAGGTAAGGTGAGCTATTACCAGCAGGGCAGAAAAAAAAACAAAAATAAACAAGCAAAAACACCTTTTGTAGCGATAATCAAGGTGGGCCATTTCCAGCAGTTGACAAGAACGAACAGTAGGGGGGAAAAATAAACATGGGAAAATAGTTTTACTTTGTGTAATGACACATCCACTCCCAGTCTTTATTCAAGCCTAATTTAATGGTGTCCAGTTTGCAAATTAATTCCAATTCAGCAGTCTCTCATTGGAGTCTGTTTTTGAAGTTTTTTTGTTGAAGAATTGCGACTTTTAGGTCTGTAATCGAGTGACCAGAGAAATTGAAGTGTTCTCCAACTGGTTTTTGAATGTTATAATTCTTGACATCTGATTTGTGTCCATTTATTCTTTTACGTAGAGACTGTCCAGTTTGGCAAATGTACATAGCAGAGGGGCATTGCTGGCGCATGATGGTATATATCACATTGGTAGATGTGCAGGTGAACGAGCCTCTGATAGTGTGGCTGATGTGATTAGGCCTTATGATGGTGTCCCCTGAATAGATATGTGGAGACAGCTGGCAATGGGCTTTGTTGCAAGGATAGGTTCCTGGGTTAGTGTTTTTGGTGTATGGCTGCTGGTGAGTATTTGCTTCAGGTTGGGGAGGCTGTCTGTAAGCAAGGACTGACCTGTCTCCCAAGATCTGTGAGAGTGATGGGTCGTCCTTCAGGATAGGTTGTAGATCCTTGATGATGCGCTGGAGAGGTTTTAGTTGGGGACTGAAGGTGATGGCTAGTGGCATTCTGTTATTTTCTTTGTTGGGCCTGTCCTGTAATAGGTAACTTCTGGATACTCTTCTGGCTCTGTCAATTTGTTTCTTCACTTCAGCAGGTGGGTATTGTAGTTATAAGAACGCTTGATAGAGATCTTGTAGGTGTTTGTCTCTGTCTGAGGGGTTGGAGCAAATGTGGTTGTATCGTAGAGCTTGGCTGTAGACAATGGATCGTGTGGTGTGGTCTGGATGAAAGCTGGAGGAATGTAGGTAAGTATAGCGGCCAGTAGGTTTCCGGTATAGGGTGGTGTTTATGTGACCATTGCTTATTAGCACTGTAGTGTCCAGGAAGTGGATCTCTTGTGTGGACTGGTCCAGGCTGAGGTTGATGGTGGGATGGAAACTAAAACCTCTCCAGAGCATCATCAAGGATCTACAACCTATCCTGAAGGACAACCCAACACTCTCACAGATCTTGGGAGACAGGCCAGTCCTTGCTTACAGACAGCCCCTCAACCTGAAGCAAATACTCACCAGCACCACACACCAAAAACACTAACCCAGGAACCTATCCTTGCAACAAAGCCCATTGCCAGCTGTCTCCACATATCTATTCAGGGGACACCATCATAGGGCCTAATCACATCAGCCACACTATCAGAGGCTCGTTCACCTGCACATCTACCAATGTGATATATACCATCATGCGCCAGCAATGCCCCTCTGCTATGTACATTTGCCGGACAGTCTCTACGTAAAAGAATAAATGGACACAAATCAGATGTCAAGAATTATAACATTGAAAAACCAGTCCGAGAATACTTCAGTCTCTCTGGTCACTCAATTACAGACCTAAAAGTCGCAATTCTTCAACAAAAAAACTTCAAAAACGACTCCAATGAGAGACTGCTGAATTGGAATTAATTTGCAAACTGGACACCATTAAATTAGGCTTGAATAAAGACTGGGAGTGGATGCGTCATTACACAAAGTAAAACTATTTTCCCATGTTTATTTTTCCCCCCTACTGTTCGTTCTTGTCAACTGCTGGAAATGGCCCACCTTGAATATCACTACAAAAGGTGTTTTTTTTTCTTTTCTCTCATGCTGATAATAGCTCACCTTACCTGATCACTCTTGTTACAGTGTGTATGGTAACACCCATTGTTTCATGTTCTCTGTGTATATAAAATCCCCCTACTGTATTTTCTACTGCATGCATCCGATGAAGTGAGCTGTAGCTCACGAAAGCTTATGCTCAAATAAATTTGTTCGTCTCTAAGGTGCCACAAGTCCTCCTTTTCTTTTTGCCAAGGAGAAGTTAGTATTACTTCTTTTTAGCTTTAACATGAAAAATACAGTTAGACCCCTGCTGCAATTTAGGTGATCTGGTGCAAGAGACTCATCTTCTGTCCTGGGGCCTGGATCAAAAGATTATAAGGTAGGGGTGGCCAAACCGCGGCTCGTGAGCCACATGCGGATCTTTTATAGTTAAAGTGCAGCTTGTGGAGTCCCCCACACCTGAGCCCGCCTTTCTCTACCTACCAGACTGCGGGGGATGGAGGGGAAGCTCGGGGCTTCTGCCCTGCAGCGGGGTGGTGGGGCAAGAGTCTACTGCTAGAGACAACTGGTGCCTGCTGAGAGTGCGGGGCACAATTTAAAGGTTCAGGCCCCCCCAACAGCTTGCATCACACACCGCCAGGCACATGCCTCCTCTTACCCGCAGTGGCCCCTCCCTGCGGCTCCCAGGTGTCAGGTCCACGGAGAGAAGCAGCAGCAAAAGCAGAAGCTCTCCCTGCAGCTCCCAGCTGTTTGCCACTGCCTCTGCCCACAACCAGCTCCAGCAGCTGCCATGCAAGGAGGGGGCCCGGTTGCACCATCTGACCGAGTGGAGCCAGCAAACCCTGGCTGAAACCCCAAGCCTGGGCAGGCGCGCCCCGGCTCTCAAATTTCTGAAGATGGTTGTATGCAGCTCAGAGGGTCGGTAAGTTTGTCCACCCCGGTATATGGTGTTTTGCAGATGTGACATTCATATTTTCCAGGACAGGAGTTTTGAGGAAACTTGTGTTTTAGCACCCTCTTGTAATTGCTGTTCTGGAGGAAACTGTGAACACTCAATCTGGGGGATAGTCTACACTTACATTACTGTAGTGCTTAGTGAAGATGTAACCTAAGCCAACGGGAGAACTTCTCCCCTTGGCACAGGTACTGCACCTGCCTGAGAGGCAGTAGCTATGTCGACGAGAGAAGCCCTCCCTTCAACATAGCGCTGTTTACACCGGGAGTTAGGCTGGTATAGCTGCATCACTCAGCGGGGTGTATTTTCTAAACTCTTGAGCGACATAGCATAAGTTTACTGGCATAAGTTTATAGTGTAGACCTGGGCTAAGAGACAGAGGTTTCAGAGGTCCCTTGAGACCCAAGCATGTGCCTTTGCTGCTCTAAGAATGCAGGATGAAAATATGAGCATGGTGGGGCAAAGGAAGGGAATGACGTCTTTCTGAATTAGCACTTCCTGTTGGCCAGTCCACATACTAACATTAACATCAACCTCAGAAGCCCCTTGGTTTTGGTGAATTAGCATGAAAGATGCACTTAGGGCATGAGTCTGGAAAGGGGCACAAGTGAGAGTCCCATCTGGACTGCCCTTTGGTTAGTGGTGACTGAGGTGTGGTGAAGAACTCCTGATTGACCCCAAAAAAGTAGTAAAGCAAAATAATGACTGGTTAGGTCAAAGCAGGGCACTGACTGCAGAGGCAGGTGTTTTCTTTACCTCCCAGGAAATAGGTTGGTGACACTGAATGAAAGGTATGAAGGAACAGGGAAGAGTTAGTCAGGAGATGTAGGATATGTCTACGTTAACAGCTGCTACAACCGCACAGCTACAGTGGTGCAGCTTGCCGCTGTAGTGCCATAGCGTAGATGCTTTCCACAGTGATGAAAAGGTTTTTTCCCCTTGATGTAGTTAATCCATCTCTCCAAGAGGTGGTCACTAGGTTGACAGATTTCAGAGTAGCAGCTGTGTTAGTCTGTATCTGCAAAAAGAAAAGGAGGGCTTGTGGCACTTTAGAGAGTAACAAATTTATTTGAGCATAAGCTTTCGTGAGCTACAGCTCACTTCATCGGATGCATATGCTCAAATAAATTTGTTAGTCTCTAAGGTACCACAAGTACTCCTTTTCTTTTCAGGTTGACAGAAGAAGTCTTCCGTTGACCTAGCCACTTCTACTCAGAAAGTTAAGTTGACGTGACTTCATTGCACAGGGTGAGAAATTTTTCACAGCCCCGAGAGACGTAGCCAGATTGATCCAATTTTTAAATATAGACCTGCCCTATTTCTGATCTGGCTGCAACCCCATGTACGAAAAGCTGGCAGAAAAAGGTGGGCGGGTAGTAGAAATGCAGGGGAGAAATAAAGGCTTGCTAAATTGTCATATATTTGTCATTGCAAGTGATCCAGTAAAAATCAAGTGTATAGGGGCATCCGCACTATAATATTATCCATGTTGGAAGACCTGCTTACTGCACAGTTGTTCTCTGAAACACCTGAAACACACTTCTCTCTTGTACTGACACAATCTCAACCACGTTTTAACTGTCTCCAAGAATCAATTTGAAGACCTGCTCTGTCTAGTCTAGTAAAAGAGGTCATGTTTCAAAGTGTGTTAGGTAATGTTTTAACAAATAGGGTTTCACCTATTTAAAACAGAATTAGTGTTTAGAAATGAGTTCAAAATGTTTTAACTAACCTATTTTAAACATGACTTGCCCTGTCTATATTAAGTGCAAAGTTCTGTTAGAACTGCTATTTAAAACATAGCATGTTGTGTTTAAAAATGTTAGCTATTTTCCTAGTCTAGACATGGCGTAAAGTTGTAACATGGTTCAGGGACATAGTTAACCCAGGGAAATCTCTGCTATTTTTATAATGTTGGGGGGCCCTGGTTATTCCCTCAATACAGTTAAAATATGGTTTAGTCTTGTTCTGTAGATGGGACCTAACTGTATTAACCATAGTACATTGTCACATAGAGCAAGTCTGTAGCATTTATGGCAACCTATAGGTGGTTTTAACATGGGCAGTCCCATAGAGATGGATCAGAAGGAAGTGAATCATCCTTAATATACATCCATGAGTGCTGGAGATAACTGCTTAGAGCATGGGAATCTCTAGCAGAACAGTGGACATGCGTGAACAGGAGACAGCAAACACACCCAGCTGCAAGGCCTGTGAACTCAACACAGTGGAGTCACTTGTAATCTGTGTACAGAACACTATGTGCAGCTCAGTCAACTCCATGCTCCGATATGCTTTAGGTTCAGATACCATATGCTATGACTTGGATGGCCGTGCCCATGCCTTCCTTCTGGCTGCCACTTGTGACAGATGTTGCTACTTATATTTGTCTAATTAGGACTTTTTTTCAAATTTATGTAAACACTTTTTTGAAACAGGTAAAGCCAAATACTGTGAAAACCTCAGGAAAAAATAACAGGGGAAGGAAAAATGATTAACTGTCAGCAATGCTGCTTGTTCTGCTGCTTGGGAGGTAACAGCAAGCAAAATATTTTTGTTTTCTGACAGGCAGCTTGGAGAGTGTTAGCTGATATCTCTTAAAACCCAGAACTTGGGGGGGGGGGGGGGGGGGGGGAGAGGGAAGTGCAATAAATCTTTAGTTTCTTGTCTAGCTTAGATATTTACAAATATTTGTTTGCTGTGATAGGGCAGAAAAAAGAATATTTAAGCTCAATTGACCCCACCAGCAGAGGTGTATGTTTGCATGTTCAATTCCACAAGGCTGGGAGGACCTTCAGATGAGAACATAAGAAGCAGCCACACCAGGTCAGAGCAGTCGTCCATCTAGCCCAGTATCCTGTCTTCAACAGTTGCCAATATCAGATCTTCAGAAGGAGTGTACAGAAGAGGGCAGTAGGAGTGACGTATCCCCTATCTTCTACTGCTGCTTCTGGCTGTCAGAGGTTTAGGGTCACTCCAGGTATAGGGTTGCATCCCTGACCATCTTGGCTAATAGCTTTTGCTGGACCTATCCTCCATATATTTATTTAATTCTTTTTTGAACACATTTATACTTTTGGCCATCGCAACATCCCACGGCAATGAGTTCCACAGGTTAGTTATGCATTGTGTGGGGAAAGTACTACTACTTATTTGTATTAAACCAACTGCCTATTCATTTTATTGGGTGACTCCTGGTTTTTGTATTGTGGGAACGGTAAATTACACTTCTCTATTCACTTTTTCTACTCCCTTCATGATTTTATAGACCTCTGTCATATGCCCCCAGTTATCTCTTTTCCAAGCTGAACAGCCTTACTCTTTTTAGTCTTTCCTCATAGAGAAGGTGTTCCATTCCTTTGATTATCTTTGTTGTCCTTCTCTGAATCTTTTCTAGTTCTACTATATCCTTTTTGAGGTGGGGAGATCAGAACTGGACACAGTATTGGAGGTGTGGGATTATGGTATTTTCCGTGTTATTTTCTATCCCTTTCCTAATAGTTCCAACATTCTCTTAGCCTGTTTGACCACTGCTATACTTTGAGCTGATGTTTTCAGAAAACTATCTATAGTGATTCCAAGATCTATCTTGAGTGGTGACAGCTAATTTAGACCCCATCATTATATATGTGAAGTTGGGATTATTTTTTCCGGTGTGCATTATTTTGCACTTATCAATGTTGAATTTTATATTCCGTTGTGTTGCCCAGTCATCCAGTTTTGTGAGATTTCCCTGTAACTCTCTGCAGTCAGCTTTGGACTTAACTATCTTGTATCATCTGCAAACTTTGCCACTTTAACTGTTTGCTTCCTTTTCCAGATCATTAATGAATATGTTGTTCAGTACAGATCCTTGAGGGACCTGTCTGTTTACCTCTCTCCACTATAACTCACCTTCTATTTTTACTCCTTGTTTCTTATCTTTTAACCAGTTACTGAACCATGAGAGGAACTTTCCTTTTATCCCATGCCTGCTTACTTTGTTTAAGAGCCTTTGGTGAGGGACTTTGTCAACAGCTTTCTGAAAATCTAAGTACGCTATAGTGACTGGATCACCCTTATCCACATGCTTGCTAATGCCCTCAAAGAATTCTGATAGATTGCTGAGGCATGACTTCCCCTCACAAAACCTGTATTAACTCTTCCCCAACAAATCATGTTTATCTATGTGTCTGATAATTATGTTCTCCTTACTGTAGTTTCTACCAGTTTGCCTGGTACTGAAGTTAGGCTTACTGGCACCTGTAAATGGATTGCCTCTGGAGTCCCGGTTTAAAATTGGCATTACATTAGCTATCCTCTTGTCATCTGGTATAGAGGCTTGTTTTAGTGATAGGCTACATACTACAGTTAGTGGTTCTGCAATTTCATGTTTGAATTCCTTCAGAACTCTTGGATGAATGCCATCTGGTCCTGGTGACTTATTGCTGTTTCATTTATCAATTTGTTCTAAAATCCCTTCTACAGACACGTCAACGTAGCCTACATGGGACAGTCCTTCAGATTTGTCATCCAAAGAGTAAAGAATAGCTCTGATGTGGGTCTCTCCCCTGTATCTTCTGCAGTGAAGACTGATGCAAAGAATTCATGTATCTTCTGTGCAATGGCCTTGTCTTCCCTGTGTTCTTCTTTAACAACTTGGCCGTTGCGGGTATGTCTACACTGTAATTAAGAACCTGTACCTGGCCCCTGCCACCTGACTTGGGCTTGTGGGTCTTAGGCTAAGGTGGTGCTGAATTTCAGTGTAGACATTTGGGCTTGGGCTGGAGCCCTGGCTCTAGGACCCTGCAAGGTGGGAGGGTCCCAGAACTTGGGCTGCAGCCTGAGCCCAATCATCTACATTGCAGTTAAAAAGCTCCTTAGCCTGAGCCCCAGGAGCGCAAGTCAGCTGGCAGGGGCCAGTCGCAGATGTTTAATTGCAGCGTAGATATATCCACAGAGTCCATGCTGCTTGTGTAGTGGCTTTCCGCTTTTGATGTACTTAAAAACCTTTCCTTTGCCTCCCCTCTGCAGTCAATCTTTTTTCACCCAGACTGACATTTTTCACTAAACTTGTTTGCGCTTGAAAGTTAACATGGATTAAGGTAGTGTACAAATTTAAAGTGCAGTAGCTGTTCTTGAATAACTCTAGGTGTGGACACTTTTCATTCCAGAATAAGAGTGCTTTCAAAGTGGGATATACTAACCAGAACAAATTGCGCTTATTCCACACATGGTGTTATTCCTGGATATCTGTTCCTGACCAACTCTATGAGTAAATAAGTCCTAACATGATCCCTTCATGCCCTCTGGTGCTGGATCAATAGCAGACCTTTAGAGCTATTAACCTTGCTTTGGAAAGGGCTGACGGCCTCCAGGCTGACATTGTCCTCTCTGCAGGTAACAGGCCGGGTGACTGAAGAATGATGTACTTTTACGTCCTTGTTGTTTCCCCTATCCCAGCAGACAGTGATCATCACATCTACAATGCTCACAGGCCATGCCAACCTAGTATGATTGTTCTTGTTATCTGTTTACTGCTCAGGTCTGAACAAGACACAGTGGGAACCTGAAAAGCCCTGAGATTTTTCCTCCCTGCTGAGTGACTACTTCATCTCCTCTCTCCTCATTTCTTTGACTTTTATAAAAGGAAACTGACATCACATAATTTATAGCTGACTTAGGAAAATAATATATCCTTTAAGTAAAATGGGCAAGGATGGGACTTGAGCTGTCTTCTCTGTAGCCTGCTCAGTTGGGCTACATTTCTTTGGACCTCCTGTAGTCCATCACTATTACTTCAGTGTCTGTGGCCATAGCGTCACTGGCAGCCATTGCTGCTAGGCCTGCACACTGTGCCAAAGCCTGAGGTTAAGTAAGTGTGACCCAGACACTGCTGCTTTAAGGAGGAGAGACCAGCTGGTCACTGAACCCAAGTCACCACTGAAGTTGCATAGATGGACCAAATGCACACTGCTTGGATACTAATGGTGGCACTGAGCTCTTTAGAGGTTGTCCCTCTTTCTGCAGAAACTGCATCTTTATACAAAATGTGCTTTGTGGGGTATCATTTTGAGAATGAATAACTCACTGGTCAATGATATCATGGTGAAATGTACGTAGCATCATGAAGGGAAAGTTATGAATTCTCACTGTAAGTTGTTATCGGCACATGATCAAAACTAGACAGCCCTGCCTGGGAAAAAGTTGTTAGAGGTCTGTCCTAAACAAAGGAATTTTACCTCAATTCACATATAAATAGTAAACAGGATCATCAAGACAGCAGGGGGAGGGGATGACAGGAAGCAGAACAATTTGCATGTCAGAGAACAGAAGTGGGGGGAAGAAGCATGGAGCTTCCTTCATCCCCAGACTCCATGGCACCTTCCTCACAGCTTGAATAGACTACTTTGAGGGAGGGGTAACAATCAGAAGAATCCACTTCAAAGAGTCAATGGACTATAAATTAAAGGGACGGAAAAGCTCAAGTTATCTCTTTTACGTAAGAAGACAAAGGCACCAGCACCTTTGGGCCTCTGGAAGAGATCCTGATCAACGAGAGGGTCAGTCACCATCTTGCTGGAGGATGGTGGGTGAGACAAGCCATCTTGAACAAAGCCTTGAACCAAAACTTGCTAGACTTTTAGATGCATGTTTTCACTTTTCTTTGCTTGTAACCATTTCTATTATACTTGAACTCATTTAAAATCCTATCTTTTGTTAATAAACTTGTTTTATTCCAATCAAATCTAAACCAACAGTGCTGTGTTTGCACTACAGTGAATGTCAACTCCAGTTAATGTGGCAAACTGGGGTGTTTTGTCTCCTTAAAGTAGGAAGCAAACCACATTATTTCTCTGAACTGTTCAGGAGAGGGCTTGTCATTACAGACCACATAGTTTGGGGAAAATTCAGGACTGGGAGTGCGTTGTGATCATCCCTCAGTAGTAATGAAGGCTGGTGGAAGCCAGAGTGGGGAGGTAGACAGACTGCTGGAGTCAGAGCTGCTGAAAGAGGATTATCTAGTGCACACTCTCACAGGATGTGACCTGCATGGTTGTAGGCTGGTTGTGGGCAGCTTGGGTTGGGAGTTACAACATCAAAGCATTGTGAGGCACCCATAGTTACAGGGCAGGCAGTGACACAAACTCACACTGCTCTGGACTGCACCACGAAAGTGACACCATGACAAAGAAATCACAGCTGTTCCCTGTGTACTCCTATGTTGTAAGTGAGCAGACATTCCACATAACACACTGGGCCCACAGGGAAAGGGGAGGAAAAAATGTCCACTGTCCAGTGGAAACAACTGATGAGTCCTCCAGGAGAGTCTCACTGCAGTACTCTCTTAAACTGGCACTGAGAGTCAGGGGATTGTTCTTCCTTCAGTATATCTCAAAAGGACTTTGTAGACCAGGATATGATCAGTTCCATCTGAAATGGGAAGTCATTACCTTGTTTGGTATTTGGTTCTCTATTTCCAGTGGCATTTTGCATTCTGCACATGCTGACAGTATGCACTTTAACAGAAACACCTCTCTACTTTCCCACTATAAACTGTTAGCCTGTCATTGACCTTTTCAAGAGTGGGCTGGGAGATCTAAGGACAAACTCAGCAGAAAGCTGTTGCTAATAGAAATATGACGTATGTGGCCAAAGATGGGTGATATATAAAATTTATTTGACAAACGTATCCTTTCTGTTCACAAATTATCTGCAAACAATCTTTCATTTTTACAAACTTTTTCATTATTGGATATTACTCAATGTATGGTTGATTGGAACACACTTCAGTCTGTGGATTACATGTAACTGTTTGCTCTAGCTCTCTGTTTGCAATTGGTCACTTACGTAATTCAGTATAGTACATATAATCTGTTTTTGTTCCCTGACTGGTGGAGCTTTTGAGATAGCTGCACAAACACTTCCAGTGCAAGTCTTTGCACAAGTCTTCAGTGTGAACACACATTCACATGAGAATCTGCGATAGTTCCCTGTCTGTGAACCTTCCTGCAAACAAATCTTCACCACCATGAATGTTTGTTGAAAACTAATGAAAGGGATCTTAAAGACTGTTAAGTGAATTTGCAGGCTTTACTTGAACGCATGTCTGTAGATACTTTTATTTGCTCAGATCTGTATGTGGCTGTGAATTTTAGAACAATGCCTTTTTTTCCTTTACAAGGTAAAAAGCAAAGTTTCTAACAACCTCTTATTGCAAAGATTACTTTTTGGGGATTATATATAAAAGAATGCTTTAAACTCAGTCTATGAAGTGGAGGGAAACCTTGGACTTGCTTGGGCTTCCCACATGCTGTGAGACAACTGCGTTCTGTCTGTTCTGTAACACACTGGAAATAGATCCTCTGCTTGCCAGTTAAACAGAAATAGCATCTGGAACATGATCACCTTGTTGAAACAAAGAGCAGTGTCATTATTAGAAATCTGAGGCCTCTTGCATTGTTTCATTAAAGATCAAGACTGTCAGAGCTATTTGGTAGGGGCACGAAGGCAGTGGTGCAAGAATAACTGTACTTCGACCAGCCATTTAACGGTTCAGTGTTCAAGCGTAAAAAGAGGGGGAGCCAAGAGAGTGCAACAGTCAGACTTTTTTCAGAGAAGCAGCCGTGTTAGTCTGTATTCGCAAAAAGAAAAGGGGTACTTGTGGCACCTTAGAGACTAACCAATTTATTTGAGCATAAGCTTTCGTGAGCTACAGCTCACTTCATCGGATTGTTCCTTCTTCCACACAGACTGTTCTCTCTCATCAAGCATGTCCTGAAAGCAGAAGTTTCTATGCATTACTCTCAGTTCCAATACATTACCCTATATGTACTATCATACTATAGCACCCACTTTTGGGAAGCTACCTACCATCTTGTCCCTTTTGCTGCATCTGAGGTAGCAAATTCAAACACAAATAGAGTATTGCCAGCTCTAGTCATTTCTTTGTCACAGGATTTTGTCCGGGTTACAGACAGTTCAGCGATGAGGTGGAAAACTCCAGCCCCCTCACAAATGTCAGCTCCACCTGGGGGAAAACCCCCTCTGATTGGCTATCTTCCAAACTGCCTTGCCTGCTGTCTGACAGGAGCTCACACTGTTCTCACAGGAAGGGAGTGGGGAGCAGAAACAGCCCAGCACCTCAGGGCAGCTCTGTTCCCTCCTGCTCCCTCCCCTCCTGTGAGCAATGAGATGGCTCCTCTGCTTCTCCCTGTTCCCTCCTTGTAACATGCAGCCTAGGGAAGGGCAGAGGGGGGTGAATAATGTTGGAATGTGTGTGCAAGTCTGCCTGGTGATGGCAGGAGACTGCCTTACATTTGGTTCATCTGGTGGCATGGTGCTCTGAGAGCCAGTTCTAATATCTGTGGGTCATTCTTTGGTGTGTGTTCCTTCTGTGTCCTACCGATCGAGTATCAGCAGAATGCATATTGCACTGTCCTCCCTATTTGTGTTTGTGTCTTGTTTGTAGAGGGTGAATATGTTTGTGGTTTCAGTGAAATATACACCCATCCACTTCTGTGCTATATGAATAATGATTTTTCTGTTCAATACGAGTAGCTTTTTTCCCAAATGTATGATTTTTTCCAATGAAATAGTTTAATCCTGATAGAGTCTCCTGGTTGTGGTTCTGGAAGGTCTTTAGCTTGCTGGTCCTAGTAGACTTTGGCCTTTGCATTTCTTTCTTCTTCTTTTTTTTTTTTTTTTGGTCTGTTACTCCTTCCTCTGGCTGTTGTAATGCTGGGGCTATGGGCACCAAGGTTTGCATGCATCTTGACATCAAGCATTGGACCAGGCAGCTATTCATAGAATCATAGAAATGTAGGACTGCAAAGGACCTCAATAGGTCATCTAGTCCAGGCCCTGACACTGAAGCAGGACCAAGTATGACCCTAGACCATCCCTGACAGGTGTTTGTCTAATCTGTTCTTAAAAACCTCCAGTGATGGAGAGTCCACACTCTCACTAGGTAATTTTGTTCTAGTGCTTAACTACCCTTACCGTTAGGAATTTTTTCTAATGTCTAGCCTAAATCTCCCTTGCTGCTATTTGAGCCCATTACTTCTTGTCCTGTCCTCCATGGATGAGGAGAACAATTTATTATCCTCCTCTTTATAAAGACCGTTTATGTACTTGAAGACTATTATCAAGTCCTCTTCTCTTCTCCAGATGAAACAATCCCAGTTTCTTCAATCTTTCTCACCAGGCCTTCTGTGGGAGAGCGTCTCCATTTAAGACTGTCTTGCTGTATAGTCTCTTTGCTTTTTGCAGCTCTCTTTAATAGAGTCTTTAGCAATTTTAACTGCCAATTCGGTTTTGCTGTTTCCCTGGCTGTGGCATGGTGATGATGGGCTATTAATGAATTCTTATTCCCAGGTAAATTGCACAAACTCACTGAAAGTAAATTGGGGTCTGTTGTCTGAAACTACACAGTTTGAGATTCTTAGCCTGCTGAAATCCTTCATTGCTTTGTCCGTAATGGTCACTACGGTAGTTTCTGATGGTTCATCTAGTATCCAGAAGTCTGAATAGGAGTCTGCACTAATGAGGTAGTGTGAAGAAATCTACTGCACCTTGAAGGGATAGGCTAGAGCCCTCAGCTGGGACAGCTAAGGGTTGGGCTATTTAGACAGGAACAGGAAGCTGGACAAGAGAGAGGGGAGTAGATGCCATACAGGCTACAATGGGTGGTGGTGGTGGTTTTCTCTCAGGGTATGCAAAATCACCCCTACAGCAGCAAGTCTCAGAGCATGGGTCTACAGACTCCAGCTTGTGGAGCTTGTGCTATGGTGATAAAAGTAGTCATGTAGAAGTTCCACCTTGGGCTGGATTTGGGGGCTCTGAATGGAGGGATTCCCATTCCTTTAGGATTTGGGGGCAAGCTTCAGAGCCTGAGTGCCAGCCCGAGCCGAAATGTCCACACAGCTATTTTTAGTGCCATAGCATAAGCCTTGTGAGCCTGAGTCTGTAGACCCAGGCTCTGGGACTCATTGCTCTGTTTTTTTGTTTTTGTTTTGCCATGTAGATGTACCCTAAGGCTCTAGGAGACTAACCTAACCAGAAGCTTTTTTCTGTGGCCTTTAATTTCAGGAGCTGAATCAGGGTCCTGAGGTCCTGTAATTACTCTTGACCTGAAGCCGTGCTATTTTGTTAGTGCGTGGTCTCTCCTTGTCCTTGATTGTTAAAGTGAATCTACTTTCATCCCAATTAGGGGAAGTTAAGTTGGGGCACAGTTGCAGAACCACTCCAGGCTGCAAATGGGCTCACAGGAACTGCTTGTACCTTTACAGGTAGTTTGCCGTGAAAAGGTTCATTTCTACTTTGAGCCAAGGTCTGTTGGGGATGCTAAGTATTTTCATTGTGTGTTTTGCTGCTTGGCCTGCGTTTCCCCAAATGTCCCACAATTCTGTATCACGTCTCAAGTATTCTGGGTGATTTTGAACACTGTGTGGCATCTCTGGCTTTCCTGGTACAGGCTTCTATGCCAGAATGGCTCCAGTGTATTTTTGAGAGCATTTCTCTTCTCAGTGATCTTGCTATTATGATTCAACTGCCTTGATATATGATGCTATCTTGAACACTCATCTCACCTTGATAGTTGCAGTGTTTTTGAGAGGCAGGTGGGGCATCTACCAGGGTGCCTGGCCATCTTGACAGAATGATGCATGTGATCACTGCTAAATCTTGGTCTTGTATAGTTTGTTCTTGGATTCTTTCCAGACCCTGGCTTCAAACTGGTACTTAACTGTTTTGGTTTATGGTTTTTATGTCTTTCGGTGTTCTCTTTATTTCTATCAGGTTGAGGATCTCATTCCTGTTCAGCTGCCATATTTTCATCCTGCAAGTCTGCTCTGGATAAGAAGTCAGCTATGTATAGCTCAGTCCCCGTCTTGTAGCATACATCTAAGTTGTAGCATTGCAGTGTCAGTAGCAGGTGCTGAAGGTTTTGGGGGACTTCTAGCAGTGACTTTTAAAAATGCTTTTTAGTGGCTTATGGTCACTTTCTATGCTAATGATTTCCCACCCTTGAAGATACTGGTCAAACTTTTCACGTACAAACAGTATTGCAAGAAATTCCTTTAAAATTTGGACATATCTTTGTCTGTTGGTGATAATGTCCTTGAGGCGAAAACTACCAGCTGTCCCTTTTGTAGGAGGGATTCCTCAAGTCCTGACTCACTGGGCATCACCCTGTATGGTTGTCAGTTCAGTCACATCATATTTCAGGGTGGGATAGCTGGTCACCACCTCCTTTATAACAAGGGTGACCAGACAGCAAATGTGAAAAATTGGGATGGGGGTGGGGGGTAATAGGAGCCTATATAAGAAAAAGACCCAAAAATCTGGACTGTCCCTATAAAATTGGGACATCTGGTCACCCTATTTATAACTGTAATGGCTGCATCCTGTTGAGGCAACATTGTTTTGGAGCAATTTGGCAAGGGGGATGATGCCTTTGCATCAGGGATGTGCCTTTTGTTGATCATGTGAAAATCCACCCATATTGGCCAAGTTATATACCTTTGAAAAATTGCTGTTCACGCACACCCAGTAGAGGCTTCTTAGCATTTAAGAGATAAAATCTCCAAAGATTGTCTGCGCTGGCCATGCTCTAACCCCTCAAAGCTCCTAGGGCTCACCACATGGCACATGCATCATCCCCCAGAGTAACCAAACATGCTGTATCCCCTCACACCAAGTATGGGGAGTGACAGGCCTGTGCCTGTGCCATCCCTGCAGTGTGATTGGGCATGCTGCCACTCCGGGCTGCAGCTACAGGCTACTGTATTCCAGGGTGAGGTCAGGGATCAAAATTGAGAGCAGGGGTCTGTCTCCTGTGCTGTCAGGCACCTGCTACTGGCACCCAGGCAGCGTGGAGGAAGAAACTGCGCGATGCAAATGCAGAGGGGACTAGAATCTGCGGCGGGGCAGGGGGGAAAGAAATTGTTTAGGTCAAAGGAATCTGGTGAGGCTGGGACAGGAGTTGAGGAGGGGGTCTGAGTGAGACCTGTTGGTCAAGAAGACTTGAACTGGGAATGGAGGGTGGAGGGGAGACTGGGTAGCAGGAGGGGAGAAAATGGTAGGAGGGGAGACAAATCTGACAGGGAACTGAGGTGCAGAGGGAGAACTGGGACAAGGATCTAGGGTGGGAGGAGACTGGGACAAAGAGTCAGTGTGGGTGTGGGTGGGTACAGAGAGGATAAACAAGCACTTCGATGTGGCATATTCATTGGCATTGTGGCCAAGTGAGGGAAATGTGACTCTTTCACACTGGAAACCTGTGTTCTGTTCCCAGTTCTACCTGAAGAGGCCTTATGCGATCTCTCAGTTACTTTATTTGTAAAGTGGAGGGAAAGGTTGTTTTCTGTTCCAAGGGTAGGGGATATGACTCTGAACTCAATAATAAGTGTTGTGAAGTGCACAGAAATATTACAGCACTCATTAGAAGAGATCACACAAGGGCCCTGGATTTCCTGACTCCCTGCCCTGGTCACTATCCCCCAGGGTAAAGCATATTCTGTAGAGGAGGATCTGTCTTTATACAATGCATGAGATTTTACTTGAGATGTGAGAAGCATGACAAGGCTGCCAAATGTGTGAGTTTGACATGGGATGCACAACACTTGGCAGGTTTGATAAAAGACAATGATAGGAACAATTTAAGGGCATGCATACGTGGTACCACAACTGAGAAATTCACAGCTGTAATACTCCCAAAGTACTAATCACTATGTATGCCAGGTGGCAGCTATTAATGGGAGCTTCATCTTACCAATTAGCCAAGTCCAGTGAGTGGTCTAGCTGTGTATGTCCTCAAACCAAACCCCTCAGGATCTGAGGCCACCATCTCTACAAGGGAGCTAAATTGGCATCTCACTGGCATCACACTGCCAGATCTCCTATTGGCCAAGCAAGTCAGCAGGAGATCTGGCAAGTTTGTAAGTAGCCCATAACATATGTGGCAACAGAGTTCCTGACCTCCAAAGCCACATGATACTAAGTCAGATGAAAACATCCTTTTTTTAAAACTACTATTTCATTTTCCCATTCTTTGTTTGTTTTGTCTATTCAGGGAAGAGATTGTCTCCTACTATGTATTGGGTCCCATCTTTGTTGGGACCCCAAGACACTATTATAATGCTGCTAATAAAAGAAAATGTTTTATGAATATACTCCAATATAAGTGTACAATATTACACTGGTTTAGGATATTTCCCTGAAAGGAATGTTACATCAGGCCCTGTCCTTCAAGGGTGGGATTTTTAAAAGTACTCAGTATTGGCTTAACTTCTGATCTGAAGTCCCGGGGTGGGACCAGCTAAGCCAACACCTAAGTACTTTTGAAAATTCCATTCCAAATGTCTAGCAGCTCACAATTCACCTTCACCTTTTCTAGGTATTCCAGCATTTCCCGCTCTTTGGCAATCAGGCATAATCCTTTTCGAAAGGGCTTTCTGCCAGTATTCACCTCTTTAGGAAATTGGCTCTTTACATTCCAGAGAAAAGAGGCAATGGCAGCTGTATGGTGGCCATCTGAGGAGCAATCTCTTCCTGTTGCTCTGTTAGGATACTTGTGTTTCTTCCTCTCCCCTATGCCTTTATGTTTATCTTTCCAAGACTCTGCATGGCCTGTTCCTGGCAAGAAGCCACCTAGTAGCCTTTGAAAAGAAAATGAGGCTACGGTTTTTCAGGCCCAAGTCTGTATATTGTCACACTAGATGGCCAATCCTCACTGTATACTGGTTCCCAAAGAATGGAGAACAAGGCAGAAGGCATTCCCAATAGTTTCTTCTCACGTTTGCGTGCTAGTCATGGATAAAAGAAGCTTGAAAAGTGTTTTGTGGGCCCACTCCAAGAAATACATCTCTAAATATTCCAGGTAGGGACTTTTAGGAATGCTTGATCTCAGGTGATGGAAGCGTGGGCCTTGAGCAAACTCTAATGCATCTGAGTATCTTTCCTAACAAGTCTGATGGATCAGGAGCGATGAAAGTGCCCTAGAAGTCTGTGTGTGTGTGGAAGGACGGGACGCACAGGTGCCCCCCACCGCTTTTCCCCAAGCCCCCACCCTCGCGCCACTCATTTTCCCCCAAGGCCCTGCCCTCGCATTGCCCCTTCCACAAGAACACCCCTCTCCCTGCTCACTCTTCTCCGCCCGTCTTCCCGTTGCTCACCCTTACAGCCAGTAAAAAGTGGGAGGGGGGCATGGCCCCCTGGCTGCCGGTTCTGTCCCTGCAATGGACAACTCAGGTGTGTAAAGTTACATGAATAAGCACTTTCAGGATTGGGGCCCTAATTGTTGGCTTTCCTGCTTCAACCCCCTTGTTTTCAATGACACATACAATTTTGTGTAGTGACAACTACATGCTAGTCCCTCCTCTGGAGTTGGAATAAGCAGGCTCACAAGGCTGAATAAGTCCTAACAGTTGTCATTTTCTTGAGGAGGCTCTTTCAGGCTCTTCCTTGATTTTTTCCATTGTTGAGGCAATGCTGCTTACCAGTTCTCAGTTGTTTCATAAGGGCCATGTGCTAAAGAGGAGCTGTAAAATTATGTGTGTGGAAATGAGGTGTGCTCACGTACCACAGTTATAAGTGAGGAGGCACAGACCAATGGCTTTATCTTGGGCCTACGAGTCAGACAGCCCTGACAGCTTTCTCATACTCATTCCCTGTGAGGCACTGAGCAAGCGACTCTACTTCTCTGCCTCCGTTTCTCTATCTGTAAAATGGGGACAACAATTACTTGCCCACCTCATAGGAGTGTTAAGAGGATCTATTAGTTACTATCTGTAATGCGCTTTGAAAATGAAAAGCACTAAATAGGTAAGCATTATAAAATGGTGAGCATAAAGAGCTATATGAAGAATTTGAGACCAAACATTCATCTTAACAAGAGTTTTACTTTAGGTGTTCAGTACAGCGTGTGACCTAAAAACCTTTGAAGCATATTTATAGCAGTGCAGTTTGGTAAAATAGAGTGTGTTCTCCAGTCATAAGTCTGCAGTGAGAACACAAAGAGAAGGAAAGAGAATAAGGGATTACTGTAAAACAGAAAAGTGTACATGCTGCAGGCTAATACAACAAATCAGTTTGTTACCATAAAACCCTTCTCAGACAGCTGTAAGGATTCTCATGTACTGTAGCTGGAACAGGAAAAAAGGAATAGACCTGCGGTAAATCTATTGCTATAATAATCCTCTGTTTTCCCTTCCAGGCAAACCAGGGGGGTAGACCTTGCTTGTTGTGGTGTTTAGTCACCTTTGCACTTTATTTTACCTGCAAATCTCTGGCTGGGAATCAAATTGCAGTTCTCATCAGCAGGTTGAGCTACTGTGATCTATCTTGTATTGTTAACAAGACATTGCTAAATACAGTGAAAGGGGAAAATGTACCTATCCTCAGAAAAAAAGAGGGGAGACCGTGCTATCTTTCCTTCTCATGGAACCCAAAAGCAATGAAGTGACAGAACATTCTGTTGGTATTTTTTTTTTTTTTTTTTTTTGAGTTCTGGAAATAAAGCTTGATTTCTCACTTTCACAGCAATATTCTTAGCCTGTCTGATATACAGACTGAAACCATTACAACATGTGTGCATTCCAGTAGGTTAATATTTAATTCCCTCTTAAACATTAACTTTGGCTAGAGCTGATTTTGGTCCTGGAGAAGGGGACTGCTGTGCTAACAGCTCTAATCATTTTTCTTTGCAAAGCATATGAACAACGTGGAGTACTGTACGTGGCTGAAAAGTAAGCTGTGTTATAATGACACATATATATTACAGTTTTGCAACACACACACAAATCTACCCACCTCTTTTCTTACTGTTTCCTCTACCCTTTGCCCACTGTTCCTGCCCTGCTTGTAATCAAATAATTTTCCAGGTGTAACCACCCAGTATCTGGATTTCACCTTCTGGATTTCACTCTGCTATAGGCATGCCAATGGTTTTGTTGTTAAGCAGAGTACTAGGTAGGTCTGAGTTTCAGTGAATCAGAGCGCAGTGATGAGCAGCCTTTATTCTTGCAAGTTCTTGTGGTATGAACTCTATTGACAGTCAAATATAAATATATATAACTGTAACCCCATGGAAATTAATGTAACTTTTTTTCAATGCAAGATCTGATAGAGGGTGGTTTCTATAAAACAAAGCTTTGATACAGACCGCATTCACTACAAACAATTCCCAACCAAATTCATTGTGAAATGAATCTTGTTCTATATATTCAGCCATCAGGTGAGACCAAGCACCCAAAAATAGTAGGCCTGTTTCCATATATGGAATATCATTTTAGAGTCTAGAAAAAGTGCTTTTCTCTTTGTCCACCACTCTAGGGAGAATAAGTGCTCAGTCAAAACAATATTTTCCTCAAAGTTTAGCTATCCCGAGCCAGTGTCTGTCATGTCATTTATTTAGTTGGGGATTGGTCCTGCTTTGAGCAGGGGGTTGGACTAGATGACCTCCTGAGGTCCCAACCCTGATATTCTATGATTCTATGGCTATTTTACTGTTGTTTGTCACTCTTCTCCTAGGTACTTTACAGACAGTAAAAGGATGAGCTCTCCACTCCAGAAAGCTTATACTCTAAATATTACTACATATTAATCTCAGCAGGAGCACAGGGTCACATCCTTAACTGGTGTCAATTGGTATAGCTCCACTGAAGTCAGTGGAACTAAGCCACTGTACACCAGCTAAGGATCTGGTCCACACTGGCCAGGGCACCATCAATGATATGGAGAGCAATTGTGGCCTCACAGGATAAAGACTAGGCAGCGGGTTCTTCTGGGGAACCTGTGGAAAGGAGGGGGGTGGTCCTTGCACAGACTGCCATTAGTGCAATTAGTTCAGGTTTGGACTTCCCACCCCATACAATCATCTCAGGGTGGTTCTCTGCAAGGCTCCATTATGGATGCTGCTGCTCCTCAGTCCTAAGCTGTGGGAACAGAAGAGGCTTCTGAAGTCCACCTGCCCAGGAGCAGACTGTTATTTCCTAGAAGCAGGCTGGGCCACTTTATATTTCACAGAAGGGGAGAAGGGGCTAGTCTCCCAACTTGTGGAGAACGCAGCAGCTTTATGGCTGCTTTGCGCCTTCCTCCCACCCAGTGAAAATGTAGAAGCCCAGCTTTCTCCCTGTCTCCCTGGAAAACAATAGTATGTTCTTGGACAGCTGAGCTTCTTTGCTCAGAGATCTCTCTCTGCCTTGAGGATGGGCAGAGATAAAGGCCTCAGCCTTGCCAGAGAAGAAGGGGAGAGATCTCCTGCACCCAACCCCAGCAGCTGTTACCTGTCCCCTAGAATGCCACCTGCATTTGCAGTGGAGCTGGGCAGGGAGGCAGAATCAGAGGCAAGCAGAATGTATCACATAATGTTCATCTGGAGAGCTCTGGCAGCGGTGGATTTCTGGCACCTTATTCTCCACCTCAGTGCATTTTCTGCTTTCACCATGCTGAGGCAAACATAAAAGCTTTGGCTCAGCAGGGTCTGTCTGCTAGAGGTTTGGCTGGACGGGATAGAGCAAGGAGTCCATTGGGAGGATAAGCATTTGGGGGAGGGTGCTGGGGGAGCTGATCGCCAGCATGGTTATCACCCTACCCTGCTCTGGAAATTAACACATGATGGGATTGTTATGGGTTCATCCCTAATTACTGAAGCCCTTCCATAGCTCACTCCATGGCACCTTGCCACTCCTAGATTATATGATCAACAATGACAGCAGCAGATGAAGCAGAGTGAGCCCATAATTCAGAATGTTTCTGTTTTTTCATGAGATTATTTGATGAGATTACAAATTTAGTTGATAAAGGTAACTGTGTAGCAATAATATACTTAGACTTTGTGATGCATTTTGCTTGGAACCACATTACATTCGGATTAAAAAACTAGCAGTACACAATAATAACAAAGCATGTTAAATGGAAACTTACAGGTCTCAAAAATTAGTTGGCAAAGAGGAATCATCGTTGAATAGCAGTGCTTCTAGATGGGTTCTGCAGGGCCAGTGCTGTCCAATGTTTTATCAATGATCTGGAAGTAAATGTAAAATCACTGGTGATAAAATTTGTGGATAACACAAAGATTCATGGAATGGTAAATAATGATAAGCACAGGGCAGTTATTAAGTCCAATCTGGATTGCTTGGTCAGCTGGGTCCATTCAAGCAAAATGCTTTTTACTACAGCCACATTCTTTTAATCTAGTAACAAGGAATTCAGACCATACCTACAGAATGCGAGACTATATCCAGGAAAGCAGCAACTCTCAAAAGGATTTCAGGGTCCTAGCGGACAAACAGCCCAGGCCACGTGTACACGACAAAGTTAAGTTGACTTCGTGTAAGTCGACATCGAGCCTCCGATTTAAGCAAGTCAATCTTGCATGTCCACACTATACTCATTGTATGGGCAGAGTGCATCCTCATTAGCAGGGCTTGCATCGACGCACAAAGCACTGCACTGTCAGTAGCTATCCCACAGTGGGCACATGGGCACATGGTGTTAGCCTCCCATTATGTACTTACCTCCCTCTCGCTCTGAAATCAACAGCAAACAAACCAAGCCTTTTTTGCACCTTTTTTCGCAAACCTGCGTTACCGGCACAGACACCATAGCATGATAAGTGTGGACCCTGCTAAGTGGTACACTATTATTGTGAGCACTACAAACACCTCATGCCTTATCCTACAGTATTTATACAACCGATGCAGGAACTGCCACACGGAACAATGTGATGCCATGCAAGCAGCCTTGCTGGAAGACCTAGTGTGGAGCAATTTGCAGTTGCTGGTGACAGTCATGCATTACCTTGACTCAATTGAGCACCGTTGCTGGGCCCGGGAAACAAGCACTGACTAGAGGGACTGCATTGTTATGCAGCTATGGGATGACGCACAGTGGCTGCAAAACTTTTGAATGCATAAGGCCACTTTCCAGGAACTGTGTGAAGAGCTTTGCTGAGCCCTGAAGCGCAGCAATACTAAAATAAGAGCTGCTCTGACAAAAGTGCAAAAGTGGCACTGGGTTGGGGGTGAGCAGGGAAGGGAAACACACAGGAAGCCGCCACCCCTGTTTTTTTTCCAGTGCTGCTTGCAATACAGTGATCCCTTCCAACCACAGCGTGTTTGGGAAAGTATGGTTGTGTGACCCAGATTTCACCAAACAGGGGGCGGATTACTTGCTGAATTGTTTGCGGTTTAAGGACTAGCAATGCAAAATTCCCCCATTTCCTCTAGGTAACCCTATGCAATATCACTCTCCAGAGGGTAACAGAGGCAGCAAGGGAGCAGATGATGCAAGCATCTGGGTACAGACCTGGTCTTCATGCTGCAATGCTGTGTGCTGCAATGATGCCAGCAGAGTTAATACTGGAGTGGTGCGGGAAAGTGTCCTATTGTGGTGGACGAAATAAGGCAGCCCTTCCCAGAAAACTCCTGCAAAGGATTGGGAATACCTCCATGGAAGCTTCCTAGAGATCTCCATGGAGGATTCCCAGGCCATCCCTATGCATGCGTAAACAGTCTTTTTCGCAGAGCACCCTCTGCATAGCTGAAGTGGCCACTGATACCAACTACACCTACTTTTTTGTTCAGATTAAACATTAAAAATAATAGCATGCAACCCCTACAATTGGATTGGAAATGTGTACCCACCAGAGGTGCCTTCCCCGGCATCACACTCCACTGCCAACTGGTCTTGTGAAGGGATGGGCTCCAGGGTTAAAAACAGTTCTTGGCTGTCGGGGAGAGTGGATCCTCCACTTGCCTGCCTCACGTTCTCCTCCTCCTCCTCTTCCTTGTCAACAATGTCCTCTTTGTTGTTGCTCGAGGTCACCTGGGGCTCCTGGGAGTTATCCACTGTGCATTTTGGTGTAGTGGTGGGGTTGCAGCCGAGAATCACATGCAGCTCCTCATAAAAGCAGCATGCCTGTGGGGCAGAACCAGAGCGATTGTTTGCCTCCCTTGTCTTCTGGTACACTTGCTGAAGTGCCTTTATTTTCATGGGGCACTGCTGCATGTCCCTGGCGTAGCCCTTCTCCCCCATGCCCCAAGCGATCTTGGCATACATGTCAGCGTTTCTTCTGCTGGATCGGAGCTCTGTCTGCACAGACTCTTCTCCCCACACAGCAATAAGATCCATCACCTCCTGTGTACTTCATGCTGGAGCGCGTTTGCGGCCTTGAGTCTCCATGATCAGCTGTGCTGGTGAGCTCGCCATGCTGATCAAACAGGAAATGAAAATTCAAATGTTCCCGGGGCTTTAATAGGGGAGCGGCTGTTTCCTGTGTATCTGGCTGATGTGCAGTAGAGTTGAAAGTGTTCTCCAGAGAGGTCACAGTGAAGCACTGTGGGATGCCTTCTGGAGGCCAAGTCATTCGAATTACACATTACAATGTCTACACTATCCCCATGTTGACCCATGGATGTCGAATCAAGAGCTACACCTCTCGTGGAGGTGGAGTACAGAAGTCGACTTTACAGGCCACTTAGGTCGGCAGAAGGGACTCGGTAGTGTAGCCACATACATTAATAGATTGATTTAACGCGGCTTATGTCAACCCAGGTTTGTAGTGTAGACCAGGCCTCAGCATTATCTCTTTTTTGCCAGTGCAAGGCTATGGTAAAAAGGGTTAATGAAATCTCTGGATGTATCAACAGGGGAGTAGTAAGTAGGAGCAGGGAGCTGATATTACCTGTATATATGGCATTGGTGAGATCGATATTGGAATACTGTCCATATTTTTAAAAAAAGATGTTGAAGGTACAGAAAAAGGTCACAAAAATGACTGGACGGCTGGAAAAAATGCCTTAGAGTGAGATATGTAGAGATCAATCTGTTTAGTGTATCAACAAGAAGATTAAGAGGTGACTTAATTAAAATGCATAAATATCTTCATGGGGCAAAAATATCCGGTATTCAAGGGCTTTTTAACTTAGCAGAGAAAGTCATAAAAAGAGCCAGTGGCTGAAGTTAAAGCCAGAGAAATTCACATTAGAAATAAGGCACCAATCTTTGACAGTGAGGATGTTTAACCTTGGAACAAACTACCAAGAGAAGTGGTGGAGTCACCATCTCTTAAAGTCATCATATCAAGCCTGAATGTCTTTCTAGAAGATATGCTTTAGAAAAACATAAGTTATTGGGCTCGGTACACAGGGATACCTGAGTGAAATTTTCTGGCCTGTGTTATACAAGAAGTCAGACTAGATGATCTAATGCAGGGATCGGCAACCTTTCAGAAGTGGTGTGCCGAGTCTTCATTTATTCACTCTGATTTAAGGTTTCGCGTGCCAGTAATACATTTTAATGCTTTTAGAAGGTCTCTTTCTATAAGTCTATAACATATAACTAAACTATTGTTGTATGAAAAGTAAATAAGGTTTTTAAAATGTTTAAGAAGCTTCATCTAAAATTAAATTAAAATGCAGAGCCCCCCCGGGCCGGTGGCCAGGACCCAGGCAGCGTGAATGCCACTGAAAATCAGCTCATGTGCTGCCTTTGGCACGCGTGCCATAGGTTGCCTACCCCTGATTTAATGGCTCCTTCTGGCTTAAAATCTATGAATGTATGTCTCTTTAGACATAGACTTCCCTCCTCTCGTTCCCAGAACACTGCTCTCATGTGGGAGAGAATTTGTGTTGGTGGAGAGAGAGGCATAAGTAAGAGGGCTCTGAGAATTCAGTATGTTACTTATCTAAATTACGTGTAGGAGTGCTATAAATGTGCTTAAATATTTACTAAAGCATGTGAAACGACAAAGTCCCTGCCCCAACAGGCTTACACTTGACTCAGATTTTATGATATACAAGACAAAAACAGAGGTGCAAGAAGATGCAGAGATATTGTTGATGAGGCAATTAGTGTCAGAATGCTTCACAAAAGGAGTGTTTGTATTAGAAGGAGACTGGGGTGAAAGTGCAGAGCTAAGAGGAGAAGGAAAATAAGGGACTAATAAAGAGGAGTGAAAATGGAAGAAATGAGGATAGAGGTGTAGGTAGGTACAAAATTGTACTGGGCCTCAAAGGTGAGGTGTGCACCCTTAAGTTTATTAGGTAAAAGACATGAAGTCAGTAAAGGAAATCAAGGAGGAGGGTGATATGGTCAGAGTGACAGGAGAAGAGGAAGATTTTGACAGATAAAATAGTGCGGTTTCAGTACCGACTGATATGTCTTTTATGTCTAAATTTGTTAGTCTCTAAGGTGCCACAAGTACTCCTGTTCTTTTTGTGAATACAGACTAACACGGCTGCTACTCTGAAACCTGATATGTCATTGGTGTTCATGATTCTGATCCATGCAATGATGAAGCATAAACATCTTGCTTTCTCTACCTCGTCTGTATAATTTACAGGGATATCCAACACAAGGCACTGCATTTCAAATGACTCTGTTTAGTCTCTGTGGTATGATTTAATCTAATGTGACAATAAATTTATAAACACAAATTTGATTCATCATGTGCACGTTGCATTCATGATTTGAAACAGAATGAATGCACCCTATATTTTGCCTTCTTAAAAAAAAAAAATCATCCACTGCTGGTTTGATCTTTTGCTAATCTACTGCGATCAAATTTTATGACCTGAGGTCATGCTAATCCCCTGTGGTCATGTAGTTACTATAGTTTCATTGATAGAACAAGGTTTAAGCAGTGAGAAGTGATGAAGTGAAGCTGATCCTACAAATGTAGTGCTTGCCTATAGCAGGGGTAATTATGGACATCTGCATGGCTTCCCCCCACACCCCTTCCTTTTGTGAATTGATTAAGCTGCTCTCTCAATCAGGCAACACCCCTTTTCAGCGCACTCAACCTCATTCTTCTTACTCTTCCAGGGGTTTGTTGAAGTTCTGGACTTTGTACATTTTAGGAGTTTGAATTTATATGGAAAGAAATGGTATTTGCACAAATTCCTCCCCCTGCCATATAGAAAATAGTGTGTTATAGACATGCATAAGGACTCTGAGAGACACTCTCCTGAGGGCAAAGATTACAGTAGAATTGCAAGAGTTCAGCTGGAAAATGTGTACTGGATTTAGTAGTTGGAGCATGGGACCAGGAATCAATAGTTCTGCATTTTGTTTGCAGCTCTGCTACTCTATCACTGTGACCTTGAGCAAATAACTTAACCTTTGTGCCTCAGTTTCCCCATCTGTAAAATGCGAATGATTTTTACCCTTCTTTTATAATGCATTTTGAGATCCTTGGATTAAAGGAGCAATATAAGTGGTAAATATTATTTATTATATTATATTATATTTATTTGTCTGAGGCCAGGGAAGGAATCTGTGTCCAAACTGGGATTAGGACGTGAGAATTCCTCTCTGCCAGTCCTGTCTTCAAAGCACTGAGCTATGCTTTATGTTCATGTTTAGAAAACGAATACTTCATCAATAAATATGCTATTACTTAGACAGATTATCTCTTACACTTTCTGGGACAAGGTCAGTCATTTACTATATATTTGTACAATGCCTAGAACAATATGGCTCCAAGCTCATGGATTTCTAGGCATTACCTCAGTATAAATAATAATAATAATCAGTTACCCCATTATCAATGGGATGAGGCCAGCTGCCTTTTGAGTTTGAGGTGTGGAAGCCATACTGCCAAAGGAGCTCTAGTTTGGAAGTATCAAACACAGTACTTCGGTTTCAGAGTAGCAGCTGTGTTAGACTGTATCCGCAAAAAGAAAAGGAGGACTTGTGGCACCTTAGAGACTAACAAATTTATTTGAGCATAATCTTTCGTGAGCTACAGCACAGTACTGAATCTCCAGCAGACTGTCTCCTCTTTATTATACCTTATCCTGTAAAACCTTCCTGTCTTGGAGGCAAAGCCTGAAATGTCTGGGATGTTACAAACTAAGCAGCTGCTTCTTCTTAAAACACCTGTGAGGTGATTCCCAGTGGACATAAAGGCAAAGGTGAAGATAACCTGAAATGCTCACAGGGACAGGCTTCATCCATCACCCTGTGGCTCCGTGCTACTCTGTGATAACTACCCCACTTTTTCCCAGCTGTTTTATGAAACACCTGATAGTTATTAGAAACATGAAGGACAGCATGTCTACTGGTTAGAACTGGAGACTAGAAACCAGGAACTCTTGAATTTTAATCTTGGCTCTGCCACTGGCTGTCTTTGTTTGTCAGGGGTTTTTATGAGACTTAATTTGATTGATGTGTGTACAGCTCTTTGAAGATGTAAAGCATTATATCAGTGCCAGCTATTATGAAAGCAGCAACTGGTAATTTGGCTGGCAGTGCACATAGGGTGTCTGACAATCCATAGATGGGTACACGTGTATTCCAACCTCCAGTGGTTTCAACAATAAGAACAGAAAATATAAAAGACAGATAATAGGTTCATATTGCTGAATACCTTGGGAAAATTGCTCATGGTAGCTAATTTTTGAAGCTCCATCACAATGTAGGCTATGGTCTCAGATCACAACCAGGCCTTAAATATCTGACTGAATTTAGTTTAATGTAGTCCATTTCGTACTCCAGGTAAATCAAAGCAATGTGCTGGATAGTGGATAATAAATGATTGCAGGTGATAGTTATGTGCTCAGCATGAGCTCATACACAGCCTTGTATGAGAACCTGTATTTACCGAGGAACATAATGCTATTAACCCTTATGCTTTTTTGTATCTTGTAGCTAGACAAGGGTGGAAGTAACATAGGTAACCAGCAGCAAGTGCTGATCCCCTGACCACAGAGCAGTGCCTTTCCAATCACGATGGAACACTGCATGCTCCTTTCTGTAGTATCTACAGGTCACAGCTCCATGTTAACGATGAGAGGTGAGCTACAATTTGTTTTGTTTGGGTGTGGCTCTGAGGATCCTGATGTGGTGTTAATGTGGCCCTTAGCTGGACAAAGTTTTGAGTATCCCTGTTCTACCAATAGAAAATTCCCTCAGGCTGGAGCTCACTTGCCCATGTCTCTCTTTTCCTGTGCTCCAGGATTGCCAATCCCAGGCATTCAAAAATCACGTCAGCTCCATAAAAATCATGAGATTCACATATAACAATGACATTTTGACAAATAATAAATGCTGGGATTTTTTGTTTGCCTTCTTGTATTTGAACTAGTAGGGTGCACTTGGGTCATGTTCTCAGGCTTTTCTCTATAACCATGAGGGCCAGAAACATACTCTTTTTAAAAATGAGAGCTGAGATTCTCAGATGAATGCTTGACCCCACCCCAAATATCATGAGAGTTGGTAACAGCGGTTTGCAAAATTGTACCACGTGCTCTGGTTCCTGACTGAATACTGCATGTTTCTTCAGTGTTCAGGTCCCAATATAGACAAAGTGAGGAATAGCTATTGTTGTTGGTTTTGAAACTCCTGAAAATAAAATTAAAAATTATAAAATGTTCTTGCACAAAATAGGAAAAAAGTGGGACTATTTTTCCAAATTCCATACATGTCACATTCTTACTGTCTGACAGCAAGTGATAGCTGAAGGAGGAGCTTTATGGGTAGTTTAAATGCCTCCACTTCATGGTCCTGTATTAAATACTAATTTGTATGTTAAGGTCCACTTATAATTTCCAATGCTTCAGTATTGCACTCTGCACAATATGGACAAACTGTGTAATCTCATTATAAGACTATTTATTGCTTATTTCAAAGGAGATCTAATTTTTCCAAACATTTATTTATAGAGTAAGATGTACTGCACAGAATTATTGTGTGTAAAAAGAGAGAGAAAATAAATGCTGTAAGTAAGTAGAAGAACAAAATTAGACTTGCTCAACTATTATGATTCTGTATTAAGAATAAAGCAAAAAGATACATTTAATCTTTTTTAATGGTTTGTGTGTTTGGGGGTTTTGTGCAGAAAATTAATTATTCAAATTAAATTAAATTAAATGACTGATGGATCTGAGCTTTGCACCCCCACAATGTTTATGTCTTATAGCTACACGTCTTTATCTTCAACACCACTGGCTGAAGTGTGTTGCAATGGGTGAAATATTGTATAAATGCAGCCAAGATTGAGCTCTTTATTCTCCATGCATGTATGGGTAAGGGACCGCTCTACTTTGTAATATGGAACTAGTCTGTTCCATAACCAAATGTGGTAACTTGTGAAAGAAATAACACTGGGAAAGATTCAGATGACCAGTGTATTGTGCTGAGGCAAATTCCAAAGCAGACTCGTTCATTTAACACCTGTCATTCAGACGTATTGTTATTTGATGAGGGAGCACAATGGGATGGAGTCGGCCGAAAACACAAACTAGCCCTACCCAACTACACAGAGTAAAGTATGTCACTTGTTGTTAAGGATTTGGGAAAATTATGAGCAAAACAGTGAAACATAAGAACTCTTGAAGCCCAGCTCTGAAAGGTGCATTGAACCCTCTCCAATCCCATTGTCTGAGGATCAAGTCCTTCGGTAACATCTGTTTTTAACTTTCCGTGCTCAGTGAGATTGCCAGCCTGAAAATTACATCGCATCTTTCACAAATTGCCAGCTACATTGATTTAATGGAAGATCTTAACACCCACAAACAATATCTTTGGCTAAACATAGTCCTCGTCCGTACTGGAATTTCAGCCACCAGTGTAGCTGCATTGGTGCACAACCCTAGTTTATATATGATTTACTCTGTTGTGCAGGGTTGCCAACTGTCTTATCACACAGACCCAAACACCCTTGCCCCACACCTGCCCCGACCCTTCTCTGAGGCCCCACCCCTTCTCCAAGATCCCGCCCGGCTCACTCCATCCTCCTCCCTCCGTTGCTCGCTCTCCCCCATCCCCACTCACTTTCACCGGGCTGGGGCAGGGAGTTGGGGTACAGAAGGGGGTTTGGGCTCTGGGCTGCGGGGTGGGGCCAAGGGGTTCAGAGTGTGTGAGGGAGCTCCAGGCTGAGCCTGGGGCAGGGGGTTGGGGTGCAGGCACGGGTGCGGGATGTGGGCTCTGGGAGGGAGTTTGGGTGCTGGAGGAGGCTCAGGGCTGGGGCAGGGGATTGGGGTGCAGGCGGGGTGCAGGCTAGGGTTGCCAACTTTCTAATTGCACAAAACTGAAATCCTTGCCCTGCCCTCTTCCCTGCCCCTTCCCGAGGCCCCATCCGTGCCCCACCCCTTCTCTGAGGCCCTGTCCCACACTCACTCCAGCTCCTCTCTCCCTGTCATAGCCCCAGGGCAGCCTGCCCCCTAAACCCCTCATCACCAGCCCCACCCCAGAGCCCACACCCCCAGCTGGAGCCCTCCCCACCCTGCATCCCAACCCTCTTCCCCAGCCCTGAGCCCCCTCTCACACTCTGAATCCCCGTTGTCCCCACCCCCACCACACATCACCTCCATATTGGTGCACATAACAAAATTAATTCCAAACAAGGGTGGGAAAAATTAGAGGGAACACTGGTGCTGAGAGGGAGTTAGGGTGTGGGAGGGGGTTCTGACCTGGGGCAGGAGGTTTGGGGTGCGGGAGTGGGTGCGGGCTGTGGGAGGGAGCTCAGGGATGGGGTAGAGGTTCAGGGTGCGGGGTCTGGGAGGGAGTTAGGGTGTGGGCTTCAGCCGGGCAGTGCTTACCTCAGGCAGCTCCCGGTCGGCAGTGTAGTGGGGCTAGGGCACGTTCCCTCCTAGCCTGGCTCCACACTGCTCCTGGAAGTGGCCAGCATGTCCAGTCCCTAGGCGGAGGCGCGGCCAGGCAGCAATGCACGGTCTGCGCTGCCTGCACCTGGAAGCGCCTCCCCCGCAGCTCCCATTGGCCGCAGTTTCCAGCCAATGGGAGCTGCAGAGCTGGCGCCGGCTCCTAGGGGCTGCAGGGACATGCTGGCCGCTTCCGGGGAACTGCGCAGAGTCAGGGCAGGCAGGAAGCCTGCCTTAGCCCTGCTGCCCTGTCAACCAGAGTTTTAAGGGCCTGGTCAGCAGTGCTGACTGGAGCCGCCAGGGTCCCTTTTCGACTGGGCGTTCCGGTAGAAAAAACCGGACACCTGGCAACCCTAGTGTAGGCTCCGGCCGGGAGGCGCTTACCTCGGGTGGCTCCCAGTCGGCGGCGCAGCACTAAAGCAGGCTGCCTGCCTGCCCTGGCCCCAAGCTGCTCCCAGAAGCAGCTGGCATGTCCCTGCAGCCCCGGGGCGCGGGTGTTAGGTGGCTCTGCGCGCTGCCTGTTCTCACAAGTGCCACCCCCGCAGTTCCCATTGGCTGCAGTTCCCGGCCAATGGGAGCTGCGGTGTCAGCGCTGGGGGCGGGGGCAGCGTGTGGAGCTGCCTGTGCGGCCCCCTTCCCCCCCCCCCCCGGGGGCTGCAGGGACATGCCAGCTGCCTTAGCCCCACTGCGCTGCTGCACTTTCAGCACCTAAAGTCTCCCAGTTTGGCTTCAGTAGCCTCTGGGAGATAGAGCCTGATTCCAGGAGAGTCCTGGCGAAACCGGGAAGGTTGGGAACCCTTCTGTTGTGGTATGATTTACCCCAGTTTAGTCCGCTAGCTGAAATCTCAGTGTTGACTTGACAAGGCTGTAGTCTCTTTCTACTTGGAATGATGAGTTCTCATTGCAAAACATTTTCTATTTAGTTTTTTCCATGGTGTGTACAGATGGAAAGAGAACTAAACTGTCCTAGATATTCCTTTGATTTAAAAGTGTATTTGCAGATAATAGTGAGGCTGCTGAATTTTCAGAAGCAGAGTTAAATAGTGCTGCTGTTAGCAGTTTCAGAGCAAGCAAACAAAGTATTAAATAGCATTGTCCATTCTTTTTCTCCAATTTCTTACCACTTTGACATCAATTTATTTTTAATGAAATACTTTTCCTGGCACTTCCTTTAAAAAAAATAAAAGAGAGAGAGAGAGAGAGAGGAGATGGGTTGTGTGGGGGAGGGTGGAAGAAGTGCTGTGGAATGCTGTAATGGGGAAGCAGATTATATCTTTGCATAGTGTCAGAATATTAAAAGCATTCTGACATTGCATATGTTTTGCCCCTTAAGCAAATTGAGTCTGATCCTCAGCATTTCCCTCTATCCCACCCCCTTCCATTAGTTAATATGTCAGCAGCACATCTCTCAGAATGAATTATGGCATGATCCACAGAAGGAAAGGAAGGTTACATTGAACAAAATTATGGAATAAAAGTCAACTGCAGCATAAAAAGCACTGAAAGTGGGAGAAAGGAAAAGAACTAACTTCTCTGACACAGCACTGGAGATATGGGTTGTTTACTGAGTTGTGCAACATTGTGTATTATTCTGCAATAACTCATAGGGGATTATTAATTGGCTAAAATGAGATAAATATATAAAATTAAATAATTTACCACTTCCCAGAATGCTTTTCATTAGCTTCGATCCCAGAGTGCTTTATAAATTAATAAACTGATTTACAAACTAAGTATATATTTTATCCTCCATGTTATTCAGTGATTAGCTGCATATAAATTCTAGCATTCTTTTGAGAATTTGTTTATACAGAGGCTGCCTCACCAGAAAAATACCCTAAATCATTATAGTGTTTTATATGGTGTCTCCATCATATCCTCCCCCAAACACCTCTACAACATATACAATGATATTTTTCAAAGGAGGATAATTAAAAATTTGTCATGAGTCATGGGCATGTTTGACTTTAAATTCATTGTGTAATATCCTAGCTCTATTGAAGTTAATGGCAAAACTCCCATTGACTTCAATGGGGCCAAGATTTCTCCTATTAGCTGCAGAGATTCTTCCGAAGAATTGTATTCATGGAGAAGACTGGAGGGAGAAAGGCCAGGGGGCCCCTGGCTTGTAAAACAAAACAAAAACCCCAAACCCTCAATATACTCCATTCCCCGCTGCCCCTGCTCCACGATCCCTATCTCCAGCAATCTCTGCTCATTTCCTGTAGAAACACCAGTTGTGTCCTTTCTTGTAAACAGCTGAGACCGGCCTGTTTCAGTTTATTGTTTCATGCTAGTTAAAGTAAGTGACAGGTGAGAGCAGCATAATAAGGAAACAGTGAAAACTGGGAGAAAATAAGGGAACTCACTTCTAAAACCGTATCTCAGGGATAGTATGTGAGACCTGGAAGGTATGTTCCATGTGGAAATTAAAGTTATCTTGGAGTGTATCTGAACTGAAATTTGCCTTTTCTTCTTTCTCAATAGGGCAAGCAGTTGCCATGCAAATAAGTATGTGCCTATCTTTTCAAGCCTAGCTAGACACTTTCTTGGCTACAGGTGGCATGGAATATATGTTTCTCTCTGATTCTGCCTTAGCTGTTACAGCATTAGAGCCAACAACTGGGTCCACACATGACCTATAGTGTGCTTGTAAAGCACACGAAAGCTTATGCTCAAATAAATTTGTTAGTCTCTAAGGTGCCACAAGTCCTCCTTTTCTTTTTGTAAAGTTGTTGTTGCCGCATTGGTCCCAGGATACATTCATTTCCCAGGCCTGAAGAAGAGCTTTGTGTAAGCTCGAAAGCTTCTCTCTCTCACCAACAGAAGTTGGTCCAATAAAAGTTATTGCCTCACCCACCTTGTCTATGTAGCATGTTTGGCAGTTGTAAGATCTCGACACAAAACGTTTCATCTGCAGTCTGTTTGTGCTGCAGCATTTCAGTCTACGTAGTGCTTTTTGCCTACACTCTTGGCTTGATCATCATGCCTTATGTTTGCTGCAAAATTTTTTAAGGAGCTTTTGTGAGATTAGATTTAGTGGGTTTTCTCACAGTCCCACTGTTATGTGCTCAGGAATAAATTCCAATCCTGCTGCAGTCCAGAGTCTTTATCAATGAAGAGAGCGTGATAGATCCAAACCATGATGCAGGACTCTCTTGTCCAATGAAGTTCGACTTTCTGAGATACCAAAAGGAGCATTAATCTGTGAGCAGTTTATCCTGTGAAAAACACATTTCATAATATAATGCCAATCTGGAGCCCTTTTCTTTTAAATAAGTGTTGTGCTGTTAGGTAGGCAAGATGCAGACCTGAGCTCTGATCTCTCATATGCTTTGCCAAACATTTTATGTTAAACCACAGTATATTTAATGAACTCAAAATAGTGGTTAGCTGACTACCAGTTCAGAAGTCTTACTGACTAAAGCCTTATCTTCACTGGAAAGTTTTTTTTGTATAAGCAAATGTGTGAATTTAAGAGTTCCTTTTTTCTTTTCTTTTCTTTTAGTTTAATTTATCACTGGGGAAGGAGTTTAAGATAAACTGAAAAAAGCCTCTCTTGTACTAGACTAAGAGGGGTTATACTGGAATTATTGCCAAGTGGTTCAATGAAAGAAACGTGCCAATTGTAAAGTAGAACAATGGAACAGGGAATGTGTGATAAGAGTTTTTTGGTACAGCTGCATGGAGAACAGGGGCTGTGATAGCTGAAGGCAAAGGAACTTGTGACTGCTGGATAGATACAGAAATTGCTGTGAAGTAAAAGGAAGAAAGAAAATAGTTTCCCTGATGCGGTAATAGGTAGTTGAACTTTGGATACAATCATTATTGATTATTATTGTCTGTATTAATGTGGCACCTAGGAGTCCCAGGCATGGATTAGCACCCCGTCATGCGAGGCACTATACAGACACAGAACAAAAACATAGTCCCTGCCCCAAAAGAGCTTACCATTTAAGTATAAGACAAGACACAACAGATGGAAACAATCTGACAAGGGTGTACAAGGAAACAATGAGACAATGTTGGTCCACATGATAAGCAGCAGCCTCAGCGCACCTGCAGTCTAACTGTTGTCGAGGTTTTGTAGCATCTAGAACATTACCACAAAAGCTGCATCTCTTGTTCATCCTGTAAGGATGATGATAAAGTTAGTGTTAATTAGCTAGTGTCGGACCAGAGGGTATAGTGAATGCTTATAAGTCAGTGCTAATAGGCACCCTGGAATATCAACACATGGGCTCTTGTGGTGTCTATGATGTTGTGAAAGTGTTGACATTCTTCTGAGAATGTGGTGTCTCCCGTAGTCACAGGGCTTGTCTCTATGTTGTGCAGTCATAACAGCCAATGCAAAGTGGGCGTCAAATGTTATTGAATCAGAGTGGTAACATTTTGCACAGGTGTAAATGACTGTTAGCCCTTTTGGCCCCAAAGGTTAGTTAATATTCAGGTTGAGAAACTGATGATGGAGTCAGGTGTTTTATTTTTTAATGAAATCCAGTTTATTTATATAGAAAGCACACAAAGTCCTGTTTCCCTGAACACAAGAGGACTCAAACAGCAGGAGACAGTTCCTTTGCTCTCAGTTTCAAGCCTCTTTCCATCTAGCACTCTATCAAAAACACTCTCTCAGCTTATTCTCAGAGTCACAGTATAAGGGCTTCTCTGACTGTCTCTGTTGGCTTCTACAGTGTTTCTGCTGCTTCTCTCTCTTCACACACATTCACACAGCTCCATCCAACAGTACCCACATTTCAACTCTGGTGGTGGCCAGTACGTCCCTCGGCCCGCGCCACTTCCAGCAGCTCCCATTGGCCTGGAGCAGTGAACCGCGGCCACTGGGAGCCGCGATCGGCTGAACCTGCAGACGCGGCAGGTAAACAAACCGGCCCGGCCCACCAGGGGCTTTCCCTGCACAACCAGTGGAACAAGTTTGGGAACCACTGGTGTAGCACATCCAGACAACAGCACCTTTTATTGACAAACCCATTTTGGTGACTCCATGGATGCAGCACATGTTGCAACCATTTATTTCACCAAAGTATGCTGGGGCTGCTGCAGCGCTTATCCCATAGTGCCCTGCACTGTTGCTGGAAGCAAGGGGCATTTGGGTAATTTTGAAATGCTATTCACTGTGTTCTGGGATAGACGTAGGAGAACCAGTGCAGTCACAGCATTCATGGCTTCCACGCGCGGGAGAAACCATTGTAGACTGCACTAGTTCAGCTGCACTCATTTGGGCAACACTTTGTACTGCTGTTGTATGCGGATACATGGGATTATGCAAAGGTCACAAGCTCAAAGCATTCCAAGTGTGGATGATCATGCTACAGTTCTATGTTGTGTCTTAGGGTATGTCTACACTACGGAATAAGGTCGAATTTATAGAAGTCGGTTTTTTTAGAAATTGGTTTTATATATTCGAGTGTGTGTGTGTCCCCACAGAAAATGCTCTAAGTGCATTAAGTGCATTAACTCGGCGGAGTGCTTCCACAGTACCGAGACTAGAGTCTACTTCCGGAGCGTTGCACTGTGGGTAGCTATCCCACAGTTGATGCAGTCTCCGCTGCCCATTGGAATTCTGGGTTGAGATCCCAATGCCTGATGGGGCTAAAACATTGTCGCGGGTGGTTCTGGGTACATATCGTCAGGCCCCCGTTCCCTCCCTCCCTCCGTGAAAGCAAGGACAGACAATCGTTTCGCGCCTTTTTTCCTGAGTTACCTGTGCAGACGCCATACCACGGCAAGCATGGAGCCCGCTCAGATAACCATCACCGTATGTCTCCTGGGTGCTGGCAGACGCGGTACGGCATTGCTACACAGTAGCAGCAACCCATTGCCTTCTGGCAGCAGACGGTGCAATACGACTGGTAGCCGTCATCATCGTGTCCGAGGTGCTCCTGGCCACGTCGGCTGGGAGCGCCTGGGCAGACATGGGCGCAGGGACTAAATTTGGAGTGACTTGACCAGGTCATTCTCTTAGTCTTGCAGTCAGTCCTATTGAACCGTCTTATGGTGAGCAGGCAGGCGATATGGATTGCTAGCAGTCGTACTGTACCATCTTCTGCCGAGCAGCCATGAGATGTGGATGGCATGCAGTCCTTCTGCACCATCTGCTGCCAGCCAAAGATGTAAAAGATAGATGGAGTGGATCAAAACAAGAAATAGACCAGATTTGTTTTGTACTCATTTGCTTCCCCCCTCCCCCGTCTAGGGGACTCATTCCTCTAGGTCACACTGTAGTCACTCACAGAGACGGTGCAGCGAGGTAAATCTAGCCATGTATCAATCAGAGGCCAGGCTAACCTCCTTGTTCCAATAAGAAAAATAACTTAGGTGCACCATTTCTTATTGGAACCCTCCGTGAAGTCCTGCCTGAAATACTCCTTGATGTAAAGCCACCCCCTTTGTTGATTTTAGCTCCCTGAAGCCAACCCTGTAAGCCGTGTCCTCAGTCGCCCCTCCCTGCGTCAGAGCAATGGCAAACAATCGTGCATCTGAGTTGAGAGTGCTGTCCAGAGCAGTCACAATGGAGCACTCTGATGTGGCTAAAACATTGTCACAGGTGGTTCTGCGTACATATTGTCAGGCCCCCGTTCCCTCCCTCCCGCCATGAAAGCAAGGGCAGACAATCATTTCGCGCCTTTTTTCCTGAGTTACCTGTGCAGACGCCATACCACGGCGAGCATGCAGCCCGCTCAGGTAACCGTCACCGTATGTCTCCTGGGTGCTGGCAGACGCGGTACTGCATTGCTACACAGTAGCAGCAACCCATTGCCTTGTGGCAGCAGATGGTACAGTACGACTGGTAGCCGTCATAGTCATGTCCGAGGTGCTCCTGGCCACGTCGGCCACGAGCGCCTGGGCAGACATGGGCACAGGGACTAAATTTGGAGTGACTTGACCAGGTCATTCTCTTTAGTCCTGCAGTCAGTCCTATTGAACCATCTTATGGTGAGCAGGCAGGCGATAAGGATTGCTAGCAGTCCTATTGCATCATCTTCTGCCGGGCAGGCAAGAGATGAGGATGGCTAGCAGTCCTACTGCACCATCTTCTGCCGAGCAGCCATGAGATGTGGATGGCATGCAGTCCTTCTGCACCGTCTGCTGCTAGCCAAAGATGTAAAAGATAGATGGAGTGGATCAAAACAAGAAATAGACCAGATTTGTTTTGTACTCATTTGCCTCCTCCCCCGTCTAGGGGACTCATTCCTCTAGGTTACACTGCAGTCATGCACAGAGAAGGTGCAGCGAGGTAAATCTAGCCATGTATCAATCAGAGGCCAGACTAACCTCCTTGTTCCAATAAGAACAATAACTTAGGTGCACCAATTCTTATTGGAACCCTCCGTGAAGTCCTGCCTGAAATACTCCTTGATGTAAAGCCACCCCCTTTGTTGATTTTAGCTCCCTGAAGCCAACCCTGTAAGCCGTGTCGTCAGTCGCCCCTCCCTCCGTCAGAGCAACGGCAGACAATCGTTCCGCGCCTTTTTTCTGTGCGGACGCTATACCAAGGCAAGCATGCAGGCCACTCAGCTCACTTTGGCGATTAGGAGCACATTAAACACCACATGCATTATCCAGCAGTATATGCAGCACCAGAACCTGGCAAAGCGATACCGGGCGAGGAGGCGACGTCAGCGTGGTCACGTGAGTGATCAGGACATGGACACAGATTTCTCTGAAAGCATAGGCCCTGCCAATGCATGCATCATGGTGCTAATGGGGCAGGTTCATGCTGTGGAATGCCGATTCTGGGCTCGGGAAACAAGCACAGACTGGTGGGACCGCATAGTGTTGCAGGTCTGGGACGATTCCCAGTGGCTGCGAAACTTTCGCATGCGTAAGGGCACTTTCATGGAACTTTTTGACTTGCTTTCCCCTGCCCTGAAGCGCATGAATACCAAGATGAGAGCAGCCCTCACAGTTGAGAAGCGAGTGGCGATAGCCCTGTGGAAGCTTGCAACGCCAGACAGCTACCGGTCAGTTGGGAATCAATTTGGAGTGGGCAAATCTACTGTGGGGGCTGCTGTGATGCAAGTAGCCACGCAATCAAAGATCTGCTGATATCAAGGGCAGTGACCCTGGGAAATGTGCAGGTCATAGTGGATGGCTTTGCTGCAATGGGATTCCCTAACTGTGGTGGGGCCATAGTCGGAACCCATATCCCTATCTTGGCACCGGAGCACCAAGCCGCCGAGTACATAAACCGCAAGGGGTACTTTTCAATAGTGCTGCAAGCTCTGGTGGATCACAAGGGACGTTTCACCAACATCAGCGTGGGATGGCCGGGAAAGGTACATGACGCTTGCATCTTCAGGAACTCTGGTCTGTTTCAAAAGCTGCAGGAAGGGACTTTATTCCCTGACCAGAAAATAACTGTTGGGGATGTTGAAATGCCTATATGTATCCTTGGGGACCCAGCTTACCCCTTAATGCCATGGCTCATGAAGCCGTACACAGGCAGCCTGGACAGTAGTCAGGAGCTGTTCAACTACAGGCTGAGCAAGTGCAGAATGGTGGTAGAATGTGCATTTGGACATTTAAAGGCGCTGGCACAGTTTACTGACTCGCTTAGACCTCAGCGAAACCAATATTCCCACTGTTATTACTGCTTGCTGTGTGCTCCACAATATCTGTGAGAGTAAGGGGGAGAAGTTTATGGCGGGGTGGGAGGTTGAGGCAAATCGCCTGGCTGCTGGTTATGCACAGCCAGACACTGGGGCGGTTAGAAGAGCACAGGAGGGCGCGGTGTGCATCAGAGAAGCTTTGAAAACCAGTTTCATGACTGGACAGGCTACGGTGTGAAAGTTCTGTTTGTTTCTCCTTGATGAATCCCCCCGCTCCTTGGTTCACTCTACTTCCCTGTAAACTAACCACCCTCCCTTCCTCCCTTCGACCACCACTTGCAGAGGCAATAAAGTCATTGTTGCTTCACATTCATGCATTCTTTATTCATTCATCACACATATAGGGGGATGACTACCAAGGTAGCCCAGGAGGGGTGGTGGAGGAGGGAAGGAAAATGCCACACAGCACTTTAAAAGTTTACAACTTTAAAATTTATTGAATGCCAGCCTTCTTTTTTTTGGGCAATCCTCTGTGGCGGAGTGGCTGGTTGGCCGGAGGTCCCCCCACCGCGTTCTTGGGCGTCTGGGTGTGGAGGCTATGGAACTTGGGGAGGAGGGCGGTTGGTTACACAGGGGCTGTAGTGGCAGTCTGTGCTCCAGCTGCCTTTGCTGCAGCTCAACCATACACTGGAGCATACTGGTTTGGTCCTCCAGCAGCCTCAGCATTGAATCCTGCCTCCTCTCATCATGCTGCCGCCACATTTGAGCTTCAGCCCTGTCTTCAGCCCGCCACTTACTCTCTTCAGCCCGCCACCTCTCCTCCCGGTCATTTTGTGCTTTCCTGCACTCTGACATTATTTGCCTCCACGCATTTGTCTGTGCCCTGTCAGCGTGGGAGGACAGCATGAGCTCGGAGAACATTTCATCTCGAGTGCGTTTTTTTTTCTTTCTAATCTTCACTAGCCTCTGGGAAGGAGAAGATCCTGTGATCATTGAAACACATGCAGCTGGTGGAGAAAAAAAAAGGGACAGTGGTATTTAAAAAGACACATTTTATAAAACAATGGCTACACTCTGTCAGGGTAAACCTTGCTGTTAACATTACATACATAGCACATGTGCTTTCGTTCCAAGGTCGCATTTTGCCTCCCCCCACCGCGTGGCTACCCCCTCAACCCTCCCCCCTCTCCGTGGCTAACAGTAGGGAACATTTCTGTTTAGCCACAGGAAAACAGCCCAGCAGGAATGGGCTCCTCTGAGTGTCCCCTGAAGAAAAGCACCCTATTTCAACCAGGTGACCATGAATGATATCTCACTCTCCTGAGGATAACACAGAGAGATAAAGAACGGATGTTGTTTGAACGCCAGCAAACATACACCTCAATGTACAATGATTCCCGAGTACGTGTTACTGGCCTGGAGTGGTAAAGTGTCCTACCATGAAGGACGCAATAAGGCTGCCCTCCCCAGAAACCTTTTGCAAAGGCTTTGGGAGTACATCCAGGAGAGCTGCGAATGCCAGGGCAAAGTAATCCTTTCACATGCTTGCTTTTAAACCATGTATAGTATTTTAAAAGGTACACTCACCGGAGGTCCCTTCTCCGCCTGCCGGGTCCAGGAAGCAGCCTTGGGTGGGTTCGGGGGGTACTGGCTCCAGGTCCAGGGTGAGAAACAGTTCCTGGCTGTCGGGAAAACCGGTTTCTCCGCTTGCTTGCTGTGAGCTATCTACAACCTCCTCCTCATCATCATCTTCTTCGTCCCCAAAACCTGCTTCCGTGTTGCCTCCATCTCCATTGAAGGAGTCAAACAACACGGCTGGGGTAGTGGTGGCTGAACCCCCTAAAATGGCATAAAGAAAAGGAGTACTTGTGGCATCTTAGAGACTAACCAATTTATTTAAGCATAAGATTTCGTGAGCTACAGCTCACTTCATCAGATGCATACTGTGGAAACTGCAGAATTTGGTCTTCTGCAGTTTCCACAGTATGCATCCGATGAAGTGAGCTGTAGTTCACGAAAGCTTATGCTCAAATAAATTGGTTAGTCTCTAAGGTGCCACAAGTACTCCTTTTCTTTTTGCGAATACAGACTAACACGGCTGTTACTCTGAAACCTAAAATGGCATGCAGCTCATCATAGAAGCGGCATGTTTGGGGCTCTGACCCGGAGCGGCCATTCGCCTCTCTGGTTTTCTGGTAGGGTTGCCTCAGCTCCTTAAGTTTCATGTAGCACTGCTTCAGGTCCCTGTTATGGCCTCTGTCCTTCATGCCCTGGGAGATTTTGACAAAGGTTTTGGCATTTCGAAAACTGGAACGGAGTTCTGATAGCACGGATTCCTCTCCCCATACAGCGATCAGATCCTGTACCTCCCGTTCGGTCCATGCTGGAGCTCTTTTGCGATTCTGGGACTCCATCATGGTCACCTCTGCTGATGAGCTCTGCATGGTCACCTGCAGCTTGCCACGCTGGCCAAACAGGAAATGAGATTCAAAAGTTCGCGGTTCTTTTCCTGTCTACCTGGCCAGTGCATCTGAGTTGAGAGTGCTGTCCAGAGCGGTCACAATGGAGCACTCTGGGATAGCTCCCGGAGGCCAATACCGTCGAATTGTGTCCACAGTACCCCAAATTCGAGCCTGCAGGGCTGATTTAAGCGCTAATCCACTTGTCAGGGGTGGAGTAAGGAAATCGATTTTAAGAGCCCTTTAAGTCGAAATAAAGGGCTTCATCGTGTGGACGGGTGCAGGTTTACATCTATTTAACGCTGCTAAATTCGACCTAAAGTCCTAGTGTAGACCAGGGCTTGCTATGCATTTTACAACAGTACATATAAACTTGTTAGAAGACAAAAAGGAAATGAAGTTTGGACCAAAAAACATTCCCCGTGTTCTTTAATTTTTAAACGTTCCCTCTCAGAAAGAGTTGAAATGATATAATGTTGTCAAGTTTCAGTGTGACTCAGCTCATTGTTTTCATTCTCTCCCCTTGACAGTTATTCAACCTTCAAGAATTCCAGTTATTGCTCCTCTAACCACATGGAAAACATCTTTTTATAAACATTTTCCCACATTCAGTATATGGATAGTTTTAAAGCAGCGGTGGTACTACATACACAGCGTTCACATGCAACTAGTGCTGGTTGCTGGGCAACTAGCTGGAGGCATGTTCAGGATGAGGAGACAGGCCAGCAAGAATGATTTAAAAAGCTTCTGTGTTGTAGAGCGATGTTGAGGAGAAAGTCCAAAATCAGCTAGTTAGTTCAATAAAATGGTGTTCAAGTCCAAACCTTTCAGGCTGAATTACACTTTAATTTTACAAAAAGAAAAGGAGTACTTGTGGCACCTTAGAGACTAACAAATTTATTTGAGCATAAGCTTTCGTGAGCTACAGTTCACTTTGCAGGGGAATAGTAAGGGCAGAACAAAGCGCGGAATTTACCCCGAGCCTATAAAATGAAGGAGGCTTGGAGAATTACAATGGAAAGTCAAGGAGATACAGGATACTCTTCTTGTAACTTTCAGAGTAGCAGCCGTATTAGTCTGTATTCGCAAAAAGAAAAGGAGTACTTGTGGCACCTTAGAGACTAACCAATTTATTTGAGCATAAGCATCGGATGCATCCGATGAAGTGAGCTGTAGCTCACGAAAGCTTATGCTCAAATAAATTGGTTAGTCTCTAAGGTGCCACAAGTCCTCCTTTTCTTCTTGTAACTTGACCACAGGGATAAGTATGGATAGCTCATAAATTGTGCTCTGGACTGAGTGGAAACAGGAACGTACCCCTTGTTCATTTGTGGATGGTGTGTTTAGAAGCACATGGACCCTCTTGATTTTCCTGGCTTACCAAGTGTGGTTTTGAATAATGGAGAAACATAGAGTGGTTACACAGGAGATCTTACAGCAACTCAGCTGCATCAGTACCATTGTAAGATCTCTAGTGTAGACACAGCCTTAGATCCAAAGCTCAGACTCCACTAAAAGAAAATGACAATTGCACAGTGGCAGGGTTATTAGTGGATTGTCCTTTGAGCTGAGCAGTAAGATTGAAAATTCAGTAAGTGAACCAAGGTTTAAACTCAGAGTCTCCAGAGAAAATAAGAATTAGAGTTTTGAATACCAGCTGAACCTTCTCTCCATGATCTATAGTGCAGAACATCAAATCACATGCAGAAATAGCTTAGAATCTAACCTAGTGTGCATATGCATAACTACATGTGTTTAACAAAGAACACAGGAAGAAAAAGCACATACGTTTTTTTCTAACGAATGCTGCACTTTCAAAAATGTGGTCATTTACCTCACCATGTAAGGCTGGGTTTCTTACTCTTGAGAAAACACCCTTTCATTATCAATAGAAATGCCAACATATATCTGACTGAGTGGCTCGCTATGGTTTATTTCGTTCGTAAGATGCATAAGATGATGAAAACTGCAATGAGCTAACAGATGAAAAGGGGTTTTCTGGCCGTAGATGGTTCAGTACTGAGAGTGCAGAGAAAAATCCGCCCCGTGATGTGACTATCTTGGTAAAAGTGAGAACTCTTACTGAAAAATATTTGTTTGAAGATTAGTTAGGCAGGTGGCAAGCCATGACTAATGCTCATTGTACCAAGATATGCTTGTTTTAGTGTTAACTTGTCCTCCACCTCTCCCTCCTACCCCATGTTTGGTTTGTGTATCTGATGTAGCCTGTTGAAATCTACACTGTAACCTCACAGGACAGGGTCTTTTTAAAATGTGTTAGTACAGTGCCTAGCACAAACGATGATACAGTGTTGAGGAATGAAACGATACAATAACTGATAGTCAATAAGAACTCTCTTGGTCTACTGAAATTTTGACGGTGCACCTTAGTCACAACCCTCCAGGAACTTCACTGAACAAATTTCAGGCAAGATGAGCTGCAAGCACCAGTAGCTGCAAAAATTTCAGGGTAACTATAAAAGGAAAATGAAATATCTCTTCCCAGAGCTAGTGAAACTCTCCTCTTGACTACATAAAAAAAAAAAAAAAAATCCACTCAAAGCTGCAGGAAACATGCTGGCAACAGTGACTCTAGTTCTAGTTTGTTTCTCTGTGTTGTAAGGTTACAGCTCAGGAATTATACTACTTGAAAAGGAGAGATAAGGAAACTAGCACCCCGAAGGGGCAGAAGGCCCGTGGTGGTGGTCATTTTATGCTGCTTGCCAGGGCACTCTTGTAAAAGAGGTGTTATACCTCAATGAGTTTGTGTGCCTTTGTGAAATAAATTAAAATAAACAAAGTAACATTAAATAAACACTGGTGTTCAGGCCTGTGTTGCATGAGAGCACATGGTGTGTGGGACTCTGAAAACCACAACTGTCCACTGGAAACAAGAATTACTAACCACCCTGGCATGGCCCTTTGATCATGCTGCTGATGATATTAATTTCCTGCAGGTCATGACCACTTGTGGTTAGTAAAAAGCCATGACACTTTTTGCTCCACCGGCGTGTTTAGACCAAGTTCCAAGCTACACTGATTTCCCACCCGTATTATAGGACCCTTTTTAGAAGCAATTTTGGGAAATGGTTTCAGTGAAGAGTCCTGCTAGGTGATGTGCATGAGGCTTATATTTTTTTTAATTGATGGTTGGCACTTTCTGTCTCATCCTGGGTCTCCCTAACACCATGTCAAAGGCCTTGGCTACACTTGCGAGTTACAGTGCAATAAAGGAGCACCAGGCGCACGAGCTCACTACCCGTCCACACTGGCAAGGTACGCAGAGCGCTCTGACTTCGTGGCTACAGCGCTGCTGGTACTCCACCTTGGCGAATGGAATAATATTTGCTGCGCCCCTACTGGAGCGCCGTGGCGCAAGTGTGGACGCCCTGGTCCTCTAGTGTACTCTGATTGGCCTCCAGAAGTGTCCCACAATGCCAGTGCTAGCCACTCTGGTCATCTCTACTCCACTGCCCTGCCCTCAGGTGACCAACCATCAGACCCACCCTTTAAATTCTCTGGGAATTTTGAAAAATCCCTTCCTGTTTGCTCAGCCAGGCGTGGAGTGCTCTCAGTGAATCCTTCCAGGAGACCATGCCTCCACGCGCCAGGCGAGCCCCAGTATGGAGCAATGGCAAGTTGCTGGACCTCATCTGTGTGTGGGGGGAGGAAGCTGACCAGTCCCAGCTGCGCTCCAGCCATAGGAATTACGATACCTTCGGGCAGATATCAAGGGACATGATGGAGAGGGGCCATGACCAGGACGCACTGTAGTGCAGGATTAAAGTGAAGGAGCTGTGGAATGCCTACCTCAAAGACCATGAGGCAAACAGCCGCTCCGGTGCTGCCCCCATGACCTGCCATTTCTACAAAGAGCTGGATGCGATATTTGGGGTGACCCCACCTCCACTCCGGGGACCACCATGGACACTTCAGAGCCCAGTGCAACAAGTCAGGAGGAGGAGGACGAGGAGCAGAGTGGGAGCGAGGGTGCTGAGGTGGAGGAAGACACCCCGGAATCCCTTGATGCATGCAGCCAGGAGCTGCTCTCAAGCCAGGAGGAAGGTAGCCAGTCACGGCAGCCAGTGCTTGGGGAAGGACAAACACCAGAGGAGGCTCCCGGTAAGCGGCTTTTATTTTAGGAAGGAAGTTATTTGGTGTGGGCTCTTGGGGCAAGGAGGAATAGGGTATTGATGTGCTCTCTCACATTGTGGTTATCAGCCCCAGTGATCTCTTCAAAGGTCTCATCCGAAACTTGGGCAATGCGCTTGCACAGGTTTCTCGGGAGAGCCACTGTGGTCCTTGTCCCAGTCAGGCTAACTTTTCCACGCCACTGTGCCGTGAGGGGCAGGGGGACCATTGCTGCACACAGGCAAGCTGCATATGGGCCAGGGCAGAAGCCACGTTGCAGTAGAAGACCCTCCCTTGCTTCCCAGGTCACCCTCAGTAGCGAGATATCTTCCAGGATGAACTTCTGTGCAAAATGTGGGGACAGTGTTCAGTATAGGGGCCCCCTGCCACTGTTGGCTCTCCCCAAGGCACAAAACCCAAAGGACAGTACAGCCGTGGAACAATCAGTCACGGTTGACCCTGTGCTTACTCACCATTTTGGGGCTCCCATGGGTTATGTGCGCTTGCTTTGGGATGGGAAAATTATGCTATTGTGTAGACTGTGCTTGCCCTTAAGTACAGGGGAATCATTGTGCTGTCTGGTGTGAACAATGCTGCCTCTGTTAAGTGTTGCATTTTGCCTTTACAGATGCAACCTTGAGATCTCAGCCATTCGTGTTATCATCGGCCAAAAAGACTCCAAAGAATCAGAAAGAGGCCATGTAGAAGCAAGGAAGATGTTGCATGAAATAATGCAACATTCAAGTAATGAAAATCAAAAAGTGCAGGAGTGGTGGGAGAGTGAAAGGAGGGTCCACCAGCAGAATGCGGATTGCCGGCACCAAAGCACAGAGCGGCTGCTAAGCATCATGGAGCGCCAAGCAGACTTGATACAGGCGCCCGTAGCAATGCAGGTGGAGCACTACCGTGCCCCCCCCCGGCCCCGCAGCCCTTCTCCCAAAACTCTTTCCCTTGTGCCCCCATGTCACCTCTAACCCACTTTTCCCAACATCCGGGTTCTGACTGCCACCAGCTGCCTCCAACACCTGGAGCTTCACCACCCAGCCCTGAAAACTACGACCCTTACCCACTGCACTCAACCCCCATCACCATGCAGTATAGCCATCCTGAAGTGAAGCACTCATTGCACAGCACTCCAGACAGGACAGACACAAATCTGTGATTGTACTGTTCCCCGCCCTCGCCCTTTCTGTTTCCCAAGCAGTTGTGTCTTTTTTCATAAATGAATTTTCTTTTCAATAAATGGATTTTTTGGCTTTGAAAACATTCTTTATTATTGCATAAAGTAAAAGATACCTTAGCCCAGGAAAGAAACAGGCACTGCAAGTCAGCACAGCAAACACAGATTCCCTACTAACATTGGAACCACTGCACTTCACTCCCGTGCAGGGCACCAGACATTACTGGTGGCTTTCAGCCTCAAATTGCTCCCTCAAGGCATCCCTAATCCTTGCAGCCCCACGCTGGGCCCCTCCAATAGCCCTGCTCTCTGGCCATTCAAATTCAGCCTCCAGGTGTTGAACCTCCGAGTTCCATGCCTGAATGAATCTTTCACCCTTCCCTTCACACGTGGTACAGCATGCGGATATAACCGCGGGGATGTTGTCATTGGACAGGTCCAGCTTCCCATACAGAGAACGCCAGTGGCCCTTTAAACGGCCAAAAGCACACTCCACAGTCATTCTGCACTGGCTCAGCCTGTTGTTGAACCGCTCCTTGCTGCTGTCAAGGTTCCCTGTGTAGGGTTTCATGAGCCACGGCATTAAAGAGTAAGTGGGGTCTCCAAGGATAACAATGGGCATTTCAACTTCCCCTATGGTGATCTTCTGGTCTGGGAAAAAAGTCCCAGCTTGCAGCTTCCTGAACAGGCCAGTGTTCCGAAAGATGAGTGTGTCATGCCCCTTTCCGGGCCAGCCTGCGTTAATGTCAATGAAACGCCCACGGTGATCCAGAAGCACCTGGAGAACAATAGATAAATAGCCCTTCCGATTAACATACTCAGAGGCTAGGTGGGCTGGTGCCAGAATTGGAATATGTGTGCCATCTATCGCCGCTCCGCAGTTAGGGAAACCCATTTGTGCAAAGCCATCCACAATGTCATGCACGTTATGGTTCTTCTGAGCAGGATGCGATTAAGGGCCCTGCAAACTTGCATCAACATGATTCCAATGTTTGACTTCCCCACTCCAAACTGGTTAGTGACTGATGGGTAGCTGTCTGGAGTTGCGAGCTTCCAGATTGCAATAGCCACCCGCTTCTCCACCATCAGGGCAGCTCTCAATCTCGTGTTCTTGAGCCGCAGGGTGGGGGCGAGCTCCTCACACAGTCCCATGAAAGTGGCTTTTCTCAGCCGAAAGTTCTGCAGTCACTACTCGTCATCCCAGACTTGCATGACGATGTGATCCCACCACTCAGTGCTTGTTTCCCAAGCCCAAAAGCAGCGTTCCACGGTGGTGAGCATGTCCGTGAATGCCACAAGCAAACTTGTGTCATATGCGTTGCTCGAGTCGATATCATCATCGGAGCCCTCACTGTCATGTTTGGATCATAAGGAATAACTCGACTGCCAAACGTGATGTGCTGGTGAGACTCATCAGCGTATTCCTCAGCAGTTCGGGCTCCATTCCCACAGACCGAAAGGGAAGACAGAGGTTGCAGTACAAAAAATGTTGAAAGATGGTGCCAAATGTGAACGGAAGCAAAGGGAATGTTGGGATGCAAACCGATGCATCACGGGGCATTGGGACAGGACCCAGAATGCCCCGCACTTCCCGCCCCCTTCCCACAAGCCACAGCGCCAGAATGGGAAGAGGTGCTCTTTGGGATAGCTGCCCATAATGGACAGCTTCCAATGCTACTGCAAGTGCCTCAAATGGGGCCATGCCAATGCGCTTGCAGCTGTCAGTGTGGACAGACTGCAGCTCTTTCCCTACTGCGCTCTACAAAGGTGGGTTTAACTCACAGCGCTCTACATCTGCAAGTGTAGCCACGCCCAAAGACTCATGGATTACTGTGTGTTGTTCGGGTATTATTTCGTTTGTGACACAGAAATGGGAGAGCTTCTAAACTGATTCCCCGGTGCAGCTTTTCTATAGCAGCTGGCTTTTCCTTAGATGTTTGTCATCCAAGTATTACCCAAATGTGATAACTGTCTCTTCATGAGTTCATAGTACAAAGCTGCATGGTGATAAGACAGTAGCCTCGGCCAAATGAAGGGTTCTTTCCAGGATCAAGATTTGGTAGTTTACCTTATTTAAAAAAACTCCTTCAAGCCTTTTGGTCTACTGTGAGATGATAAAGAGAAATGCAAAGATGGTACGAGAGGAATACATTGTAAATATGCTAAAGTGCTATAGTTAGGTAGTGGTTAGGTTCACTATTTATGGCACTGGTTAGCTTGCTGTAGCTGTGCAACTTATAGCAAGTTCATAAGTGATATCAAAGATTTATCTTACCAGGGAAGAACTGAGTACATTGTGTTCCATTCATCCAGAAGCGGAGGCACCACAGTGTAAGGGTGGGTGGACACATGAGTGAAGGGCTGAGCAGTGCTAACCAGAGAAAAATGTTTAAAGGAAGGAGTGGAACTTAAGGGTCTGAGAGGCATGTGAAGAACCCACTCATCTCGCAAAATGAGGTTGAGGTTTGATCCTTTCACACTGCCCTTTTTACTGTGCTCACCCCCTGAATGAGAAGCTCTGATCAGAAAATGGATAAACTGACAGCAGAAAGAGTTGGGGGCCTTGGTGTTTCATGCAAATGTTAATCATATATGCATCTACAGACAGTGAGCAGTAAGTGTATAGGATGACAAGAAGGGAAACACTGTAAAACTTTTTTAGCTGAATCAGTTTTTTTTTTTTTTTTAATTTAAGTTTTTACACCAAAGTGGGTAGATGGAGTCAAGGGGTATGTCGGAACCCCAGCTCTAGCTCTTCGATTATGTCTCCCTACATTCCTTGCTGGTTTCAATTGGAAAAGGTATTTTTTGCTTTCTGCCTTGAACCACCGCATACTCTTGTTATGTGTTGTTCAAATGCTGCTGTCTTCTACCCTAGAATTGGCTGAGTGAAGTAATCTCTCTGGGTTGGATTGTGCCTTCTCATGGGATACGATATGCACCTGTGCTGTCTGGGCCCCTGCCAGGCACTGTGGTCCCTGCAAACCCAGAAACACACATCCAGGGGATATTCCCCAGCCAAGATGCCCTGCTCGTGGCTCTCAAGCCCAGTGAAGGGTTCTCCGTCAGATCTTGGAGGAACATGCACACCACTCTGTGTATGTGGGGGAATGGGGCCACTGAGTCAGAAGATACCCAACTGCACTTCTGCGAGGGTTAGGAGACAATATACAGTAGTTGTCATACAGTTAAGCCCAACCCTATAGCCCTTACTCACCCAAGTAGTTGGATGAGTTAGGAGGACTCAACATGAGTTAGCACTTTCCGAATTAGCTGTAGTATGAACGTCAGTAGTAGTTACTGTTATTAGTATACTACATTCATCGCTTCTGAGCTGGATTGCCCTGTTACTGCAGTGATCTCAGTATTCTGCCTAATGCTCTTGCTCTTCATTACAGACTGTAAAAAGAAAAGGAGTACTTGTGGCACCTGAGAGACTAACAAATTTATTTGAGCATAAGCTTTCGCGAGCTACAGCTCACTTCATCGGATGCATTCAGTGGAAAATACAGTGGGGAGATTTATATACATAGAGAACATGAAACAATGGGTGTTACCATACACACTGTAAGGAGAGTGATCAGGTAAGGTGAGCTGTTACCAGCAGGAGAGCGCGGGTGGGAGGGGGACCTTTTGTAGTGATAATCAAGGTGGGCCATTTCCAGCAGTTGACCGGGTGGGGAGGGGGGAATAAACATGGGGAAATAGTTTTACTTTGTGTAATGACCCATCCACTCCCAGTCTTTATTCAAGCCTAAATTAATTGTATCCAGTTTGCAGATTAATTCCAATTCAGCAGTCTCTCACTGGAGTCTGTTTTTGAAGTTTTTTTGTTGCAGATTGCCACTTTTAGGTCTGTAATCGAGTGACCAGAGAAATTGAAGTGTTCTCCGACTGGTTTTTGAATGTTATAATTCTTGACATCTGATTTGTGTCCATTTATTCTTTTACTTAGAGACTGTCCAGTTTGGTTAATGTACATGGCAGAGGGGCATTGCTGGCACATGATGGCATATATCACATTGGTGGATGTGCAGGTGAACGAGCCTCTGATGGTGTGGCTGATGTGATTAGGCCCTATGATGGTGTCCCCTGAATAGATATGTGGACACAGTTGGCAACGGGCTTTGTTGCAAGGATAGGCTCCTGGGTTAGTGGTTCTGTTGTGTGGTTGCTGGTGAGTATTTGCTTCAGGTTGGGGGGCTGTCTGTAAGCAAGGACTGGCCTGTCTTCCAAGATCTGTGAGAGTCTCTCCCCAGCCCTGCCTTTGGGGCTTGGCCACCTTCAAATCAGCGGCGCTGCTATGGGTACCCGCATGGCCCCAAACTATGCCAACATTTTTATGGCTGACTTAGACCAATGCTTCCTCAGCTCTCGTCCCCTAATGCCCCTACTCTATTTGTGCTACATTGATGACATTTTCATCATCTGGATCCATGGAAAAGAAGCCCTTGAGGAATTCCGCCATGATTTCAACAATTTCCATCCGACCATCAACCTCAGCCTGGACCAGTCCACACAAGAGATCCACTTCCTGGACACTACGGTGCTAATAAGCAATAGTCACATAAACACCACCCTATACTGGAAACCTACTGACCGCTATGCCTACCTACATGCCTCCAGCTTTCACCGAGACCACACCACACGATCCATTGTCTACAGCCAAGCTCTACGATACAACCACATTTGCTTCAACCCCTCAGACAGAGACAAACACCTACAAGATCTCTATCGAGCATTCTTACAACTACAGTACCCACCTGCTGAAGTGAAGAAACAGATTGACAGAGCCTGAAGAGTACCCAGAAGTTACCAACTTTAGGACAGGCCCAACAAAGAAAATAACAGAACGCCACTAGCCATCACCTTCAGCCCCCAACTAAAACCTCTCCAACGCATCATCAACACCCCCTTCCCCCCAGCTCTCCTGCTGGTAATAGCTCACCTTACCTGATCACTCTCGTTACAGTGTGTATGGTAACACCCATTGTTTCATGTTCTCTGTGTATATATATCTCCCCACTGTATTTTCCACTGAATGCATCCGATGAAGTGAGTTGTAGCTCACAAAAGCTTAGCTCAAATAAATTTGTTAGTCTCTCAGGTGCCACAAGTCCTCCTTTTCTTTTTGCGGATACAGACTAACACGGCTGCTACTCTGAAACCTGTCGTTACGGACTGTGTGGGTCTTCCCATTTACTTCCCATGCTAGCAAGCCAACTGAGTAACTTTTCAGGAAATTCTTCAAGTCAGTTCTGAAGTATGCCTCACAAAGTGACAACCTTTATTGCCAGGATGAATGCATTTCTTAGCTATTCATATAAAATAAACAACAGTAATCCTCACAGGCTGTTGGCAGATTGGAAATGGGAACAGGCAGTGATAAAAGATAGAACACAATTCCAAGGGTTACTTTTAGTTTACTAAATCATTATAGGTGTGGTCAAACTGGGTTACAGTAGAATATAACAACTGCTAGGCACAAAGCTAACCAGGGATCCAAAGTTCATTCATCACACAGACTGGATAAATATTATGTAAGCATGTTAATCACAATGAATAAAAATAGCCTGTGGTTTACATAGCTCTTCCATCTTTATCTAGTTATTTTTAAATGTAAAATGAAACATATATTGTGACAGGTTCAGACCAGAAGAATATAAGAGAGTGGTGAAGGCAGGTATATCAGCCTTCAGAATGAGCAGGTCCCTGTTCCCTGGATAGCCAAACAAAGGCTACTCCAGGCCAATTAAGACACCTTACACCAATTAACCAGTTCAGGCCGTTAGGCTACTGGAGACAGCTGGAACCAATCAAGGTTCCACTTATACTGTTTAAAAGCTCTCCTTCCAGTTCCCTCAAGGAAGCCCAGGTGAATAGAGCTGGAGGAAAGGAAGTGTTGCTGAAGCCTGAGGTAAGGGTGAAGCTAGAAAAGGGGACCACGGGGAAGTGACCCAGGGAATCAGAGCAGCTCCAGTGGTGAAGGGTAAGCCGCCAATGGCTGCTATCATTAGGGTCCCCGGGCTGGAGCCTGGAGTAGAGGGTGGTCCCGGGTTCACCTCCCCACTCTACAGAGACTCCCTTGAGAGGGGAAGCAGGCCTTGGTCCAGGCGGGAGGCTGAACTGTGCCTATTAAGCTCAATGGAGCAACAGAGACTGTGGGGTATTCCCCCTTCCATACTGGCCTGTGATGAAAGTAGCTTGGTAGGCTGTGACCCTTGCCACTACACTGAGAAAGGGAAGTCACGTTGAGGGCCTTAGCGAGTTTCTGAGGCCATCGAATTCGCCTGGAAGCATGGGCCCACCAATACAGGCTTGGAACTTTGTCACAATATACATGTACAGTGTGTCTTATAGGGGAGGGTATGGTGACCCCTATATTAAGGTTGCCAAGCACTTTTATAAAAACTTCAGTTTTTAATTGATTATAACAGTGCACTGATTGTGGCAGGGTTCTTGTAGGAAAAAATAGTAGGTGATCGTGTAATTAAAGACTGTATTATAATACGTACACACAAGGTGGTCAAATAAAGGCTGCACAGGCAACCTTAATTTTTGCATTTTCTAACTTTTGAGTGCTTGACTTTGCAACCTTAATGACATTTGTGTAAGATAGGGTTGTTTTTTATTGTAATTATATATAGTAGTATATATATATTACTGTTATTGTGTGTATATAAATATGTGATCGTGTGATATAAAGCTTTATCTGCCAGAGATTGGGATAGCTGCATTGCTTTTGAGTGGCAAAGCTATGAGTGACAGATGTGGACCGTCTCAAATGCCAGCAAAAACTTCATCCTACTTTACATTATCATATATTCTGTGTATAACACACACTTACTTAAATTCACCCCATGCACATAAAGCCTAAGTATCTGGGCTCTGTGCAGGGAAGCTGAAAAGGTGAAATTCACCCAGCTAGTCTGGAGACAAGGTACAGATTAGGGTTGCCAACTTTCTAATTGCTGAAAACCAAACACCCTTCCCCGCCCTCTGCCCTGCCTTTTTCCCCAAACCCCTGCCCCCCGCTCACTCCACTCCCCCCTCCGCCTGTCGCTCACTCTCCACCTGCCCCCCTCACTTAATCCCCCCTCTCCCAGGATTCACCTGCTGCCTGCAGAGCCAGGCTGGGAGGAGCTGACACAGAGCCAGCCCGGAGCAAGGTGGAGGGGAGGGGTCAGTCCCCGTAGTGAGAGACTAGGGTCAGGGTCAGGACAATTGAGGCACAGAGGGGGCTGGTTCCCGGAGCAAGGGCTGGGGTTGGGAGGGCTCAGTCTCTGTAGCGAGGGGCCGGGGCTGGGGCAATCAGGGTATGGCAGTGCAACGGGGGCGGGGCGGACAGGATCCCCCTCTGGGCGGCGGCACCTACTTCTTGGAGCCTGGTCCGAAAACCACTGCTCTCTGTCAGCTGAGCAGAGAGCAGCTCCTCCATGTGGTTCCATCTGCTGCTCTTCCACGCGATATTGGCACTCCAAAGCCCTGCACTATTTATTCTTCTTTGAGTGCTTGCTCATGTCAATTCCAGTTAGGTGTGCGCGCGTTGCGTGCACGGTTGTTGGAAGGCTTTTCCCCTAGCAACACCTGTTGGGTCGGCTATGGAGCCCCCTGGAGTAGCGCCTTCATGGTGGTAAATATAGGTCCCTGCCAACCCGCTGCCTCCTCAGTTCCTTCTTACCACCCAGGGTGGTCATTGGGACGGCAGTTGCTTGCTCTTGCAAGTGCTTCCCTTAGTTTTGTAGTCTCATAGCTTAGTTTTGTAAATAGTTGAAGTTGTTAGTGTTTAGTTGTTAGTTTTAATAGGAGAGGGGGCTTTCCCCCACCCCAGATTCCCTCTCCCCCTTTGGGGTTCGGGACATGCCTCAATCCCAGGGGTTTAAATCCTGTAGAGCCTGCCATTAGCCCATGCAAACAGGCGACCCCCACAACTCTCTTGTCTCAAGTCTTTGGGGGAGGTGCACCAGACAGAACGGTGCAAGATTTGCAAAGGGTTACACCCAAGATGGAAGAGAGAGCAGGACATCAGGTTCAAGCAGATCCTGATGGAAGCAGCTCTTTGTCCACACCCGCCCCAGGGCCAGTAGGATCTGGCACTGAGCACTTCCACGTGGAGTGCTCTGGCCTCCGTGCATGAGGTGGTGCTGAGGAAAGATTCTGGCCATAGAGACCCTGGGCACCGGCGCTCCCCAGCACCAAAGCCAGTGGAGGCAGCGTGGCACTGCTCACAGTCCCCGATGCCACATAAACGGCAGAGGAAAACAGAGGGGGTGCTTGCCCATGCCAAGAGCTGCCGGACTGGACAGTGCTGCCAGAGTGCATCCTGCACAGGAGCCCCTGGTGCCGACAACACAGAAGCCGGCACTGTTGACTTTGGCCCCACAAGGGGGACCAAGGAGTCTGGTGCTAGTGGACTCTCCTGAGCATGAGTGCCAGGTGGATGAGCTAGAACTCCCTTCCATCCCAGACACTTTCACGGCTGCAAGGAATTTGATTGCCATGATGGCTTCACAGTCCCCTGCCAGTCGGGATAGACCACTGGTGCTGCAATGTGGGGCACCGTCTAGAAGCAAGCCTAGAATGGATCCTGAGCCTGCCATGGGTGCCGAGCCCGCAGTTGGCACTGAGGAGCACGGTACTGAGCAAGACTTACCCAGGGAGCCAGAGGGCCAGGAATTCCCAGTGCCTCTTCTGGCCTTATCGTCATCATCCCTGGATGAAGCGGTGGCAGGGACCTCCTCCTCTGGGCTGCCCCCTATTGATAGCCTAGCACACCAGGACCTGCTGCGCAGGGTGCCTCACAATATGGGGCTGCAGGCTGAGGAGGCAGTCAAATCGGAAGACCTGGTGGTCGACATCTTGGCCCCAGAGGGTCCATCGAGCATGACTTTGCCCCTCATCAAAACTATACAAGCCAACACTAAAACTCTGTGGCAAACCCCTGCCTCCATTCTCCCAACAGCAAAGGGGGTAGCGAGAAAGTACTTCATCCCCTCTAAGGGGTATGAGTACTTGTTTACTCACCCACAGCCCTGCTCGTTGGTGATGGCTACAGTGAATGAGAGAGAGAGAGAGGCAGGGGCACCAGGGACCGACCCTGAGGTCCAAAGACTCCAAAAAGCTGGACATCTTTGGGTGGAAGGTCTACGCAACCAGGGGGGCTCCAGATCAGGATTGCCAACCAACAGGGAATCCTGAGTAGGTACAATTTCAACTCATGGGACTCCATGTTGAAATTCAAAGAGCTGGTTCCTACTGAATTCAGGGCAGAGTTTGGGGTCATAGTGGACAAGGGCAAGCCAGTGTCATGGACCTCCTTATAGGCCTCACTGGATGCCGTGGATGCTCCAATGTCACTGCCCCTAGTCCTAGACCTGATCACCCAAAATCACGGTCGCCTCCTTCATCCTGACTTCGAGTCTCTTCACCTCACATCTTGGAAGCTTCCTGGCTAAACCCGATGGAGCTCATGTGTTCCAAGCAGGTTAGGGAGGTCCTACTTGGTAGCAGGAAACCCCCCACCGGGGTAATTTACCTGGCCAAGTGGAAGAGGTTTGTAATCTGGTGTTCTCAGGGTCATGCTCCTCTGTTGCAGGAGCCCAGACCGCTTATCCTGGACTACCTACTGTACTTAAAACAGCAAGGCCTCTCAGTATTGTCTCTCAAGATACACCTGGCAACCATCTCTGCCTTCCACCTGGGAGTGGCTGGCTGCTATGTCTTTGCCAACCTGATGGTCAGTCGTTTCCTGAAAGGCCTGTGCAGGCTATACCTGCAGGTTAAGCAACCAATCCTGGCTTGGGATCTCAACCTGATCCTTTCCAGACTAATGGGCCCCCATTTGAACTCCTGGCAACTTGTTCGCTGCTCTACTTATCATGGAAGGTGGCCTTCCTAGTCACCATCACCTCAGCAAGGAAAGTGTCAGCGTTTAAAGCCCTAACCTCTGGCCCTCCGTACGCCATTTTCTATAAGGACCAGGTGCAACTTAGGCCTCACCCAGCCTTTCTCCCAAAGGTTGTGTCCCAATAGGACATTTTTCTACTGGTCTTTTACCCTAAGCCTCACGCAGATGGTCAAGAACAAAGGCTCCACTCCCTGGATGTTCGATGAGCGCTAGCCTTTTACATTGAATGCACAAAGTTGTTCCATAAGTGGAATCAGCTGTTCGTGGCAGTCACAGACCAGATGAAAGACCTCCCGGTCTTGCTGGACAGGATTTTGTCGTGGATCACGTCCTGTATCCAGGCATGCTATGATTTGGCAAAAGTACTGGCTCCTGCACTAACGACACATTCCACACGAGCGCAGGCCTCCTTGGCGGCGTTCCTGGCCCAGGTCCCGATCCAGAAGATCTGCAAGTCAGTGGCGTGGTCCACGGTTCATACTTTTACCTCTCATTAAGTGATTACCCAGCACACCAGAGATGATGCAGCATTTGGCAGAGCAATTCCTTGAACTCCGACCCCACCTCCTGGTTAGGGCTCGGGAGTCACCTAATTGGAACTGACATGAGCGATCACTTGGAGAAGAAAAGACGGTTACTCACCTCTCGTAACTGTTCTTCAAGATGTGATGCTCATGTCCATTCCAAACCCACCCGCCTTCCCCTTGTTGGAGTAGCCGGCAAGAAGGAACTGAGGAGGCAGCGGGTCGGCTATGAAGGCACCACTCCAAGGAGCTCCACAGCCGATCCAACAGCTGCTGCTAGGGGAAAATCTTTCCAACAACTGCATGCAGCTCGCGCACACCTTATTGGAATCGACATGAGCAATGCATCTTGAAGAACAACAGTTACGAGAAGGTGAGTAACCGGTTTTTGCCCCCCCATCAAGACAGACCTTGCAATGTTCATTAACTCCTTACAAACACCCCGGAACATAGAACCCCGAAAGCCCTGCAATTTCCAGACAGCCCCCCATTTTTATTTCCCTCCCAAAATAATCACACCCCAATATCCTTCAATAGTGACTGCCCTCCAGTGTACAGCTTGCATTGCCCAGCCCCTGAAAGCCCTGCAGCAAATCCCTGCCACAAGCCCTATGTTACCAACGCCCAAAGTGCACCTCCCCACACCCTGTGGCATGTAGTACCGTGCCCTGCAACCCCTCCCCATTTGCATGGGACAGGGAGCTGCCACTGGCCACATGGCCCCAAACCCTGCTCCTATCCTGAGGCATCTTGCTCCTACCCTCTGCGAGGACAGCTTTTACCTTCTCTCTACCCCAGGAGCCCAGCCCCAGCAGCAGCTGCCAGCTTCCCCTCCTGGGCAGCCAGGGGGAAACTTACTAGGCTGCAGTGAGGGTTGCATCCCTTTTTCCCCCTGTAGTGAGGATGCGGGCTGCAATGCCAATGTAACGTGAGAGGTGTCCCTGAGGCTCTGGCTCCAGGTGGCCGTTAGCACACAGCCAATGTGATGGCAACGCAGATCTGCACAGCAGCAGTGGTCACCAGCAGCTCCCAGCTCCAGGAAGCCCTTCAGCAACTGTGGCAGCCCTACTGCAGCCAACCGCACTTTTAGTGTCCAGTCAGCTGTGCTGACTGGATGATGCCACATCCGGTCAAACACCGGACCCCCTGGCAACCCTAGGTACAGCGTTATTCCAGTTTACACACTGGAATATATGCCACAGCCCCTCCACACTGACAGTGTTGATGGATCACACAGCTCGTGCAGTCTCCTTGTCACACCTTTAGACCACTCACCTAGACCACCCTCAAATTAGCTTTCTGCATAAGCTTATGGGTCTGGTGGGGAGACCATTTTCTGTGATGGGCAGAGTGGGTGTAGATCTCAGGCTGTGGTGGGTAGGCTGGGTGAAGGTGAACCCCCTCCCCACTTTCATGCAACCTCTAACTGGGGATTAAGTGGTGCAAAGGGCCCTCAGCTAGATTTCTGCCCAAAGGAAAAATTTTATCCACAGTTTACTGGAGCTGGGCATGGTCAGCCTAGGAGTGAGATAAGAGGATCCATAGTGGTTCAGAATTTGTGTCTATAATGAGAAAACTAAAGGTCCAAATCTGAAAATCTTTGAACTTTTGGGGGGGAAAGGGATTTGAAATCCTTACCCACACCCTGATTCCTAATGTGTGTTGGGGCACCCTCTGGTGCCTATCTACACAGACAGAGAATGTTTTCCACTTCACCCTATTTATTCCTAACCTTTGCCCTCTTATGAGTCTTTTGTGCCAGTTCCTGGCCCTTTGTTGCCAGACCTCAGCTTGGTGGGGCTTATGAATTGCTTGTCTAGGTTTTATCTTCTCTAAAAGGTCAATCCCATAGTGCTAAAGAAGGATGAGTCTTGTTTAAAGAGGTGCATTTTTTGGCACCATGCAACTCTGCAGTCTGGGGAGGCCTCCTCATTGGCTGGCTGACCCAGCGTTGTTTGTTGTGAGTAATGCAAGCCTTACATAAGACATTCAGCACAATTTAGATATATTAATGGAGATAAAAGGGTGGTACTAGGAATTAACTACAAAAACACTGTTCTCAGAACATTACCTCAACAAATAAGTCAGCAGTAAGTAGGCAAAACCAGCAGCCTGCTTAGTTCAGCAACAGAGAAGCTCTTATTGCAGCATCTCTCCAAGGTACTGCCCCGCCCAGGTGAAATAAGCATTCATCTTTCATGAAAGGAGCATTGGCTCACATTGCTTCAGAGACATCTGCTTAGACTCTGGAAATGCTTCTGCTTTCCTTTACCTGGAGAGGGAGCAACTGTTTGGGAGACAAAGTTTCCAGTTCAAATCCCAGCTCCTCCCTGGGTTGGCCTGCTTACTCAAAATGATTTGGCTTGGGTTTGGGTCTGAAGACATTTACACACACCAATGGCAAACGGGTTCTACTTGACTGAGGACTTTGCAATGAGGTGGCTAGAAGTAAGTTGCAAAGCAACAGCAAATAAAAGATGTGAAAAATGACCCTGCCCATCTCTGTTTAAAAAGTATTAAGTATCCAGTCTTTTGTTTCCTTTATTTGGGGCTTTGAAGGGAAGCTGGCTATAGAGGAAAATGATAGATACAATTCCTGCTGGTGGGTGCATATCTCAGTCCAGTCTGGCTTATGCAGAGCTTCCCCTCATTTGTTTCACTTTAGCACTTCTCAAGGCTAAATTAGTTTAACCTTGGAGCTGTCAACCCTCTGAAAAAGAGAGTTCCCATAAAGATGACTGGATTGTTCTCCAAATATTCTAAGGTTAAATACCACTTCTTGGTCATCCCTCTTCTCCTCTCAGATATAATTTCAAACATTTATTTTAATATAGCGCTATGACATTTTTTTTTTCAAGGAAAATGTGGAGCAGTAATTACATCAATTTTTATTGTATATGAAATAACAATTTTCTTCTGTGGACATCATTTGAGTCAATATTCCCATATTGTTTTGGTGTTAGGGCAGAAAGCCTCCTAAAATATTTAATCCCAACAATTTTTCGAAGAAATCTTTTACAAAAATCCAGATGGAAATAGTTCTAATATGAAGGGGGAGCAAATCCACAAGGTTAAGGAAGAGACTCACATAAAAAGTCTAGCTCTAACTCTGAGGTCTCCAACTCCGTGTTTTGTGTTAGCCCTGTCAAATATATCATTTTAAGACATGTATCCTCTTTGGGGTTCTGTTGTTGGCCCAATGGAACCAGTACGTGAAAATAACTCACGTGATGGTAGAAAATATGAGTGAATCTGTGGAAGCTGATTATCACAGAGCTGAAAAAATGTGGTAGCACTTTGAAGACCCATGAACTGTTGAGTTGGGCCAAATCCTCAAAGGTAGTCCCAGTGAAGTCATTGGGAGTCAGGCGCCTGAACACCATTGAAGATCTGGCCCTTAGATGATCAGATCTTGCAGTCAGATCTATCCTGGGAGAGCCCGTCTCCCTTACGGAGCCTCATTGACTTCAGTGGAACTCTGAGCTGGATGATGCTCAGATCTGTGCAAATCAAATTGTGGTGTTGGGGGTTTATAGTGTACATGTTGTGTTCAGGAAAAGGCAGATTCGAAATGTTTCTTAAAACTGGATGTGAGATAAAGTGAACAGTCCATGTTCGTAAAAGGTAATCTGAATCTGAAATAAAAAGGTGTTAGAGCACGCTGTGCACACAGTCAAACTATTTAATGTTACCCTGCAAAAAAAATCTCTCAGCTCCTTTGAGAGTACAGATAACTGGAGCTGGATGAATTCTGGGGGGGAAAAAGAAAAAAAAAAAGGAACATACCTGAAGCAAATTCATTTAAAGACATATTTGTGGATTTCTAATGCTTTTGTGTTTGCCTTCTGGAGACATTTGTGAGATTAAGTTTTACTAGTACGAGTACTCCTGGGAACTAATATTTGCAGAAAATGAATTTTAAATTTGCTTTCTACAGGTTTTTATATCTGTCTAGAAGAGTTATGCTCATCCAGTCAGAGAGCAAAAGCAGTATCATCTGACTTACATGACCAATTACTTCTAAGCAACATAAGTCATAGAGCAGATAACATCTCTGAAAAGTTTCTTAGATTCGAAGAGACCATTATGATCTTCTAGTCTGATTTCCTGCCTGACACAAGTCCTAGAATCTCCCCCAGTAATTTCTGCATCAAGCTTATAACTTCTATATGAGATATGCACATCTTTCAGAAAGACATTTAGTTTTGTCTTTAAACTGCAAATGAACATGAATCCATCACACCTTAGGCTTAATTACTTACCTGTTAATTACTCTCACTGTGACTTATTTCTAGCCTGTATTAGTCTAGCTTCAACTTCCAACCATTGTTGTGGTTTGTCCAAGACAATATTAATTGGTTGTGGAGCTGGGAATAGAAACCAGGGGACCTTGCTGACAGTACCTCTGGACACTTATGCTGTATAGAAATCTATTCCTTAATATTAATTTGCCTAGCAATCTGGAGAAAACACATGATTTTAGGATTAACATTTCTTTTTAAAAGAATGGTACATAAGCCTTGTCTCTTGAAAACATGTATAAAATATATAATGGTGTGAATTTCTGAAGGCTTTCGAGGAATGAGTTTGGCTGAACATGTAATTGAGTGACATGCAGTGACATCCAAATAAGTGCCAGTAAAAGCTTTAGACCGCAACTTTATCATCATGTGCTCTTCTTTATGCATAATATTATGGAAAAGTTCATTTTAGAAAGAGTTTAAAGTATTTGGTACTATTTTTCATGTCTTTCTGCCTGCCAGGTTAGGTTGCTTTAATACAAAGAGTCCAACTGCAAAAGTGGAGAGGCAGGTAAAAATTAATAGCGGTTAACCATGGGGGCCCAAATCAAAACATTGTTTCCAAATACCTTTAACCTATGAAATCCTGTAGCCTTCAAGGGAAGGCAGAAAGTATTTCTAGCCAAGTTGGATTTTTAGTGCAGTGTTGCCTACTCACCATTTTTGATTTTTGTTGCTTTACTTAAAGCTCCAGCTGCTGGAGCCAAGGGATTGCACAAGAACCTCAGTTTTAAATTTTTTTTTTTTTTAAATTAAGTTTCTCGCCTTTGTGGTTGCGGAGAGAAGCTTGAAAACATGGAGTGAGTGTCCCCTTAAAGGCTCAGAAACCAGATGGCAAATAAAAATAACTCAAAGTTTATTATTTATAACACACCTTTATGATGTTTTGGGGGCTGTTTTATGGACTTTGAATGCTTTACATTGGCCATACATTGGCTGCAGATACCAGCCTGAGATTGCAGAGCTGACAGTTAATAAGCCATGCTTTTACACTACTATCCAAAAGTGGACACACTAAACATAGAACCCTCACAGTGCCATTTTGTTACAAATTCATTTTTCAGAATAGAGCTGCACTTTAAAACTGTCCCCACTCCCAGAACCAAGTATACTACAGCTAGGCTTGGCTTTTGGACTGATGCAGTTTAATTCTCACTCCCTGTTTTCCCCCCCCCTTTCCCTCACACCTTCCATTTAAATTTTGGGAGAAAGAAGAAAATAGTCTGTGGCATGTTCTTTTTATATGAAAATGGCAGCTGTCTGAAAGCAGATTTCTGTTCAAAGTAGGTTTCAGCAGAGATAGATTAATGGCCAAAGTTCAAATGAGGAAATCAGAAGTGTCACTGGAGACTTATAGAATCATTTGAAGGCCCTGTTCCTCTCTTGTACCTTTGCTTCCTTCTGTTGTGCTTCTGCTACCACATGCTGTCTTCACAGGGGCATGTTTACTTGTCGTGCACCTACCATGCACCAGTAATATCCGTAGTGCTGCTGTTCTGTCCCCATGGAGACAGATGCAGCTTTAAAATGTTCTACCTGTTTATGGCTGATTTATTGGGAAATGCATGACTTGAAAACTGTGGTGGCAGAACTAATATAAGGATGGTTTTACTTTCTCTTAAAAAAAAAACAACAACAACAAAAAAACCCAAGAAAGGGTCATTTGAAGTGGCTGGACCTACTTTTATGAAGCATTACTGATCTTCAAAACCAAGTGGTATAAGCTTTCCTGTTGTTTTGCCAACACTGTTGTATCTGGCACTACTGACGAACAAACCCAAGTGGGTTTATACAATTTTCCTATTATTATGCTAGCAGGGTTGAACCAAGAACATTTCAGAGTTAACAGAAAATCCAGCAACACAACTGATACTTTGCCTGAAGAAATGCATGCTCTCTTTCTAGACAAAACATTTTTTTTCAATATTATTAAAGACCAAGTACAACCCCTGCTATGCCAAGGATTTTAATGGATTAGGATTACTATGCCATCTCAATGGACACCCTTGTTTATGTTTCTGGAAGAGGTCCTTCGCTGGAAAGGAAAGCAATCCCTCCCCTATACTTTTTGCTGTAATCACTGCTAACAAGAAGACTCTAGTGAAGTTTTGTTTTTAAAAGGCTTGGCAAAAGACATTTTGGACTTGTGGATTAGTTTGCGCTCCTCTCTCCCCACACTCCCCACTTGATCCTTAAGGATTTTCCTCAGTCATGGATTTCTATTAGGCTTGTTAATTCTGTTTTTTAAAAAGCCGTTAGAATAAAGAAATCTTTTAGTGAGAGCCACTCATCGGGGATTAGCCATGAATGGACTGAACAACTCACTGACTCCCTTTAGGGGATAACCTTTGACTCCTGGGTCAGATGGTGATTCATCTTTAGCCTCAGACCCAAAGCAAGCTGAAGGCTCCAAACAAGTGTTTTCTCTGTTTTGCAGATTTACTGAGCCCAGTGACAAGCAAAGTAAAAGATGGGCTCTGATGACATTTTATTATCACAGCTGTTATTCCACAAAATTAGGGGAAAATAATAAAGTAGATAGAATATCAAAGGCTGTAGTAACTGTTATTAGAAAGAAACTGTAGAATCTAAAGAGACCTGTCTGCTTTCCTCCTTTACAATTTCAGAGCTGGTTTTTCAGCAGGGATTTTCCTGGCACAATAGTGGTGCTTCAACTTGATTCAGAGTTGAAGGGTGGAGAGAGTGGCTTTTGGAAGAGTTTCTGTTGTAAATGGTAACTTTATCCAGTCCTGATGGTATTGAAAATTTGAGTTGTTGTTAAAAGTTTAAAGAGATGCCTGTATGGTGCTGTAGATATTGTATTAAAGTACAGCATCAAACCTATTTGCTTTGGCTAGCACATCTGAACAGTGCTTTTAGGATGCAAAATGAAGTAAAGAGAGAAACCAAAAATCTGACTGAAATCTTAAATGCAATGAATCTAGGATTTTATGGGTGAGACCACAATGCAAATAAGTATCATTGTGCACATGATTATTATGCAAGATTAGTGTGTTTTTATCTAATGCTTTATGCAATGATCTTTTGAAATCCTGGTTGTTTTGAAAAACAGTCAACTGCACCTATCAGATTGTCAATGGCATAGGTCAACTCTTGATGAATAAAAATCAAAACTAGTTCATTCAAACGGCCTTTCAGTCAACTGTTGTAGTGCATCAGTAGGTTTTCAGATAAGCAAACGTGGACAAGGAACACTTTCCTCATTAGCTGTCGTTACGGGAAGAGTAACAAACAGCTTTAACAATTATGTGAATATTGTGAAAGAATATTGGTTCATAGGGAGTCAGGGTTTCAGTAATGTTTTATTAATATTTTATTTATTATGTGCATGCTCAGGATCAAACCTCCAGTATGTTAGGCATTGTGCTACCACTGAGGTAGCCCTGAGGAGCTTAAGATGGGATTTTCAATGTAGCCTAAGGAATTAAGCACCCAGCTACCATTGAATTTAGGCACCTAACTCCTGTGTTGGAGAAGAAGGGAAGAATGATATACATATATTTTTGATCTCTCTCATGTTGAAAGACCCTATCCTGGGTCCTTCAGAGTGTTGGGGGACCTGGTGACAACCATAGCTAAATGCTGTAGTGTAGACAGGGGCTTCACTACAAATACTAACATCTGAGTGGACCCACATACAATAATACACTTAGCCCCGACATGGTCTTTTTTTGTCAGCGCTTTACATGTCTTCAGATCTTGCTAACGTTTTAGATTGTCTAAGGCGTTGGCGTGGTTTGGGCACATGTTTAAGTCCCGTCTAGACTAAAAAATGGAAATGTGCTTTAACCATGTTGCGGCACTACACTCTTGTAGCCAGCCGTACCACCATGATTTTCAGAGGCATGATTTTAACATTTGCAGTATGATCTGTTCTTTCCCTAGAGACAAATCCAATAATCTTTGTTTGTGGGAGAAACACTTTGCATAAATAAAACACTCTACTTCAGATTTTTTTCTTTTTAATAAAAATAGCCTTTGAAATCTGAAAATGCATTAGTAGCTGGTAATTGAGATCAGGGGTATAAGACTCATGCCTTTGCATGCTCAGAAAGCTGTGTGAGTTCATAATGCATCATTCAGATTTTTATTTCTCAGGCAAAAAACTTATGTTTATGTGGGGACAGCAATACTGATGTGCCTTTTCCCCATCTACACTAATCACCTGGAATGAAGTTGTTTATATAATTGGCAGGTTTACTAGATGCAGTATGATTCACATTTAGCAGCCAGACGGAGCTGCCTGGTGTGCGTTCTGTGGTCATTCTTTATTGCAAATATTATAGGGTGAGGTTGATATGAAGCGCACTTACATCCTTGCAAGGTGTCTTATAAGAGAATAGTGATTGACATAGCTGGAAATGGATGGGCTCATCCTGCAAGGTGCAGATCTAAACTTTCCTAAAGTAGGTGAATGAGTGGAATCCAGGAGTTGGTTAAGCCTGTTAGTTTGAAGCTTGATCCAGACTTTGGGGTTGTGGGAATTTGGTCCAGGCCTATCTTGACAAGGATCATTCCCCCTATAAAATGCATTGTAGTTTGAGACCAATGCATAATATAGTCATAAATATAGATCTCCTTTTCTTTTTCTCTTCTTTGTTGTTGGGGTAGTGACCAGGGAATCGTCAGAAGACATTTTCAATGCTGAATCATCATTTCAGGGGCGTCAATAGTCCCCCCTGAAGTTTTTCACAGCTTTATTGGGGTGGGTCTTATGGGTTTATAAGGAGGATGCTGGGTTGAGAATTTATGTATCGCTTAAGAGTTTTCTTAGATTTGTTTGCATACTTTAAAAACTTTCCCATTCTCACTTCCCATCCATGGTGGGTGAGGAAATATGTTTTACTGGACCAACTTCTGTTGGTGAGAGAGGCAAGCTTTCGAGGGTTTAGGACAAGAGTCTTGCAAATCCCTATGGGGCTAAGGTCCCTCTAAGCTGCACAGGCTTAGGGCTGTGGCAGGGAGAGATGCCCCTACCCCAGCATGGACCTGCCACGGCAGGGGGAGGCACCCCCCCTCCCGCTGGCCCCAGCACAGACCTGCCCCGGACTTGCCGCAGCTGGGGGAGAGGAGCCCATCTCTTGAGCAGGCCCTCCGGCGCTGCCACAGCTGAGGAGAGGTGCCTCTCCCCCGGCCTTGAGCTGCTGCGGTGAGAGAGGGCTGGGGGGAGTCCTCTCTTCCCACCACAGCCCCGGGACAGCTTGCAACCCAAACCCCTCATCTCCAGCTCCACCCCAGAGCCTGCACCCCTCCGCATCCAACCCTCTGCCTCAGCCCTGAGCCGCCTCCCACACCCCGAACCTCTCCTCCCTGGCTTCACCCCAAAGTTCACACCCCTAGCCAGAGCCCTCATCCCTCCACACCCCAACCCTCTGCCTCAGCCCTGAGCCCCCTCCTGCACCCCAAACCCCTCCTCTCAGGCCCCACCTGAGAGCCTGCACCCCCAGCCAGAGCCCTCACCCACACTGCACCCCAGCCTTCTGCTCCAGCCCTAGCTCCTTCCCACACTCTGAATCCCTCGGTCCCACCTCCACCACATGAATTTTTGTTATGTACACCAATATTGAGGTGATGTGTGACATGTTACCTCCATATTGGTGCACATAACAAAATTCATTCTGCACATGGACATAAAAAGTTAAAGGGAACGCTGCTTCAGGGTGAGAATTTCTGAGCTTCCTGTGAGAGAACGACAGTGTTCTATCTCATGGGGCCCTAACCGTAAATTTTCAAAACTGTGTGTGGGTTTTAGCTTTGCATGCAACTTTTATTAAAGCCTATGGGTAAAATCCCCACATTCTCCTAAGTCTCTGGCGTGCTTTCTGTAACAGTGTTGAAATATGTCTCCAATTACACTTCCAATTTAACCATTTTCAACAACATTGTGGAGGTGGGGGTCTTGCGAGCCATTGTTAGTAACTACTCCTGTCAATGGGTCATTTTTATGATGATGTAGATGAACCACTGTGCTGTGTGTGTATATTTAGCTTTTTCTGAGAAACTCCCACTACTGTTGGAACACCAGTGCTGCTGAATGTGACAGGGCTCACGGGAGAAATGCTGGCTATATTGACTTCAATGGGGCCAGGATTTCACCTGAGGCATTTTTTATCACTGTGTGTGTAACCCTGCTCTGAGCAGGCTCAGAGCAATATCATGTCCTCCTGGGGGGATTCTGCACCAAATATTAAATATTCCACCAAACAAATAAAAAATCTGTGCACAATATTTTAAAATTCTGCATATTTTATTTGTCAAAATAAAGCAATATAATCACACTTGTTTCAATTTTTGGTAATTTATTTAAACTACAATACAATGGATGGAGAATGGGAGTGGGGAGCATTGGAGGAAATCCCCAAACCCCCTTTGTCTAATAGTAATAAAATAGTTTATTTCTAGTTGTTGTTCAACAAATATATGCAGCCATATGCTCAGTGTTACATCCTAGGCAACTGAAGAGCAAGTGAGGGCTATTAATAATCTCCAGAAAGGTAACAAACAGTTCATGGAGCACATTTTGATAGAAAGTTTTTTCAGTCCAAAAATTTGGACCAGTTCTAATCACTAATGCACCATAAGCATTTATAAGGCCATACTGTCATTTACCTCCCCCTGGCAATGTAAAGTAACCTTTTTACACCTGTTTTATACTCCTGGGGAATTCACAAAGACAATGGGAACAATTCAGTAAGTAGGCAGGCTGCTACTTTCTGCTTTGTCTGAGGGGACAGAGCCTGGCCCGCACCTACCTCCTCAGAAACACCCCAAAGCCATGCCCCTCCATGCCAAATGTGCGGTAATAGCGAGCAAAAGGGACAGAGTATCTCTCTCACTCTTTCACACACATGACTGCCCAGCCCCTCAATGCAGTGATTTATGTTTCTACCAGCTGCTTTGGGCATCTGAACCGACTTGATTGAGCTGCTGGGGAGGAGCGCATGACCGCTCTTGTGGCTTCCCTTTGCTTTCCCATCAGAAGTCATTTTTCTGCAGGAAAGCAAAGAAATCTGGGGGGGGGGGGGGGACATGAATTCTGTATACCCCTAAAGTCCAGACGGTATTTTGATCTGTGGTTTTGGAATGGTCTAGTGTAGAAGTTGGGGTCTGGCTACAAAGTTTGGATCTGGACTGAGGGCTGAACTTCCCAAGTGTTTGGATCTAAGGTTTTGGTTTAGGTCCATCTTTAGTTTTCCACGCAGAAAAGTCAAATTTAACATTGTTTAGGGGAGACTGCAGATCACACACCATACTTTGTGTCCCAGGACACAGAACAAACTCACCTAGCACTTGATCCAAAGCTCCCTGAGATCATTCAGAGTTTCTCCATTGTCTCCAACCAGCTTTGTATAAGACTCCTACTTAAATAAAACTGATGTAAAGCAGTTTAAATAGAAAGCTTGGTTAGAAGTGTGGTTCCTGAAATGGGTTGGAGTTAATGCTTAGTTGTCAAATCACCTGCAGCATCAAATTACCTGAAGCAATGTGCCAAGTCTTTTGCCTTGCCTTGACATGATGTGTTTGCTCATTCTTCTTTAGCATTGTATTGATCTGGATATATTTTGGTCAGGTTTTCTAATCTCTTGCACTGTTCCTTAGGCCAACTCATTTTAGAGGAAGCATTTCTAACTCCACAGCCTTGTACATGCACTACATTATTTTTTAAACAACTCCAAACGCTGTTGTTACCACGGATGTACCCACCCTGGCAGCTTGTCACTGCTGTTCGCGGTTGACAGTCATCTCCAGTTCCCCTGCAGAGGTGTAATTTCAAAGCCAAATGGACTTTTTGCACATCTGAGAGAGAAATATCATGGTTCATGTCTATGCAAAGGGAAAACCTTGGTGCAGTAAGGCCTAGAGGCCCTAGTCAGGATCGGGGCTCATTGAACTGGGCACTGTACATGTAGAGCGGAAAAACGGGCCTTGCCTACAATCTAATGAGACATGTCAGACAAACAAATATAGACTTACCTCATACAAACATTGGACCTGAGTTTGGTCTCAGTTAAAGCAGTGTAAATCAGGAGTAATAAATACTTTCAAGTCAGGGCTGAGCAAGCCCTTTGTAACCTAGAGCAGCTTGCAGAGAAAGGCCACTGCTATGCTAAACAGCTTGCTTGCAAACTACTGGCCTCACTTCCAGAAGTGCTGAACACCTGCTGTTCCTATTACTTAGCTCAGTGTGAGCTGAGGATGCTCAGCAGTACTGAAAATTAAGCCACATTTGCAGTATGTATTGCAGGCCGCTCTGGGCTATGTGCTGGGAGTAGCCCACTATATATTAATGCAGAGTGAGGCCTTTTGAGTTGACTTATTGTGGAGCTATTTTAAAGCAAATATGGACATGCCATAAGCTTCAAAGAGGTTTAGCTTTTGCCCTCTTATTGAAAAGCACATTCATCTCCTAGAGCGCTAGCTGGTCAGGGTTTACACTGTTTTAGGTACTTCAGTTCTCCTGATGCTACTTTTCTCGGTGCAATGAGATCCCAAATATTTTAAAAAAACAAACTCCGAAACCTTTTAGAAATGGCCACAGTTGAGAGGACTTTTTGCACTGTGATAAACTACAGATCAGCAAACACTCTTCTGAAGCAGTTTCTAGATTTACACTGTGAATGAAATCAAAAATAAATGCAATGTGTCACCAGTGCAGGCACAGTTATTAATAATAATAAAAAAAGTTAGCAGTTTTTGCTTTCTAGAAAATGTTCTTTTTATTGTTTAAAACTTTCATTTTCTTTCCTCGCTTCATATTAACTCTAATACTCAGCAAGGCAAGAGGCTGCTCAAGTTACATAGTAAGAGTATGTCTACACTATGAAATTAGGTCAATTTTATAGAAGTCGATTTTTAGAAATCGCTTTTATACAGTCAATTGTGTATGTCCCCACTAAGCGCATTAAGTAGGCAGAGTGTGTTCTCAATACCATGGCTAGCATCGACTTACAGAGTGGTGCACTGTGGGTAGCTATCCCACAGTTCCTGCAGTCTCTGCTGCCCATTGGAATTCTGGATTAAGCTCCCAATGCCCGATGGGGCAAAAACATTGTCGAGGGTGGTTTTGGGTACATGTCGTCAGTCACCCGGCCGGCCCTCCCTCCCTCCGTGAAAGCAACGGCAGACAATCGTTTTGCACCTTTTTTCCTGGGTTACCAGTGCAGACGCCATACCACGGCAAGCATGGAGCCTGCTCAGCTCACCACTGCTGTTGTGAGCATTGTAAACGCTTTGCACATTATCCTGGAGTATGTGCAGAACCGGGCTAAGAGACGCCAGCACGAGGACGATTGTGATGAGGACATGGACACAGACATTCCTGAAAGCACAGGCTGTGGCAGTTGGGACATCATGGAGGCAGTGGGGCTGGTTGACACAGTGGAATGCCAATTCTGGGCCCGGCAAACAAGCAGAGTGGTGGGACCGCATAGTGTTGCAGGTATGGGATGATTCACAGTGGCTGCGAAACTTTCACATGAGTAAGGCCGCTTTCCTTGAGCTTTGTGACTTGCTTTCCCTCGCCCTGAAGCACAGGAATACCAAGATGAGAGCTGCCCTGACAGTTGAGAAGTGAGTGGCGATAGTGCTGTGGAAGCTTGGAACGCCTGACTGCTACCAGTCAGTCGGGAATCAATTTGGAGTGGGCAAGTCTACTTTGGGGACTGCTGTGATCCAAGTAGCCAGTGCAATCACTGATGTTCTGCTATCAAGGGTAGTGATTCTGGGAAATGTGCAGGTCATACTGGATGGCTTTGCTGCAATGGGGTTCCCTAACTGTGGTGGGGCAATAGATGGAATGCATATCCCTATCTTGGGGCCAGACCACCTTGCCAACCAGTATATAAACTGCAAGGGGTACTCCTCAAGGGGTACTGCAAGCACTGGTGGATCACAAGGGACATTTCACCGACATCAGCGTGGGATGGCTGGGAAAGGTGCATGACGCTCGCATCTTTAGGAACTCAGGGCTGTTCGAGCAGTTGCAAGAAGGGACTTACTTCCCAGATCAGAAAATTACCTTTGGGGATGTTGAAGTGCCAATAGTTACCCTTGGGGACCCAGCCTACCCGTTGCTCCCATTGCTCATGAAGCCGTACACCGGCAGCCTGGACAGTAGTAAGGAGCAGTTCAACTACAGGCTGAGCAAGTGCAGAATGGTGGTAGAATGTGACTTTGGATGTTTAAAAGCTTGCTGGTGCTGTTTCCTGACTAGGTCAGACCTCAGCGCAACCAGCATTCCCATTGTTATTGCTGCTTGCTTTGTGCTCCATAATATCTGTGAGAGTAAGGGGGAGATGTTTATGGTGGGGTGGGAGGTTGAGGCAAATCACCTGGTGGCCGATTTTGAGGAGCCAGACACCAGGGCGATTAGAAGAGCACAGCAAGACGTGCTGCGCTTCAGAGAGGCTTTGAAAACCAGTTTCATTACTGGCCAGGCTACAGTGTGACTGTTGTGTGTGTTTCTCCTTGTTGCAAACCCTCTCCCTTTGCTGATTTTAATTCACTGTAAGCCAACCACTCTCCCCCTTTGATCACAGCTGGAAAAGGAAGTAAGGTAATTATTGTTTTGAAACCATGCATTTTTCTTTATTAATTAAAAAAAAAAGTGAGAACTGGTAGCCCAGGTGGGGTGGGGTGTGGGAGGAGGGAAGGACAAGGGCACATTGCTTATTGTAGCCACACTACAAATCAAAACTGTTTGAACGATAGCCTTCTGTTGTTTGTGCCATCCTCTGGAATGGAGTGGCTGGGTGCCCGGAGCCTCCCCACCCCACGTTCTTGGGCATCTGGGTGAGGAGGCTATGGAACTTGGGGAGGAGGGCAGGCGGTTATACAATGGATGTAGCGGGGGTCTGTGCTCTTGTTGGCTTTCCTGCAGCTCCAACAGACGCTTCATCATGTCCGTTTGTTCCCCCATTCTCCTGAGCATCACCTCCTGCCTCTGCTCTTCACGCTCACTTAATGCATTCCTGGCCTCTGCCACTGAATGCCTGCATGCATTAAGCTGTGCCCTATCAGTGCGGGAGGACTGCATGAGCTCGGAAAACATGTCATCACGAGTGAGGTTTTTTTCGCCTTCTAATCTGCGATAGCCTCAGGGATGGAGATGATGGAGGAGCACAGAATCATTTGCACCTGGGGGGAGATAAAAAGGGAGAGTAAAATTTAAGATAATACATTTCTGAGAACAAAAGGGAGACTCTTTCACAGTGAATCAAGCAATTCACAGCAGACAGCACATGTGCTTTAGGTACAAGGTCACATTTTGCCTTTTACATTGAGTGCCTACTGGTATGGTAACACATCACAGACGGCTGGGCAACAGGATTCGATTTCCAGGCAGCCATGGTAAGCCTTCTGGTACGCGGGCTTGGCTTCTTTCGCCTTCATAACATGTGGGAATGGTTTCAAACTGCAGCACCATCCTTTCCCATAGCAAGCAATGCTGTTTGGGTTTCACATTTAAAAGAAGGGGCTGCGGTTTTCGGGTGGATGTGCAGCACACACCTCCCCCCACCCTACCGCGTGGCTATTTTCCGGGATGATCCCTTCACTTCTCCTCCTGCCATGTGTCTATTCTCCAGGATGATCCCTTTTAGCCAAGCGCAAACAATCGAGCACGAACGGGGTCCTTTTACTGTTCCCTTACAAAAATTCCCCCTATTTCAACCACGTGACCATGAATGATATCATTCTCCTGAGGCTAACACAGAAAGATAAAGACTGAATGTTGCTTGAATGCGACCAAAACCCAGGACCATTCGCTGCCATGCTTTGTGCTGCAATGATTCCAGACTACTTGCTACTGGCTTGGCATGGTAAAGTGTGCTACCGTGGAGGATGAAATAAGGCAGCCCTCCCCCGAAACCTTCTGCAAAGGCTTTCAGAGTACCTCCAGGAGAGCTTCATGGAGATGTCCCTGGAGGATTCCCATTCCATCCCCAGACACGTTAACAGACTTTTCCAGTAGCTGTACTGGCTGCAAATGCATCCCAATTCTTCAGGGCAAATCAAACATTAAACACTGTTGCCTTTAAACCCTGTACTGTAGTTACAAATGTGCACTCACTAGACCTGCCTTATCCGGCTTCAGGGTCAGGGATCCTGCCTTGGGAGGGTATTGGCTCCAGGGTGATGAAAAGGTCCTGGCTGCGAAGGAGAATGGATTCACTGCTTGCCTGCTGCGCATTCTCCTCCTCCTCCTCCTCTTCCTCATCCACAAAATCCTCCTCCCTGTTGCATGAGACTCCTCCCTTGCAGGTGTCCACGGACAGTGGTGGGGTAGTGGTCGGGTCCCCCCCTAGAATGCCATGCAGCTGATCATAGAAGCAGCATGTATGGGGCTCTGACCTGGAGCGACCGTTTGCCTCCTTTGTCTTTTGGTAGGCTTGCCTGAGCTCCTTAACTTTCATGTGGCATTTCTGTGTGTCCCTATTGTAGCCTCTCTGCACCATGCCCTGTGCGATTTTGGCATATATATTAGCATTTCTTCTTTTTGATCGGAGTTCTGCCTGCACAGATTCTTCTCCCCATACAGCAATCCGATCCAGTGTCCCCCTTTCGGTCCATGCTGGAGCTCGTTTGCGATTCTGGGGGGACTGCATGTTCACCTGTGCTGCTGAGCTCGCCATGCTGACCAAACAGGAAATGAAATTCAAAATTTCCCGGGGCTTTTACTATGTACCTGGCTAGTGCATTGGAGTTCAAAGTGCCATCCAGAGCGGTCACATTGGAGCACTCTGGGATAACTCCCGGAGGCCAATACTGTTGAATTGCGTCCGCACTACCCCAAATTCGACCTAGCAAGGTCAATTTTAGCCTACTCCCCTCGCCGGGGAGGAGTACAGAAGCCGATTTTAAGAGCCCTTTAGGTCAACGGAATGGGGTTGGTTGTGTAGATGCATTCATTTTTAAATCGACCTAACGTGGCTAAATTCGACCCACCCTGTAGTATAGACCAGGGCTAAGTGCAATAGAGGTCTAAATAGCTGCAAATGAGCCAAACTCTGCTCTTGGTCAACCTAGCCATGCTAGTGAAGCCAATGGGCTTGCAAGAGTGCACGTGACGGCAGGGCCTCTCTAATGTAACACGTGTTTATAACTCCAGTGATCACCACTTAAAACAGCATTTACAAACAGTGGCCACATCATGGTGTTGTGAAGCACCACAGTGTTGCCCCATATTTACAAAAACCAAACACCTATGTTCTATGGTCTCTCTCTCTCTCTCTCAGATTGTGAGGCATAGGCGCCGACTTTTTTCTGGCGCCAGTGGGTGATCAAGCCCCCTCTGCCCCCTGCCCTGCCCTGACTCCACCCTTGCCCTGCCCCCTCCCACTCCCATTCCAACTTCTTCCCCAAAGTCCACATCCCAATTCTGCCCCCTCCCTGCCCCTATTCAACTCCTTCCCCAAATCCCCACCCCAGCTCCGCCTCTTCCCTATCTCCTTCTCTGAGTGCGCCACATTCCCGCTTCTCCCCACTCCCTCCCAGAGCTTGCTACAGCTGTTTGAAGGTGGCAATGGCTGGGAGGGAGGGAGGAGCGGAGACGCGGTGCACTGGGAGGAGGCAGAGGAGGGGGGGATGGGGCAGAGAGCTTGGCTGCTGGTGGGTGCAGAGCACCCACTAATTTTTCCCCATGAGTGCTCCAGCCCCAGAGCACCCACAGAGTCAGTGCCGATGTTGTGAGGTGGTAATTGCTGGTAGATGTTGACATTTTAAGTGGTGACAACTTTGTTTTATATGAATAATATCTATATACAAATTAAAAGTCCTTTACATCTTCAAAGGACTTTCACAAATTTTAGCGAATGGGGGTGAAGCTTCTGTAGCATGCAGCATGGGTGCCTCACTGATCTAAACTGTGGATTCACTGTAGCTTGAAATCTTTACATCAAGATTTGCAGACATCAGAAACTCAGCCAGAGGTTACTGGTGTCTGACAGGAGCGGGTGGGTGAAGTTCTGTGGGCTGTCATATGCAGGAGGTCAGGCTAGATGATCACAATGGTCTCTTAAAGTCTATAATCAATTAGTCTGATTTCCTGCATAATTCAGGCTCTAGAACTTCACCAGGTGATGCCTGCATAAGAACATAAGGTCTGGAAGGGATCTCCTGGGTCATTGATTCCACTCCCTTGGCAATCCTGTCATATAATCCTGTTAATAGATTTACCAATTTCCATCTTAAAACCAGTTGGGATTCTTTCCTGTACTACTCCTACTGGAAGGCTGTTCCAGAACCTCACTCCTCTGGTGGTTAGAAACCTTCCTCCTAATTTCTAAACTAAATGTACTCATTCTCCATTTACTCATGCATCTAGTCCGGTAACTGGTGGTTGAGGACATGAGAGAGCTCACACCACAGTGGTCCCAATTCCTGTAGGCTCAAGGACTGAGCTGGCACTAAGCTGATGGATTATCCTCAAGATGTGGTTTTTAAAATGATAGCACCCTAGGGAGATTTTGCATGGACCTGAAAAACTGTTGCGTGTCTGTGTACTGTTAGATCACAAGCTGTTTTGATTGAATCTGCTCTGAAGACAGTCTCCCCCGCACCTACCCCTGCAAGAATTTTGTCGTGTAGAATGAGCCTTAAAAACTGTTACAGATCTCCCGTCCTCTCAGCCCATTGGGATTCATATGTAAAACTTTAAGTACTGTGGATGTCAGCCAATTGAGAAAGATAATTGTGAATGGCTGTTCACTTACAGCATTTTCCAGTTTAAAGTATTTTCTGAGGACATGCAGGGATAACAGTCTGGGGTGTGGATGCTTCCGTCTTAAATTACTAAGCAGTACCATTCTCTTACATGTAAATTAGAAAATTGGTGATGTAGGAAGACCACACAAAAGATTTTATTGGTGTGAATAACTTGCAAACTGGCATCAACTGCTACTGCAACAACCAAATCTTCCAGCAGTTAGTCGTTTGAAGAGATCTTCCCCATATTAGATGCAAATTCACCTCTATTTCTGTCTCACAAACCTAGGATAGCCCCACCATATTTATGACTGTAAAATATTTAAAGTACTTGATATATGGTACCAACTGACATACCCCATTCCTGCCTACAACTCTGTTAGAAAGACAGGGTGGGTGAGGTAATATCTTTAATTGGACCGAATTCTGTTGGTGAGAGAAACAAAGTTTTGGGCTACACAGAGCTGAAGAATAGCTCTGTCTGACTTGAAAGCTTGTCTCTCTCACCAACAGAAGTCTTTTCTCTCTCATATCCTCGGACCAACATGGCTACCACAACTCTGCACACAACTCTGTTTTCATTTCCTCCCACCCATTCTCTTCTTACTGCTTTCTTTTTTTTCTCCTTCTCAGGATTGACTTCAGCTACGCTATTCATGATCCAGTGGGTAGTGTAGATGTACCCATACAGAGCTATAGGAGGAGGGAGGACTGGCTTTACCAGTTTGGTAGGCACAGTAAAATAACAGTGTGATTTAAGCTGATACAGGAATGGAACCATGTGCCAGACAAGGCAGACGCAGGGTAGTGCATGGCTAAATCCCCCCGTTATTAGGGGTATCTTATTCCATGTGTAAGGATGGTGGAATCTGGCACTAACTGATCATTAATTGGTTTCATCATTAACTGTGCTTTGTGGGTAAAAACTGTGACTTCACCCAGTCGTGCCCCTTACAGGCTAGAGGCACATTAAGAAGCTGCTATGTAGCCAGAGTTTTAGTTCCTTCTTTCATGCCTCCAAGATGGTCTTTAACAGTCTTTCTTAGGTACTTATATGATCTCACAACCTTTAATGTGTTTATCCTCACAACACCCCCTAGTCCTCAGGAAATGCTAGTCTCCTATTTTAGGGGGAGGGACTGAGGTACAGAACCATGGAGTGATTTCCTTGAGGTGACACAGAAAGTCTGTGGCAGAGCAGGGACTAGAACCTGGGTCTTCTGTAACTTATGTGAGCAGCCTAACCACTGGCCCAGCCTCCCACTTACCTCACTACTTTTAAAGCGCTTCTGCAAAGCCGGCCAGCGAGCATGTCTAGGCTGTGTTCTTCCTGCTGGCCCTGTGCGTGTGCCTTAGACATAGACTGTAAGTTCTTTGGGACATGAAGAAAACTCTGTTTTAAGGAACTCAGGGATTCTGTTATTCTAAAGCCCAGTTAGAGCCCTAAGTGAATAATAATTAATGTTAAAGCTAGGCTTTTTTTCATGGAAAATGGTAGTACATTTCATGGTAGATGTGTGGGGAAACATGATGTGTCAAGGAAGAGGGAGCAGGGGGGCTCATAGGTAGGGTGACCAGATGTCCCAATATTTGGGGCTTTTTCTTATATAGGCTCCTAATACCCCCCCCCCCCACTGTCTGTCCCGATTTTTCACACTTGCTGTCTGCTCACCCTACTCATAGGGGAGGGGAGCTGGAGAGTGAGCCCAGCCCCGCTTGGGGAAAGGGGAGACTTGGGCAGGTGGGCTGGAGTGTGAGCCTGCCCTGCACTCACCCCGCAGTGCTGGCTCCTGTCCTGTGGGACTGGAGCTGGCTCTTTGCTCTGGGAGTTGCCGTCTAACCCACATTGTCCCAGTGCCACTTAGATTTGATGCCTCTGCCCCTCTGTAGATGGAGACAGAAGGGTGAAGGGCCAAATCTGATTGGCTTTGTGACCTAGTGCACAGGGTTATAATGCCACTCAGATGTGGCGTGTCCCCACACCCCCACTAGATGAAGACTGAGGGGCAGATGTGCCAAACCCGAGGGGTGTTGTGACCACATGGGCCAGGTCATAATGCCCTGAGGGGAAAGGAGCCGCCACTGCAGGGGTAACAGACTTTATCTGATGAAGTGAGCTGTAGCTCACGAAAGCTTATGCTCAAATAAATTTGTTAGTCTCTAAGGTGCCACAAGTACTCGTCGTTCTTTTTAGACTTTATTCAAGTTCACAGTTACCAAGAACACTGTGACTTGTGCACCGAACTCATAGCCTTAATAATAATAATAATTAATAATACAGTTACCCCCAGACTCTCTGCGGAGCTGAGTGATGTACTGTGATAGCATAGCTAAATAATAGCAGAGAGGGACATAAAGACATAATGGCAAATTCTAGGTGGTTTTGGGGTCTAAAGGTGAAAATCAGTGCAGGGGGTGAGCACAGAATAAAAGAGAAAACCCTTTGTTTCTACCAAATGCTGGCTCATGGATCAGGGGGGCTAAAAACAAAGTTGTTAATGGAAAATCAAATTAATCCCAAGTAACTCTAAGACCAGGATTGGTCACGTTCAGGAAGGGGATCCTTCTTTTGAACAGCAGTGTGGAGATTTTCTGCTGGGTGAGGTGTGGGTGGCTTTAGAGAGTCACTTAAGTGGTGCTTTTTCATTCATTCTGAATCTGCCTATGAATCAGAGAAGGCTACCAGGAGATAATTCAGATGTCAAAAGGGGGTGGATAGCAGAAGGGGGTGGGGGGAAGATGGGACACTTATGGTCTCTCCTTCCTTTCACTGCAGGATTTACTGCTGACACTGTATGCAGATTTCTGTTTGCTTTACTGCTGGTAGTTAGAACTGGTGATCAAAGGCTAGTGCAGCAATATGTATGAAGGGAAGTGATGGGTTGGACTCGCTGAGTTCTTTGTAACAATACTCAGTTTTGTTGTTTTAGGCAGTGTTCCACAAAGTGTCAGATACATTGTGTGATCACTAGGGAAGTCAATCAAACATATTTTCCTTCTCAATTCCTTTTATACAGGAAACCAGTGCAACTTGGAGCATTGGGGGTGGAAGCTTTAAACCCGTAGAGTGCCTGTTGCACTTCCTGAGCCTCTTGTCAGGGACACATATTCCTCATTGAAACCATTCTGCTGACAGATATATTTTTATTGCCTATTATTCTCTCCTCGCATTCTTTGTTACATTTGAAAATAACATAACCTTTATTTTTAAGTGCTCATCTGCTCTGTCCCGCTGCTTACTTCCTCGCCCAAAACGTATAATCCTCTGGTGTTTTTTTGACATCACAGTTGGTTGCTGTGAAACACATGGTCTGCTGTCCCTGTTTAGAAGAGACATTACTTATTTCTTGAATAAAATATTTTCCATTTTCCTCTCTATCCCTTCCCCCACAAGAAGCTCTCCTATTCCATGGTATTTCATTTGAATTAAAAGGTTATGTCCCTATATATAGCTTTAACCTTTTGGTAGAGGAATAAGCTGAAGTGGGAGATGAATGTAAAGACCTTGTTTTTCTGCTAATATGCAAAATACAGAAAATGTGTCTTATACAACTGTTTCCAGGGTCCTTTCCGTAACCAAACTCTTGTTGAATTCAATGGTGCAGGATTGTGTCCCTAATGGTCTTGGATATGCTGAAATTCAATTTATAGTGTAATAGGGACATCCAGAACGACTTCATTGCTTTGCAGTGTCCAAATTGCAATTTCAGTTATTGTGGGCCTATGCTATATTTTGTGTGCCCACCTAAAAAAAACCCAAAACTCTACTTTACATACAAAACCTATAATTTTAGTCAGAATGACTTTTAGTTTAGATTAACAACCATGAAAGAGCAAAAATGAAGTCTCTAGGAAAGAGTCTACAGTGTGCATCTTGTCTGTAGCAGTCTGCAGTGAATGGAGTACAAAATGGTGGCTGCTCTCAAGCGAACAGTAAACATCACCACTAGAAGTTTAATGGTACAAAAGATAGAAAACAATATTATAAGTTGCATAGCTACAGACGGCACATCAGTAGGAGGATCCAACTCTATAAGCAATTCCTAAAGAGGTTTTACAAAATTCTGTGGGGCTCTCCTTTTATGTGAAAGAGAGCATGCCTGGCACTTGCAGCATTCATATAAACTCCTCCAGTTTACGAGTGCTCTCTATAAGTCACTTCCCTCTGAGCTCAGACCAATACCACAACCCCACTTACTTACTGGACAAATGATTATTTCCTTTGCATTCCATTGACTGCTCCAGACAAAGGACCTGATCCTGCTAGCTATTCTCTGATTTCAGGGAGAGTAGAAGGTGCTTGGTATCGAAGGTGCTCAGTATCTCTCAAGAGGAATTTAGGAAGATTGGGGCCCAGTATTTTTGTCTTCAGTTTTCCCATGCTGATGGGCTTATGTGTTGTGAGCTGCCTCTTTTTCATGGGGCTCTGCCAGAGAAATCTGCTCCCTCTGTTTTCAGTAATTTCAAGCAGTACTGATAATAAGCAACTGTGAGTAGAAAGCAGCAGTCTGGACTGTCTGAGGAGAGACGTTTTATATTCAAGCAACTTTTGAGCCCCAGACCATGTGTATGTCAGCATTTTAGAGCAGCGAATTCCACCAGTTTCCTGAAAGAGAGAAACTAGAAACTTATGGAACAGCATAGCGATGTAACCATGTAATGTAATTTGCATCTCACTCTCATTTCATACACTGCAAAGGGTTATAGGCTCCTTCCTGCATTCCCAAGCCCCCTCTCTCATTAGGCAGCTTTTACTTTCTCGCAAGATGAAACATAAGCACACAAGCCCCCACAGGAAAAGTCTGCAAGGCTGTCTAAATTATAGCTATGCTTTCAGAGAGAGGCCTACAAACAAAAATGTGTTATAAATCTTCTCCAAACTGCCGCCTCCCTCCACACAATGTATTATTCTTGTAACCAATCAGTCTTTTAAGATTCCTGTAAGAAGATATACTGGTTAGTCAGTGCTTTATATACATTTTATATATGTTTACATTATAGATGGGCTTGAATCAAGCTCAGCCACAAAATTTGTGTGAGTTTGGATCTAAATCTGAATGTTACTGCTTGAGGCCATCTCTTGTAGGCAAAGCCCTGTCAATACTAAAAGTACAACTGTGTCTTTCCAAGTTGTGTTGTGTTCGTCAGATCTGGTTACAACACATATGGATGTGTCCTCCCAGCACCTTTTATCTATCACCACAACAGCATGTCAGCTGTGCTTGTAAGTTTCCGGGAAAATCTGGACAGCTTTCCCAAACTACTCAGCTGGTCTCCCAGCACACTGGATTTTGGGTCTCTTCCTCTCCTGCTGTAGGATCAGACCCTTGTTAGATGGGAAGGATAGTCTTGTGGTTAAAACACAGCTTTAGTATTCAGGAAATGTGTGTACTGTTCCTAGGTCTGCCCCTAATTTGCTGTGATACCTTGGGAAATTAAGATAATCTCTTTTTGCTTCAGTATAATGTAGAAGGATGATAATGAACTGGGCTGCTCACTGTGGTGGTGGTAGGCTAAATTAATGTTTATAACAGGCATTGAGATTTTTGCAGGGAGGAACTATAGAAAGTGCAACGCCTTGTTACTACTATTTTGTATAGAAGTCTGGCAGAATTTTCCACCACTCAAACCCAAGTCTCTCGCTCTTTAAATTTTCTACACCTCAAGTTAAAACCATTCATAATACTGCTGCTGGCATCTAGGGCTTTCCGTCTGTTGTTATACCCCAGATATTTGTGTTTTTAATGAGGTGAAAAGGACAATGAAAGAAAAATAAAGGTTGAAGATTTCTGTCATCAATCAGAGCTGAAACTGACCAGGTATTGGCCTCCTCCCTTAAGCCTGATAAACTTTTACAGTTCCTTAGTCTGGTTGCCTTCATGCTACCATATTTATCATGATATGGTGGGTTTTTATTGCTGATAATGGCCTAGTGAGGCCTAAGGAACTTTATTTGCTTAACCTTAACTCTCTGGAAGACAAGTTAGCCACTTTGAACCTTTTAGCCTTCTGCTCTTAAAAGTGTTGAAAGAAGCAACTTTAAATCAGGGCTTTTATTGCAATTCTAAACATACAAATAGATGCTCTGGTTCTCACAGAGTCAACATCAAAAGGCGAGAGAGTCTGGAGTGTGTCAACTATATATTGGCCATTCACTGTTAATCAGCGTATAAATTGCTTCATATTAACTGAGATCTTTTACTCCTCATAGTGTGTTCCTTCAGCACACTATGTGATGAATATAGAACCAATGCAAATTCTGAGTGACTTCAATGAAAACTATGGCTGTGTAACTAAAAGCAGAATTTGGCCCCTTTTCTTTCTTTGGTACAATTATACTGTGTTTTCTATGTATATATGTGTGTATATTTATATGTTAACTCATTATCCTTCATTATCCACTATCTGGATTTTTCTATTTTGTGCCTCTAATGAAGTCTACTAATGCTGATGTTCTGGAGCAGATAAGCCAAGTAAGCTATTGGCATTATCAATATACATAATAAACCAATAAACATCAAAGCAATATGTAAAATGGCCAAAAATGTTAATATGAAAGAGCAACTCTCCATATGGTTTCCAGTGATGTTCCAGCCTTAGTGTGTTTTTGTTTTTGACTTACTTTTTTGTGCTGTCCTGCATGTGCCTCGATCATTGCTTAGCCCTAATGTTTTGTTTGTCAGGTTCTTGTGTCAGAGTAGCAGCCGTGTTAGTCTGTATCCGCAAAAAGAAAAGGAGTACTTGTGGCACCTTAGAAACTAACAAATTTATTTGAGCATAAGCTTTCGTGAGCTACAGCTCACTTCATCGGATGCATTCTTGTGTGTGTTTGAGTCTTACGAGTTACAATATTGCTTTTTCTTTAATTCTCTGTTTCCATAAATTGACTAATTCTCTAGAGGGCCAGTACAGAACCTAAGTTATGTTACCTTTATAGGTAGAGTATTCCTGTTAATTCAAGTACACATTATTTACTTAATAGCAGTTGTGTACTCTGGATTGCATGTCTTTTGTGTGTTAGGTAAAAATTGTCAAGAAGATGTAATTGTGTGTGTGTGTGTGTGTGTAATACATATAGCATACAAAGGTGTGCATGGGGAGGGGAAGATAACTCTAGAGCATTACTTAAGCCAGTGGAGTTTTATACAGTTTTATATAGAATGTAATTAAATCCAGTTTTGTTTATATAAACTCTTCCATGCCTATATAACTCACAACATTTCCCCCTTACACCTTGTTTGTATCTTCATGAGCATACTCCTGTGCAGGACTGGGACTAGGTGTGGAAAATGCTTTGATTTATCTAAATACATTTGTCACACATGGGCTGGAAATAGTTTAAATCCTCCACCCTCCCCTCCCCAAAAAACCCAACCCCATATCCCTTCTCCTTTTATAAAATGCATATGGATGTTTACAGTATCCTCAGCTACTGCTCGTTGACAAGCTTTGGACTGAGCTGTCATTTGTATTTTATTGAACAAACTATTTTTGACTGGTGATAAAACACAAGTGTCGTCAGCTTTGAATGCCAGCAGTGCTGAGTAAGCAGTAAACCTGCCTAACTTTGAATCTGAAAAAGTATTAAAATAAAGACCAAAGTCCAGATCCACAAAGGTACTTAGGCTGGGACATATGGGACATAGGCCTGTATGTCCCAATATGATCCACAAAACTCCTGCTTGGCTGCCACCTAACCCTGTAAGTGCCTAATTTCATTCTCCACCCAACTCATAGGCGCCAGCTCCGTGCTTACCGTCAGCACCCACCATCAGCCAGCCCCTCCGGCCCCCCGAGCCTCTCTCCCCTCTCCCAGCACCTCTGGCTTGCCGCGATTAGCTGTTTTGTGGCATAGAGGAGGCACTGGGGGATGAGGGGAGGAGTGGGGATGGGGCAGGGGTAGGAAGAGGTGGGCAGGGGTGGGGGCTTGGGGAAAGGAGTGGGGCAGGGGCAGGGCCTGGGGTGGGGAGAGGGTAGGGCCTGGGGTGAAATGGACCGGGGACAGGAAGGGGCAGGGTGGGGGCCTGGGGGAAGGGAGCAGGAGGGGTGGGATGGAGGCGGAGTGGGGGGTTGAGCACCCCTGGGGCCCTGAGGAAGCCAGTGCCTGGGAATCAAGTTTTTGCAGTAAAAGTTCCCAAGGTCCCTATTTTTCTGCCTCTGGGCAGATCTCCTGAGTTCTAGTCCAGTACTTTAACCACAAGAGCATCCTTCCTCCACTTCCTCCCCCATTCATCCTCCCCCATAGGGTCGTTCCCAGTCCCAGCTGTTATGGTGATGGTCCCCTTGGTAATGCACATAATAATTGAGTACATGACAGTTTTTGAACTAGATCATGTGGGACAAATTTGACCCGTTCTATTTTACTTCCCCAGCAGCCTGTGTGTTAGTGGTTAGGGGAAGGAGATTGGAGTGAAGTAAGAGGATTTTGTAGAGACCTGCCACCTCTGGCAAAGCATCAGATACCCTTGTCGATGCTGGGCCCAGATCTCAAAGATGCACTGTTTACATCTGCCCCAGAACACACCCATGCACCATTAAGATAAGTTGTTTCCTGGAGAAGACTGACACTGTACAACTGTTCCGTAGTTTTGTTGTCATGTGTCTAGATACAGATCAGTAGGTTTTTCCCCCGAAAAGTTCCCTTATGTTAAGTGATTGTTTCTTTCTTTTGAAGAGCCTGTCGTTAGACAATGTTGTTACGCACATGGAAGGCATCCATTGTTTTTGCTGCTGTTACTTGGCTTGACACTGTATTCAAGGAGTAACTGTGGGAAACCAGTGTTCCTTTTTCTAAACATAAATTAGGTTAAACTGCAGTCTTCCTGCCTGCTATTGTTAATGAGACCATTAGCAAAATGGTAGGTACCAAATAAGCCAGAGAAAAAAATAGTAGGGCAATTTCTATCTTTTCAAAGTTCCATGTAATATCTACCATAACCAGTGAATGGGGTCATTTACACTAGGAATTCTATAAAATAATCTATAAGAAAGGAATAGTTTGGGTCAACTTAATAAAATCATGCAAGGGAATAAGACAGAGAGCATTAGACTCTGGGCTGCTTCAGCAGTAACATTCCTCTTCAGGCCTATGGATGCCTAGGAAGGGAACAGTTACATATTTGCACAGCAAGCAAAGTAAGAAGAACTTGGTAAATATTGTCAAACCTTTATGGTCTCTTTAGCTAAGAATGTCATTGAAATAATTTGCCTCTAACCATCTTGCTGGTTGCCACCGTAGGAGTAAGCTACACGTAGTCAAACTTAAAACCAGATAAGAATTCCTTTTGTGATGTTCGCTTTTATGCTTCTGATTATAAGATTGCCAGTTGAAGGACTGAATGAGAGAATTAAAGGCAAAATTTTCACAGCAGATATCTTATCTGTAGTGAAGAATAAGTGCAGAAGATACACCAAAGAACTATACTACGGTCAGTGGATAAGATTCATCTTTGTGGCCTGGAAAGGAGAATTTTGCCCTAAAATATGTTCCGTTCAGTTCAGATTAGTTTTACAGAAAAGCTGCTGTTTCTATGTAAGAAAGAGATGAGGTTATTTCTGCTGCCATATTGTCCTTTTTTGTGTATACTGTGGGGTTCTTATTCCCAGTATATATTTCAGTCACATGTTCTGTGTGAGGAATTCCTGTGGATATCAGGCGAAGTGCCATATTCAGAACAAATGTGGGATATATAATGGTGCTCTTTAGTGTGGATACAAGCGAAGAATTTAATCCTGCATCTGGAGTTAGCTCCAATTATTTTATTTTTTTTTTAAAAAGATACTTCAAAGATAATTCATGAATGCTGTTTTTGAAGAAACACACACCATGTTACATATTGATTCGAAGACTTTATGTTTTAAACCACATACCATGTGACAGGTGGAATATTTCAAAATCTCTGATAAGGCTAATTGCATATAATAAAAACTTGGGTCTCTGTGTGACAGGATGAGAACATTGGCCATCTGATCACCTGTGACGTTTTTAGAGGCTGCAGGGTTGAGACATGTATCTTGTGCAAATGACCCAGTTTAGTCATTCAGATGAACATTTCACCATTTTGGTCAGGTATGAAGCCATACTTTTAAACTGGATAAAAAGACAGGCGATGATAATCAAGTCAGAAAGGCGGTCTTAATTTAATAAGGTGTGGCTAACCTGAGGCCACTGTCAGCAAAGGGACACAAGGGATAATTGCCGCTCGCTGCTGCTGAGTTGTTTTCACATGTATGTCAGAAATACCCAATACTACCATTTAAAAATAACCTTTTAATAGCCTTCTTGTGCAGGTAATCTTTGGCTCAGCTGAGCATTGCACTCAAAACATTTCACTTTTCTCGCCTACGGGCTCGCAGGTGCAGAGCCAGGTTTAAGAGAGCAGCCTTTTGCGGGAGGTTCTTAGAGTGGGAAGAATCATGGGCAAAGAAAATTGCATGATAATTTGGGAGCAAGTGTGCCAAGCAGCAGGTCTTGAAATAGCAGGGTTACATGTGACAGCTGCCATCTTGGCCAATACACCAGGGATTGAACCAGGGACCTGCAGAGCTAAAAGCATGAGCTGCTACATCTTGAGCTAAACAGATGGAATTCTGTAACTAGGGCTGTAACAGACTCCTATCCTCTAGAACAAATGAGGCCCTGTAACATACACTCACCAATGGGTTACACCTCCATGGCCTCTACATACATTGTTCAAAGAAAGTTATTGTGTTGGGTTAATGAAGGATAAAATAAAATTGAAAGTACTTATAGTGCCAAGACAAAGGATGACTGTGTTAGATATGCTGAAAATAATGCCTCATTCACACAGGACTCTTTAAACTCAATTTAAAAGTGGTTGCAGCAAAAACCTTTGCTAGGATGCTTTGGTTGGCCATTGTGGATCAGGACAGCCTATGGACCTGATTATGTAGGCATCTTGACCTCCTTTGGGGATCATGTTTTCAAGGAATAACTTGAAATCAATTGGATTCTAGGCTAGAAAAGGGATCTAACACATTTGGTCCCATCCAAACTGGATGAGCAACAGCAGTACAAACTGCTTTAGCAGCAACAGGACTCAAACACAACACTGTAACCCGGTTTGAAGGGAAATGCAGTACTTCCTTGCAGGGCCCAACTAAGACCAGTTTGACAACTAAAGTAAATGACACACACAATTACCTGTGAAATCCTCCAGACTTTGACACGTTTTAGGCCAGATTTGCATAAGAGCACAGTTTTATATATCTTGCCTGTTGTTTTAAAGCTAACTTAATGACTAATCAATTGCTTGACTGAAGGGCCCTTTTTTAAATGTGAAACAAGCAGCGCCATCTGATCTGGCCACATTTCTGAGAAATGTGTGCTCGGTAGTCACAATAGCTCATTAGACATCCTCACTCAATAAAAAACAAGAGGGATGAATTCAGAAGGCACCATGAGAGACAGAACCAAGCGTAGGCTTCTGTGCCCCAAAGCCCAAGACTTAGTATCTCTATTCTGCTCCCACACTGCTCATCTAGCTGCTTCTGCAGGTTGGGTGCAATTCCATGGAGGCCTTCTGTTGTTAGCATTGAAAGTAACAGAAATGGCAGTATCTGGTAGGATAAACTTGATTTCTTGGAACACACACTCATTATTACTCACTGTATCTCACTGTTCATTCCGATTTGCACGAAGTTCTGATATGCCATTATCATTCAAGATCTGTTTACTTTATGGTTAGAGCTGCCTTAAAATGTGTCTTTTTGTTGTATGGAAAATAGATTTTTTTCCTTTCAATAGTTAAACAGTATTGACAGGAATTATTTGATCAAGGATAGCATGGAGAACAATGGAAACGCAAACATTTGAATACAGAGGTTCTCGAATGTGCAGTAACCCATGCATAAAATTAGTTATTTGAATACAGCCAAATATTGGTTTAGTAAAGGAAGAGGTGAGAAAAAGAAGTTAGCCTATACATTTGTGATTATTTCAATACATAAGATTTTTAAAAAGCGGGTCTGAGATTATAAAGGCCATGTTTTCAGAAGGGTGGCCTCCCTTTGGCAGGTACAATTAATCCCCATAAAAATTTGCACCCACACTTGATTTGTGGTCTTAAATCTGATTACCAGTGCCTGTAACAGTGGGCAGAAATCAGGTAGTAATCTGATTTGTGCCCAAAATTGATTCATTTTGTGGGCATGCTGTTATGGACACAAATTTCTCCTATTTATTTGAAAAGAAAAGCTGGGTCTAGTCTGACCTGAAAACTTAAGGCCTTAAATGTGTCACTGAAACACACTACATTTTTTTCATCAGGAATTCTGTACTTTGAAAACTACCTGAAAATGAGTCCAAAACAAGGGAGGCCTCTCACTAGATGACAGAGACTTGGCAGGGCTGGAGACACTTGGCATGAACATCAATGTTAGTATTCAATTGATGTCCTCATTCAGTTTTTCTTTCTTACCACGACTGGCAAGGGACAAGAGCTATTGTGGCTGAAACTTTGAAAGTAATATTTAATTAAGTAAAGTGATGTGCTCATTAGGAAACTACAAGTCATTTTTTATGTGGACTTTTTTCTTTTCGTTTTTAAGTGCACTCAAAGGGGGAAGTTTCAGCTCAGCAAATTCATATCTTTACAATAAATGATTTTGATGCTTCAATTCATAATTTGCTTGGTGGTGTTTTGCTATTAAACTGTACATTCCCCACCTACACCTTCAGGAATAAATGCAAAATTAACTTTTTGACTTATGTTAATGGTACAAACCACCCTTTTCATTAAGTTGTGAAATGTTGTTCAGTTCTGCCTAAGGGTCTGAATCATGAAAAAACAACATTTCAGTGGGTTTCTTCCTCTCCTTACCCCGTCCAAAAACGTTTTTACGTACAAACTACTTTTGGAAACTAGAGCGAGAAAAATGTTAAACATCTTGGAGGGGGAACAACTAACAACTGTGTGGGGAGCTTTAGGTAATCATCATTTTACAAGAGACGCAGAGGGAGAGACTAAGACTTGCTCACCAAAGGGTTAACCATAACATTGGAAGCAATTTGTCTATTGTCTCTCTATTAATATCAGTCACCAACTTACCACTCATCACCTTCTTCAAGCAGTCTCCCTATAGCAACAAATGGCGCCATAGACAAACCAGATGCAATCTCGTCTGTTTTCTTTTCATAAGCATTTGAAAATTTGTTAAAAATAAAAGTGGGGAAAAGGGGTAGGGGGTGGGAGTGTTTATTTTGTAAAATCTCAACTAAGGAGTGTTTTGAAACAGGGAGGAACTGTATTTTTGCTGTATCCCTTTTTAACTGGCTAACAAGCCTTGACATATCTGCAATATGTGTTCCTTAAAGGATCTGTTCTGTGTCACTGAGGTAACAACAGATTCTGTTCCAAGCAATCTGGATGGTCCCTAACTTCTATTTTGAAGATTAAAGGGGTACTGTCAGACTTGTTGGTCCAATATTTGACTTACTTTCCCCCCATCTTATATTTGTTTGCAAATTCTTTTAATCTGTGTTTTGTTTTAATTCTGTAATTATATGCTTCACTATTTTTTCCTCAAATGTTTTAAATCAAGCACACACAAATTACACAGTCTTACATTTCCACATTAAATAAATCCATTTCTTTACTTTAAAAAAATTCATTACTTTTCTCCATTTTGTCTTCAGTTGCCTCATACATTTTCTGTTTCAGATGGTAGGTGATTTTAAATGTCTTCATCCATATCTAATTTCTGCCATCCATAAATTAAAAAAAAAAAAAGTTTGGTTATTGTTAATAGGGGAGAGAGGTCCCAGCCAAATCCCTGGATTTGAACACAACTGAATGCTGGTGAAAGTCTGCTCTGGACCATGACTTTACAGCTGAGATTCATCTGAAGTTAAGTAGAAACCAAGGGGGCAAATTTTGATTGTCAGTGACAAAACTCTAATTGACTATAATGGGGCCAGGATTTAATCCCAAATGCAGTTCTTTTCAGCTTTATGTTTTATGCCCTCCAGATATATGCCTTGGAGAGTTCTGAGTTGGTGCTCTGTCACATTGCCAGACATTACTCCTCAGTTTACATATTTCCATTCAGAAGATGCATGCTTTATGGGACAGGCTAGAAGTATCTATTCAGGAGACACCCTGTTGTCTACTGTGGACACACATGGTTTTTTTAAAATATCTGTAATTAAAAAAACAAAACACAGCTATGGAGACTTAACCTTCCTAACAGGCCAGAGAACTGTTTAAACAAACAAATGAAACCACCCCCCACTAAACCAAAAAAAACCCTGGGGAGATAAAATAAGAAGATTGTCAGATATACCAGAAACAATGTTGAAGAAGTGTGTCAGTCATGGTTAGTCTCCCTCTTCCATTTGAGGCAAAGTGGAATAGTGCAGTTCCTACAAACATGATGTATTATTGCCATGATGTCCTAGTGTCTAGATGGCTGGCTGTGACACTCTACCTGACATGGTAGACAGAAAACTAGAAATGGTAAATACTGTAAAGACAGATGTGTTAAGGAAAATAAAGAGATGAAAATGTTACATTTTTCTATATGTGTGGAGCAAACATACTTTATCAGAATGAGTTTTGTTTTAGACTGAAGGAAAAGGAACCAAAGAAAACAAAGAGGAGAAGACTAGTCTCCACAAGAGAGGACAGGGTATGTCTCCTCTGAAGGGGCAGCATCTGAAATGAACACAAAATGCCAGCTGCCTCTAGCAGAACACCAGACTCCTAGGTATTTATGGGGCATTGCACAGAAAACAACCATAATAGTTACATATATCACAGAAAGCAAGTGGATGTTGATATTTCTTTTGATGCATCTAGCCTTCCTTTTCCCCAGTTATAAAAATATATACACTATTGTTGCTAATCACATTTGTTACAATAGGGCCTAAGGTCAACCAAGAATGGGGCCCCATTGTGCTTGGCACTGTACAAACACAGAGTAGCAGACAGTCCCTGCCCCGAAGATCTCACAATCTAAGGCGTAGTCTACTCTTAAAACTTAGGTCTATCTAGCTACGGTGCTCAGGGGTGTGAAAAATCCATACTCCTGAGTGCTGTGGCTATGCCAACTAATCCACAATGTAGAGATAGCTAGGTAGATGGAAGAATGCTTCTGTTGCCCTAGCGACTGTCAATGGGAGAGGTGAAATTCCTACAGCAACAGAAAACCCCTTCTTTCGCTAAATTTTCTGTCGCTGTAGTTGCATCTATACAACAGGGGTATGGTGGCTTAGCTACAGCACCATAGTTATGCTGCTGTAGGGCTTGCGATGTAGATCTGGCCCGAATAGACAAGATAGACACAGGGTGGGTGAAGGGATAGAACACACAAACAGAGTGAACAACATGATAGCAGCAAATGTCATGTTGTTGCCACATTTTGGGGTAGGAGTAGGTTCAGTTAGGAGGAGATCAGCAAAATGGGAAGAAAAGGGAAGGGGGTGAGCGACACAGAGAAGGAGAGAAGAGGATAAAAGGGACAAGCATGGAGGGGAGCTGAGATGAAGACTCTATGAGGGGGGAAGAGGGGGAAGGAAAGAACCGGCCAGCATGGGCAGAGAAAACCCAGTCAAAACTCTAAAAAGTTCTCTGAATGTCTGAAGGTCCTGGCTTTGAACTGGTGGCTGGCTCCTCTCTGAAGTTTTATGCCAAGGCAATGTAGCTGGGCCGGGGGGGACGGGGGGACGGGACACCTTGATCCTATTGTTCCCAGAGTCTCCCCTGCACAGTTCTGGGTCCAGTTCTGGGGGTGCTGTTTAGAGGGGGTAGCCCTATCTGTAAGGGGGCTGGGATAAAATGGGGCCCAGTGTAGCAGTCATCCTTGCTTTAGCTGCTTCTGCTCCTACCGGATGGAATCTCATATAAAGCCTTTGAATTTTATGTGAACTGTAAAGAAGATGGCTCAAACTGTGTTTTAAGGAGCACTTGGCAGTGAGCTGTAGAGAATTGACTGCTCCTCCTTATAACCGGCTGCTAAACTGCACCAAAAGACAGCCACGGCATATTAAATCCTTTACTCTTCCACCTCAACAATTGCTGTAATTGTCACAGGGATGGTATATGACCATGAATGGAAGGGATGAGGGTCCTTGAAAATGCAGGATGATGTAGTCTCTACTATTGTGAACCTTTACCTTGTGTGAACAGCAGAAAGTATAATGAATACTAGTGCATTGCTTTACTAAGCATGAGTAAGGAAATATTTTAAATTAGAGTCACAATCTGCTGCAAAGCATGAGGAAACCTGTCATTTCACAAATCAACATCTGTTCCTTACTATAAACTTTACCGAAGAAAGATTTGAATGTAAATCATCTCACTCGATGATCTGAATGTATGTGGTCTCCTATGGTAGTAATTTAAATAGTAGTGGTAGCAGGGCCTGGAAAGCTTATGAGATGACATGTTAAGATCTTGGGAGGAAATGCTGGCTGTACAGAAGTCAATGGGAGTTTTGACATTTTGTGTTTCAGCATTTTTTCTATTTTGCTGTTTCACTCTGATTCTGCAAAAAGAACAGGAGTACTTGTACTTGTGGCACCTTAGAGACGAACAAATTTATTAGAGCATAAGCTTTCGTGGGCTGCAGCCCACTTCATTGGATGTGTAGATGGGACATATATATATATATATATACACACATACAGATAAGTTGGAAGTTACCATACAAACTGTGAGAGGCTAATTAGTTAAGATGAGCTACTATCAGCAGGAGAAAAAAAACTTTTGTAGTGATGAAAGCTTATGCTCTAATAAATTTGTTAGTCTCTAAGGTGCCACAAGAACCCCTGTTCTTTCTGCAGATACAGACTAACACGGCTGCTACACTGAAAGGAGTACTTGTGGCACTCAGGGCTGGATTACCCAATAGGCAGACTAAGCACATGCTTAGGGCACGAGCAAAGCAGGGGGCACCAAAAAAAGAGAGATTTTTTTAGCAGGCTGTCTCTCAAAATATGGGAATGCTGGCAAAGGTAACCCATCACACTTATCCAAGACAATATGTGATGAACTCATTGGTCTAAGTTACAAAGTTAGTTCAGCTATTGTGGATGAAATAAGTACTGCTGGGTACTTCAGTTTATCTGTTGACTCTACACCTGATCTTTCACATATTGATCAACTGAGTATTGTACTAAGACATGTGTCTGCCACATATGGAAAACCAGCTGAACGATCTATAACATTCCTCAATTTGAAAAGCCACACTGGAGAAGAAATGGCAAATCAAGTACTGCGTTATCTGTGCCAAGTTTTCAAAATAGATTTCTCAAAATGCAGAGGTCAATCTTGTGACAATGCTGCCAACATGTCAGGGCGTTATCAAGGAATGCAGAAGAAGCTTATAGAACAGAACAAATATGCCATATTCATACCATGTGTTGCACACTCTCTCAATCTTATTGGCTGCAGTGCTGTTGATTGTTTTCCGGTGGCAGTAAGTTTTTTTTTCTCCACCGTCCAGTTACTTTATACATTTTTCTCTGCCTCAACATTTGGGCAATGATCGTGTGTTGAAATCTCTTTCTAATACTTGCTGGGAGGCACACGCAGTGGCAACAAGTGCAATTCTGGAGTCCTACTCAAAGATTGTGGATCCATTAGAAAGTATAGCTGAAGACCAATCACAAAAGGGAGAAACTATACGAGAGGCAGAAAACATTGCAAACAAGATGCAAGAACTAGAGTTTGTATTCATGTTGACCATGTGGAATGAAATTTTACAACACTTTTACCACACAAGTCAGGGCCGGCTCTACCGTTTTTGCCTCCCCAAGCAGGACGTTTGAAGACAGAAGCTGCCACTGAATTGCCGTGGCCACACAGCCTGCAGAGCAGAGCTGCCGTCGATTTGTCACCGCGGTGCAGCCTGTAGAGTAGAGCTGCCGCCGAATTGCCACTGCCGCGAAAAGACGAATGCCGCCCTGATGGCACACGGACTGCCGTCCCTTTCACAGCGCCGCCCCACGCACCTGCTTGGAACACTGGTGCCAGGAGCCGGCCCTGACACAAATCAAGCTCTCCAAGAAAAAGCATTGGATTTGAAAACATGTGCAGACCTCTGTCAATCATTAGCAGACCACTTACACACTTGAGGAATGATTTCGAAAGATTTGAAGACATAGCAAAAGATATCTTGCCTGATACTAACTACAAAGAAGCCCAGTCCCGCAAGCGAATCAGGAAAAAACAAGCAAATGATAGCAGTGCAACAGAAACAGCATTGAATCCTAGAGGCAAAATTCGCGTTTCTACTTACTACGCTATAATTGATACACTTGAAGCTCATATGAAGAGGAGAGGTGAAGTGTACAAAGAAATATCAAGTAGATTTTCTTTTCTAAACGATATGGATTTATCTGACTAACAATATTCACAAAGTTCCCAAAAGCTAGTTGGCTCATACCCTGTTGACTTGAACATGAATCTCTGTGGAGAAGTACGGCAGTTCCACTGTTATGTGCGCACAAAGTTTAATGAAACAGGAAAAATGAAATTCAGTCACATTGATCTTCATGACACAATATTGAAAGACAGAATACAATGTGTATTTCCAAATGTAGAGATCTCACTATGTATTTTTCTAACATTGATGATTATGAACTGCTCCGCAGAACGCTCTTTTTCTCAGCTGAAAAGAATAAAAAACCCTCAGAGAACAACAATATGTCAGGACAGACTTGATTTACTTTCCCTATTGTGTATGGAAGCGGACATGCTTCATCGAGTCAGCTTCAATGAACTTTATCCAGAATTTTGCAATCAGAAAATCTAGAAAGAAGCTATTTTAATTTCAGCACACATGTAACTTTTGTGTCATTTTGAAAAATAATATTTTATTTTACAGTATAGTATTGTTTTTATTTTGAATTACATATGGGGGGCACCATAATCTTTTCAGTGCTTAGGGCCTCTAAAGGCCTTAATCCGGTCCTGGTGGCACCTGAAGTATTCCTGTTCTTTTTGCGGATACAGACTAACACGGCTGCTACTCTGATTCTGCTCACTTAGGGTAAAATCCTGCCCTGATTTTACTATGTGGTCTTCTATGCCTTCTGTAAAACAAGAGTTTCCTGCTATTGAACATATGGAGCCTTTCTAAATATTTCTTTTTCATGCAAATCTAATGAAGATTAGATTGTCCGATTTTCTGGAGGAAGTCCAGATTGGCTGCAACAATTTTAGTTTTGATATCACTCTATAGGTACTAGTACAAATCCTTCCTACATGCCCCACACTCATTTTCTAAAGGTTATTTGTTTTCTGACTCTTGAAAAGCATCCTGTCGCCTTATCTGTCACATACTGTGCTAAAAACACTTCTTAACTACTTCCAGTGCTTTCTTCTACAGGCCTACATTTGGCCACTCTATCTGATTACAACAGGAACAGAGGAAAACAGTTTATGTGGGCGCTTTGTTGCCTGTGTTTACGGAATGCCATGGTAAACGCTGCCCAGATGCTCTATCTCTGGGAAACCTAGAAACCACATGGCACTGACCTGTGGTATTTTCAGAATTCAACAGCTTTATCCTAGGTCTAGTCTGTTTATGTGGGCCTAGGCCTCTCTCACAGAAAGGGTATGCTGTCAGTTAACCCTGACAAGAGATAGCATTGCTACAGATGTTTGAAGTTCTTGTTGTTTGGGCCACTTATGGCTTTTCAGCTAACATTTTGGAGCAAAGTTGATGTTGGCAGCTGTTGTGCCTCGGTGTATGTTTTAAAAGTAAAAATAAAATATGAATATTGTTTCGCTATATATTTCCATTTCATAGATTTACTAATGTCACAAAGAGATATTTTAAATTTCAATACAACTTTTGTCTGAAATTAATATAATTAGTATTTTATTGTATTTTACCTCTCACTTTATGTGATAATTTTGTGTTTCAAAGTTTTTTCTATTTTCTTTTTCACACAGATTCTGCTGACTGAGTAAAATTAGCCATGGGGCACATTTCAAGGATACCATTTATGCAATAAAAGCTTATATGGCCTCTTTTAGAGTAGCTTGATCCTAAGTTGCACCCAAAACTAACATATCTCACTGGGGTAGATTCCACAGTATGTTCAGCTGTATCTGATCATTCAAATGACATTCAAGTAACAGAGGAAATAAAAAGGTAAAGCAATTTTGTGGGATCACAGCCAGCCATTCAAAAGAAAATCTATAGTCAAGCTAAGTAAAGTCATTTCTTTTATTGTAAAGAATTCAGATGTTTCAGAAATTGCATAAATGTGTAAAAGACAACTTTTGAACACTAATAGCTTGCAGCATGTACATTCATTTCGTACAAACTGTGTGAAAGGCAGAAAGTCATGTGGTCCAAACAGATGATAGGTTGCCTCCAAATTAAACATCAGCTCATGTTTCTTCAAGATGCATTTAAAATTAGTTCAGCAGTGGAAGGAAGTTTTTTTTCTTTTTAACTGAGATCTGTAGCATTGTTTTGATTTTAAATGGAGCGTTTCTTTTTTTCCAGGGGTGCATCAATATGTATTTTGGTTCCTGTATATCTGAAGTACTTATACAAAGTACTTTTGTATACAAATGCATAATGACCCAATTATCTGAGACATTGATGTGCTTTTAAAATCTGAATAGACATTCCTTTACTTATGGGTGAGATGTAAACTCCTTTTAACTACTTCACCTCCGCATTCCAAAACCAATAATTTACAAACCTAAGTCTGAATTGCAATTGACAATGAACTCATTTTCAGCTAAAACTGACCACTGTCTGTCCCTCCCCCTCACACTTTCTGTTGCTGGGCCACTTGTGATAAGGACTAAAGCTGTTATTTGGCTGAAAAGCCTAAGGAGTTGTTTATCAAAAAGAAGCTATTCTAGGAAAAGATGCCCTTTAAACATAACAATGGGGATCTTGAAGATAACCAGGGGTGTTAGGGCTGTTTTAAATTGTCTCTGGGCTTGTGGGGGCGGGGGAGGTGGAAGCGGGGTATCTGGGTTTGAATCCAGAGCTATGTGTGAAATGGTTCAGCCTAAACTAGCTGCTATTACTTGTTCATTGTGCTCTGTATCATGCATAAATGTAGAGCATGAGCTCCTCTTGCTCAATGTGTATGTAGCACTTGGAGAAAAAAACATTATTAGAAGATCCAATTTTATTTTATGATCCAATTGTATTTTATGGTCCTCTCTGATTCTCCCTTTTGTACTGGCCATCCTGAATTTCAGTTCCTAAAAGCTGACACAAGACTTACAAGTCTGTCTGTCAGGGATAGGATAACACTGTAATGCTTATACAGTGCTGTACATATCCAAACCACAATGCAGACGTTAACTCATTGTTCCCCAGTCCTCCAGGGAGTATCATTATCTACACTTTACAGATGGGGGGGAAAAGCACATTGGGTGAAAATTACCACTGCATAGAAGGCCAGCACAAAGTGGCATATACATCTTGTGCTGGCCCTTGCAGAAGTTGTGTAGGTATTTTTTACACCTCTCCACAGGGTGAATTTCACCCACTAAGAACAAAGGGAAACTGCAAAGAAAAATAAAAAATGCCAATTTAAGTCTTTTTTTTTTCCCTTCTGCTTTGACAAGTTGCTTTATTATTTTAAATCTTCCTTAAAGGAAGCTTTCCACCAAAAGTTTGTCAGACACGGGCATAAAATAGGAGTTAAAAACCAAATATCCTTCACTTCCTTCATTCTTTACTGGCTGAAAATCCCTCCTGACTGGATTGCTTGGGTGCAGTCTCTTGTGCTGTTGTAATGCCACTTAGTTCTCCAATCCTCCATGAACTCCTCCTATAAAAACAAGCAGCAAAAAGCCCTTTCAGAATAACAGCCATTGCCCCCACCAATTTCAATCTGCCTTTCTACATCATACAGAAGCAAAAAGGGCACAAACATTCCACCCCTACCCCCATTTACTGGTCACATGTAAGTGGTTTAAGGCCACATAGTGAGTCATTTGCAAAATTGGGAGGATCCTGGCTCCCAGCCCCATGCTTAATCCACTAGGCCCTGCTACCTCTGTGCTTTGTCCTTATACTACACTTTTATTTGGGGATCTCAAAGTGCTTTATGAAGTTGGTAAATATTGTCACCTCTATTTTAGAGATGAGATGATGATGCAGGGAGGTGAAGGGACATCACCTCAGCGCAAGGGGGTGGCAATCATGAAGAGAAGCTGTCTCCTGACCCCTGTGGACCTGTTCCAGATCACACCCCCTTCCATTCCAGTTGTTGAGAATCTTCTCAGAGAGACTCAGGACTTGGGCAGAATGGGAGCCACATCTATTAAGTTTTGAATAACATCATTCCACTGATTATTCTTTCCCTTCTGCTGCCTGGCTATTTGCTTCAACCCCTTTGTTCCCCTTGCCATCTCTTCACTTGCATTTCACTCCAGCTGCCTTCAAACAGCTCCATCCTCTTTCCATTCTTCCCACCGCCTCCACCTTTGGTTTTCCTTTTATTTTACCTTTTCTGACTTCACTTCTCTCCCACCTTGCCATAGAATACATTTTATGCATATAATAACATGTCCCATATACAGAAACCTGCCCAAAATGAATTATACAAAAGCCCAAAACTACCAAGTTTTTTAAAAAAATGGTGGCACTACCATGCCATTTGCAAACCATCACTCTGTTCACCTGTTCATGTTATATTCCTTTCCCCAGCCCTGTGTCTGTCATGTCCAGTTTGACTGTAAGAGCTTTTGGGCAGGCACTGTTTCTTGTTGGTACAGTGCATAGCACATTGGGGCTCTGGTCTCAGTTGAGGCCTCTAGCTGTTCTGGTAATACAAATAATAAATAACTATTTGTTTTGCTGCTATGTCATTGTCTGACTAAGATCACTGATGGGCTGCAAGGCATCTGGTTAAAGGTTAGCTTGAATAAGATAGTATTAAAGGTTGAATGAGGGAACAGCTGGAGAATGCCACTTGTTCTATAATAACCATTTTGATCAATGGAGTCTGCCAGGTCGACCGGTGTAGGTGGGTCCAGAATTCAGGGGTAACTTTCTTTTAAACAATAAGTGGAACCATGAGACATTTTGGAGGCTGTTTTCTTTCTCCATATATTTGGAGGTTGGCCTCTTCTGAGCATGGACATCGCCACAATGACCTGTGCCGTCACAATGACCTGTGTCTCCACCATTGGTGTGGCACCCTTATTTGAAGCCACAGAGGCCTTGCCTATACTATACTTACTTTCCTAATATTTCCCACGAGCGGAGCTCCACCAAGTGTTTGTCGTGCTGGCGATACTAATGTTGACCAGGTATCAATGTTTTGACCACCATTTTAACCACCGTGGGTGAGGTTGTGGTGAGTAACATGGTAGTGACCATTGTTACTTGTGACCTCCACTGGTGGGTAATTTTAAGAAAATAATTCTACTATAATAATTCTACTATAGATTGTGGTGTAAAGAGTGAATGAGCACAGGGAATGACAGGTAATAATATACAGAGGGGAGGGATTACTTGGTCCTGAAATGATGACTCTTTCATACAGGAAGAAAGGAAGAGTCACAAGTCTGGTTACTCAGGCACAATTAGCGATTCAATTATGCAGCAAAAAAATAAGTGATTCAGTCTGATTATTAGAAGTGGGTTTGTCAGATAGACCACTGGCAAGGATGGCATGTAGCCTTTACACTTACTGACTTGCTGAGCAATACTGTTGCAAACCTCACAACAGAACCAGTTAAGAAGAGTATAAGTTCCACTGAAGTCAATGGAGTTATGCTGGTGTACGCCAGCTGACGGTCTGGTTCTCCAGTATTTAGGAGTTATTTTACTAGGCAGAATGTACTGGAGTTAGAATTTGGCCAAAAAACTCCACCTATTGCTTAAAAAGGTTTTTTAATAGCCATAAGTATTAATTGTGGCCAACATTTCTGAAGCTTGTATGCCTAAGGCCAGGTCTACCCTCAAAAGTTAAGTTGATCCAGCCTGCGTCACTCAAGGGTGTGAAAAATCCACACCCCTGAGTGACAGAGCTAAGCTGATCTAACTGCTGGTGTGTAGACGGTGCAAGGTTGATAGAAGAATTCTTGGGGAGGTGGATTAACTACAGTGATGGGAGAACTCCTCCTGTCACTCTAATGAGTGTCTACGCTGAAGTGCTGCGTTTCAAGTGTAGACAAGCCCTAAATATGGAAACAGTTTTCTAATGTTTGGCATCACATTTGAAAATTTTGACTTAGGTTTTTGTGTCTCCTCCAAGTTAAGGATCCATTTTTCAACATGGCTCTGTGTTAATAACTTTCTAACATCAGTTGATCAGCCAATGTAGATTGGCCTGAATTGTGCTAGAACCATGTTTAAAAATCATGATAGCCATATTGGCCAAATGGTGTTAGAAACTGGTTTAGCTGGAAACATATTTCAGCTAAATTTAAACGCTTCTTCCATACTATGTCAAAAGCCAGAGTAAACAAAGCCTAAATCTTGAATCTCATCAGGCAAACAGGTTTTGGGTGTTTTCATTCTACTGGCAATGCAAAATGTTGTCAACTGCTATAAACAATGATGTCTCCTAGCCCCCCTAGACTCTAGTGCGGGTTAACTTTTCTGGGACTTGGGAGCAACAGTGGCAAGGCAAGGGGCAGAGCTTCCCTCCGGCTCTCTGACCTACACAGGTCTGGATGCAATAGACTGGCTGGGCTGGCTGAACTTCTACTACCTGAATGTTGGACATGTTTTTCTGTAATCTGATTGGCTGTTTGCTCTAACCTCCTCCCACCCTGGTGAATGGAGGGTTTGGGCTATCACAATGTAAATAAGCCATATGTCTTAGCCTCCACGCCTTTATAAAAAAAACCTGTCAAGCTTACCATTTGCATGCCTTTTAAGATACAAAGGATTCAGGAAGGAACTACTTTAATGCAGGGCTAAGCAAATTCACTCCACATTGGTACAACAAAAGTGGAAACAGTTCTACTCCTTAGAAGCTGTTAGATTAGGTTGGTATTGATTGATTTATTAAGTTATGTTTATTTCACTGTTAAACATAAGGGTTTATTTATAGCTTGTCAAACAGACCTACTCAGGCTTGGAAGCAGTAAACAATTTTGTTTTTGTGTGGCCCAGGGGCAAAATTACAATGATACTTTCCTTTGTTTTGGAAACAAAAACTGTTGTAAAACAGGAAAGGGAAGGTGTCACTAAAATAGAACAGCTCAAGGTGGAGAGAAGCAAGCAGTGGGGTTGCTGCGGGGATACCTCCTAGGCCAGTTTTTCATTCACCTTTTAAACAAATGACAATAAATACAATGCCTATATAAATATAGCCCCATTTTTTCTGATTTGTTTTTATTTACTACTCAGAATATAATTTCAAACATAGCTAAATATGCTGTAAACACAAATCTGTGCATAGGAGTGACTGCAAATATAAAGAGCAATTGAGTTCAAACTAGATTAGGGTTAAATTTGTGGGGCCACTAGGTTGTGTCATACAGAGTTCACTGCCAGTCATCTGTTTGAAAGTGAAATATGAGGCATTTCCAAAGCATGGCCTGATATTGAGGAAAGGGCTATTACTCCAGTGAGACATAAAGAATCTCTTGATGTGACAGACTAAATTCACCCCTCATTTACACTGCATTTGCTTGTGTAAACTAGGGTACAAGTCTCCTGGTTGCAGAAAACATAGCCTGATGTTGCTCTTCAGAGATTTTATCGACAGTAAGAGGGCTGCTGTCCAGATGTTGGGGCTGCATGGTACGACTCTCCCTGCACTCTCCTGGCTGTGCCCTGGTGGAGGACTGCACACAAGGAAGGAAACACTGGGACATGATGAGCCCCAAACTCCACAGAGCAGGGAGAGATCTGGTAGATCGCCATTGCTTCAACAACTGCCCTGGATGGTTAAGGCACTAGTCTGTGAGTCAGGAGCCCTGGGTTTGATATGTAGCACTGGCATAGACTTCCTTTGGAACATTAGGAGACATATCTTCTAAAGAACTTGGTTCTTCACTCATCATAAATCTTCTAGCAAGTCTGAGAGCATCCTTATGCGGTGCTTGAACAGTCAGAGAGCATTTGGTCTTCTCAAAAAGAGCTTCAGGAGTCTCTGCATCAGAGTGGGGGCAATATGCCCCCAAAATGTTTAACAAGCTGTTCCTGACGTTCTTGTTAACTCCTGGAAATGTGCTGGAAATGGCCCACCTTGATTATCACTTCAAAAGGTTTTCTCTCCTCCCATCCCACTCTCCTGCTGGTAATAGCTCATCTTAAAGGATCACTCTCCTTACAATGTGTATGATAAACACCCATTTTTTCATGGTCTGTGTGTATATAAATCTCCTCACTGTATTTTCCACTTTATGCATCCGATGAAGTGAGCTGTAGCTCACGAAAGCTTATGCTCAAATAAATTGGTTAGTCTCTAAGGTGCCACAAGTACTCCTTTTCTTTTTATCGACAGTAACCTTTCCCCTAACATTTCTTACTGTTGGTCTTGCCAGTGCAGCTCCAATGTGGGGGCACTAGTGTAGACATGGTCACGGTGTTGTGCAGGCCTGGGCTAGATGATATAGTGGTTACATTGCCACCAGGTGCCTGCAGTCCTGACTGTACTAATGCTCCTACTGTTGAAGTTGCAGCACCGGTGTTAACAACAGTGGAAATCTTTTAGAAAAAGAGGCTAGCATAACAGCCAGAGTGCAAAGAGCCAGTAACTCTTGTCATCAGTCAGTGCCCTTTACCATGGTGGTTGTTCTGGACTATACACTCCTCATTCCATTCCCCAGCACTTCTTCCTCCAGCCCTTTCTCTGCTTCAGCAGGATGGTTTGTTATTTTCTTCCTTCTCAAGCCTGAAAAGATACATGATTCCATTTTTCCTTCTCCCTCAAACCAAGCGCAAACCAGCACTTCCTCCATTTCACTACTACCTTGTAATGACATTAAAGCCATCACCAACCTCATTCTCTTCATTGTATCACCTTCTAATCTCCATTTTCCTTCTGGCCTGATTATCTGCCAGCCACCATTCCTTTACCAGTACCTATCACAGATAAATAGAGAGCAGACCTTTCCCTTTCTCACTTAAAACCACAGTCTTCCAACAGCATAACGTCTCCCCTGTCTCCTCTGCTGACATTGGTTTTAACCTCAACTTTTTGTTTGCAAGGCCAGAAATATTAGAATAAACTTTTGATAACAAAAATACACCCTTTTTGTTTGTTAGGGTGCCCATTGCAACATCCGGAACTTTGATTCTGCCCGTGATGGAAACTCTTGGTCATCTCAGAACATTTTCCATCTCAGCTACTGTAATTCCATCTTATGTGTCCTTCTAACCAGCCGCTCATTTCCTCCCAACCCATCACAATGCTCCAGGAGCCCCTTCTCCCCATTCCCCACTGCAATTGCATCTGGAGCACCTTCCCCACCCACTAGAGCACAAAATTCCTCTCTTTGCTTCTCCCTAACTTTATTTAATACATTTAAATTCTAAATGTAACATTTTAAATTTCCAAATATAGGTAAAGCAGTACAAAAACTGTGTGTAGACTAGTCCTAACTGACTTAAGCTAAACTGCAGTAAGCCTGGTTTAAACTGAAATAAGTGTCCACACAGCCTTTTGTATCACCTAAATCAGTTTATCTGGTGTAAGTTGTAGACAAGGGCTGATATTTCAGGAATGTCTTTCCTTTTTTTTTTCCCTGGAGGATTTCTTGGGTTAAATATGCTTTAGTTAAACACAAGTTATGGGACTCAGTACAATGGTAATTCGGTGAAATTCTGTGTTCTGTGGTATGCAGTAGATAAGACTAGATGATCTAATGGTCTTGTCTAGCCTTCAGATCTATGAATCTCTGACTCAGAAATGTATATTTGGATCTTTTTCAAACATTAATTGAGAGGAATTCTGAACAGAAAGCTTTTCTTCCACTTGTTTAGCTAAATAGTTGTTATCAGCAACCAAATCATTTTAAACAATCTGAATAAAAATTCATTTTCTTAACAACTTTCACTTCCATTGTACTCGTGATGTCATCATTGTACTGGCCCTCTGGTCAGCCATCGAGTATTCCAGAGCAGAACATTTGAGAAGAGCCCTCTTCTGTTGGCACTTTTTTTTTTTTTAAAGGGGTTGAAGGAAGCTTTCAAGTTTTCATTATGCATCATAAAAATAAAAAGCTGATGAAAGGAAAAAATGATGTGAGAGCACCATATTCTTTCTTTGCAGGTCACCTTTAAATATATAACTCTGCACTTGATAAACAGGAATGTTTAATTATTCTTTAGCTGCATATTTTTGAAAGGTTGAGACACCCATTGGCACTTCAGTGAGACATGTGCTTAAATAGCTTCCTGATTTGGGGTCTTAAGCCTGATCCAATGCCTGTTGAAATCAATGGAAAGAGTCCAAATGCCTGCAGTGGGCTTTGGTTCAAACCATTAGAGTGGTTCAAATCTGGGAAACAGGTCACACAAGGGAAATTCATTTGGTGCCATCTCATTTTAGTCCCCACTCACCCTTATCATGAACCTCCTCTATACACATGGGTACAATTCTGCAGGAGTGGCACTCTCTGTTCTGGAGAGGCCCGGGACTGGAATAGCCGGGACTGGTGTAGTTCAGGAGTGAGATTTAGTGGCTGAAATACATTTAGGAAGTTGGCTGGCACAGTGCCTGCCCTTGCCAAGCATAGCTGAAGCCGGTGTTATCAGTCTCTCTCTCTCTCTCTCTCTCTCTCTCCCCGACACCCCCGCTCCCCTTTTGGGATACTAAAAAGAAAGTTTCCTTAAAATGTAAAATGGTTGTCATTCTTTCCTCCTCATCTACTTCTCCCTCTGTTTGAAAAACAATACTCTGGACCAGCTGAACAAAATATATCTCAATCAAGAAGTAGCCCATCTGTGATATTATGTGGGATCCACGAGGTGAGCTCATGTGCCAGGTTCTGTTCTTGGTTACACTGATGTAAATCTAGAGTAATTCTATTATCTGCAGGGAACTGAATTCCTGCAGATTTATGCAGAGCAAAAGCTGACCTTAAGCAGGAGACAAAAAAAATCAATCGTAGTTCTAAAATTAATCCTGGGATAATTACACAGGTTCCCCACTGCATCTACCCTTTTGTGCATGTCATGTTTTTATTAACTTCCCAACAGCATGCTATTACCATTTTTCTGCTCTTCCTTTGACTTAGTTGTTTAGAGTGGTCCCTTTATATCGGAACCTGCCCAGTGATCTGCTAATTTGGTTTTAACCCTTTGCTCCCCTCTACTTTCCTTGAACAATCTCTCCCACCTCAGTGCTGCTGTATTTCATTTTTATCAATACAAGAAACAGTAGTGAATGTGCTAACATGATGCAGCTGCAGCAGAGCAAAACCTTAGTGCAGATTTGCTGCCCTTAGTGCAAAAAGTGACTTTGCTGGTGCAATTTGTAAAGGGGTAAAAGACATACTGGCACAAGTCACTTTTTAAGTTAATGCAGTGTGTGTACACTAGGATTTTGCACTGGTGAAGCTGCTACATTGGGGTAGCTACACCAGTGCAAAACAAAAGCACCAGCATAGATGTGCCCCACGTCATACCCCTTGTTGGAAACTCTATACTGGCTTTCCTCTGACCTCAAGTTTGTCATCCTCACATTCCAAGCCATGCATAATCCATCCCTGCCCTCATTTCCTCCTCCTCCTCCCCGTTCCCACTGCATATGCTTCTCCCACCATGACTGCTGGAGTGCTCCTTTTGTTTCATTCTCCCACTTTGTGAGTTCATCCCTGTATCTCTATGTCTTTGGAACTCCTTTCTCCTCAGGTACCAAAGGCTCTTCCTCCTCTATATTCCCCCTCAAAACGTGCATATTCCATGCTGGCTCTTTATGTAAATCAACCAGTGTAAGAAGTTGTGTTATGGGCAGCTTTAAGCAGAAACTTAGCTGCCATGATAATTATGAAGTGTCTGCATCCACTCCACAAAGACAGGTACTTTCATTTAAAAATGCATATTTATGTCTACACTGCTTTCAGCAATGCAAAGCTGCGGATTCACCAGCCATTGGCTGTCTTTTGTGTTCATAACGCCCTCTCAAGCCCAATCTAGAGTTTAAGTTCATTGGCGTGGGGCCATATCTTCATAATTTATTAATAATTCAGCTACTGGTAGCATACACTATGGTAGCTGCTTCACACAAGTCCATGCATTCCCAAGTACGACTGATCTGATTCCCAGTTATGGAAATAGTTTAACTGTACAGAGTTAGAAAATATTATTTTGAGTATACACAAGGCATCAGAGTAGCTTTTTCACTTCTCTGGTTGTCATTTGAGCCATTTGCAGCTGGGGTTCTGCTAGTGACCTTTCTGCATTAAACAACAATGCAGAAGGAATCACATCATGTTAATCCAAGGCAAGCCAGAACATCACTATTATAAATCTCTCAATTGTTCTGTTCCTTAGTACAGCTATTTGTTTAACCTAAGGACCTGTAGAATATTTTTCGATGTGCTTTTTCCAATAACCTGCGTAAAATAAAAACTCAAGTTAAGACTGAGCATGACACTTGAGAACCCAGTTCCAATGGTCTTTCCTTTCAATTCGCTTTTGTAAACGAGAACCCAAGAAGAAAAGCAAACAAAAGCAGCGTGCAGCATAAAACCTCTCAGCTTTTGTAGAACTGTGAAGCAGAAACCGCCAAATGCATGGAGCCCTCCTGTCCCTAAGAACGGGATAGCATCATGAATGTGTAAAGTGCTTTTTACAGTTCAGGGCGTGAGTGATTCTCTGATTAATTCAGTCTTTTTGTTTCTTCCAAACATAAATGGACACTTCTTAGCTTTCCTGGCTCCAATACTTAAAAATAAGCAGTGAAATAAATTCTGTGGCTTATTTATTGGTAAGCTCTACTATTAAAATAGGAACATTTGGAGAAGAGAAAGTTACCAATGACAGTTTCACCAAGGGGCTTTTTTGCAGGGTGGATGTATCACCGAAAGGGTAGGTAGCTATCTGTTTGCAACCACTGCTCAGTAGCTCACATTTATGGTGGTGCGCAATCTTGAGCGGTGCCGAGTGCCCACAGCTCTCAGTGAAGTTAGTGGGAATGGAGGGTGTTCAGCAACTGACAGGATCGGGCCCTACAGTGAATCATGGCACTGTGGTTTTCTCAGTAGAAGCTGAGGTCACTCAGCACCTTGCAGGATCGTGCCTTTCTGCTGATAGTGATATCATCATTCTATTGGCCATGTGTAGGTTCCCAGTCATTCTGTTTGGGTCCAGTTTTCACTTCCAGCTCTCTTTCTGTGTTGTTTATACTGAAGAGCAATTGCTTCTTATATTTAGCAGCCTGTCCCTTCTGGTTTTGTTCCCAAACTGATCCCTTGTAATGGCATGCCTGTGCCACTCCCCTGTGTATAATTCAGCCTTTAACAGGAGCTAACAGCTGCAAACTTTAACCTTTATGGACTGTTTTAAGGAAAATGGGTGTATTGTGGGATGGGATGTTCACCCCACACCAGCTCTGAAGGGTTAAGGTGGCTTAGAAGTGGCTAATTCACCTTATAGGTCACACCTAAGGGAGAGTCAGGCTTGAGGGAGTTGCTGTGGCCAAAGGGAGGCGCCTCTTCCCCGGCCCCAGGCTGTTGCAGCGAGAGAGGGCTGGGGGGAGTCCTCTTTCCCTACTGCAGCCACGGGGCAGCCTGCAACCCAAACCCCTCCTCCCTGGCTCCACCCCAGAGCCCGCACCCACAGCCAAAACCCTCACCCCCCCCCTCAACATTCGGCCCTAGCCCTGAGCCCTGTGGGTTCTCCTCCCACACTCCGAACCCCTTGGCCCCACCCCTTCCACACATCACCTCCACATTGGTGCACATAACAAAATTCATTCCGCACGTGGATGTAAAATATTAGTGGGAACATTGTGTGTACAGGAGGCAATTTGGGTCAATAGAAGGAAAAGTGAGGCAAGAGAGCTTTTCTATTAACAAGTAAAAGAACCTCAGAGCATCACAGAGAAATCCCCATGTATGTCACTAAAATCTGAAGAAGGAAAACAAGCACTTCTAGACCTTGCCTAAGCTAGTCTACTTTTCCTTAAAATTTCCTACTGCTGCAACCACAGGTGGGAGCTGTGGCATAGATAAAGCATGGTATCCTCCAAGATATTTGCTGCTGTGTCATCTAGATCTCCGATGGCCTGGTGACAAAATGGCTGCTGCCCTGTCTATACTAGCACTTTAGTTGTTGCTACTGCCAGTGGATCTTTACTAGTGGTAGAAATTTTTCTTGGGGCGGAGAGTGGGGGGCAGTTTAGACACAGCTGTAGGGAATATGGCTATTCTGCCTGGAAGATGGACCAGATGACCTAAGTGTTCTTTTCCACCTTAAAAATATCTATGATCCACTAATTTTTTTTTCTCCAGTGCCTATTGTTTTTAACCTCATTCTGGAGATCTCCCTAAGTACAAAAGTAATCTTTTCCAGGCCAAAAGCAGTATCTTCTAATGTGATTAAAAGCTGAATCCTGTTATCATTGATGTCAATGGCAAAACTTTCATTGACATCAGTGAGAACAGGAAAGGTACCTACTGATACAAACAAGGTCTCTTAAACCCAGTCCTGTCTGTACCTCTCTGTATTGTATACATGCCCACATACTCCAAAATACTTTAAAACTTGCCATTCAGCTGCACAAATTTCATTTTTAGTGAATATGGCTGATAATGGGCACTGAAGCTAACCATTTGCTTATCTATCTTAAAAATTTTTTTTCCTTGAGAAGGGTCTCATATCAAGTACACACTAACTATAGCACTGCATCATTAGAGAAGTTTTCATATTTTCAGGTAAGCAGGCTGCTGCTAGGGAAAGAGGATAGCCCACCTTGGATCAAAACAGGCTAACTTCCTTTCAACACAGAATATATTTTTCACATAGACCCTTGGTGCCTCTGCTGGATTCAGAGTTGCTGTGTTTCAAACACTGTACTATAGATCGCTCTTTGTGAATGGGCTTGTAGGCTGTGCTGATGAAGTCACAAGTCTTGGATTTAAAATTCATTTTGCTCGCTCTCTCAGCCACTGCCTTGTGAATTCTGCGGATGTAGGGGCAACGGGACCCCACATTTCAGGCCTAATGAAAGCAGGGCTTTTTTAGTTTCTAAAGCACCACGTGTGTGTAACTTACAACTCTGAGAGCCTTTGGCAACACTTTATAAATGCTGTTAATTCACAGCTGGCATCTCATCCGTATGGGAAAGATTTTTTTTTTTTTTTTTTTTAAAACAAACATCTAATAGAGCCATTGAGAGCATCCCAGCAGTGGAAAATAGGGGAAAAAAAATTATGCAAAAACCGTATTTGCCTCTGCAGAAGACTTGCCTGGAAGAATATTGAAAGCCCTTCTTTCTGCCACAGCACAGGGCTTCTCAAGGGTTTCAGGTGCGCAGCAACCACAGTTTGACCGGTGCAGCTACAGCAATGATAAATGCAGTGAGGTAGCAGCTGTGAGCACGGTTAGCACAGTAAACATGATTGTGCTAGAGGTGACAGGCCACAACTGCTGCACCACTAGAACCAAGCCCAGGCCTTTGGAGGGACTTTCTGCAACTAGATTTGTGGGGGTGCAACAACACAAGGCATCTATGTCCTGTGCTGCAGTGGGGAGCTCAGTCAACTGGTATAGGCAGGGTTGACTCTGGGGGTGCCGAGTCAAACTAAACTAGGGGGTAGAGGGAGGGACCCAGCAGCCTCGTCGGCATGATTACATGTTTAACATGCTAGTGACCACCAGTGTCTCAACTACACTAGGGCTCCCCTCATTGCTGTGACCATATCCTATGTGCCTGTACAGCCCCTAAAATGATTTATCATTGAGAAGTGTGGGAGCACCTAGGAGCCCCAACCAAGGCTGGGGCTGATTGTAACGGGTACTGTGCAGTCACATTGTGAAGGTCAGTCCCTTTCTTGAAGAGCTTACTTTCTGTTGCTGAGGTTCTAATTTGGATTAGGGCTTCTGGAAGCTATTGTAGTAGAAATAATAAATGAATAATAGTAACCTAACTTCCTTGATCCCTTGTGGGCTAGCTGCATGCTCCGGTGGGCTTTGTAATAGATGTGGTATCACAGCAAAGCTGGTGCCAGCTGGCAGGACCTCAGAGGGCTTGTCTGTGTTCTTAAAGAAAATGTAATCTCCATTGTGTACTGAATGCCATCTGCAAGAGGCTGTGGGGAGGAGAGGATGGTCTTGTGGGTGAAGCACTGGGCTGAGATCAGGAGTTCTGGCTTCTCTTAGTAGCTTTGCCACTAACTTACTGCGTGACCATAGGCAAGTCTTTTAACCTCTCTGCCTTAGTTTCATCATTTGTAAGCTGAGCTGATTTTATAATACCTCAGACAGTGTAAAGGCCAAGAAGGAATATCCATAGCATGGCCTCAGTGTGGGCCCAGTGTTAGAGCTATGGTATTCTTGGGCTGGACTCGTCTGACTTTTGATGCTCATGGAGGAGCACTGGTATCTCTCGTTGGAAAAATAAACCTGACACATATTTGGCAAGGCTATGAACCATGGTGTTGGTGTCAGTTCTCATCAGGGACTCTTTTGTTGGCAGGCTGAGATGGGTTGTACAACAGAAGTGAGAGCTGTCTCATAATGGAAGGTAAGTGTAAACTGAAATTGGCCCCTTCCAGGTTTTGGATGCAGATTTGCAACACTGTTAATATCTTGTGTATCATGCATTATTATCAGTTGTACTACAGCAGTGCCTGGAGGCTCCAACCAAGGTCAAGGCCACATTGTTCTAGGCTCTGGACAGACACATCGGGACAGTTTCTGTTCTGAAGAGCTTATGCTCTAAATAGATAAGATTGACAAGTGTGCTAATGGACAAGAGTGCTAGTGGAAACAGGTGAAATGATTTGTCAAGGACGTACAGCAGATGAGTGGACACGTTAGGAATAGGACCTAAATCTCCTGATTCCTAAACCAGTGCCCTGTCACTATTCCACACGGCCTCCCATACAGCTTGAGTGAAACCCACAAAAGATTCTAGATGAATTTGGAGTAAGATTGTTGCGTAGCAAAACTCAGTACTGACTTTATTCGAGCAAACCCCATGGACTGGAACACAGAAATGCCATACTGGATTAAACCAGTAGTTCAAGTTATCCTCTGTCTGGCAGTAGCCAGTATCAGATGCTACAAAAGCAAGTGCAATAAACCCTGTAGTGGACTCTTATGGAATGTCCTCTCCCTAGGTGAAGTTTCTTCTTAATTCTGTTTTATGTCCTGAAGCATGAAGCTTTATATTCCTTCTAAAATATCTTTGTTTTAACTTAACTAACATAACTCTGGATGTTTTTATTTCCCTATAAACATCTAATCCTTTCTGAATCCTACAACTCTCTTGCCCTCAATGATATCTCGTGGCAGTGAGTTCCACAAGTTGGTTATACATTTTATTAAAAAGGAGTTTCTTTTGTCAGTTTTAAATTAGTTCCCTTTCAATATCCTTTTATTCTTACCTTAAGAGAGAGTGCAAAAACACGCGTACAATTTTACAATTTGCCTTCTCAATGCCATTCATGATTTGGTGTGCCTTTATCATGTCCCGTTTTATTTGTTTTTTCCTCTAAATTATCTCATTCCAATCTTTCCTTGCCTCTAATCATCTTCCCTGAACCCCCACTGTAGTTCTGCTACATCCTATAAAGCACATCACCACCACCAGAGGATTTTTGTATTGATTCCATTCCCTGTGAAGGCTGTTTGGGAAAACCAGAATGCCTACTGATATCAGGAGAGAACAGCCTTAAGGGAGAGTCTATGGCCTTGTCAACATTAATGAACTGAACCATTGCTGATCGCTGACCAGTATTCAGCAGTGGTTCAACTTCAGCTGTTGTCGGTACTGGTTCAGTTTTGTAGTTTAGGTGACAAACTCACAAAAAATAGGCATGCTATCCTTGCTGGTCATGGAATCAATGCAAAGGCTGCTGAACCCTGAGTTAGAGAAAATAGTCAAGCAGAAAGAAAACTCGAAGACGTTTTATAGTGTGTTGCCACTTGGACTATTTTATTGCAGAATCTTGTGATACTTGTTATTTTTTCATGAAGTCACAGCTCTGGGAGTCATGTGAATATATCAGCATCTCATATTTCATTTAAAAAAAAAAAAAGTAAGTTTCTAGCCCTTTGCATAATGACAGGTTTCAGAGTAGCAGCTGTGTTAGTCTGTATTCGCAAAAAGAAAAGGAGTACTTGTGGCATCTTAGAAACTAACACATTTATTAATAAATTTTAACATTAATTAATATTAAATTTAATATTAATATTTATTAATAACTTTGTTAGTCTCTAAGGTGCCACAAGTACTCCATTTCTTTTTTCTAGCCCTTGTGGTTGCAAAGAGAAGCTGGAAACAGAGCTCTAAAGGTTCAAACCAGAAGGCAAATAAAAGAATCTTCAAAGTTGTTGTTTTTTAAAATCTCATGATCTGTAAGCATATCTCATGATTTTGGGGGCTTGACTCATGATTACTGAAACCGTGGTTTTGGCAACACTGTTTATCCACCAAAAAAACTCCCAAACAAACAAACTGAACCACATGTCCAAAGGAGTGATGTTAACAAAAAGCCATACATAATAAGGAGACCGCAGCAACTCTTAGGGCATGGCTACACTGGAAATTTAAAAACACTGCCGCAGGAGTGCCCCCGTGTCAGTGCTTTGAAGTGTGCGTGTGGTTGCTCTCCCAGTGCTCCTGGTAATCCACCTCCATGAGGGGATTAGCTCCAAGCGCTGGGAGCCTGTCTACACTAGTCCTTTAAAGCGCTCAGAATTGCTGCGCTCAGGGGGGTGATTTTTCACACCCTTGAGCCAGCAAGTTAGAGTTCTATAAAATGTAAGTGTAGCCAAGGCCTTAGGGTATGTCTTCACCACAGAGAGAGTGCAGATAATCAGCATCCAGGCCTGAGCACCTGCGTTTGCCTATCCAGGTGTGACCAGCTACTCTGCAAAGCCTCACTGGAGTTAAAGTGTCCTCACTGTCCCTTTGTGACTCACCTCTGTATGTTGGCATATCTGGGAGCATATTCCATGGTTATCTGTGTGTAGTAAACTGATCCACTCTATGATTGTTTCTAAGTTGACTGTGGGAGCACTTGTCTGTGTGTGCATGTAGAGGAATTGTGGGAAGGCATGGACAGACTATCAAATATTCAAGTGACTTAACCTGCATCCTCACGGCAAGTGGGTGGGATACCAGCCTGAGTGAAGGCGTCACTTGGCTTTTAGCGTGTAACGCCAGAAGAGCTGGCTAGCCTGGATTGAAGTCTCAATGAAACTTGGGTGAGAGACTTTTGTGTCTGGACAGGAAGGGGCTTGGGGCAAGATCCTGGGCTAACTCTGCCGTGAAGTCATACCCATAATCACAGCTGCTCTCCTTGTTCTGTTATTGACTTGAGCTAGACCCCAAATGCACAGCCGACAATGGGAATAAAGGTGACAGACTGAACTATGTGTAGCAGTAGTAAGACCACAACAAAATCTAATTTTACCTCATTCTCCTGTCAATATTCAGCCAGCAACCTAAGATTAGTACCGTAAAGTTTAATCTCGGGATTCTGTTTGTTGGGCTTTATTCATTTAATTTTTGGAGATCTGTTTTTAGCAATTTGAGTTTTATGTAAATATCCAAAAATCTGTTTTAGGGAGGCTTTCTCTTTGTATTTATTATGAGTAATGTATATATGAGTAATCTCTTTGTAATATTCCCTAGTGCACTTTAAAGTAACACTCTTTCCAGCAGCACTACCTTAAAGCACACTAGGAAACCCTTAGTGCGCACCAGCAGGATCTACTCAGACCAGTTAAAGTACAACACATTAGTGTGCTCTAGAAATCAATCCTGTCGAGTGCATTACAGACACGCCCTTAGACACAAGCCACCATTTCTGATGTTTTTCTGGTGTTTATTGGATAAACGTTGATTTCATTTTGGAAGGGGAGATGAAGGGAGGGGTGTTTTTATTAGTATTTATTGGTTAAAACTAAAATCAGAAGCGCTACTTACACCTCTCTAGAAGAAAACCCCACCATTACATAGTCACGGCCTCATCCTCTCGAATTAAAGGCCTGTCCAAATGGGGGAGTTTTGCATCAATGTATCTACACTGATGGAGCCATGCTGGTCAAATCCTTAGGCCAGGTTGACACTAGAAAATGTTTGCTGGTATAACTATGCACACAAGCCCTCCTAGTGTAGATACAGTTCTTACTGGCCAAAAAAAAAACCCCCAAAAAACCCCAGTGCTTTTGCTGGTATCGTTTATACAGGTTCCCTAAGAGAAATAAGCTATATTGGCAGAAACACTGTTATGCCATATAACTGCATGTATACTAGGGCTTTAGCTGGTATAGAAATGTCGTGTATGTGTATGTACGGGGAGAATCATACTCCTAACTGGTAATAGTGGACCAACAAAAACTGGCCTGGCCATAGTGTGCACGTGCTGCACTAATGTAAAAGCGGACTTGCACTTGTGCACCTTACACAGATCTGAAATTGGGTTATCCCACACTAATGCAAGTTGCTTTTTACACTTATCTGCACTAGAGGTTTGCCTGAATGCAGCAACATTGCCACTCCAATACAAAAAGCCGTCATGTACACAAGCCCTCGGTGATGCAGAATGTAGATGTCTGAATGAGCAGACTGGTGAGAAAATCCTTAATAAAAAGGTTTGAGATAAAGCAGGGGTTCTCAAACTCGGGGTGGTGACCCCTCTGGGGGTCGCAAGGTTATTATGTGGGGGTTGCGAGCTGTCAGCCTCCACCGCCAAGCCCCACTTCATCTCCAGTATTTATAATAGTGTTAAATATTTTAAAAGTGTTTTTAATTTATGGGGGGGGGGGGGTCACTCTGAGGCTTCCTGTGTGAAAGGGGTCACCAACACAAAAGTTTGAGAACCACTGAGATAACGGATCAAAACGTCCAGAGAATTGTGCAGCACTGCAGAAAAGCAAACCACTAATATTAAAGTTGAATTGCAAAGAGAAAACAAATTGGGCTTACTGGGAAAGAAGGTGTATTATTACCTCGTGAACACATGGTAGCTAATGAGAGGTAAACTGCTAGTGAAGACACAACAGTCTGTAGCTCTCACACGTTAGCAGGTTGAGATAAAGACTATGAGGGAGCCAAGGGTAGCACTAGTTTTCCTAGTGAGGACAAGGCTTCAGAAGGGAAGGGTTTTTTATTAGACTGTTTAAAAATGCTGTTCTTTGTTAACACCTATTTGCTTCAACAACTAATTAGCATTTTGGATAAAGACCATCTTTGTGAAAGATTCAGTACACTTGCCTTACACATCAGATATGAAATCTTCTAATGAAACCAGAGATGACTAGACTTGACATTGCCAGTGTTTTTAAGGCTAAAAAAAAGTGTGTGTGTTTCGAGGGGGAATGACTTAAAAAAATAAACAAACCACCTTTCTGCTGCTTTTTTGGATGTATAAAGAACCGCAAAGCCTAGTTTTTAAAAAATAATCCTTTGCAAGTCACCTGTGAAGTATCAGCATGCATCTACCGCCCCATGGCCACTTTGAATGAGTAGTAGCCTGGAATACCACTCCCAGTCTGTGCGGAGTAGGTTGTGTGTGCAGAATGACGGGCAGACCAGCGCTCCCCCTGTTTTCAGAATGTGAGCGCACACACTGAAATTACTCAACATACTCACACTCTCTTTAACAGTCTCAATGATATTACTATTTATTATTACTCCTTTTTTGCTGTCTCATATCTTTCACACACATGTGCCAGCTGATATGGGAACTGTGACAGACCACACCCCACAGGCAAGGAAGAGAGTCACATGACATGCTCCCATTGAGAGCACTTTAAAGAAGCCGATAAGCTCTATCTCTCATTTAACTTGGCGTTTGGAAGATGTTTGTGGAAATTTCTGCAAAGGGGGTGACATCAGTTGTTGTCACAGCTGCTGAGAAAGTCTGCGAGACCATGCCTGTTGAGGGAGTGTGTGTAAACATATATCGTTAATAGATAAAATTTAAAACAAAAGGCAGTCCATATGCTGAAGGCTGGTATGTTTCACTGCTCAGGATGGATGTGTATCAATATAATCAAAACCTAATACAACACTACAGTAAGTTAATTTGAAAAAAAAAAAAGAAAAAGATACTAGCTTTGGAGTGCTTAAATTTAATATGAAACAAGACTTCTCCCAGGGGAATTCCAAGCGTTTAGCATGTGGGACATACTCCAGATGCTAGCTGTACATACCTAAAATAAACTATGCAAAATTCCATATTCAGAACCAGACTTTGCCAATTCTGAAAGTAAACCCAGCTAGCTATCACAATCTTTTCACTTTGTCCCCCTCTCCCCTCCACCTGGACTAGGAAGGCAATAAATAATTCTGTTTGAAATAGAATCTCAAAGCTCAGTATTTTTCCAATGTGAGATCTAAAGCATTTGTGTGTGTAACTCTCAAGAGCCTCTAAAGTGATACACACTTTTGCATATACAGTAGTTACAAAGAATTCAGTAGGGAATTGATCGTCTGCCTGTTGTAGGTATAGACAGGTTCCGACAAAAGGAATTAAAATGTAAAGAGTAGAGACAACAAAGGGTTAAAAAGACTGGTTCTAATATTTTAACCCTAGGTGACAATATCTCCGTACCCATAGCACCATTGTAATCTGCTGATTTGCTCTGACAATCCAGCTACTTCTAAATTGTAGGATGAGACTATGTTGATGAGAGAATATTTCCTTTATTAAACCACAAACTTCAGATGGACTCTGTTAAAACTGAAGAGAACCCTTTGGGATTGCTGTTGAACTGGAAACATTTTAGAATGTGAATTTTTTCTTGACACCTTATGTATAATTTGAAGCTACCAAATCTGCTATACCAAGAATCCAGAAACAGGACAATTGGAAGATGCACAAGTGTCAGTCTGACAACTAAACGGAGAATAACTTTGGGAAGGTCTTAACAAGTAGACAATAATGTTTGCCTTGTCTTGGGTTTTAGAGTCTGAATTAAAACTGTTTGGCTCACTAATAATTTTGTGAAAGTAATCTACTGGGGATGGGGGGGGGCAGGCGGAGGGAGAGGGGGGTTGGGGGGAGGGTTAATGCAACCTATGTGAATCATTCCTGAATCTTTCTGGGCTTTCCTATGTGAAAGTTTATTCATCCAGACTTCAGAATTTCTCTGCAATAAAACTTGCTGAACGACATACCACACAATGTTTAGGAATTTATTTAATACTAGTATTACTGTCAAAGCATAGAAGCCAAACTGTACATACAGTCAGCTTGAAGAATGTGTAAGTAACGACACTACCCCAAGCAAATATATCAGGGTAGACTCTGCCCCACTATGGTTAGTTCTACACAATGCCTGAGATTACACTTCTGAACATATCCTGAATGCTGTGACAAAAGTATTTGTCACTCAAAGTATTTATAGTTCTAATGCTTTGGAAGACAGATAAATGCTTATTTTTACATGAAACAACAGCTTTGAGAGGGAGAGAGAGAGAGAGAGAGAATAATGGACCTGACAAACCACAGTTACTGTTGCCTAAATCACTCATTTCGCCACGATGACTGTGTCATATTTAGCCAATGACCATTTTGATTGTGACACTGCATCCTGTATGTAGTCAAAACTCTCGTTGTATTGTCAAGGTTGTATAAGAAATTCCAGTTTATATTATATCATATTTTATTATTCAGCAAGTAAAACAAAGATATAGAAAGAGATAACTTAAGGAATACACAAAAGGGGGCAGAGTTAGGGGTAAGCACTCAACCTTAACTTTTCAAATTTCCTGACTGTTGAGGATTTAATAAATCAACCTGAACATTGTAGAACACTATTTTGGCATGGAATTTTCTTTAAAAATTAAATTTAAAGAAAACCACTCGCAACGCCAGCTTTTAGGATCCCAGGAATTTACTGAATCTGGAGTTTTTCAGCTTGACACATCTGGAATGCAATCATCCTTAATGGAGCCCTGAATACTACATTGATTGGAACTATATGAATACCAGAGAGAAAAAGAGCTTTCCAGGTCTTAACCATCTGAAACCTTAGCTGTCTCAAAATCTTCAATCATCTCAAACCTAAATGGTTCAGCAGCCCCAGTGTTCTAAGCTTTTAAGATTGATTTAAAAATAAAAGTGGATAGTGCACTTGTTTGGGAAATTTCCCCATTTTGAATGCTCGTAACTTGACATGCTTATTTTCTCAATAAGGTCTACAAATCAAGCCAACACTGATGATTCTGCCATTGTGGAGTTACCATGTGCAAAAATGTTTGTTTGGAACATATGGGAGAGAATGGGGTGTTCTTCTGGCACACATAACTGGCAAATAGTTGGAACGGATTGCACTCAAACTTTCAAGAACAATCACCGCAAGAATCACCTCTGGGTTGAGATAAAACACAAACACTTTCTCCCTAAAAATTAATTTAACACATTTTTGTGTAACTGAAAAAGGGAGTTTAAACTGAAGTTGGAACTCTAACTACCAAGCATCTTTCTCCTCCTCTCACTAATGGGGCCAGACTGTCCCTGACCCAGGCATGAGTGTGCAGGGGTCCAAGGAATTAGACAGGCACAAGATATTTACTTTGCGTTTGTTCAGGGCCTATTGTACAGGGCCTATTGTACAAAACTGTGGACAATAACAGTTCATGTGCATGGGGAAGTGCAGCCAGTGGCCCCACAGGTAATGGGGAGCAGGCGCGGAGGTGGCCCTAATTCTTCCAGAACAGCATGTAGAGGGCAGGGGACTGGAATATACCATTTTAAAGGAGGAAGCAGTCTGCAAACCTGGGAACTCTCAGGCCGCAAAGCTTCCCAGGTGCAGCTTGAACGCAGGACTGTGTGTAAATGGTTTCATTTCTAGGCCACAACGATTCCTGTAATTTAACCTCCATGTTAATGCCTGAATTTGTAATGGAAAGTCTTGGAAGATTATAAACTAATGTTTCACAAGTTGCATTCATGACTGAGTTTGCTTGAGATAGCAGTACCTCCACAAATACAGTGCTTGCAAAAATGTAACCACCTGCCAAAGCACATCTTTTATCAGGAAGCTAGAATTGTAGACTAGGAACAGCCATAGCTTCACCCATAGTTCATGTATGCCACTACCTCTTGCTGAGTCAGTAATACACATATCGCTTCTTTAGTGTGCCTCATTCTGTCTTTCTCTCCTTCTCTGCAGTTAGTATTTCATTATAAAAAAACCCAACAACCTAATACTTGCAAAAGTAGGATCAGTCACTCAGTTGAGACAAGATGTTTGGGCTCCAGGCCTGGTGGTGTGAAGGGGCCTGTGCATTAATAGGAACTCTGCATTTTATCCACGGAGAAGGATAGTGACTGGGAGGGAGAGTATTGGTGGCTGGGATTGGAGGATAAAATGTTGGGAGTTTGAAATTTTGGGGTGGCTCTGCTATCCATTTGCATTTAATCTACTTTTGCAGTGTTGATTAGCTTTGCATTAAGGTCAAACTTAGAAAGAGGCACAATTAATGGTGAAAGAATGGAACTATGTTAGATAGACTGTATATTGATGTTAAGTCTGAACCTGGGGAACACCTATCTTCTTGTAGCTAAGGCCAGATCTACACTACAAAGTTTTGTTGCCATAGCTGTGTCGGTCAGGATGTGAATAGACCATACCCCTTAGCTGACATGGTAAAACAGCCAGTGTAGACGGAGCAAGGCTGAGAGAAGAGTGCTTATGTCAACATGGCTAATATTGCCCAGGGAGGTGGTGTTAACATGCTGGCAGAAAAACTCCTTCTGTTGGCTTATGCTGCGTCTATACTAGGGAGCACAGCCATTGTAGCTGTACTGGCAAAGCAGCTGTAGAGTAGACAAGGTCTGAGGCACAAGCTTTCCTTGGGCCTAGTCTACATTGAAGATTTAGGTCAACATAGCCAGAGCACTCAGTGGCGTGAAAAATCCACCCCCCGAGTGCTGTAGCTATGCTGATGTAACCCCTGGGTAGGGTAGATCGACAGAATAATGCTTCTGTCAACCTAGCTACCATTACTTAGGGAGGTTGTGTTCCTACAGTGATGGAGAAACCCTTTCCATCGCTGTAGGCTGCGTCTGCACTAGGGGTTATGCTGGCACAGCTATGACGCTGTAGATATGCCACTATGGTCCTCATAGTGTAGACATGGTCTGACCTAAAAGATTTAAGCAGAAGGAGGTGGTTGGAGGACTGGAATATTTTTGAACGATGTTTCCAAGCTGTTGTGGTTGAATATTAATGATGATGAACAATAATACGTTGTGCATTTATAGCACCTTCCAGCTGAGATCCCAATGTTTTGCAGACATGAATGAATTCAGTGCCTCATGATACCTTTGTGATGAGGCAGTATTGTTATTCCCATTTTACAGCAGGGAAAACTGATGCAGAGAGGTTAAGTGGGTTAAGCCCAAGGTCAATTGGGCTTATTGTAATTATTTTCTCCTCACTTGTTAATTTCTATTGTACTGTGCCACTGAGTGCTTCCCTATATTTCTTGACTCATTAGCATCATTATGAGTATTACAAATTCAGTTAAGCTGAACTGATGGGAGAATACTGTGTTGCAGTGACCCAATAATACTGGAAGGTGACTCATTATTCAGAGAGGAGCTCTGTACTGCAGAGAACTGATAAATGTAAGATCCCCTGTTTCTCTGTTCCTTTTGTAGTATCAGTAGCAACAGGCTGAGTAGATACCTGCCCTGATAACCCAGTCTTGCAGAAAACTGTCAACAATGGCCCCATCCTGCGCACTCCAGCTTCCCTGACATGGAGCATAAGAACAGCCATACGGGGTCAGACCAAAGGTCCATCTAGCCCAGTAAGGTCCATCTAGCCCAGTATCCTGTCTTCTCACAGTGGCCAATGCCAGGTGCTTCAGAGGGAATGATCAGAACAGGCAATCATTGAGTGATCTATCCCCTGTTGCTCATTCCCAGCTTCTGGCAAACAGAGGCTAGGGACACTCAGACTGTGGGGTTGCATCCCTGATCATAGAGCCTGAGGCTTCTGTGGCTCCTGGAGCTACTCCTACTGGTGAGTAAGAAAGATGCATTCATCTAAAGACAGCTGAATACAGTTTATAGCCACCCAATTCCTCCATCTTCCCACAAGCACAGCCTGGGGCTCTTCCCCAGCTGACCTGGCAGGTACAGTGCCTCTCTGATGCTGCAATGGGGCACTGGCCTCTCTTTAGGGGACCACATCGCCTTACCACATCATCTTGGCAGTAGAGCTCTAAATTTTTCCTCTAAATGTTTTTTGGATGAAAAATGTCTTTTTGTTTAACTGGACACACTTTGAAAAAACATTGATTTTGGTAAAAATTCCCACAGAAACAAATATTTTGAAACAAAAAATGTTAACAAAGAATTGAGTGTTTGAGGATGCCACATTATTTACACTTTTTGGATTATCATCAACTGAAATCCAGGGTAAGCCATTTTGACTAACATTGTATGAGAGGGAATGCTGGGAAAAATTGGCCTCCACAGCAAAGGGGGAAAGGAGACAATAAGAAATGGAGTCCTCAGCAAGACTGCCACATAGAGGCCTCTGAGGGTCTGCAAGGTGTAAAGGAATAAGAGGATGACATCAGCGTTGGTTCCTTGGGGGCAGTGGAGGACGCTTCTCATCAGAATCAGCTGGGAAAATGTAGAGCTCCAGCAGGAGGAAAAAATAGAGAAGCCTCCTTTAGAAATCTCAATCCTGCTATAAATAAGTGTTAAACCACAGGAGTTCCTAAAGAAACGCAGCTTTTTTAGCCACTGTGTGTTTAACTCTTTCCTTCCTGGGTGACAGGTTTGCTCTCCCTTTCCTTGTTTAAGCCAGGGATGAGTGCATTTCTGGTACAGACGAGCGCTCATCATTGTCAATATAACATAAAAGGTGTTGAAATGTTTTAAAAATAGTTTTTAAACAAGTGTCCTCTAAACCAGTTAAGAGCAAATCATAGAGACAGAAGAAGTTACAATCATGATTCATAGTTTTGTATGAAGAGAAGAAGTGTTATCCAGTGGTTGGGTTATTAACCTAGGATTTCGGAGACATGGATTCAGTTTCCTTCTCTGCCACAGACTTCCTGTGTGACTGTGGGCAAGTCACTTAGCCTTTCTGTGCCTCAGTTCCCCATTGGTAAAATGTTTGTTTTTAGCTAAAAGTTTCCATTTGCTACCCTTGTGCTGTATGACTTGTTCCCTGGGTGCATTACTCAGGACACTCTTCTGGTGCTATTTTCCTCATAATTTGGCCCAATGTGTGTGTGGCTGCCTTTCAAAGCAGACTGTACACTTTTGATAAAAGATGCAGTTGAAAAGAAAAACAATCATTACTTCTTGTATTTACAGAAAACTGCCAGCAGGATCTAAACTCATTAAAATAAGTCTGAAATTTCTTGGTGCACATGGCTTAGGGAGTGAAAATGATAACTGGTGTTAGAAAATGCTGTAGCTACAGTACAGCATGATACAAAATCATTTCCAAGTGTATCATAGATTAAATATAATGGATTCCTTAGTACTGGACTGTAAAATTTTCCATTACCTTCCTTCTGCTCTCTTCTGAGACCTGCAATCACTAGTTAAGAAATGAAATGGAGTTATGTTTACTTTGTGCAACACAAGTCAAGGCTAAATTTCATAGAATGATTTAATTTTAGTATTGAGATAAGAGAGGCTGACTCAGATTCTCTGAGGGACAATTTTATCAGTACAGTCAGTCATGCAACTCTTGTTACAGTGACACACAGGAGCAAAAGAAGCCTTATGTGCTAGCTGAGATGAGCATAATACATCCAAGCTGAGTCTGGGATTGCTTGCTGTGTCTGAACTGAACCCCTGGCTTATTGGCTACGTTAACAAGACCTCCATATAGAGTTTGATCTTGTGTGCTTCTGAAGTCAGTGGCAGTGTGAGATGCTCAGCGCCTCTCAGGACTGGGCCCATGAGGGAAGGCCTTCACTTTGAATGATTCCACTCTAAATTAAATCAGATTTTGGCCCAGTGATTATTCCCTCTCTTTCTGAAGGGCTTATGTTTCACTGAGAGAAAGTAAATGCATGTTGGGAGAAACCCTGAGCTTTCATAACGGCAGCACATTTCTATCGATAGCAGATTAGCATCTTGCTGAAATTTGAGGATGTGTTGAAAATTCTATTCCAATGTCCCAAAGTTATTTTCCTGACTATTCCTTTCAGCATTATAATTTCTCACTTTGCATGCGCTTATCATATTTAATCATAGTTACGAATGTGTGAGCTGGTTCAGAGTGCAGAGTGTATGTCTTGGGCACCAGATCGAGTCAGAACTTGTTGTGAGTACGTGAGTATTTTCCTACTCCTTTTGCCTGTGGTGCTGACATGGTGAGTCATAAATCAAATGATAATATAAGCCAGCAGTTACTTAAATATAAGGGTGCCGGTTGAGTTGTACCAATGCACAGGAGTCTACCTATGCAGTAAAAAAAAATTTATTTGAGCATAAGCTTCCGTGAGCTACAGCTCACTTCATTGGAAACAGCTCACGAAAGCTTATGCTCAAATAAAGTTGTTAGTCTCTAAGGCGCCACAAGTCCTCCTTTTCTTTTTGCGGATACAGACTAACACGGCTGTTACTCTGAAATCTACCTATACAGTGTAGTTCTAGCTGTGTTGGTCCCAGGATGTTATGGAGACACTGTGGGTGAGATAAGATCTTTAATTGGAACAACTTCTGTTGGGAGACAAGCTTTTGAGCCACACCAAGCTCTTCTTCAGGTCTGGGAAAGGTACTCCCAGAGTCACACCAAAATGCAAGGTGGATCAGATTGTTTAGCATAAGTAGTTAGCACATATTGTAAGGGACCATTCAAGGTAGAGTGGCCCATTAACACTTCTGCCCTCATAGGACAAAAAGAGGGGGTCAGTGGGTTACAGTTTGCTGTAATAAGCCATAAATACTGTGTCTCATAGTGAATCGCTCTCAGTGGAGTCACATGGGATAATGATAAAAGGCAAAAGCACCCTATCACCTATGGGTGAATACTTTTCACAAAGCGATCACTCTATATGTGACCTATCAGTCCTCATCCTCAAAGGAAACCTGCACAACACTTTCAAAAGATGAGCCTGGGAACTTGACTTCATTACTCTGCTAACAAATTTATTTGAGCATAAGCTACGGATGAAGTGAGCTGTAGCTCACGAAAGCTTATGCTCAGATAAATTGGTTAGTCTCTAAGGTGCCACAAGTCCTCCTTTTCTTTTTGTGAATACAGACTAACACGGCTGCTACTCTGAAACCTGTCATTACTCTGCTAGACACTAACAATCATGGACTGAACAGAGACACTGTACGTTAATTGAAAAAGCCATTAAAAGTCCTAGTCTTCTCTTTACAGAATAAAAACAAACATGTAGGGTACAGGAAAGGTTCAGCTCAGGAAGTTTCTTCCTTCTCACTCCATGGAGGAGAAGAAGAGGGAATTCCCCCACTGGGCAGTGAATTTGTCTCCTTATACCAGAGCTACTGATGCCTAGTGTTTTCACACAGCCCCCCAAGATGTATAGCTCCTGAAGGAGCCATGGTGCGATTGGATGCCTTACCCCACAACTACAGAAGCAGCTGAGTAGGGATAGACTTCGGATCAAATAGCCAAATGGATACCATAGGGCCTGGAGATAGGCATGCTCTGCAGAGCAGTGGCTCCCTGTTTATACCCCTAAATCCATGTGAAGACCAGTCCGTTGGTGTATCCATCAAAAGGGGTTCTGTGAAATTGCAATTGGGAGAAGTACACTGTGAAGCTGGCACTGCCTTCCTTCCATGGCCTCCATCAGGATTCAATTGATCTAGTTCCCTTTTAATGTTTAATCAGCACTCAGGAGTCTGCTACGTTGGGGAGAAGATGCAGAACTTTTAATGTTCTGAGCACTCTCTTTGAACTGAATATACACAGGCATCTGGAAACATCTCGTTTACACTGAGCATCTTCAGAAACTTAACATAGGCTTTGGCATAGTCGTTAACATTTTGTCATCTCAGGGCTTGCCTACATTTAAAGGTTTCAGAGTAACAGCCGTGTTAGTCTGTATTCGTAAAAAGAAAAGGAGTACTTGTGGCACCTTAGAGACTAACCAGTTTATTTGAGCATGAGCTTTCGTGAGCTACAGCTCACTTCATTGGATGCATAGCATATCGATATGCTATGCATCCGATGAAGTGAGCTGTAGCTCACGAAAGCTCATGCTCAAATAAACTGGTTAGTCTCTAAGGTGCCACAAGTACTCCTTTTCTTCCTACATTTAAAATGCTACTTTGGTGCAGCTGCGCTGCTGTAGCACTTCAGTGAAGACACTACCTTTGCCGGTGGGAGGGCTTCTCCGATGAGTGTAGGTACTCCACCTCCCCAGTAGGCAGTAGCTATGTCGATGGGAGAAGTCCTTCTGTTCACATGGTGTGGTCTACACTGGGAGTTAGGGTGGTATAACTGGATTTTCCACACCCCTGAGTGACGTAGTTACACTGACATAATTTGCTAATAGAGCGAGGAGTACTTGTGGCACCTTAGAGATTACATTAATTTGCTAATGTAGACCAAGCTTCACTAGCACAGCTACTTCCATACGACTGATGTGATACTTATCCCTATGTAAACTCCAGAGCTAGGAAGCTTTCTGGGAGCAGTTTAAGAAACTACAGTGGAGCATATATATACATGTACGGTATTGAAAATAAACCCGGCAGCAGATAGGAACTCTCTCAATTTCCCCTTTTTACTTACAGGAGGAGCCAGAGAGCTCAATGTGTAACTTAAACTTGGCAGGAGGTGAGAACACCTCCTTAATTTTCCACTTTCACATATAGGGGAAGCCAGAGAGCTTCCATACCCAGCAAATCTCCTCGTTCTGGAACTTAAACTGACGCAGGAAGAATAGGAGAGAATATAACCCTAAGATATTTTTAAAAGCTATGTCAAGATTTGTTAGCCTAAAAATTGGCTTACTTTCGTTTGACGCCGGTGCCATCTGGGAAGTTTTTACCCTGCGGTGTCCAAATAATTTTTTCTGGAACACTATCTACAATGCTGCTCTGAGTAATAATACTAGTTTAAGAATGAAAAAAACAGAGCTGGGATTTGCAGTGAGCTTCACATTAAACAGACTAGTAGTTTTGTGACATATGAGAGAGGGAATTAATGTATCAGTGTTTTTATTACTAGTCTGACTTCAAGTCTTGAATTTGGTATTAAAAACAGCTGGATAGAAGCACAGCCAGTTTTTAAAAAATGAATGGCTATAGTATATGGGGACAACCGTCAAGGGAGGTCAATTTTTCAGCCCATTGCCTTGACAGAGTTTCTTCAAGCAGGGAATTGCACTGAGTTGTTTCCTCATGCAACAGGTTGGAGAACCTGAATATTACATCTGCATGTATTACTTTTAGGCCTGGTCTTTGCTGGAGAAATAAAACCAATTAAAGCACCTAGGACATCTGTGAAACATTCTGCAAGCAACACTAAAATGCCCTAAACAGCATATGAAGGGTCTGATCACTGGTTAGAGCAGACTGCCTTTCAGCAGGTTTAATAACTGGTTAAACCTGAACCATTTCAGACTGAATCAGTTCAGTGCCAGTGTAACACAGACACTAAAATGATTCAACTAATCCTCCCACTATTTGCCCACTGTGCACTAATCCTTGTGGACTCTTGCAGAATGCACGACTGCTGGGAATTGTGAGACAAGTACCGAGAGGGCATTGCAAATGAAATGGTGTAGATGAGTACTAGTGTGGATGTAGGGTAAAACAAACCAACCAGCATGTATTGATGAATCGTGTTCATACAAGTTCAGTACAACAGATTCAGTTACAAACTGTTCATGTCTCCTGTGTAGGCAAGATTCAGAGCGAGTGATAATTTATCTGAAAGCCCCCCCCCTCCCCCCCATGGCTGTGGCTTTGCATCTTCCAATGTCGTTTTGCAGAACCATAAATAAAAACCAGGCAGATGTTTCCCACCTCTAGTCGCTGGTAATTACCTAACAAATAACTTTATGAAGGGGTGCATCATTCTTTATAGAGCTGGATTAATTTTGTGAATTCTCTGTCATACAATGTTTTGCATTATATTCACAGAAGTTAGTGCAGTGGGGATGGGTAAACTGGTTTGAATAAAATAGAACTGACCCGAAGTTGAAATTTCCTGAGATTTGTAAAGATTGTTATATTTTTCTATTATTGCATAGCTGCCCTACATTTCCTGGTTTCATACAGAAGTGAATTGAAAGAGCTAAGATGCTGTGGGAGGGGTTGTTCACAGGGTATTTCTGGTTTGACAGGAGACAGCTTGTTCCTATAAAATTTCTAAACTGATTTCCAAGTCAAAGGAGACTACATGCATTCAAGTAAACACCTTAACGTTTATAAGGCATTTATCAATGCCCTGTTTGTTTGCTTACTGCACAGCTGTCTCCACACCTTCTCCCAAGGGAAACCGCTGTTGTGTGTTCACACTGTCAGCTGCCTGCACAATAGCATGTTCACACTTGTGGCACTTGCAGCGGTATTCGGAGCGGTGCACTCTGGGCAGCTATCCCACAGATTATCTCTTCCTCTTCTGCCGCTAAGAGTTGTGGGAAGGCGGAGGGGATCGTGGGGCATCCTGGGTCCTGTCCCAATGCCCCGTGATGCATTGCTTTGTATCTCAGCAATCCCTGTGCTTCCATCCACATTTGGTGCCATCTTTCAACAGTATGTGTACTACGTACTCTGCCTCTTCGGTCTGCAGGAATGGATCCCGCACTGTTGACCAGTTTGCTGCTTACGCTCACTAACACGTCATGAGTGGAGGTGGAGTTATTCCTTAAACTACAAAGGCAAGAGGAGTGTGACATTGATCTCGCCACGCATAGTAGCTACGACACGAGATTGCTTGTGGCATTCTTGGAGGTGCTGACCACAGGGGAATGATGTTTTTGGGCTTGGGAAACAAGCACTGAGTGGTGGGATCACATCCTCATGCACGTCTGGGATGACGAGCAGTGGCTGCAGAACTTTCGGATGAGGAAAGCCACATCATGGGTGTGACGCTGCACCCCACAAGACTTTATGGAAATATGCTTATGAATGTATATATGACACAGCTGGAATATATTTTATGCTACATATGCCATGTAACATATCTATGTAAAGGTTAGGATCGACTGAATATATTCATCCTATTTGTATGAATGTGTCATTTTTGTATTCAAAATTATGAATATTGACTGTATACTTGTTTGATTTTAAATAGCTTTAGTAAGGCATTTTGTCAGCTTCTTGAGAAAGGAATGTGCAAGTTAAGTGCCCAGTCAAGAAGCACTTAACGGACAATGGATCTTGGAAGGCTCCAATCCACATAAGAAGTCTACATGAGGACTTTCAAGGTAGCATGTGAACCATGGCTACTACTTGTAAGTTCTGAGTCATGCATGGACATGTGACTTGCCCATGTGACTTCAAAACTCCATCTTATAGGTGGAATTCTACACAGGGGGAAGAAGGGGTACCACCCACAAGATAAAGTCTATTTAAACCCCTGGGAGACCCCTCCATTTGGTCTTCAGCTGGCTCAAGAGATAGTCTCCCCACCCCAAAAGGATACCTGAAAAAAACTGGAACAAAGGACAGTAACCACAGGGGGTGTGAGAGATTGCTGGACCCAGACTAAGAGGAGACTAGTCTGTAAAAGGAAGCTTACTGGAACTCCTCTGAGAGTGAAGTTTTATCTGTATTCAGTTTTCTTACTGTATTAGGCATAGACTTGCGGGTTTTATTTTATTTTACTTGGTAATTCACTTTGTTCTGTCTGTTACTACTTGGAACCACTTAAATCCTACTTTCTGCATTTAATAAACTCACTTTTTACTTATTATTTAACCCAGAGTATGTATTAATACGGGGCGGGGGGGGGGACAGACAGCTGTGCATATCTCTCTATCAGTGTTATAGAGGGTGAACAATTTATGAGTTTACCCTGTATAAACTTTATAAACGGATTTATCTGGGGTTTGAACCCCACTGGGAGTTGGGCATCTGACTGTTAAAGACAGGAACACTTCTTAAGCTGTTTTCAATTAAGGCTACAGCTGTTAGGGGATGTGGTTCAGACCTGGATCTGGGTTTCCAGCAGGCTAGCGGGTCTGGCTCAAACCAGGCAGGGCACTGGAGTCCCAAGCAGCCAGGGCAGGAAAGCAGGGGCAGAAGTAGTCTTGGCACATCAGTTGGCAGGCCCAAGGGGATTTCTGTGATCCAACCTGTCACAATGGAACTGTGTGATGAGCTCCCCCAGCCTTGCGGTGCAAGGACATGAGAATAAGAGCTGCCCTGCCATTGCAGAAGCGCATGGCGATTGCACTGTGGAAGCTGGCCATTCCAGACTGCTACCGATCGGTCACTAACCAGCATCATGTATCAGAGGGGTAGCCGTGTTAGTCTGGATCTGTAAAAGCAAAGCAGTCCTGTGGCACCTTATAGACTAACAGATGTATTGGAGCATAAGCTTTCATGGGTGAATACCCACTTCGTTGGATGCATAACCAGCATCATGACATGACACAGAAAGTCCTCCTTAGTTCTTCGTGGCTGCTTTCTAATTCTGCACAGCCGTTCAGCCGGCGATAACAAAGAGGGACGCTGGGCTCCCAAGGTCATCTCTGTGAAGCCAAAATGCAACATTTTACAGAAGCAGTATTGTTTGCAACACACAGAACACTGATTCAGTGATTTAAAACAGAGCCAGTATTCACATACCTGTCACTAACTGGCTGACCCCAGGCAAGCACACATAAGCCACAAGACCCCCAAAATGGTGAGTAGCTGCAGGGGCAAGGTAAATCAGTGTTCCCGGAGCCTCACTGTATACTGGGCACATGGCTCTTGGGGAAAGCCAGCGCTGTAGGGGGACCTGATAATCATTCCTGTCCCCACATTTTCCACAGGCTGTGTTCATTATGGAAGATATCTCGCTGCTGAGGGTGAGCAGGGAATCAAGGGAGGGTGTTCTCCAAGACTGTGGCTTCCACCCTGGCGCTTATGTGGCTTGCTTGTGTGCAGCAATGGTCCTGCCCCATGATGGCAGAATGGCATGGGAAAGTTATCGTTAATGGGGCAAGAAACAAAGCAGCTCTGCCAAAGAAACTGAGGCAGCGGATTGCCCAGTATCTCCATGAGAGTTTCCTGGAGATCTCTGAGGCAGATTCCCATAAAGTGAGGGAGTCAATCAACAGCCTGTTCCGCCACTCAGACTAGGCGTGTGGTGGTAAGTGCATCATACAGGCACAAGCCTGCTTTCTGCAACCCTCCTGCCCCCAACAAAGCACTTCAGCAATTTCCCAAATCAAAGCCACTTACCAGGGGCTTCCTCTCCTGTTTGTGCTTCACCAAGATCCAACAGCTGTGACTGGCTAGCTTCCTTCAGGATAGAAAAGAGCTCCTGGCTGCATGCATCTCTGACCTCTGAGTCATCCTCTGCCTCTAGGTCCCCCTGCCCCTCCCCATCCTCGTACAAGATTTCCTCCTCCTAGCTCAGTCCACTCTTGACTGGCATGTGAGCCACAGAAGTATTCACAGTGACCTTCGCAGTGGAGGTGGGGTCGCCACCAAATATTGCGTCCAGCTCTTTGTAGAACTGGCAGCTCGTGGGCGCAGCACCGGAGTGGTGGTTTGCCTCCTGTGCCTTGTGGTAGGCATTCCGCAGCTCCTTCACTTTGACCCTGCACTGCAGTGTGTCCTGGTCATGGCCCCTTTCTGTCATGCATCATGAATTCTGTCCGTAGGTATCATAATTCCTACGGCTGGAGCACAGCTGGGACTGGACAGCCTCCTCTCCCCAAATGCTGATGAGATCCAGCAGCTCGGCATTGATCCAAGCGGGGGATCGCCTGGTGCATGGAACAGGCCTGGCCACCTGGAAAGGTGCGCTGAGACCACTGCACGCGTCACCGAGCAAACAGGAAGGGGACTTTCAAAATTCCAAAGGAATTTACAGGGTGGGGAATGATGGTTGGTCACCTGAGGGCAGGACAGTAGAGTTCACACTGATGACCAGAGAGGCGAGAACAGGCATTGTGGGACACCTCCCGGAGGCCAATCGCAGTGCTGTAATCGACGAGGGTGTCCACACTGGCACCATGGCACTGTACCCCCGGCGCACAAAGCTGTAGGCCTCTCGTTGGGGTGGGTTTTTTTACAGCACTGCAACTGCGCAGTTTCCGCGCGCAAAGTGGCTTGGCAGTGTGTACCCCTCGGGAGTTACAAGGCAGAAAGCTGCTTTACTTGCCAGTGTAGACAGGGCCATAGTTTAAAAGAGCTCAGAAGGGCAGCCAAGTGGATGAGAAAGATTTGAATGAAAGTTGATCTGGTTATTGATTACAGTATATATGGATGGTACCAGCTAAACCAGAACACCACACAAAGTAATGGAGTCCTCTCCTGTGAATATAAATGACATGAGAAAGAATGAGTCTTTATTAATATAATACGATTGTGTTGTGTTTAACAGGTGTCTCCTGCAGTATTCTATCACACCTCTGGCAAGATTAGCTACCAACATATATCCTGGGGAGAGATAAAAGGATGCTGCCTTAGGTCTCAATTCCACTTATAAATATTCTTTTTTTGTAAAGTAGCAGTAGTAATTATTATTGATTTGTTTATATAGTGCCGAAGGTGTTGTAGGTGTCTTGCAGACAAAGGTCTAAATTCAGCCTTGAGTCTAAGGGATAATAAAATGGTGTACTTATGACTTGCTCTGGCTCCTCAGTGTATGCCAGTATAGACTTGCTTAAGGCTTAACCAGCATCCACTGAGTCAGTGGAAAGACTTCCATTGACTTCAGTGAAATCTGGATCGGAACACCCTTGCCCATACTCTGCTCTCAGTCATAGGCAGGGGGTAGCTAGCGCTAGAGGGGGTTCAGCATCCCCAAATCAATCCCTGCCAGGTAAAGCACTTCCCTGCTGGCACATCAGCTCCTGCTCCCAATCCCAGATTCCCTGTGGCTGAGCCTGTATGGGGAGCAGAGTGGTAGCAGTGACTAGGAGAAGCAGGACCTAGTGTGCCAGGTCGCAATGCCACTCAGATGTGGCCTGGCTGCCTCTTTGTTACTTCAGCAGTGAAGGGGCTCTGCCATAATGACACCCAGCTCTGGTTACTGCCTTCCCATTAGCGGAGGTGTACCCTGACTCACCCATGACCAGGGTGGGGGTGGCAGGCTGGTCACAATCTGTTGGCTGAGCTAGGAGGCAATGGGAAGACAGTAACGAGAGCTGGGTGGCATGAGGTGGAGCCCTCTCCCCTGTGATGGAGGGGTGGCTGGGCCAAAGAGTGGCATTGAGAGCTGGTGCATGGAAAGTCCTCATTCCCCATTGACACAGTCTCTAGCTCTGTCACACGCCACCCAGATCTGATGACTTTCTCCGCATTGATGGGGGTGTGCCCTGCCTCCACCCACTGCTGGGGGGTCCCAGCCAGAACCTGATTGTTTCTTTGGAACTGAGAGCCAATTAGTCAACGGGGAGCAGTAACTGGAGGTGGGTAGTGTCAGAGAGGGTCTGAGCCTGTATTATTGGGGAAGCAGAGCCCCATGGAGTGTACGAAGCAGCAGCTTTACTAAAAGATTGCACCCCTCAGCGACCTGGCTGAACCTTTAAAAAAAATTGGCCTGTGATCCTCGTCACTTTAAGGATTGTGGCTGGTGCTCAGATTTGGGTGGGACATGGCCCAACTATGGCAATGCCCCAGCTGAGCCCAGTTGCCTATGTGCTCAGTAACACCAGTTTTAATACTGAAGTAAACCCAGAGTTTCAGCAGGGTTGTTTTGGATTTACACTAATACATGGGAGTGGAATCTAGCCCCCTTACACTAAATTCTAGTATATTTTTTTCAGCAAATAGTAATTTTTCAAAAAAAAAATGCATTTTTCAGGGCACAAAATTCAAGCTGAATTTGGTGAATAGTTTTTGGGGAAAAAAATCCTGCAAAAAACATTTTGGAATGTCAAAATATTTCGTTTCAACAGTTTAGAAATGAACTGTTTTGACATTTTGTTGTTAAACAACATTTTGTACATTAAATATGTATTCAAATCAATATTTTGTTTTAAAAAAGTCAATTTGAACTGGAAAATGAAACAGTTCGTTTAAGCTCACTGAAATTTGTTCAGTGTTTTGTTTTGGTAAGAAACTGAAAAAAATAAATAAATCAGTTTTGATTTGAAACTAACCAGTTGGTTTTTTTTTAGGATCTAGCCAAACTGAAAAATCAATTATTTGCTCAGCTCTAATTTACATCCACTTACAAAAGTATAATGTGCACTACCTTTTGTATCACAGCTAAATTTGTCCCGTGGTCCCTACCATTAAGACCTAGAGTAGCAAACAGTGAATATTATATAGGTCTTGCCATACGCTCCCTTAGGTTATGTGTTCATTAGGGCTGTCAAGCGATTAAAAAAATTAATCATGATTAATCGCACTGTTAAACAATAATAGAATACCATTTATTTAAGTATTTTTGGATGTTTTCTACATTTTCAAATATATTGATTTCAATTACATCACAGAATACAAAGTGTACACTGCTCACTTTCTATTTATTTTTGATTACAAATATTTGCACTGTAAAAACCAGAAGAAATAGTATATTTCAATTCACCTAATGCAAGTACTGTAGTACAATCTCTTTATAATGAAAGTTAAACTTACTAATGTAGAATTCTGTACAAAAAATAACTGCATTCAAAAATAAAACAATGTAAAACTTTAGAACCTACAAGTCCACTCAGTCCTACTTCAGCTAATTGCTCAGACAAACAAGTTTGGTTACAATTTGCAGGAAATAATGCTGCCCACGTCTTATTTACAATGTCACCTGAAAGTGAGAACAGGCGTTCGCATGGCACTGTTGTAGCTGACATCACAAGATATTTATGTGCCAGATGCGCTAAATATTCATATGTCCCTTCATGCTTCAACCACCATTCCAGAAGACATGTGTCCATGCTAATGACTGGTTCTGCTCGATAACGATCCAAAGCAGAGCTGACTGCCGCATGTTCATTTTCATCATCTGAGTCAGATGCCACCAGCAGAAGGTTGCTTTTCTAGTTTGGTGGTTCAGGTTCTGTAGTTTCCTCATCAGAGTGTTGCTCTTTTAAGACATCTGGAAGCATTTTCCATACCTCATCCCTCTCAGATTTTGGAAGGCACTTCAGATTCTTAAACCTTGGGTCGAGTGCTGTATCTATCCTTAGAAATCTCACATTGGTACCTTTTTTGTGTTTTGTCAAATCTGCAGTGAAAGTGTTCTTAAAATGAACATGTTCTAGGTCATCATCTGAGACTGCTATAACATGAAATATATGGCTGAATGCAGGTAAAACAGAATAGGGGACATACAATTCTCCCCCAAGGAGTTCAGTCCCAAATTTAATTAATGCATTATTTTTTTAACAAGCATCGTCAGCATGGAAGCACATCCTCTGGAATGGTGGGTGAAGGGGCATATGAATGTTTCGTATATCTGGCACATAAATACCTTGCAACGTTGGCTACAAAAGTGCCATGTTCTCACTTTGAGGTGGCACTGTAAATAAGAAGCAGTCAGCAGTATCTCCGGTAAATGTAAACAAACTTGTTTGTTTTAGCAATTGGCTGACCAAGAAGTAGGACTGAGTGGACTTGTAGGCTCTAAAGTTTTACATTGTTTTGTTTTTGATGTTAGTCATGTAACAAAAAAATCTACATTTGTAAGTTACATTTTCATGATAAAGAGATTGCACTACAGTATTTGTATGAGATGAACTGAAAAATACTATTTCTTTTGTTTATCATTTTTACAGTGCAAATATTTGTAATACAAAATAATAATATAAAGTGAGCACTGTACACTTTGTATTCTGTGTTGTAATAGAAATCAATATATTTGAAAATGTAGAAAAACATCCAAAAATATTTAATATGTTTCAATTGGTATTCTATTAACAGTGCGATTAATTGCAATTAATTTTTGTAATCACAGTTAATTTTTTTGAGTTAGTTGGGTGAGTTAACTGTGATTAATGGACAGCCCTAGTATTCATATTAGTGTTCCTAGACTATGCAACAAGCTATTTGGATGTGAGCCCCTGTGAGAGCTATTATAGCTGAGAAACTGAGCTGATTAAACTATTTAGCAGGCTAGGTTTGCCTGGAAAACATGCTAACAAGTTTAAGGAGCTGGTGCACAAAAAAGTTACTCTTGTGAATAAAAAGAAAAGGAGTACTTGTGGCACCTTAGAGACTAACCAATTTATTTGAGCATAAGCTTTCGTGAGCTACAGCTCACTTCATCAGATGCATACTGTGGAAACTGCAGAAGACATTATATACACAGAGACCATGAAACAATACCTCCTCCCACCCCACTCTCCGGCTGGTAATAGCTTATCTAAAGTGATCACTCTCCTTACAATGTGTATGATAATCAAGTTGGGCCATTTCCAGCACAAATCCAGGCTTTCTCACCCTCCGGCCCCCCCCCCCCCAAACTCACTCTCCTGCTGGTAATAGGCCATCCAAAGTGACCACTCTCTTTACAATGTGTATGATAATCAAGTTGGGCCATTTCAAATCCAGATTTTCTCACCCCCCCCTTTTTTTTTCAAAAACCACACACACAAACTCACTCTAGAGTGAGTTTGTGTGTGTGGTTTTTGAAAAAAAGGGGGAGGGGTGGGAAAACCTGGATTTGAAATGGCCCAACTTGATTATCATACACATTGTAAAGAGAGTGGTCACTTTGGATGGCCTATTACCAGCAGGAAGTGAGTTTGTGTGTGGCGGGGCGGAGGGTGAGAAAGCCTGGATTTGTGCTGGAAATGGCCCAACTTGATTATCATACACATTGTAAGGAGAGTGATCATTTTAGATAAGCTATTACCAGCCGGAGAGTGGGGTGGGAGGAGGTATTGTTTCATGGTCTCTGTGTATATAATGTCTTCTGCAGTTTCCACAGTATGCATCTGATGAAGTGAGCTGTAGCTCACGAAAGCTTATGCTCAAATAAATTGGTTAGTCTCTAAGGTGCCACAAGTACTCCTTTTCTTTTTGCGAATACAGACTAACACGGCTGTTACTCTGAAACCTGTCATCTTGTGAGTAAAGTTATTCTTGTACAGAATTGTTTATAAAATCAGGCCCTAAATTACTAGCTTCATGTCTTTGTAGATTGAAGGAATTATATAAACTGCTGGGAATTTCTTCTAACAATACTTCTTGCAGTCCACTCCAAATAAACTCTTCAGCCTACATGTATTTCATTCCACTCTTGGGATGACAGCTCAGTGTGCAATGATCCAGATTAATGTTCTACAACCAGATAAACTAGTAAGAAGGCAAATCTGTGTCTGCATATTCCAGAAAATTCTGTATGGAGTTACAATTTGGCAGATTACACATACACTACATGCACTGCCATTGGGTTCTGTACAGTTTTAAAATATAAAATTGCTTGTGGGCTAAGGCATTCTCAGACTCAAGAAACCCCGCAAATGTCATCTCATTTTACAAGGGACCCTGAGTTAGTGCTCACACTGTTACAAGACTCAACGTAGGCATGGCCAATTATTTATTTATTTTTCCAGACTGAAGTATCTGTTGACCGCTTTCACGGCTCCCTTGCTGGACCCTGATCTTCTGTCAAAGGTTTTATATGGCCCCCATTACTATAATATGTACATGCCTCACAAACATTTAATGTATTTGTCCTCTCAGCACCCCTCTGAGGTGGGGATATACTATTATCCCAATCTAAAAAAATACAGAGTTGAGGCAGAGAGAGACTGTGACTGGCCCACACAGGGAGTCAGGGTCCATGTGAGGACTTGAGTCTCCTAAGGCCTAGGCTAGTGCTGGACCATCCTTTTTCTCTTACAAAGTAGTTCCAGGTGCACATGAAAGAGGCTCATTGCAGGATCAGGGTCTATAGGGTCTATATCTATAATGTTCAGTGCATTGCTCATGTTGTTTGATTTTATTCTGTATTCTAAAACTTTTGGAAAACGGAGTTTCATTGTGAAAATGCTGTGAAGCAGTTCTGTGTGTCTGTTTACAAATCTGAATTCAGCTGTGAACAGAAAGCAGCTGCTGTTTAAACATTTTTGAGGAGGATTCTACAAAGAAAATCACTTTTAATTTATGGTTGTTACCTTTAGTCAGCATTCAGCTTCCCTAAAATGGCAGCATAATAAAGTTTGTTGATTATTTCTTCTGCTAAACTGTGAAAACATAATGCTTCAAGAGCAGTTTGTTTGTCCAGATATTATTGGGATGTATATATTTTTATTACAAAGATTCTTGGATACTTACTAGTAACCTACATTTTCCCATCTGCATGCTGCATGCTTATTTCTGACTGAGAAATCATATCAGATCATTGTGTATATTTTTATCCACTCCATGTTAGTTTGGATTGAAAAGTGCTTTTTGATGCTTTTGAGTATAATAAACTACCTAAATGACAGAAATCTAAAAAGGCTCCTTTAGTTTGAAATCACAAAGCTTTTATTTTGAAGTTGAATGGTAGATCTTGGAAAGCTAGCTTTGGTTTGTGCTGAAACTTTCCCACCTTTTCATGTAAATAAAAGGAAACCAGAGACATTTTTGGGCTACCTTTCCATGTTTTCTGAGCAAAAGTGTCTTCTGAATACCTCTTTCGTGTACCAGCAAAGACAGGACTCTGCTAACTAGAATCTTTATCGTACTACAATTGAAGTTGTCAAAGGTTGAATAAGTTTTCATTGTCTGCATTTCTGCTCTGAAGCAGACTGAGAGAAATGAGTGTTAAGTAAACTCAACGACAGCCTTGCTAACGTCAGCATTCCAGGCTTCTACATGCTCATGCCTGCAACATAACTTCAGATTGTGACACCTCAGGCAAAGGCTTCTAAATTAACACACATCCAGCTGTCAGGGTTTTTATTTTCTTCTTCATGTTAACTGTTGAAAAGAAGGCCTAGCAAAAGGGTGGGCTCAAGTAATTTTTATTACATTGTTTATTCTTTCTGTAACAAGGATGTGCTTTATTGATGGTGAGATAGGAAATTAATACAGCAATAAAACTTTAAATTTAACAAATCAAATGTGTCTTCAGTTGCTTTTGTCTTGTGCCTCTGGGCATCTGCAAAAGATATTCAGTGGTACCTAGAGGCTTAGTGCTAGTGAAGTGCTGAGTACCTCTGTCCTAAAAGCACTGAGCACCCTTCAGCTGATTGAGGTCAGTGGAAGAGGAGTTGGCTGGGTACTTTGCCGGATTGGGTCCTCTGCACTTGTAGCTGACTGCTCTAAATTTTAAAAAGAAAACAGATGTTTATTACTTTAAACATAATTTTCTTTTACAAATATGCTGCTGTGATGTGTTACAGATCCACGAAATCTCAGTCTTTGATACCGGAAACTTTTAGAGGGCTGAAGCCCAGTTACCCTAGTTGATGAAAACAACAAGCATCCTAACTCCCAACTTCAAATGGAGGTTGCGTATTGAGCAATTTTGAGTTCATAAAGAACAAGTGCCAACTTCAGAGCTTTTATTTCTGCTTGCACAAGAGAATGAACTACATGAAATAGGGCCCTGTTCCTGGAAACACCCTTGTTCACACAAGAAAGTTTTACCAGTTATGTCAACATAGTTATACCAGTATAACCCTCTGTGTAGACACTCTTATTCCAGTATAAAAGTGGCTTTTTTTTGTTTAAATCCCTTCCAAGTAACATAAACTAAATTGAATAAAAACACTGTTATACCAGCATGAGTGTCCCAGTGGGGAATTATATTGGTGTAACTATGGTGATTAAAATTTATACCCGAGGTTATATTGTAAAATGTTTCCTGTATAGACAAGGCCTTAGGCACAAGTGTAACTTTAAATGCATGAACAGAATGTTGACTTCAATGTAACTCGTCATATGAGGAAAGATAAATACGTGTGTAAGTGTCCGTAGGAACTAGATTGGTCCCGGTCCCTCCTATATGGATGTGAATCTTGGATGGTGATAAGGAATACACACTGAGGTGTTTTCTCTCCCCTACTGCTGTGTGAAAGACCTACACAAACAAAAGGGGGAACAGATGATCTGACTATATAGGGGAACTGGGTTAAACTGACTATGTATAAAGTGCTGGTAAATCCATAAACAGCCTGAAAAAATTTCTCTAATCTATTTCATTTAAGGTCATCTTAAGAGTCACCTGTAAAAAGAAGATCTGTCCTCTCTGTGACTGTGTGTACACTTAGGATTTTCTTAAATCCTCCTAGCATTGCCTTTGCATTGGGGTAGGTCCACTAGTGCTAGCATTGGTGCAGAGATATGGGGGATTTTAACTGCTGTGCCTTCTAGGTTTGCTAAGAGTTAGGTTACATAACACAGTGGTAAAAATGCTTGTGAGTGATCAGTACCTACGTTCCTGCCATTGCTAGACCCAGTGGAGCTGCACCAGTGCAGGGCAATTCACAGAGCTAGGAAGAGCAATCAAAGATGTTACACAGGAATGTTAGGGTTAGGGGGCCCTGTCTGCCCAACAACAAAAAACCCTGTGTGCTGAGCAGTCACGCAACAGTCTAGGCCTCTGATAGAGGTGGGTCACTGTTAGCTGCTGCAGTGTAATTGCATATTAACCAGGTGGGCTGAGGACACAAAACATTGTTTGAGCCAACCATGGCACTCAGGGTATGTGTGCAATGGAAGGTGTGATTGGAGCATGTTTAGACATACCTGAGCTAGCTTTGATCTAGCTAGATCAGAGGTAGCTTGAGTAATTATAGCAGTGTAGCCATGGCAGTAAGGGCAGTGGCATGGGCTAGCTCTTCCACTATGTACCTGGGAGGCCTGCTGCTGTGGCTACACTGCTATTATTACTTGAGCTAGCTTTGATCAAAGCTAGCTCTGGTATGTCTACACATGCTGCACTCACACCTCCTGACTGCAGTGTAAACATACCCTAAGTAGGCACAAACTCTGATAAGAGCTGTAGTGTGGACAGGCACTATGCAAACCTCCTTATAGGTCTGCCAGTGCCCCTCAATCATGACCTACAACACGAGTACTACTGAAGCCGGGGGCCCCTCCTGAGTGATCAAAATCAATCATGCTAAACTCTTTGGTGGTGGCTTTTTGGTATTGACAAATGTGGGCTAGAGTAATATTGCAGTATTGATTTTCAATGGTGATCTACTTTAGCATTTGAATTCAGGATTCCAAGTATTTATGGGTAGTGCCGCCAATCTTGGACCATCAATCCTCTTGCAAAATTTGAAAACCAAATACACAGTTTGGCTTAAATTTTCAGAAGTGTCAAGTGATTTTGGATACTTCAATTTTAAGGTGCTTAATTTAAGATTTCTTAAAGAGGCCTGATTTTCAGAAAAAGCTGTGTACCCACCTGTTGACAATCAGGTCCCTTTTAGGTATTTCAGGTCAGGCACCCAAAAACTTCAGGCATGCAAGATCACAAGTCACTTTTGAAAACACAGGCCCTTTTAAACCCTTTTCCCCTCCCACTTGCTTCACATACATAGAATATCTATCATTAGTTTTGGTTTCTATTTTAATTCGCCCTGTTTATATTTGAGTACTAGCTATTTTAAGGCTCAGGGAGGTTTGTTCAAACCTGTTTTTCAGTTATTTAAACTGGATTGCCTTCCATGCACCTTGATCAAAGTTAATAACAAAATCATAAAATCCCACAAGCCACACAATAGAGAATACAAATAATTAAGCTAACCTTTTACCCGGACTTTCCTTTAAGATAATTTTGAAAGACAGCAGCAAACATCTCAGCTACCTGATTAAGTGAGAGAATATTCAAAGTAACCTTATTGTAATGCAGTGTCCTTTTCAAATGAGTAGAAAATCAGGAAGTGACTAGTACAAACACCCACACTAGATAAGTTCATTACCCTGGATTTTCTGGTGTGTTGACATCAGTGAAATAGTTAACAATGTTGGCATTTAAATGGTCACAATTAGGCTTCAAAGTTAACACCCCATCCCACTGAGATAAATGGGAGTAGTTTACATTTCTTAGTGCTATTGTTTCAGTCTGGCTTACTACAGATTCTAAAATAAGACAACAGTACATCTATTTACATTCTGCTTCCGCAGACCCAGATGTGTTAAAAGCTTCATTGTTTTAAATGGAAGCTTAGATTTTGGAAAATACAACAAAATCCATGGGGTGTCTGTAGGAAGAAGACTCTAAATCTTTGTGAATTACAGAGCCCCACCCCATGCCCTTGCCTGCAACTCTCTATTGTCTCAGCTCAAGGCAATAAAGCCCTGGGGGGAACAACATTTCATACATGCAACAACCTCAAAGCAAGGTCTTAACTTATAATTTTTCTAAATATGGGGAAGTTCAGATTTTTCCTCTCTTCATAGATAAAAGGAGAGCCTATAGATGAAGGGTGAACTTATGGTTCCACTGAAGTCAATGGCTAAACTCCCACTGACTTCAAAGGGGCCAGCCACGGTTTCACCTGAAAATGTTTGGGTCCAGATGCTGCTCTCTGTGGCTCACATGAGTAGAATCAGTGAAATCACTTCTCCTGTACGTAAGTTAAGAAGAAATCTAACCATTGAAAGGTAAGTCTTAAAATATTTCCTTGCTGTTTTATTTAACAAGACAGGCGGGCCAAAGCCTGCCTTCATTTACATGTGGTGCAATCCCATGACTGACTTTAGTAGGATTGCAGGGGCAGGAATGGATTGAAGTGAAGCCAGAATTTGTCAGTAAATGTGGTGGATGGTCTCTATTTCCACAACCCCCCAGTAGTTCATTGCTCTCTCTGCCCAACCTGAGGGTTTCTGCTGAGTGGTGAGCTGCACTCAACAGCAGTCAGAGGCCGAGCTCCATATAAGCTTCTGTGTGAAGACTTCCCACTGCATATGCTCAGCCAGTGCACTTCCCCAGCTGTCCTGGCCAGCTCCTTTCTCAGCCAACATCCCCCACTTTTACAGCTGTTCTGGCCCATGTGTACCCCTTGAAAGATGGTAAGCAGCAGCACGTTGTGCCACTGAAACCCCCTCTCTTTGGACTTTCTGTTACATAGAGCCTGGAACCATGGGTTATGCTGGTGGAAGCTAGTATGTCCGGCTCTGAACCTAGTCCGGTTCTTTCACTGCTTGTAGAGATGGCAAGATGTTCGTTGATGGCTCTTGTTGGACCTTCACATTCATTTTAACAAGACTAGTTCTATAAATGAGCCCTTTTAGAAGGAGGACAAATCCCATGTCTTGGCCAAAGCATCTTTTTTTATACAAAAGCAAGTCTACAGGCCCAGGAGATATTCCAAAGCCTTTTCTATAGTAAGACTCAATTCTTCTTTGTCCAAATGAAATGAGATGTTTGCGTTTTAACACAGTGCCTCATGTTTTTCTTCAGAGGTTACGCTCGTATAAAGGAATGGAAACTTCACTCATTTCAACTCAAAGGAACAGATTCCCAGCTTGTGTAAATCTGAAGTCAGTGGAACTAAATCTGTTTATACCAGCTGAAGGTCTGTCCAATAGAGTTTCCTTGTCATGTTTTTGACAGTGTGGGAGGTTGATCTCTATCTCTTCTGAAGAGACAGTAGGTTCTTTGGGCAAAGTCTGCACATCCCAGAGATCATCCTGTGGTAAGGGCCACTGTGCAACGGTCCATGTTTCTACATTGACATCCAGTGTCTATGTCTCTCTGTTGCTCCTTGACTACACAGGTCCTGCTGGAGCAGTGACACCAGGGGCTACATTTACTGACAGTGTCTCCAGCTCCACAACTGGAGGGTTTTCATGACATGGAGCGCGAACCTGCACAATTTACTGTTGACATCTTCCTCCTGTGTTTGCCTTCTGGTTTTGTGGGGGGAGTTGGTGAAATGTGGTGGGCCTCCTTTCCCTCTCACTGCCTCCTGCAGAGTCTCTGTGGTGGGGATTCTGTGGGACTAAGGAGAAGGTGTGGAACATGTTATGAAGCTGGCTCTTTCCCTGACCCCTGTGCTGTTGCACCTCTGCTGGCTTGATCTGTGGTGTTCAGCTCTTCTCTGGCTACAGAAAGTAGAAGGGAGCAGGGGGCAGGCTTTTTGTGAGTTTGCCCGCAGCAACTAACTGGCTGTAAAACAGGAACATTTAATCATCATATACCACTTTGTAAATAATACCATGAAAACAAGTGTATCTGCAAACCACAGTAAGTCACTGGAAAAACCCACTGTGGTTTGTGTTGGTCCCTGTTATATGGGTTTTACGGGGATGTGTCATATTTCTGCTTGTCCGGAGGGCCAAGGAATAATATCAAGCTTGGTGGTAGGGACTCCAGGATCATGTCAGGCTGGAGGTTTCACCGCTTTCCCTCTCCAGGGACAGTCCCAGTTATAGGTGCAGTAGACAAATGCCAACTACAGGCAGGTGGTTTTCCCAGAGGAAATATCAATTGTGTTGCCAGAAATCATTATTTTTGTTTTGTGACTCATAATATTTGAGATTTTAAAAGGGGTTTAATGAATTTTCTGATTTCTGACTTACAAGTGAAGTTTTGCCTTATCCAAAATGGCTGCCATCTCCCATTCCTGAAGGGAGGGACTGAAACCACAGTCTGCCCCTGGCAAGCTGACCACCATCTCCCATTGTTTCCAGTGGAGCTGAAGCTAGACTGTCCTAAGGGACAATGGTGGCCCTTTCATCACCATGTGAGAGACAGGCAAGGGACATGAGTATGCCAAGGCCCCAGGAGTGGAATCATAGAGGCAGCAGGGAAGGGAAATTTGTTGGGAAACTGGACAAGACACTATGAAGAGACAGGAATGTGGGGGAACAGGAAGCAATGTGGGTGGGGGGGAGTACAGGGGAAAAGGGGGGCATGAAGCGGACTGGGTGGGGGGAGTACAGGGGAAAAGGGGGACAGGAGGCGGACTGGGTAGGGGGAGTACAGGGGAAAAGGGGGGCAGGAAGCGGACTGGGTGGGGGGAGTACAGGGGAATGGGGGGCAGGAGGCAGACTAGGTGGGAGGAGTACAGCAGAATGGGGGGCCAGGAGGCGGATTGGGTGGGGAAAGTACAGGGGAAAAGGGGGGGCAGGAGGCAGACTGGGTGTGGGAAGTACAGGGGAAAAGGGGGGGCAGGAGGCAGAATGGGTGGGGGAGTACAGGGGAATTGGGGGGTAGGAGGTAGACTGGGTGGGGGGAGTACAGGGGAATTATGTGGGGTAGGAGGCGGACTGGGTGGGATAAGTGGGAATGTGGTGTGTTGGAAGTTCTGATGGAGAACTAAGGCAGAAAAGAGGGGGCACAAGTAAGTGTAGAGAGCGGGTGGCTGCTAGGAGACTGAGGGGCAGCATGGAGTGATAATGTGAGTAGGGTGGCTACCGATCCTGTCTGGTTATGGAAGGGGGAGGAAAAGGATAGAAGGTAGCTCCCCACACGCCAAGGGATATGAAGGAGTAAGTGGTATCCCCTCTGAGCAGTGAACAATGAGATCAAATTTGTGTGTGTACTGAAGGCTGAATTTTGACCCTGGAAGGATCACACACAAGGTGAAGGTGCTTTCTCCTGAATGCGAAACCCCCCCAGAGCAGGTGAAAAATGTGATTTATTATTATTTTAAATCTCATGATGTTTAAGCCAGTCTCCTCATTTTTGAATGCTTGAGGCTGGCGACAGAGTAGTGGCTTAGGAGCAGTATCAGATGGGGGATCCCTCAGGAAGAGTGTGAGTTGCTCAGAGCACTTTGGAACGGGAGCTGCTTGTCTTGTGTCCCTGCCCCTTTGGAAGACTCAGGGGCAGAAGGTGGAATCTGTTAGAGGTAAGGAACAGCCTACGACAGGGTGTATAACCCTGCTCTGACAGACAAGGAGCGAGGGGGGCTCTAAGTCCTAAGGTAGCTGTGCCCATCTGGGCCTGCCAGTCATGCATGTTAGGGAAGAGGGCTCTAAAAAGGAAGAAGCTGCAGTCAGCAAAGTGGAAGCCCTGAGAAGAGAACAGCTGGAGTGGCTCATGAAGCAGTAGGAGGAATCACCATGCCAGAGACCCCCAAGCTCTTCAAGGAGTCCAGCAAACCCCAGGGGCAAGCCCGGTAGGGAGAGACTGACTTGGCTACCTGGCCATAAGGACTCCAGGAAATTTGCCACCCAGCCACCACTGGTGCACTGCCACTGACCTTCTTTCCTTTTTTTTTTAAACTCTGGGTGGGGCTTATGCTCTCTCTGAGTCTGAACTTTTGCTGTTCCCCCACGTCTAAACAAAGTAAGCAGGCCTTCAAGGGTGGGGCCCACTGCAAGGGCTAAAAGGCCTTGGTCTGAACTGGGCTGAGCCCCTGGTGGTAACTGGGAGTGGCAAGGGGGCCTTAACCCAGCTAGGGAGATGCCCCAGAGAGACTCTTTTTGCACAAAGAAAAGGAGTACTAGTGGCTTAGAGACTAACTAAGGTGCCACAAGTACTCCTTTTCTTTTTGCGAATACAGACTAACACGGCTGCTACTCTGAAACCTGTCTTTTTGCACAGACACAAATAAGGATGATGATACCAGCTGTCAGTGCTAGCATCACAGTTCATGCTGGGATAACAGAGGGAGCCTTAAAGCAGTCACTGCTTTTTAGCAAGGGAAAATATTTCTCCATCTCCCCAAGTTTTCTTTGCAGTTCAAACATGTCTGTCTGTGATGTACATGTAATATAAAGCTTAATCATTAGAGGCATTGCAGCAAAGGTTAGATGAGTATAATAAAAATAATTCTCTGCAGTGTGGTTTGGGTGGCCCAGGAGGGTCCTTCTAACACCAGCACTTAAGATTTTTTTGATCAATTTTTGTCTCTTACCCATAACCAATCTCAGCTTTCTCTCAGGCTTTTAAATTAAAGGTGACTTGCAGAATAAAAAAAAATTGGTTGGGCCTTTGTGTTAATTTATGGCATATCAGTAAGGGTTGAAAGATTATTGTTCTGCTTGATTTTTTTTTTTTTCCATTAGAAATGCAGGATTTACCTAACCTGTCTTTCCTGGTAGACCCTGTAGGTGACTAGAGAACTAGTAGGACTATGATGTCACATGGACCTGGAAAGTCAAAAGGGAGTTTTACTTGAACTATTTAAATTATTTATTGTTTTCTTAATGTCTTTATTTATTCAAACAGGTAATTATAGGCCTGTCAGCCTGACATTGATCCAGGGCAAGATAATGGAGAGTCTTATATGGTCTTGATTAATAAAGAATTAAAGCAGAGTAATGTAATTAATTCAAATAAACGTGGGTTGATGGAAAAGAGATCCTGTCAAATTAATTTGATATCTTTTTTTGATGAGATTACAGATTTGGTTGATAGGGGTAGTTGTGTTGACTTAATACACTTAGATTTCTCTAAGGCCTTTGACTTGGTACCGCACAACATTTTGATTTAAAAGGTAGAACGATATAAAATGAATGCAGCACAGGTTACATTGATTAAAAACTGACAGGTCATCGAGCAGGGGTGTTTCCTGTGGGGTCTCACAGGGATTGGTTCTTGGCCTTTTTTGCTGTTCAACATTTTTATGAATGACATAAAATCATTACTGATCAGGTCTGCAGATGACACAATTGGGAGTGGTAAGTAATGAAGAGGACAGGTCAACTGATTCAGAGTGATCTGGATCGCTTGGTAAACTGGGTGCAAGCAAACAATATGCTGATGCAGTCCGGGGAGGCATAACAAGGGAATCTTGAGTAGGAGCAGAGAGTTATTTTACCTCTTTATTTAGCACTGGTGCTACCGCTGCTGAAATATTGTGTCCAGTTCTGGTGCCCACAATTCAAGAATGATGTTGCTAATTGGAGAATAGTCTAGAAGTATCTACTTGAAGAGCAAAGATTTAATAATGGGCTTTTCAGTCTAGCAGAGACGGGTATAACATCATCCAGTGGCTGAAAGATGAAGCTGGACAAATCAACTGGAAATAAGGCGTAAATTTTTAATGGTGAGAGTACTTTACCATTAGAACAATTTACCAAGGTCGTGGTGGATTCTCCATCATTGACCATTTTAAAATCAAGATAGGATTTTTTTTTGCCTAAAAGATACGCACCAGGAATTATTCTGGGAAAGTTCTGTAGCCTGTGTTATACAGGAGGTCAGACAAGATAATCAAAATGGTCCCTTCCGGTGTTGCAACCTATGAATCTATGAAAAAACACTGGAAAAGCAGTGGGAAGGAAGGCTCATTTTGTGCAATACTCAGCATAACTAACCCTTTAATAAACAGCTGAGAAAGCTCCCACTCAAGCTCTCTAGCAAGACTTAGTACTTCTGATGATGCTAGGATAAAAAACAAGCAGGGGGAAAAAATCTTTGGGGCCTTCTTTATAGATCCTGAAGAATCAAACAAGGGTGCAAGTCAATTTTTTTTTCATGCTGTCGCAGCCAATTTTGTGATCAGTGAAGATTTTGCTTAAGCGACTGTTTTTTGAAGTCACTATTATTGTAGAAAGTGCCAAATCCTTTTCTTGATCATACCATGAAATCCCATTAGACTCCTTGGGATTGCCTAAATCGGTGCAGTATTGGCCTTCTGGGACAAATTCTTCTCTCATACTGATTTTCTGACGGTACAACTGTATTGAGTTCAGTACAGTGAAATCTGATTTACTCGGTATGAGATGAGAATCGGGCCCTCCCATGGTACCATTGTCACTACCCACCCTGGAGAATAGGCCCATGGACAGCTGAGAATATGGGAGGCATTACAGTTGCTTGGAGTCACCTTTCCCTCTTGTTCCCCACCCCCACTCCGTTTCTTGCCTTGGATAAGTGGGGCAGAGTGGGATCATAATGGATTTGCACTGTGTGAAAAGAAAAAGAGGAAACCCAAGAGCAGTATTTATTTTGAAAGCTGCTCTTATGGGTTTATTTAAACCTCCCATTTAAAAACATCACCTCAAAATGAAAATATTGATAATACATACTTGGGGAAAAAAAGCAATTAAAATGTAATGGAACCCCTGCAGTGTGCAGTAAGAACACTCAATACCAAAGCCAGAGGAAAGGTGTGTTGTTTAAACAAATAATGGGCTAGAGAAGAGAATCAAAGATACATTTGTTGGATTCATTTACACTTTATGATTCTCTGGTCCCTTTCTCCAAGGATCTCAAAGCACTGTGCAAATGTTAATTAAGACTCACAAACCCTATTTGAAGTAGGTAGATATTCTGTTACTCTTTTAAAATATGGCTAAGGTGACTTCTCCAACATCACACTTAGTCAACAGCAGAGCTAGAAATAGAACCTAGTTGACCAGTCCCCTATACTAACCATCAGACTGCACTTCCTGTATGATGAATGTATTATGGCACTCTCACCTTTTAGTAAGCAAACCATAGAATCATAGAAGATTAGGGTTGGAAGAGACCTCAGGAGGTCATCTAGTCCAATCCCCTGCTCAAAGCAGAACCAACCCCAACTAATCATCCCAGCCAGGGCTTTGTCAAGCCGCGCCTTAAAGCCCTCTAAGGATGGAGATTCCACCACCTCCCTAGGTAACCCATTCCAGTGCTTCACCACCCTCCTAGTGAAATAGTTTTTCACTCCAGTGTGGAGTGTCTTTTTATAGGCCAAGAGGGTGTGTGGATGGGGAAAATAGTTTTTCACAGCAATATAAGAACTTGAAAACACCTGCATGCACTAGAACGCATATAGGAAGAGGGTAACTATTCTTTTTTTCCCCCGATGCAGTTTTGTATATGGTGGTCTTTTTTCTTTTCAATTCATATGAGAAAACAACTAACTGTTTTTATTGAATGGCAAAAACATGAAACAGCCAACAGTACATGATGTGAATGAGTTAGGAACCAGAAATCCCACCATTTGAACAGTGGAGAGTAAGTGCAACTTGAAGGTGAAAATCATGATATACAGGGTTCTGGTGCCCTACCTTCAGGTACCTCCCTCATATATTAGATGAAAGTGATATTGATAACAGAGTAATTCCCTGGGAAATATAAACCACTAGAAGCTTAAAACGTCATGATTAGAGCCGGGCGGGAATTTTCTGTTGGAATGATTTTTTGACGGAAAATGCAGTTTTCTTAACAGTGAAATTTTCTGTGGGGAAAATCTTGATTTTGTAAAGTTTTTGGGTTTTCCACTGGGTTTTGTACTGGCAGCCATTTTTTTTTTGTTTTGGATTGGTTCAATTGATATATTTCAGTTTGTTGGACTGACCAAAAATGTTTAGTTTCCAGTCAGTTTGGCATTAAATTGTATTTCCCTATTATGGTGCATTGCCTCATGGGACTTGTAGTTTGGAGTGCCTGGTATCCACATTCCTTTCTATGGGCTTGGGTCTCTGACTGGATTAGATCACTTACGATGCAACCCAGTCTCTTCTGTGACTGAACAGCACTGTGCACCATGGGAATTGCTCTCCCACAGGGGGAAATAGAGGTATCAGACCTGAATTATAGCTCCTATGATGCAATGTGCCAGGATAGGGAAATTCAGCTTAACGTCGAACTAACATGAAATGAAATGTTTCATGTCAGTTCAAGAAACTAACATGAAACATTTTGATTTGGGAATATTAAAATGTTTCATTTCGACAGAAAATGCAAAACAATCCACTTTGCCATTTCCGAACTGAAATGTTTTATTCTGTGAAAAATGTTGATTTTTCAACTTTGTCCCAATTTAAGCCTAGTACATATAAATTCATGCATAAAGGGAGAGGAAATAAACAGCACAGATACAAAATAGATTAATTAGCTTGTAAGCTCTTTGGCATAGGGACCATCTTTTTATTCTGTGTTTGTATAGTGCCTAGCACAAGGGGATCCTGGTCCGAGAGTAGGGTTTCTAAGTGCTGCCACAATATAAATAACAAATAACTTGTTATAATCACAGAGGCGGATAGAGCCAAACAGTGCCCATCACATGACACTGGGTTTATTTACATGTCGTAATACTATCTTTTCATGTAATTAAACACAATAGTTGCCTCTGAAAAGGATGGTACAAGTGACTAGATTTACTCACTGGTGGAACATAGGCCAAGATTTTCAAAAGTGATTAATTATTTTAGGTGCCTCAGTTTTTTAGGTGGTCAAACTTGAGACACCCCAAGGGAGAATGATTTTTTAAAAGAAGTTCTTAGCAGCCACCCTCTGAAAAATTGAGCCCTGTTAAGGTGCCTGTTTGGCCATTCAGAAATGGAGGCATTCAAAATCACTAGTCATTTTGAAAATCTGGGCCTCAGTGATGGAAAGAGTGCCAGGTGCTGCGATGCAAGCTATCTTCAGCCCTTTTCCACTGGGGCCTTGAGCTGCTTAGTTAGGGTGGATCCAGATCAGAATGGAGTAGGGCCAGGCAAGCAGGAGATGCACTGATACAGTGCCTCTGTTGGACATTCTTTCAGGTAGGGTTCTGGAGTAGACTCAATGGGGTTTACAAAATGTCTTTCTCTGGTGAAAGGCAGTGGTGATATCAACACCTGCTATTCTCCAAGATGAATCTCCAGCAAACTGTACCCCACGTGGCCACAATGTGGGTGAATCTGGCCCAGAATAGGGAAGAAGAGAGGGGAGAACATAGATTTCTATCTTAAAAAGTGAGCTGCAATATGAACAAGGGAACCACAAGCACAGTCAGTTTAGAGTTAACTTCACTGTCAGATCTTCAAGTGCTCACGCACAGATACATTATTTGGGTTGCAGAGAAATGTTTCCTTAAAAAATATTGAAGTTAAAAGAATAATCATGGAGAGATTTCTATTGATGTTAGCTTTTGCAGAAGCTTATTTTTAGGGCCAGATGTGATCTGACAAGGTCCCTTTAAAGAACTAACTTTGGATTCAAGGAGAAAAAATAAAGTAGAAGTTGTGAAGACTTAATTGTTAAGGGCTAAAGAATAGCTAAAAAACAGACTGCACAGCCTTCCCTCTTAGCTGGAGGAAAAGACACTTAATAGTTTCAAGGAATGGGTGGATGGGGCCTAAGGAGGCAGCAGGGGAGATAAAAAGGAATCCTGTAAAATGAAGGGATTAACAATATCTCCTAGTAAACAGTTTAAGAAAGATCCTGCATCATATAGGCACTAAGAAAATATGATGATGAGCATGGTATAAGAGCCTACGCAGGTAGGCCAAACACCAGCAACAGCTGGGAAGAAGAGACGGATGCATCAGTGAAATTGCAGGTATTACAGAGGCAATAACTTTCTGGTTTCCCCGGGGGTGCTCGACCCCCACTTCGGCCCAGGCCCTGCCCCCACTCCACCACTTCCCCAAGACCCCCTCATCCCACCTCTTCCTGCCCCTTCTCTGTCCCACCCTGCCTCTTTCTGCCCTGTTCTGCCCCCTTCCCTGAGTGAGCCCCGCCCTCCGTCCACCTCTTCCTGCCTCCACTCCTCCCCCTCTCCCTCTCCCCAGCACCTCCTGTACACTGCTGAACAGCTGATCACTGGTGGGCGGGAGGAGCTGATTGGTGGTGCCCACTGGCAGATGGGAAGTGCTGGGGGGGCAGGGAGGAACTACTCTTTTTTTCCCGTGGGTGCTCCAGCTCCGGAGCTGGTGCCTATGGCAGGTAATCCAGCACGTGGGCTATGTCACTTGTTCCTGAAAGGTGCCCTCTGCACAGTGTTCTCTAAGGAGGCACCTCTATGCAGTGATGAGCTGCCAAAATCTTAACAACGGGTTCCCTCCTCACCCCACGAGGGGGTCGTTGCCCACCCCCGCCCCCAGGACTCCTGCCCCATCCAACCCCCCGCGTTCCTTGACGCCCCCCCCCCCAGTACCCCTGCCCCATCCACCCTCCTCCCCTGTCCCCTGACTGCCCCCAGAACCGGGCAGGAGGGTCTCGTGGGCCACCGTAGTGGGTGTCCACCCCACCCCTAAGAGCCAGAGGAACCTGCCAGGGGGCGAAGTGGGGAGTCCCGGAGATGCTTACCTGGGGCAGCTCCCAGGAAGCATTAAAAGTGGCGGGGAGCGGTACCCCTGCGCGGCCCCACCCCCCCGGGTTGCCTGCTGCGGCGCGGGCGGCCCTCCTCGTGCCCCCCCCCCCCCGCCCCAGCTCACCTCCACCTCCCTGGGCCTGAGTGGGAAGCCGCGGCCTGCTTCTCAGCCTGACCCAGCTTCCCACGCGAACAGCTGATTCGCGGGAAGCCTGGGGGGGCAGAGAAGCAGAGTGGGGCGGCGCGTTCAGGGGAGGAGGCGGAAGCAGAGGCGGAGCGGAGGTGAGCTGGGGCCGGGGGTGGGGTGGGGAGCTGCCGGTGGGTGCTCTGCACCCACCAAATTTTCCCCTGGGGTGCTCCAGGGCTGGAGCACCCATGGAGTCGGCACCTAAGGTGCCACTTTTGGCCGGTTAAATTTAGAAGCCCTTTTAGAGCTGGTTGTCCATCGTGGAACAACCGGTTCTAAAAGGGCTTCTAAATTTAACAACCGGTTCTAGCGAACCAGTGCGAACCGGCTACAGCTCACCACTGCCTCTATGTCTCTGAAGTTCCAATCTATGCTACAGGGGTAAATTTTTTTCTGACTCCAGGTGTGGTGATTGGAGTGAGCTTGAAGACACTAATGCTTGATGAAGAATAATGATACTCAAGTATTTTGTAATCCGTTTCCCCCAAAATCACTGGTATTGATAGGCCAGTGATTCTGCTAATATCAGTTGAGGAAAGGAATTCCAAATATTCATAACCCTGTGGTGGTGGGGGAATAGTCCCTAGAAATATTTAATTTACAGTTGCGAAGAAGTTTCCAGGAGCATTACATATTTTCATGTTGATCATATTTCATATGATCCATCCATATCCAAATCCTTATGTCTCCTAAGAAAATTCTCTTCCCAACCCAATATAACAAAAATCAAGTGAGGCGTCTGAGTTTTCTGGCAAACGATCACAAATATCAGTAAAATTCTGTTTTGGTGTAATCAAGGAAGACTTAGAGAGGACTTTCCCAGTTTCCTTTTTATGGAACAGTGAATCTCTCTGTGAAAGATCTGACACCGTTCTCAACTGTTAAACAGGGAGTATTAGGTGGGAAAAATAGAAGCATAAATCTGAGCCTGATTTTCATCATGAAACAGATTTAATCTAAGTTGTTCTGTGCAGCTCATAATCCCTCCTTTCAAGTTTGCCCTTTCCCCATGGATCAGCAGCAACCCCATCCCTGATGCATCAAATCCAGAAATTTGCTGAGACTGTCACTATCCCTGGCAGCATCACGCAATGGAGATCATACTTATTTGACTGTAATAAATAGCAATCTATTCTCAGGGTCTGTGTATACAGAGGATATACCAGTGTAGCCACACTACTATCTTGGTCCCAAACCCACAGCGTACATGCATTGCACCAGTACAAAATGGGGCCTTAACATGTCTAGTTTTACCTCAGTGTCAAGCTGGGGTAAGTTTTTTCCTTTTATGAGGATTTTTTGTTTTTGCATCAGGGCCCTGATCGAGCTCCATTGAAGTCAATGGGAGCCATTCCACTGGCTACCGGGAAGGGTGAGAATGGGCCCCAGGAATCTTTGCTAGCTTTTCTGAAGCAGATGTACCATCCACCATTCTTTTGCTGGTGTACTCTGGTAAAACAGCTGTATCTTTTTAATGGCTGCTGTTCTTTTGCAAGGGGGTTCTGATGTTTCAGATGCTTCCCTATGGCCTCAACGACATTAAACTCTTCCTGTCACTCCACTGCCCTCCGTACATCTCCACTGATGCTAGCAACATTGGCCGAGGGCTACTAGAGATAGGCTGCCATGTCATTTAGATCTGCTGAATTAACAGTGGAGTGGTTAAAGTGCCAGCACGTTGTCTGTGTTACTACTTCCACTGTTAGTACCCTGGCAAAGCTGCACAGTGGTGGTGGTGCAATGATGAGACAGTCTAAGAACAATGCTACTGTAAATACAGTGGTATCTAGTGGTATCATTTATGGCTCTTATGAGCCTTAGCCATGCTAGGGAGGGAGAGGGAGTGCATTCGCTAAGGTCAGAGCCTTCAGATGTTATGCCAGATGCTCTTAACCTTTTCTATGTCACGATCCCATGTTACAACAGGAGAAATTTTCAGGACCACGACCAATACGTCCAGGGTCATCTCCAATCTAGCTATAAAGAAAGGGAGGTTGGTAAGAACCCCCTTGGACCTGTTTGTGACCTCCAGGTTGAGAATCCATCTTTGATGTCTTTGGAAATCCTCTAGAAATTTGGGGAAGTGCTGGGAGGAACATTCCTTACTGTCAGAGTAAAACAGATATACATAGTGTTCTCCCCAGCACAGTCATTCGAGCACATGGGAGGAGGTGGGGGAGATGTAACCCCATCTTCCTCCCACCCAGAAACAACTCTGAATTTAGTAATTGTGTTGGCAGTGCTAGCTAGCCTCTGCCCCTTTGTACCCCCCAGAACTTGGAATCTGATTGTGTCTTCCCTGCATGGGTACTACTGGGGAGAAAGGCCCCCTTTTTCTCCCCTTTATCTCACCCATGCAAGCAGAGGCATGATTTAGGCCTGGGCACCTCAGCTGTCCCCTCACTAAAATGCCCATCTATTGTTTTCAGCCCACATTTTCTTCAATTCCCAAGCAGAAGTTGTTTTGGAATTTTTAAATGATAAACCACAGACATCAGTGTCTAACCCCATAGGAAATATTATTTTTGTTAAAGAAATTTAAACACAATGTCATTCTTTCCTCTTCTGCTGTTCTTTTTATGTACCCCTCAGTTTGGATTTTGAATTCTACACCTTAGCTGGTAAGCTGCTTGCTGCTGTACATCAGTAATATTATATTGTAGAAGAAATGCATCTTCCAGGAGAAATGCCCTACTCACTGCCTTTTCTCTAGAAAAATTCATATGTAGATGGAATTCTGTTCTGGCGGTTAGGAGACTGCTTTGTGTTGTGGGAGAGAAAACATTTTTTGTTTCTCCCCCTTAAAAGCTAATACTTGTGAAAGGAACAAGCTTGATGGTCCTAGAGACTATTGTCTTCATAGAACAGTCACAACACAGGGAATGACAGGGTTAATTTAACTACACCGCTTTGCCAATTAAGGGAATGACTCTGATAGTGAGAGGAAGATTCAGCCTGGCCCTCCGTCCTTGGCCTCTCTGCTCTCTTAACCAGTTTTGTTGGTAGTTTTTGCAACGGCCACTAGAAATTGGAGTAGGAACTCATCCACCAAATGACCAACAAAGGTTAAAGGAAAGCCAGTGGTATAACCAGCCAGCCCCAAAGTTAGGCTGGAACAAATTGGAAGTCTGTGTGTGGTATATATATTGTATTGATTTTTTCTCATTAGAATTTTTCTTTTTTTCTCCACTGTGCTCTATTCCCCTACTACTCCCACTGCCAACAGTTTCCCTGTATTTACGTTTCTTTTTCCAGTCTCTAAAGTAGAATAAAAATCTGAACATATTTGAATCTGAGGTGAACTTTGAACCCACATATTTGAAATTAGACCAAGTAAATATGCCCATCTGTAGTTACTGAGGACATTAAGAGTTCCGTGAGCGGCCTTTCTGTGTAGTAAGTGCCAGAGACCATTAAAATTAATTTGTTCTCTTCCCTAATCATTCATAGCTCCAGCATGCTTTTAGAGCTGTGATCTACTATAATATCATAAGGTTCTAGTTACCCAGCAGTACCCATATAGAACTATAAACTTACTGGGTGCAATTCTGGCCCCGTTTTAAGTCAATGGGAAAACTCACATTGACTTCTGAGGGCCAGGATTTCACTCTTAGGTCTTTTTCCAGTTATAATTTCTATTAGGACAACTGTGTCATCACCCTCCAATGCAAGATTACTCTCTTCTCAACTCTGTAGAAACAGAGAAGACAGAGGAATACACCTTATTGGATGATACCTTCACAAGACCAAGGTCAAGAGTCCATCACCCGGAATAGGGATACCTATCATTGTCCACAAGTTCCTTACCAGCTCAGGGCTCAATTCATTAAGATATTTAGGTGCATGCCTATCTTTCAGCATATGTTTAAAGTTAGGCACATGCTTAAGAACCTTGCTTGATTTGGGGCCTTAGTCACAAGAAATGTCATATCTGGGTGTCTAAATTGTGGTCACTTCATTAACCTAATTTCTTTCCTATCCTAGTAAGGTAACTAACTAGAAAACTCTGTAAGCTCTCCATAACCAGACATGCCAATTGTAATCTTTCCAATATATGAAGTCAATGGAGCTGCAGCTGGTTAAAGGGCTATGCAGGGTAAAAACTGGTATTAGTGGCTAATAAAGGCTAATTCTTTTGCAAGCAGAATTAGCTCGCTTCACTAGCTTGTTATGACTTGAAGTGTCTGGCCATTGAACTGTGCATTTGGCTCATTTGTTGCTCTCAAAGAGATCACACCCTGACTGACAGCTGTAGTGGACTGGAAAAAGTAACCTAAATGAGTGAGAACAAGAGGGCTTCAGCTTGTGTGACTTTAGGATAGTAACAATCCATACAAACCATGTTCATGAGCAGACTTGACAAAGACTGTGTGTGATATGGCTACTGGTTCAGGGCATGGATTTTTCTTTAACTGACTGGTTTATAATACAAAACATTCCATACTCCCCTTGTTTCTGCCTCCTAGTCATGTTATAGCGACACAGAAGATGTGAAAAGCTTAGTTGTGGCAACCCTAAATAATCAGTAGAATTCTAATGAAAACTCAATTTCCAGCTAGCTGAAATCTTGCCATGATGCTGTAAAGTGTTTAGACTAACACCAGGAATAGCGTCATTGCACTTACTGGCTAGCTCTGTGTTCACATATTTATTTTTGTTCGCTAATGTTTTGGGGTAAACACCACATCAAAATACTTTTATTATCCAAGTTCCTGTTCCTGAACAATGCAGCTGTACCTATTCTAAACTGGGCCATAATGTTTCATCAAAGGAGATCATTTCCTTCTTTTATCTCAGATCAGTTTACACAGAGCAGTTATCCTAACTTCTTTAATCCTAGCCATCATAAAACCCTGTTACACATTCCTCCCTGCGTCATTCCTTGACCTAGCATGTGCCTAGAGACATGTTAACATATGTATATATATTTCTTTGAATAAGCCCACTTTGTTATTGTTCTCTGTTTCCAAACTTTCAGGATTGTGTGAGCATAAGCTTGACAAGGCACCAATGAAAAAAGTTGGTGTGTGATACACATTCCCTCGTGCGCTTTGGCTAATGCACGTCAATCCTGAGCTACTGTTAATGCCCTTGCTGGTTTTGTCTTATGACTTTTTGAGGGGAGATTGTGTGGAATTGTGATGTGGGTATTTAGGGTCAGGGATGTTTATTTTTTTCACCAGGGTAATTGTTTTCACATGTGACTTAAAGCAGAATTTCAAGACAGGTAACCAAGAATGAAAAGCTAGTGCCTTAACCCGTTGTGCCAACTGCTAGACTCTTGAGTTTTACTCTTCAGTTCACAGTTTGCAGGGGTCATGGAATATTTGTGCGTCTAAGTTCTGGATCCCCTGCTCCTCCTCATGTCCAGGAGTTTAGGGGGAGTCTTTGACCAATGAATAGGGGAGTTCTAACTCTGCAGTATGCATCTCACACTCTTTTCCCTTCTTTTTCTTCTTTCTTTATCCTCCCACACGCTCAGGTGCATAGGACATCCACCAGTTTCTGCCTTTTATTTTGGTTTTGCACTGGTCTGTTCAGGCTTTCGAGTGTCATATTGATTGATTTAGTGTCTTTATTAATCTATGTAATGATTCTCTAGGTCACCCTCTTTTTCTCTTTGCGGCGAGTCTTCACTTTATCACTTGACATGGAAGACATGTTGGTGACATCCTTCAAGCGTGTCCTAAATAGGTCCATCGTTGTTCAATGCTTTAAGCTCTACTTAGAATTTCTAATATTGTTGTAATAAACACTTTCCAATGGACTCTGAAAATCTTCCACAGGCATTTACTTTGAAATGAGTTGATCTTCTTATAAATTGCTGTTATGGATTTGCATGCCTCTGTTCAGATATTGCTGATCATGCTACTTTTCAATTTTTTTTCTAGTTTGTGAAAATTATTTGCTGCTTTTGATATTTGTTGCTTGACTTCTAGCATGGTGTCACCATCACTACACATCTTACTCCTCCGGTAGGTAATATGATGTACTTGTTTCTCTGTCTACTCTGATGGTTGCTTTTGGAACATTGATAGCCAGGTATTTTGTGTGTCCCATTGTTGATGAACAAGCCAACTTGTTTTGCTGTATCTGGCAAAAGCAAAAAAAAAAAAATTTTTTTTTTTTTCGGAACAAAAGGGCTTCTGTGAAGTTTCTTCTCCATAAAGCTTGCAGAGGATGAAACTGAAAAAGTGAGAATCCAGCTGAGTTCTCCTAGATTCTCCCTATTATCCCCAAACCTGTGAAAAAAAGAAGTGCAAGTTGCAAACTGGAATATAAATCTCTTAATATTTACTCAAAATGTATTTAAAATGTGTAAAGTTACAGCTGACCAAACTCTACAGTGTAGACTCAGTCCCATTTTGTATTTAAATACCTGGATTTAAAGTTTTACACTATTGACCTAGTCACCTCGATGTGGGAATAGCCTGCCCTGGAGAGAAGAAACACTGGCATTGAAAACAACAACAAAGACCAGGAGAATAGTGACAAAAGCTAGTCCTAAATCTTCTCATGTTTAAAAATAATGAGGGCCCTACCAAATTCACAGTCCATTTTGGTCAATTTCACAGTCACAGGATTTTAAAAATAATAAATTTCATGATTTCAGCTATTTAAATATGAAATTTCATGGTGTTCTAATTGTAAGGGTCCTGACCCAAAAAGGTGGTGTGTGTGTGTGTGTGTGTGTGTGTGTCACAAGGTTATTGTAGTGGGGGTTGTGGTACTGCTACCCTTACTTCTGCGCTGCTGCTGGTGATGGTGCTGCCCTCAGCTGGGTAGCCAGAGTGCGGCGGCTGCTGGCCAGGAGCCCAGCTCTGAAGGCAGAGCCGCCGCCAGCAGCAGTGCAGAAGTAAGGATGGCCTGGTCTGGTATTTCAACACTTACTTCTACGCTGCTGCCTGCAGAGCTGGGCCCTCAGTCAGCAGCCACCACTCTCCGGCTGCCCAGCTCTGAAGGCAGCAGCACAGAAATAAGGGCGGCATGGTATGGTATTGCCAACCTTCTGCGTTATTGCTGGCGGGGCGCTGCCTTCAGAGCTGGGTGCCCAGCCAACAGCTGCTGCTCTCCAGCCACCCGCTCTGAAGGCAGCGCAGAAGTAAGGCTGGGGACACCACACCCACCCTAAAATAATCTTGCAACCCCCCTGCAACTCCCTTTTGGGTCAGGACCCCCAATTTGAGAAACGCTGGTCTCCCCCCGTGAAATCTGTATTGTATGGGGTAAAAGCACACAAAAGACCAGATTTCCTGGGGGCAGACTAGATTTCATGGTCTGTTACGCGTTTTTCATGGCCGGGAACTTGGTAGGGCCCTAAAAATAAATTTAAAAAATTACTGTGAAAGGTTTGGCCCAGTACTCCAACCACTGAACGTTCAGTGGCGGTTGGTGCTAATGAACTCCGATGCAGTCAGTAAGATTCCATCTACCTAGATGCAGTTACTGTTACATTCGTGGCAAGATATCAAGGTGCTGAATTTCTCAGGGCCCAGACTGCAGCGAGTTGTGAACCTCTGGTCTTAATTAGAAGTACTAGCAGCAAAGACCTTAGGGACCTGATTTGTCTCAGAACTGGAATGTTCGCTTAGGATGCACCAGTAGATACACTGCTTCCCATCTGAAAGTCAGAAAAGGCAATCTCCATAACTGTGTGGAAATAGCTACTAATATTGACTCTTCCATGGTGTACAGTGTAGGCTGGCCCAGTTCCCTACCACTGGTCCCATAAGCTCTACTGACTTCTCTCCCATCATCACCACAACCTCCTCAACTTCCTCTCATCACCGGCATAAATCTTCTTGGGCCCAATCCTGGGTGTTGAGGGCACATAATATTTCTCAAGGCTCTCTTCATCCATTCCTCCCTTGTCACCTGGTTCCTATTGTGAGATGTATTTTAACATTATTCCCATCCCCTTTACTTCTTCTCTTCCATCTTCAACTCCAGAAATTCACCTTGATACATGACCTCTTTATCTTCTGCTCTTTCCATCTCCTCATGCCCTCCTCTCTCCCTATGCCATGTCACCGCCCTCTGCCTCAGTGATCCCTGCTCTTTTCATTATCCCCAATTCAAAGGCTGGGCAATGTCCCAACCTTTGGTGCTCCCATACCATCCCTCCCTTCTCCTCCTACAGCTCCTCCTTTGAAGCCCCTGCATCCTTCTGTTTTCTCTCCATCTCCTTTGAAGAATTTGCCAACGCCAGAAAAATCAGTATGCAGCGATGATGGTGCTAAGCTGCTAGTGGATACAGGGCTAAAGCATTTTAACTGCTGTGCCTTAAAATCGTCTTGAGCCCATTTCTGTGACATGGTGATAAGAATACTGAGCCTTGTCAACACTGCTTGCTGACACTCTTCCTATCCCTACTACAGCTGCATGCTTTGTGGCTATTGCCATAATACAGGTACTAATTTGTCTCTAGCATAGACAAGGCCTGAGTGCCTACTGCCTCTTTGTCTCTCCCTCCTGGTTCTTCCCTGATTTGAATGCTTGATGCAAATCCCAGGATGATGTGCACTTAATTTTATTGTCTGGGCCTGAGTCAGCAACAATACTTCAGACACAAGTCATTTAACTGTGCTGGTATATAAGGCCTCACCTGCTTTCCTATAAAGAAACTCTATACTGCAGTTTAATCAAATAGCTTGCATGTCAGAAACAGGGTATGATTATTGCATATTAATTCCATTCTATACTCCTTTTACCTGCTGTAATAGTCACTGAATCAAACTTAGCCACTTCTACTTCTTTTCCTGATGCCTGTGATAGATTCAATACGAAAATAATTCTTTATGTTCTTTTGGGGAAACCATTAGTCTGTGGTTTTTTTCATTCCCTCTTCTTCTTTAGGAATAACAACTGTCTGGCACCCGCTATGTCATTTTTAAGCTATTAGTGACTTTGTGATGGAGAAGCAATTGTCAATCAAAGCTGGTTCAAAAGAAACCTCAAAACCTAGCAGGCTATATGTCATTATGAGGAATCTGTTGCACCAAGTGTGATGGGTTTGGGCCCTTTGGGGTGTCACCTGATGTGCTGGGATGCCACTGAGTCAGCCTATTCTGCCAGCCTGGGTCCCCTTTCCCTGGTCTTGCTGGGTTAGGCTCACAAGCCTCTTCCAACCAAGCACACAGACAGGGCCACACCCAGCTGCACAGAGAGACAGAGATCCGCTCTGGAAAGATTCAGCCTTAGGAGCTTGCCCCAACACCCTGGTGCCCACTTCCTTAAAGGGGTACAAACCCAAAGGTTGTTTTATGAAAGCTACCCCCTCCCTTAATGTGGAGGGAGATATGCACAACTTCTTCCCCTCCCCCCCACCCAATTTGAAATTGCATAAACTGGGTTTTATTATAAATAAGAAATAAGTTTATTAACTATCAAAGGTGGATTTTAAGTGAATATAAGAGATAACAGACAGAACAAAGCAGATTACTGAGCAAATAAAACAAAGTATGCCAGCTAGGCTCAGTATACTTAAGAAACAGGTTACAAAATGTAATTTCTTATCCTAAACGTTATTTTAGGCAGGTTGCAAAGTTTCTATAGTTTAGAGTTCCAGTTATATTTCTTTTCAGACTGGACCCCTGTATCAGTCTGAACTGCCCCCCTGCCTTCACTTCAGGTGGCTTTAGCAGTCTTTCTTCTTGGGCAGACAGGCCATGGAGAGGCGGAGTCCCATTTGCCTTCCTCCCTGCCCTTAATTAGGATTTACATACTAAGGCAGGAATCCTTTGTTTCCGAAATGTGACCCCCCTTCCTTTCCAGTGGAAGGTTACAAGAAGTCCCAGGTAATGTTTAGTATCAGGTGACAAGACCACCTGACTCTCTAGTATCACAGCATCCATGAGTCAGTGGGAGTATGGAGCATCCGCAGGAAGGCCAAGCCTTTTTACAGTCCATTGTCCTTGCTGATGGGCCATCCGCCCTGTCTGACTTTTCCATTGTTGTACCTGAAGTGTTAGCAGTGGGCGTCACCCAAAGTAGCATAGTTGAAATATAGATACATAGTCAATATTTCTAACTTCAGATACAGAAATAATACAGGCATACAAATTCGATAACCACATTCAGTAAATTATAACCTTGCCAATGATACCTTACAAGACCCATCTTGCATAAAGTACTTCTCAGTTATATCATATTCATATCATAAGCATATTTTCATAAAGAATATGGAGTGAAACGTCACACCAAGTCTGACAGACCATCAGTGTACTTTGCATGGGCAAAAATACCTCCTATCCTTGACAGTTTAGTGATTGTTTCACACTATAGTTCTTATGTGAATTTCTTAAAGGATATACAAGAAAATGATGTGTCAAATTCTTCTCTTAATTGCACCTTTGTGGCTCTGATGGTAGAATTTGGCCCCATGTTGGATTATCTCAATTAATCTGATTTTTAATCAAGAGAGAAATTGGTGGGTACCTTTTCTGCTCCTTAGAAATTGCTGTTCTAGACTAAAATTAAAATTTGATTTGAAGTTGAGTGAATCACTGTTGTGAGAAGCTGATTTCAAAATGCTTTAGTCTCCCTCTAGCATTTGCATTTGGTATGGTTGAACTTTGTTACCCATTGTTTTATTGTCTTTCTTTGAATTTATTTTCATAGGGGACAGTGAGGGATTATTAATCCTAATGGGCCCTTTCCTATTTTTTGTTGAGATTGCAATTGTATGTTGTAACCTCTACATTCAGGGAATAAGTGTTTGAAGAGAAAGCTGTGGATGTCTAATAGCTATAACAAAAAGCCAGCATAACTTGTATTGTTGTAACACCAATGTGTCTTCCAACATTTGCTGCTACTTCTGTGTCATTAAATATATCCTGCACAGAAGATAGTGCTGTTTGTTTTGAATTTTTGTATGTAGGAATCTACTCTTCTAGTTTATTTTGTAAGAGCTAATTTTTCAAAGGATCTTCTTTAAAAAAGTGCCATTGAAAATTGCGGCAAACCTCAGCCTGCAAAAATTGCATACGTCTTCCCACAAACAAGCAGGTTTCCTATGTGAATAACTGAATATAAAAATGCCTGTATGCTGCAATGTGGGTTATTGTGCGTGCAAATGGATATGCCTTAAAGTCTGATAGGAATGTTTTCATAAGCCCCTTTGAGAATATGTCTCTAGCCCATTCAGTGAAAACATCTGTCTCTTCTTAAAGTTGTTATGTCAGTGGATCTTCCAGGTTCCTCCATTGTAATATTGGCCCTTTAATGCCCTATTCACCTCTGAAAGTTTTAATTTTGGGCAGAGTACCTCTTGTGCTCATGAAATTAAAGAAATCAGGCATTTGTTTGTTTCCACAACATGTATTTTGGACAAGTAATACCTTTCCCTAAATAACCCTTTTGCAGAAATTATGAGTCACTGTCTCACTGATGTGAAGTGCTTTTTATGCTTTACACATGAAACACACAAGCCATTTACCTCCAAGCCTGGGCGTTTAGGGAGTGTGACCTAGTGGATATCTCACTGGACTGGGACTCAGGGCTTCTCTACACTACAGAGGCACAGCTATGGCACTGCAGCTATGCCACAGTGCTGTGGGCACTTAAGAAAGGGGTTTTTCCATTGCTGTAATTAATCCATCCCCTAGAGAGGTGACAGCTAGGTCAACGGAAGACTTCTTCCGTGCACCTACTGTGTCTATACCGGGCCTGAATTATGTCTCTCACCTTGGTCAATCTGTCTACACTTACATTTTATAGCGCTCTAACTTGCTGGCTCAGGGGGGTGAAAAATCCCCCCCCTCAGCGCAGCAAGTCTGAGCTCTTTAAAGAGCTAGTGTAGACAGGCTCCGAGCACTGGGAGCTAATCCCCTCATGGAGATGGATTACCAGGAGCGCTGGGAGAGCTCTCTCCCAGTGCTTGCACGCGACCACACTCGCACTTCAAAACAGTGCCGTGGGAGCACTCCCATGACAGCGCTTTGAAGTTTCCAGTGTAGCCATGCCCTAGGTTTTAGGGATGGACCAGGCCTCAGAAGCCCTGGGTTCTATTTCAGGACCTGCAGATAGCCTGCTGGGTGACCCTGGACCATGAGTGACCATGTGAAAAATGGGGGGATAATGATAGTAGGGAATTTTGAGATCTATGCATGAAAGGAGCTAGATGTTAATTATTACATTGTTGTTACTATCAGAAAATAGAGTGATAGAACTCTCTCCCCACACATCCATGTACTGATGAAGGACCAAATACTACTAAATTAGCAGAGGGTATAATGAAGGAATGCTGGTCAGAGACTTGTCTTTAATTCCTGTCCCCAGTCATATGACATGGGTACAGGTTACAAAGGTTATGTCTTTGCCACAGGGCAGGACTCAGGAACTACTAACTTCGGAGACAAAGGTGGAAAGAAACAAAAATTATTAAGAATTTTATAGAGATCTGTTGTAAAAATATCTTGGAATTTTTCAGTGGAAAAAGAAATGTATTTCCTGGAAACTACTTCAACGCAATTTTGTCTAACTTCTGCTTTTCCAGACAGCTCCCCTTTTGCCAAAGACGCTGAAATTTATCAGAGGGCACATGCCAGAAAGCTGCTTCATAGTTGCATATACTCCGTATATTACAAAGGGACTATCAGAATTCTTGGAAGAAGAAGAATCAGTTTGTCTTCCTGATTTCTGTGGGATTGAGGGACTAAGGAAACCTGAATTCACTTTAAATTTTATCTGTGTCTGTCTACAGTGTCTATTTGCTCTAGCCTTACAAAATTTGCATGTAGCAATTGAAAAGGATCCGATGCAACTTGCATTTAACCTGTTACCCTTTAAATAAGGCCTATGCAATTTGCATCAATTGATTGAAATCTAGCTTGATTAAACACGAGTGCTTGTTTCCAATTAGGCTTTGTCCTCCATTTTTGTGGTAAGGCAGTGAAGACTGCAGAGTGGAGAGTGATACCACCCTACTGCATCCACATTTCTTCATAAACAACTCAAACAGTTATGAGGGTTATAAATAAAACTGCTTACAGATAGTGTCACTTCCTCCCTGCAGGTTTCTGAGGTTGAGGTGAAGAAATCTCTTCTTCCATTGTTTGGCATAGCGGAGGACTCTCCATAAGAGAGAGAGGTCTAAGTACAGGGTTGGGAGCCAGGAATTCTTGGAGTTCTAGTCCCAGCTCTGACACTGATTTCTTCCATGGCCTAGGATAAATCTCTTAACCTCTGTGTGCTTTAGTGTCCCATTGATAAAATGGGGATAACCTGTGCCTACCTTACAGGGGTGTTTTGAGGATTAATGTTTGCACAGTTCTTTAAACATCTGGGGTGGGAATTTTCAAAAGCGCTCAACACTGACCTAAGTCTGCTCCCATTGATGTCAGAGGGAGTTTTACAATTGACTTCAATAGGTGCAGAGAGAGGCCAAAGCTGAGGTTGAAAATCCCATGCATAAAGTATTCGTATGAGTGAGTGAGATCCTGAGTCTGTTCTCATTTGTACTAGCATTACCCTGCTAGTTTATTTACTTTATTAATTTACTTAAATTTACAGTGTCTCTAGTCTCCCTGATACTAGGGAGATCAGAGACCTTGATGGATCATAACTGTTTAAATTCCACCTGGAGACTAATAGGCAGCCAGTGCAGGTTGCAGTGCACTGGTGTCATGCTCCCAGAGAGATGTCCCACTCAGTAACTGAGCCTCTCTGTTCTGCACCTTCTCTAAATGGTTTTAGTCAGATGAAGAGTGCACTGCATTAGCCTAATCTTGAGGAACAAAAGCATGGGTAACAGTGACCACGTCTGCATCCGAAAGGGAGGTTTGCAACCTCTTAGTGAGATTGAGATGGTAACATCCTGAGTGGGATACTGCTGCAATATGGTCACAAAACAGCAGCTGGGGTCCAACAGCAGCCCTAGACTGTGGGGGCTTGGTAACTAATGGTGGATACACTCCTTTAATCAAAGGAGCTGATATTACTTGCACCATCTCCTCTGCTGCTTCCTCCAACTCATCGCCATCACCTCAGTCTTATCAGGTTGAGGTTTAGCCAGCTCTTTCTCAGCGATGCCCCCAATCTCATCTAGACACTGGGTAAAGCACTGAACTGCACTGTCCGAGTACAATGACAGTTGGGTGTCATCAGCATACTGAATACAGCATGCCTCCTTCCCACCCCTCCTAATTGCCCCATATGCCCTTTGCCCAGGAGGCGGAATAGGGGGACCCCACACTTGAGAGCTCTTCGGGAAGAGGAGCCCACAACTACCCATTGCAACCTCTGTGAGAGCAGAGGACAAAGCTACTGAAGAGCAGCCCTGAGGGTCTACTATTGCCTACGTCTGCAGTACCACGCTCTAGCTGGGGGGCTAGTTATGTCACAAATGCAAAAAGGAACACCACATTACAGCAGGAAAATCTACATGCTAAGGTAGGTGTTACAGCAACAGAGAAGTTTTCTCTGGAGGGCTAAACCTCTGGCTCCCATTTCCTGAAAGCAATGACTACTGCTTCCTCTGTTACCAAGTGGCCTGTATGTAATGTGCATGCTCAGCCCATTATTGTGCTTTGGTGCTGCCGCCTTGGATAAGGTTGACTGAGGGACCACAAGGAATCCTTACAGTTTCAAGAAAACTTTCAGACTGGAGCGTTGAGATTTTGCCAGTATTCTTCTCTGAATCTCAGCCCTCTGCTTCAGAAAACAATCCCCCAAGTAGGGCACAGTGTTTAAAGGCTTTGTATTTTTTCTGTAACCAAGCTGATATTCTGGTTTCAAAACTGCTGCAGTCACTGAGGAGTGTTACACTGATACAGGTTGGGGTGTGTGTGTGTATGTGTGTGTAAATACTGGCTCCAGAGGCTTTGCACAATTAGTTAGACTTCCTTTATTTACAAAAAGAAATTACAGCCCATGCGTTAAAAGTGATAGTATTTTAGTGAAAAGGCAAACTCTGTAATCCACGCATGGTGATAGAAAACAGCGTGATACACTTGTCACATTGGGTTGGCACAAGGAAATGTCTCTAGAACATATTGGTGCAGAGATATGTGCAAAGCTTACCTTGTTCACAGCTCAGCCAATGGAGAGAAAATGGGACCTGGACTGAAAACTGCTGTGGCTGCCAGTTCTGAGGTTTGTGTGAGCTCATCTACTCACTGGCCATTACATTACTAATATGAAATAACTGTTAATTGTCACCACAAGGGATGAATGGCCAGATAGAAGCAGGTCTCTTGTTATTTGAACTGGCTAAATTACTTCTGGTGGTTGGAAGTGATTTGATAAAATGGTCAAAAACATTTTTGATTGTTAGGTATCCTGGGCCTTCTCGTACTGTTAACTATTTACAAAGCACAAGCGATTACTTGGTAACTGTAAGGATAGATATCAAGTTATTAGCACGAGTGACTCTGCAAGTGGGATGATGTAATGTGAGCATGGGAGTGACTCTGTTAATGCATGTGTTAAGCCACTGAGCATGTTCAGTGTGAACTAGATGTTTCCAGAAGCCTGAGCAAACACAATCTGAGCGGACTGCTCATACAGTTAATAAAAAGTACTCTGCTTTTGTAGCCCACTGTTCAGTTACACATCACCTTCTGTGTCTGAGCCAGAAAACTACAGCTACCAGTTAGGGGACTACCTAAAAGTGCAGGTAGGCACCTAATGGGATTTTCAAAAGCACCTAGGTGTCTAAATGCCATTAATTTCAATGGGAATTAGGGGACTAAGCACTGTTGAAAATCCTACTAATCTCCTAGCTGCATCTTTAGAGACCTACATAACTTTAAAAATCTGGCCTTTTAGTCCTTCAGCTCAGCTTGTGGAAGTCATAGGTTCAGTTCCCGGTGATGACTAAAATGACTTTGCCTGGCTCTCTGCAATGTTTGGTACATACCTATAACCAAAGGGAAATTTCCTTAAGAGGAATAGGGAACAGAAACATCTGGGTCTTTTTCTTAGTTTTGCCTCCCATCTCTGTTCCTTGTTGCAATCTGGTGCCAAGTTCTTCTTCTGGTGCCTGAGGTTCTACCTCTGCCTCACTGCGTCTTTGTCCTTGATGCGTGTTGCTTTGCTGTCAGATCAGATTCTAGTTTCACTTTGAGTGCCCTGAATGTGTTAATGCAAGAACCAAGATGAATATCAAGATATTGCTTAAAAGAAAAGCACTGGACATTTCTATAGGACTTTTCATCCATAGTTCTCCAAATGCTTTACAACTATGGGCAGATATAGCTATCCCTATTTTACATATGTGCTAACTGAGGCACAGCGAGTTTAAGTGACTTGCTCAGACTCACCATGAGTGTCCCAGAGGGAGCTGGGCTTTTAAGGAGTTGAAGTCGCAGCTCTGGCCAGTTTGTGGTTTTCCTGCAATTCAGATCATATAACCAAGAGAGCTAGGCCTGCTGGGAAGTATAAGAGGCATCTTGGTCCCAGCAGGGAAAGAGCTGGCAGGAACAAACCTTTTCTGGAAAACTTCTTCTGTAGCTTCCCATTACACAACCCCACCCAGGACCCTGCTGTAGCCTGTGTCTAGGCCCTTCCTGGGCTCTGCCACGCCTCCCTTTCAGCTGTCCTTTCCCAGACCCCAGTTCCTGTGCTCCCATCTTTCTAATCCTGCCTCCCAGGTTGCCAGCTACTTAGCCTTCCCAGGGGGAGCTGACTAGTCTCCTGACTGAAATTGGAGAATTGCTGGGTCTAACAGACAGGGTTCTAATCTCAGCTTTGTCATAGACTTCCTATCTATCCTTCCCAAGCTGCTGTCTCCAGCCTGATGCGCCTGTTCTCTGCAGCCTTTGGCTTCTGTTGGAGCCCAGTCCACTCTAACCTCTGGCATTATTTCCCTTTCCTGTACTTCAGAGGTTTTGGAGTCCTCTGCTAGCTGGATATTGGACTGGGGGTTAACACAGGGCTCACCAGTGAGATAGCAGGTGGTTCATATTAGTCAGCAGTCCTGTCACAAAAAGGGGCAAACAGTCTGGGGAGAAAGTAACAGAAGTTATGGGAAGTTTGCAAAATAAGACCCACTGTATGACCACAGTTGAGCAAACTGAGCATGTTCACTCTACAGAAAAAGAAGAGACCATGGGGACCATGATACTAACTACAGCTACCTAAAGGGAAGTTATAAAGAGGATAGAGATCAAATATTCTCATTAGTTATGGCAGAAGAAAGAAAAAAGAATGGTATTAAGCCGTGTCAGGGAAAAATTTAGATTAAATGTTAGGGGAGAGTTTATTGCTACATGAACACTTAGGCAATGGAATAAGCTGCCAAGGGAGATTTTTGGAATCTTCATCACTGAAAATATTTAAGGCTAGATTAGACGTTCCTCTATCAGGGAAGGGATACTGAAACCAATCCAGCCACAAAGTAAGGGGAGAGACTAGATGAGCCACCAGAGTTCCCTGCCAAGTTCCAACCCAAATGATTCTGTGATTGTTAGAATGGAAAAACCAGGAATTTTCACTTGCCAAACCTTTCACTATATACTGTAATCATAAAGGCAGGCTTTCATTTGACATTTTTAAGCTTATTGTTAATAGATTTTTTTAAAGTTACTTATTTGCAACACTGATTTGTAAAATTCTTAGCAGCTTCCATCCATGACTTAGAATATTTTAAATTGTTCTAGAACTAAAAATGCAAACTATTGAAAGAGATAAAAATAATATGAAAACCACCCCAAAGGAAAATAATAAAAAATTATAAATAGCTCTGAAAATGAAAACCCCCTTTACCTAACACAATATATTTTCCCAAGTGTGCCCCATACTACTTCAGATCATTTATATTAGACCTGAGGAAAACTGTGACATAGAGACACTTTATTTTTTGCATACCTCAAGTTAGAGATTAGTAATGGTATACACAGCCTTTCTCCTGTATATTAGAGGTTCAAATACAGGCCAAGATGGATGTTTCTCACTCACCATCATCTTTACAAAATGAGTTGGCTGATTGTAGTTCAGTTCCTGGAGGATAAGTGGCATCATCCTAGCTGGTACTATTCTGGTTATTTCACTGGAGTGACATGGCAGATTTGGGCCTGTGGGGAGAGGGTCAGTGGGAAGGACTGGGGTCCAGATTTTTAATGGTGTTTAGGTGTGGAAAGATGCAGCAAGGTACTTCTGGCCAAATTTTTAAAGGTGCCTAGTGTGATTTTTTTAAAAGCACCTAGACATCTAAATCCCAATGAGATAAATGGGAGTTAGGCAACTAGGTGGCTATCTGCATCTTTAGGAACCTAAATACCTTTAAAAATCTGTCCCTGAGTCATCTGAAAAGTTTGCATGAAACTCCGACCCACTTCTAGTACTGACCAAGTCTCAATAGTCTTCTCTTTTGTATGTTTATATCAATGCATATTGTGGAGGTGGAGATGAATGAAATAGCTTTCTGAAAATCTAAGTACATTATATCCACCGGAACACCCTTATCCACATGCTTGTTGATTCCCTCAAAGAATTCTAGTAGATTGGAGAGGTATGATTTCCCCTTACAAAAACCATGTTGACTCTTCCCCGACAAATGGTGTTCATCTGATGATGTGTGTCTGATAATTCTGTTCTTTACTATAGTTTCAATCAATTTGCCTGGTACTGAAATTGGACTTGCTGGCCTGTAATTGCTGGGATCTCCTCTGGAGCCTTTTTTAAAAATTGGCATCACATTAGCTATCCTCCAGTCATCTGGTACAGAAGCTGATTTAAATGATTTAAAACTGTGTGTTGTTAACACATTAGTACCATGTGTTGAAATCCTAGGCAAGTTGTAGCTTTAACACACGTTAAAGTGATGATAAACACTAGGCTACCCCAGCTAGTATCTTGTGACGCTTTCCAGGGGTACTCAGGGTTGTGAGGCTCCTCACCACCACCTATCCTTAGAGGGAAGAAGGCTTCCCTGGTGCTTGCTGCAGCACAGCTCCCTGAAACTAACAGCCTCTGGCCACAGACAAGCACGGATTTGTCTCTGCAGACCTCACCCCATCTTGTACAGGCTAGCGACAAATACGCACCAACACCCAAGAACTTCTGCCAGCACCCCTCTCTGTAGTATCTAGCCTCTGTCACTAGACACTCATAGAAATAACCAGGTAAAGTGTTTTTGAAGACACAATGTACACAGAGCTTGAGTGGTACAACTCAGGATAAGGCCCTTTATAACAACACAGCACTGGAATCTACTTACAGTGAAAACAAATTATGTTTACTTACAAAGATTAACAGAGATAGTGAGCAAAGATAATAAGAACAACAGTTAGATGTAAAACAAAAGGGATAACTCACTTCTCAGAGTGTAAAGTTAACTGTAACAGGCTAAAATCCTTGTCTAAAGCAATTTCTCACCCAAAGCAACCTCCCAGCGTCGCTAACCTGCAGTGCCAGATCCAGCTTTTTTATGAATGCAATCTGTGCTGTCTTTTTTGCTTGTTTAGTGAAGGATAAGAAAGGGGCCTTTTTCCATCCTCGTTAATCTGCTAAGCCTCTGAAATGCTCCATTTTGAAGTGCACCCCCAGATGAGACTCTTCTCCCCCATTGCTTGTTCTCCAGTGTGCTCCCCCGGTTGGTTTCACACCCCACCCCCCGCCGTCAACCTGTTTTTCCTGTTGACTTCACATGCAAATGGAGCTTCCACTGTGTTGGCTTGATTTACACATGATAGAGATATACATTGCATCTCCTGTCTGACAAAAACCTGTTCGTCAACTCTGCCTGGTTACACCGTTTAAAACATATTTGGTGGGCACACATAACTCTTTGCACACCAACCGCACATTCATCTCGCAGTGCTTATTATGACCAGTATAAGGTAAGCTTTCATTTGATAACTTACGAGATACTTTTTGGAAAAGTACAATGAAAGCAGTGTGTCGGATGTAATGAATTTGGCAGCCTGATAGGAGTTGCTGACACAGAATGGTGAACCTGTTGCCATTTGGCACCATTGGACCTCTATGTCACATACCTGCTAAAACTAAAATTGACTTCTCTATATTAGGATTTTAACAGTGTTAGCTCACCCACATTAACATATTTTTTCCTAATATAGTCATAATCCATGTGTTTGTACAGTGTCTAGCAGAATGGAGCTCCACTCTTAAATGTGGCTTCTAGATGCTACTATAATGCAAAAAAGAATTATAAAAAAGTGAGGAGGTTACATAAGGTGGAAAACAAACTCTGCAAAGGACTACATTTGGCATGGGCCTTGTGCTGACTTGGCTTTAATTTCCTCAACCCAGATACATTGCCCCAAAATAGGAAAGCCAGATGTCATCTGTACATGGGGTTCGAAAGAGTCGATAATGGCGGAAGAATGGTAGCTAAAAATCTAGAGGGGAAAACACCACAGTAGACAGGTGGGTAAAATGAGAAAAGTTAACAAGAAGTTATGATGCATGACAAGGGTAATGAAGTGTGCTCGCCTCAAGTGAAAATGTGAGTATTGTAAGAGGAATGTCAAATGTATTTGGGAGCCTTTTTCAAGGGTCTGTCAAAGCTTCTTTACAGCAAGGTTTCAGAGTAGCAGCCGTGTTAGTCTGTGTCCGCAAAAAGAAAAGGAGGACTTGTGGCACCTTAGAGACTAACCAATTTATTTGAGCATAAGCTTTCGTGAGCTACAGCTCACTGCATCCGATGAAGTGAGCTGTAGCTCACGAAAGCTTATGCTCAAATAAATTGGTTAGTCTCTAAGGTGCCACAAGTCCTCCTTTTCTTTTTACAGCAAGGCTCTTTCTCTCTCCTCCTCAGTGGAAGTTCTGTTAGCGTTAGCTTCAGAAAATTGCCTGAATTACTTGGTGTATGTAGTGATGTTGTAGCTGTGTTGGTCCTAGGATCTTAGAGAGACAAGCTGAGTGAGGTAATATCTTTTACTGGACCAACGTATGAGAGAAACAAGCTTTCGAGCTGACACCAAGAAGACCTGAAGAAGAGCTCTGTGTAAGTTTGAAAGCTTGTCTCTCTTACCAACAGAGGTTGGTCCAGTAAAAGATATTACCTCACCCACCGTGTCTCTCTGAATTACTTGTTGGTGGATATACATTCATATGTTCAGAGGTAGGGGAACTATTCCAAACAAATTCAACCCTAGACAAGTGTAACATACAAACAGAACAACTGGCAAATTCTTACTAATCTTCAAAAGGAGCCAAGATCAGCAGCCACCCGCACTGACTTACTGGTTTATTATAAAAAGCCCTCATTATATGATAGCCTGACTTCCCTGTCGTCAGTACCACAGTGTCCTATTTATGCTACTTAAAACTTACAGGTCCATTTCACAGCATGTATCTGTGTGTGCACATGAAAGTGTGTCAACATAGCAACAGTCATGTCTGGATAAACGTGAGCTGCTGACACTGACAATGAGTCTATTCGAGAGGAAATGGTACATTCTTCCTGTCATGGTGGTTTCCTTTAGCTGAAAAAAAAAAGAGGTCTCTGTCACTTTCTGAAACAAACTCTCTGGTTTTTAAAGTCAAATACCTTCCTGCATTGTATTTGACATATATATTTATGAACTTCAGGGAATGTGGCTTTTCCCAGAGCTGTGCAGCAGGGACACTGGCAGAGGGGGACAGGAGGAAAGGCAATGCGGAGCCAGAGCCTGGTCTGATGATGGTTGGGAGGGCAGTCTGAGAAAGGAGGTGCTGGATGACTGGCATTCCTACTGGGGCAAGAGATACCCTGCATTGTCTGTGGTGGTTGTGGTAATGGTGAGATGTGTGTATCTGTGGGTGGAGGAGCAGAATGACAGCTTAACTTTTCATTTCCTTGTTTCTGAGGCCATGTGTTAGGTATGTTACTTACAGTCCAGTCTTAACTGATATACAAAGTACACTTTTTGTGTGGGGATATATGTTATATACACCCAGATATATAGTACTTTAATATCTTTAGTAAAAAATTATGCTAGATTTTTGAACCTCTAATATTAACTCCATTTTAATTTTCCTATCCACTTGATGAATCTCCACTAAAAATAAAAAGGGAGAGTCTGTTATATGGAGAGACTAATGGACTGACCATAAGAATGGGTGCCAGGAATCACAAATGTTGCTGGTTGTGTCTCTGTTAGTAATAATACATCCCCTGGAAATCAAAGGACTGCCAGATTCTAAGCAAACACATTTTTAGAAAGAATCTTTAAAATTAAATTCCAGCTTACCCCTCAGAAACATTTACACAATGTATTTTATAGCTTGATATCTTTCACTTGCATGATAAATTAGCTGTCACGGCTCAAGAAAGAGATCTTGGAGTCATTGTGGATAGTTCTCCGAAAACATTCACTCAATGTGCAGCGGCAGTCAAAAAAAGCTAAAATAGTGTTGGGAATCATTCAGAAAGGGATAGATAATATAGGAGAAAATATCTTATTCTGTATCAAATATCCTCGATATAAATCTGCCTGCAGATCTTGTCTCCCCATCTCAAAAAATATATATTGGAATTGGAAAAGGTGCAGAAAAGGGCAACAAAAATGATTAGGGGTATGGAACAGCTTCATATGAAGAGAGATTAATAAGACTTGGACTTTTCAGCTTGGAAAGGAGACAACTAAGGGGGGATATGCTAGAGGTCTATAAAATCATGAATGGTGTGGAGAAAGTAAATAAGGAAGTGTTATTTACTCCTTCTCATAACACAAGAACTAGGGGTCACCATATGAAATTAATAGGCAGCAGGTTTAAAACAAACAAAAGGAAGTATTTCTTCACGCAACACATAGTCAATCTGTGGAACTCTTTGATAGAGGATGTTGTGAAGGTCAAAACGATAACAGGGTTCAAAAAAGAACTAGATGAGGATACGTCCATCAATGGCTATTAGCCAGGATGGGATGGGATGCAAAACCATGCCCTGAAGTGTCCCTAGCCTCTGTGTGCCAGAAGCTGGGAGTGGATGAGAGGGGATAGATCACTTGATGATTGCCTGTTCTGTTCATTCCCTCTGAAGCACCTGGCATTGGCCGCTGTCGCAAGACAGGATACTGGGCTAGATGGACCATTCGTCTGACCCAGTGTGACCATCTTATGTTTTCTCAGTGAAGACAAACCCAAAAATTACATATTGCAAATGCAGTCTCTTAGCGTGATTTTTAAGATCCTTGCAAAGAGACCCCAAGGTTCACTCTTTTATTAAAGGATAAACCAGACAATATAGGTCCCCTTGAAATGGTGATCCTTGTGGGTAAAGTAGGAGTGTGCAGGAATATTCTACAGTGTATTCCTCTTATAGCATCAGTAAAACAAATCTGTGTTTGCTTTCTTCAGAATTAACAGTCACTCCAGAGATAGAACAAAACTTTCTTTCCCCTTTGATTTTTGGTGGTTTTCTAAAGAGTTTGTGAGGGGCAGGGGATTCACCTTGAAAATGGATGAGCTGTGTGCAAAGTTTAGGTATTTGAGTAAAGTGATTTATTTTTTTAAAACCTTTGGGAATGTAAAAGGCTGGAACCAAAATTTAAAAGTATGGGCTTGTCTAGATTCGGAAACTTTTCACCCATATTGGTGCAAACACCTTATATAGACATACTGTATCAGAACAAAATGGGGCTTAAAGGGAGCTCTCACCCATAACATAGCCTTTTCAAAACTTAAACCTTAGTCACTGGAAATCCCCATTTATTTTTTCATTAATCTGGTTATTTTTATATTGTCTCTCCTTATTTCGAAGCCATTGCTTTACTTTCTGATGAAAAGCCAGGGTTGCTGACACTGTTCTAATAATACAGGGGGAGCAGCACTAATTAGCAGGAGAGAGACAAGCAGGGTTTCTGCTGCCGTGCCCTGTGGGAAGGGGAAATGTATCCCGCTCTAGCCACTTCCCCTAATATGGAACCAGAATACCAGTCAGAAGATTCTGAAATACTAGTACTTGCACCAGTGGTCGGGAACCACTGTTTTAAAGACATAACCCTGTTAAGGTGCTATGAAAACAGAATGCATAAGATGTTGCTGCCTGTTTTCAGTTCAACTGAGGGTATGTGACATTTAGATGAAAAAGACAAATAGTGCAAGAAAGAGGTGCCATATCGTGTCAGCTGCACTGTCTTTGTTCCCCAGTGAAAACCGCAAATTAGCTTTGGTTTAATGAGCATGCCCTGATGACATCAATAGATGTACACCTTTACATGATTGGGACAGGAGAGCAACCAGTGTAATCTTAGCAGGGGATATTAATTAGGTAGTTGTATTTTTTGCAGGCTGGAGTTGTGATTTTTGTTTTTGCTGGTCTACTAGTTTCCTGCAAAGCTGCTGCCTTTTTCAAACAACAACATTCTGAGAAGACCCTGATGTTTAAAAATCTTGCATCAATCTAAAAACTCTGTTATTAAGCAACAGTCTTAATTAGGAAGCTGACATTTAATGGGAGTGAGATGTAAATCGGCACATCACTGATTTTAATCACTGTGGATGCGTGGTTTTCTTTTCAGCCTAATGAAGTATTTGAAATTGGAGATCACAGCACTTTTGGATTAATGTCAATGTTCATCTCACACATTTCCAAGGTGGCTAAGATGTGGCTAATAATAATACCATGTGTTGTCCTTTTCTCTCTCAGCATGGGGCACAAAAGTAGTTTGGCCATAAAGTGATGTATTATTTACATGGTGTCAAGAAGACAGCCGGTGGGATGGCAGAGAGCCAGATTAAATCACCTCTGATTTTATATGCAGGATGTTTAGTAATAATGCCGTGTCATGCTTGATGACACTGGAAGCTGGCAAACCAGCAAATAGCACTATATGCCAAGTTCATTTTTATAGCCTTGTTTTTTATATTTGGTGATGAAAGAATCAGGCTGAACACAGAGGACAATGTGTAATGTAACCCTTTCAGTACTTCCAAGCAAAGCAAACGTGCCCAGAACATGGGCACTTGTTGATTAGGAGGAAGCATAGGCTAGAGCACTGGTTCTCAATCAGGGGTATGCATACCCCTAGGGGTACACGGAGGTCTTCCAGGAGATACATTAACTCATCTAGATATTTGCCTACTTTTACAACAGGCTACATAAAAAGCATTAGCGAAGTCAGTACAAACTAAAATTTCACACAGTCAATGATTTGTTTATTTTGCTTTGTATGCTATACACTAAAATGTAAGTACAATATTTATATTCCAATTGATTTATTTTATAATAATATAGTAACATGAGAAAATAAACAATTTTTCAGTAACAGTGCGCTGTGACACTTTTGCATTTTTATGTCAGATTTTGCAAGCAAGTAGTTTTTAAGTGAGGTGAAACTTGGGGATACGCGAGAGAAATCAGACTCCTGAAAGGGGTACAGTAGTCTAGAAAGCTTGAGAACTGTTGGGCTAGAGCACTGTACTCAGTACAGTCTTCTTGACTCTGTCACTAATCTATTGTGTGACTTTGGACAAGTCATTTCACCTCCCTGCCCTTTGTCTGTCTTGGCTTTCTTTAGAGTGTAAACTCTTTGGCACAGAGACTCTCTCTCACTATGTTTATACAGTGCCTAGCAAAATGGGACTACAATCTCAGTTGAGGCCTCTCTGTGTTCCTATAATACAAATAACACACAACCATTAATTGGAATGGTTGCCTCACTAAAATTGCTGTGTCAGAGTGTGGGAGCTAAAAAGGGGTTAAGAGGAGTATCCAAAATATGGGCTTGGATTCATTTTTCCATGTCACCATAATACCCTTCTTATGAAACTAGAGCTATGCACTCTCATAAAAAGCTTTGCTTTTTTGTTTTAAAGGATAATGCAGCCATTGGAATCTGTGCATAGTTCTTTCAAGTTAATGCTTAGTTCAACTTTCTGCTTCCATTTCCTGGTAGAAAATGTTTTATATGAAAGCAACTGCAACCTTTCAGAAGGGTTCATTTACTGTTATGTTTGGTGTCAGCTTTCAAAAAAAATGCAGTCTGTGTTTGGAATATTACAGTTTCTGTTTTAAATATTGTGTTAAAAAAGTCACGTGTCATAAGTCAGAAGTAAAATATTATGCCAGAAGTCTCTCTGCATGAATTCAGCTTGTAAGTGAGTGGTTTATCTCCAAAAGCGAAGATTTGGGCTTGATCCATCCAGGAGTCTGCGGGTAACAAATAACACATTGAACCCTTGGCTACAGGAAAATGTTAAGTGGACGTTTGATAGATGACTAAACTCTTACAGCTTCTGAAGCACAAGAGAGCATCATACAGACATTATAAAATATAGTGCACCTCTGCTGAAGATGTTTTAATAGCAATATAGTCCAAAGGTCTGGACTAAGCTTTCATTCTGCTTTCAGTTTATCAACTACTTCTGCATTGTTGAATTTTTTGTTTCGCATTGTCTAAAATTACGAAGAATTTTTTCTTAGTAGATTAGTTTGTATGTGGCAGTGGTGGGTAAGGCATGAAGAGGGTGCAAATCTGCTGCAACCTCTCACGACACAAGTTAGAGGGGTATGCATAAGGGAGGGCCCTGTGTAGGCTACTGCACCCAGTGGGCTGGAGTAGCTTCCACATTCTAGGGTAGAGAATTCACAGCCCCGGCCTCTCCCCAGCTCTAAGCCTGTCTACACAGGCAGGGGACTTAATTTGTCCTATACTGTATTCATGCAGGCTGGTTCTTTGGAACATGTGGGGTAAGGAGTCCAGGCCTATAAAGAAGTTACTCAAATTGTTTAGTCGGATCTCATCAGAGAAACTGTTTTGTTTTTTTCCCCTCTCCACATCATAATGGTACCAAGAGATGTGTGCGAAATGTAAAAATATTAGTTGCTTTCTTGATATTGTTTAGTATTATTGTTTATTTAGTAAGTGTTGATGTTACTGTAAAAAACAGGGCGTGAGACACAGTTCCATACATAGGCGCCGGTGCCTACTGGCGCTGGTGGGTGCTCGACCCGCCTCTCCCCCGGCCCCGCCCTAACTCCACCCCGTCCCACCCCTCCCGCCCCCATTCCAACTCCTTCCCCAAAGTCCCCACCCCTACTCCGCCCCCTCCCACCCCCATTCCAACCCTTCCCCAAATCCCCGCCCCGGCCCCGCCTCCTCCCTGAGCGTGCCACATTCCGCTCCTCCCCCCTCCCTCTTGGAGCTTGCTACAGCTGTTTGGCAGCGGCAAGCGCTGGGAGGTAGGCGGAGGAGCGGGGATGTGGCGTGCTCTGGGGAGGAGGCGGAGGTGGAGGAGGAGGTGAGGTGAGGTGGGGCAGGGGGAGTGGGGAGCTTGGCTGCTGGTGGGTGCAGAGCACCCACTAATTTTTCCTCGTGGGTGCTCCAGCCCCAGAGCACCCATGGAGTCGGCGACTATGGTTCCATGAGCCTGACCCTCACAGGGAATCACCATCCCGCACACGAATACGGCTCGCAGGACTGGGCCTGCTCACTGCCATGCAGATCAGCAATGAACGAGACAATAGAGTCTGATCCTGTGCGCTGCGGAGCAGACACAACTCCCAGCGAAGGGCTCAGCACCTGGCAGGATCAAGATCCAGAGCTCAGGCTGCGGAGCTGGTGCGGGGGTGTCACAGCCCAAGCAGTTTTAAGCAGCTAGGGTTGCCACCTGGCCGGCTGGTTTTGTTACTGCCTTGCTGATTGCCAGTTGCAAAGGGCTGGTTTTTTTCTGTTTCACAAAACGCCCCCCCAACCCTGGCACATTGCAACTAGCAACAATAAGCTGTGTGCATGCGTGGTGGTCCCAGTGGCTGTGCAGCAATCTTTTAACTATAGCATGCAGGTCACAGGGCTGGAAGCATTGCCAGTGCAGCTCTGGGGTCCTGCTCTGCTGCTGGTCTGAGGGGTCAGGCTGGTGGTGGAGGGTGGCAGCTGAGACTGGGGAAGAGGAGTGTCCGGCGACTGGGGGCATGTGTACTGTAGGGAGTAAATCTGTGGTCCCCCACTTTAAATGGCACTCTACGGTCACTGCTTCAGAGAGTGGGACTTCCAAGAATCTCAGTAACAAAGTCTTGTGGAAATTGGATGAACTACAATATTCTAAATCTATCATTCATAATTATAATGTAATTATTTATATTCCATTAGTGTCTACTTGCCCCAATTGAGACTGGGGCCCCATTGTACTGGGCCCGATCCATATACCCATAGCATTGTATGAGACAGTCCCTTTTGCTAAAACCTTGCTTTTCTCCCACTGTTTGTCTTGTCAATTTAGGTTGTAAGATTTATTTGAGGTGGCCGGAGAGGGCCAATTATTTTTCATTTCCTAAAGTGTACATTTTTCAGTTTCAAAAAATTTCTACCCAAATTAAAAATTTTCCATGGAAGTGTTCATTTGATCAAACCCACATTTTTTACTGATTTTTTTAGCCACTCTATTATTTATACCCACTTTGTCGATAGGGAATGGAGGCATAAAGAGACTTGCTCAGGGTCACACAGAGAGTCTATGATACAGTTGTGAGTGAACCTAGGTCTCTTGGGTGCCAGGCCAGTGACTTAGCCACAAGACCATCCTCCTTCACAAACAAGGTATTGATAGTTTTCCGAATATCTCCACCCATTCTTTTATTCTGTCTGTCTTTGAGGACCCCAACTCTGAGATAGTTGAGCATTAGTAAAGATAACATCATTAATATTTATTACATATATTATTCATCTGCATATGTAATGCATTTTCAGTGCCTTGAAGCTGCAAAGTGCTATAAAAGTGCTATCTATCATTATATCTACAAATGTGATTTGTGGCATCCCAGGAATTACTCACACAGAACTGTTTGTTTTGCAGTTTTGATTCCTTTTTTGTGCACGTGCAGGAGTACTTGTGAATGCATCCATCTGGGAATGATTTCATTGTGAGAAGAAGCCTTCCCCTCTACTAGGAGAGAGGGCAGAATGAAAATCATGGAATGCGTAAGAAGAAAGTGCTGAAGTCATTGTTTGACAGCACTGTGGGTCCGCTAGAGATGGAAACCAGAATAGGGATTTTTACATCCAAATTTGATATGTTCCTAAAGATCCAAATGATGAGAAGCAAATGTACAAAAGTTCACAAAAGGAATGGCTGCTTAAAATAAGTAAATAAATAAATTGAAAAGGGCACAACCAACCAAAAACAAAAAAACCACCACCAAGCCCCCCCAACCGGCTAAAAATGATTGTTGCTGTTAGGACAAATAGAGCCATAGAAAAGGATGTAAGTATGTACTGTTATAATCCAAAGCATCAAAATGTGAAGATTTACAGGCATGCTTAATATATTTTTGATCTCACATGTTGGTCAATAAGTTATTTTTGTAAAATGTTGTCACTTTTGATTTGCGTTATACTCATTCATTAACTATGAGTAATAGTTGTGATTAGCCATGGGAACAAACTACCAAGGGAAGTGGTGGATTCTTTATCACTTGAGGTCTTCAGACCAAGACTGGCTGCCTTTCTGGAAGATATGCTTTAATCAAACACAAGTTACTGCGCTCAGTGTAGGGGTAACTGTCAGGAATCAGGGCCTGCAGCAGGCTGCCTGATTAGCCGCACAACCTGATTGGCTGCAGAAGCCAGCAGCCTGGCTCTTAAGCCAGCCAGCCAGCAGCAACAGCAGCTTCCTGGCTTCTCAATGTTCATGCCCACCGTTGAGCCTGCTGCCGTGTTATCTTGTTCCTGCTGCTCCGGCCTGGCACCCAGCCTTGCCTCTGCACTGCCCCTTTCCTTATCTGGAGGGCCGGCCCTAGGCACCAGCCTAGCAAGCAGATGCCTGGGGCAGCAAACGGGAAAGGGCAGCACTGCGGCAGCTTTCGGTGGCATGCCGGTGGCAGCTCCTCCGCTTCCCTCTTCGGCGGCGTGCGTGCAGCAGCCCCTCCTCCCGGTTTCTGTTCGGCAGCACACCTACGGCAGCTCCTCCACTTCCCTGTTTGGCGGCATTTTCCTTCTCCGGTTGGGACGGCCAAAAAGGTAGAGCCGGCCCTGCTTACCTGCTATCGTGCTCGCTCCAGTTCTTGACCTCTGGTTTGACCCTCGGCTCTGGTTCCTGACTGGCTCTGGTTCCACACACACTGATTCGACCCTTGGCTCAGGTACTCAGTTTCGGCCTTCTAGTTTTATGCTTGGCCTTGGCTCCCGATGACTGACTACGGCTCTGACCCCAGCCGCCGGCCACAAGGTCTGCTGCCCGCGCTGCCCACAAGGTTAGACTGTCCTCATCCTGGTTGACTGACAGGAACTGGGTGAAATTCTATGGCCTATGTTATATAATAGGTTTGAATAGATGATCAGATGCTCCCTTCTTACCTTAAACTCTATGAATCTATGACCTGGGCAGATTCTAATGAAGTGGTAATCTTGTTTTACGACTGTTCTTCTTCATATTGAGAAAGCATGACTGAAAAAAGATATTCAAGCTGGATGCTGAAAAGATAGTTGTTCCTGTCTATCCTTAAATCTTTTACATGTTTTCCCTTCTCTCTCTCTTTTTTTTTTAAACCATTCTGTCACATTGGCTTCATCATCAAAAGTCTTTTTGTCACATTGAGGCTATAGTCAAGTACAAGTACTCATACAATACTTTTGATTTCAGGAATATCTGCAGGCCTCAGTCTGTGCTGACTTGGCTGAAACATACCTGTTTTTAAAAGTCACATAACTTAAAAAAAAACAACCAACCAAACAAAAGTCCCCCTGCCCCAAACATTCCACCGCGCTTCCTCTAAAAATAAGGAAAGGTCAAGAATTTGAATGGATCTAGAGACCAGACTATGGTCTCACCCACAGTCATGGTCCTTCAAGTTCACTGTTGAGCCTCAATAGAAGGGGAGTGTGGGGAAGCTTGTGCTACCTGCATGTTCTGTTTGTTGTGTGGACACATAGAGAATTTAGGCTTTCAATATTTTCACGAAGGAAAGTTTGAGGTTAAACTGCTCCATTACCCTTACTACTGCCATATTGTGAAGCATGGGCTTTGGGTCAGGCTCCATATGCATTGGTATAATAAGGCAATAACAAGAGTTTTGTGGCAGTCTTAACTCAGACTCCTCTTGATTTTGTGCACTTGTGACATGACTGTTGCTATTTTTTGTATTCTTTTTTTTCGTCTTCAAAAGTGTAAAATACAAAATAGCCCTTGGATATACAGGCAATATGCAACTACATGTCACCAGTTTCATGTGTGCTAGAAATCAATAACTAAACCATTGTGCCTGTTTCTCCTAGTCTTTGCAATGATTTTACACATGTCTAACTCTATAGAGGTGTATGTGGACTTTGGCTAAAGGCCAAGTATACCCTAATCCTGAGTTTAGCAGAGAACCAGGGCATTCTGGGGGATTTAGTCTAGAGGGGCTGATTGGAAATGTAGTCCAGTAATGATATGACTGTGAGCTGGGACTAATATAGAGCAAGTTCCTTCTCAACAAGCAGACCAGGAATGAGGTCCTCTTGATCAATGTGTGGGTCGGGAGGCAAGCATCTCAGGAGAGGCTATGGAAATGGTTCTGGGAAGAAACAGGAATCCCAGGGAGGTTTAAATTGTGTGAGGCATTGTCCATGAGATGGAAGGCTTGGGTGGAACCCTGCAAAGGGGCGTAGGAGGAGGCATACAGTTAAGCGGGTTGCAGAAAGATCCTGGTGTGTGAGTGATGCAAGAGGCCATGGGCAAAGGCTTGGTTGGGATGGTAGTGTAGCATTAGCATCTCGTTTGTGGGCCCATGACCAGGGTTTCCTGAGACCAGGATAAGGCCAGGTAGAGAGAGTGAACTAGAAGGTCAGGGGAAGACAATGGTAGAAACTGTTTAGCCTGTGGAGGGCAAACTACTATCATTACTGAGCATCCCTGTGTGTGAGGTGAAAGCTGTACCCCTGGGTGGAATGAAGGACTACTGAGGAAACCCTGCCTCAGTAGGGCTGAAATATTGTCTTGTTTGGCTTTTTACATTGCCCTGGAAATGAGGGACTTTATGGTTTGGCTGAATGGCCAAACTACTATACCAGAAGAGAAACTGATGCACAAATTACCTTACTTTTAGAAGGAGACAGCCTCCAGGGTGAAATGCAAGGAGGCACCAATGAGGAAGCTGAGGAAGTGATGCCAGAAACTTAAGAACCTGTTACAGATTCCATTGTCTTAATGGATTTATTCCTGATTCTCACAGTGTGAGAAGAAAATCAGAGTCCAGAGATCTGAGAACAGGTGTGATTTTAGGCAGTGAAAATGGGAGAAGCCTCTGCTTTTGATTCGAAGAGTAGCCCTTCTCTTTCTCTGTTTTCCAAGTAAGGAGTGTAATACAATATGCACACATTTACCAAGTATATTTTGTTCCCCTTCTGATTATTAAAATACCAAAGTTTTGTATAATAAAAACCTCAGCTCTGCAGTTGGGGTGTACTTTAAAAACCTGTTTTTAAAAAATTCCCATGGTTCTAAGACTCAGTTATGTTTCTGAAGACACTAAGAATGGGCACAACTTCAGAATTAGTTCCAAGTCCATACTGCACAAGGTCTCTCTGTAGGACTATTCTTAGCATATCCATGCAAATGAGCAAATACAGCATGTGCGTATGTTTCTAGGAATCTACTATTCTAATGCATTGTTTAACTAAGATTATTGTATTGAAACCAGTAGGAAAACATTTCCCATGGCAAACATATTACAGACTGTTCACAGAAATGACATCAACCTACAGATTAAAGTAACCCTGGGAAATGTTTGCCTATCATTTAATGTTACAGTAATACATCCTTTAAAGTATGATGGCATGTTATTAGAGCTGGACTAAATCTGGAATTTTGGACCTGAAATCTTTTGAATTAAAATGGTGTGTGTGTGTTCATATTGTACTCTCTAGATCAAAACCCAAACTAGAATTTTGGTTTTAGATTGGATTCAGAACCAGAAGAGATTTATCAGAGCAGAATAGCTGATGTTGCAAGGTTTCAATCCAAAATGGGGACAATTTTGTGGGAAAAGCGGATTTAATGAGATTTCCATTGTGTTCCAAATGTCATGAGTTGCTGGCACAGTTGAATCTGAACCCCAGCTGAGAGCCAGTGAATCTAGACAAAGAATGAAAAAGCAGATGTTGCTGCTACCTCTTTTTTTCTACCTCTGTCCCAGCACAGGACACGGATCTGACGTGGACTGTGTAATTCAGACTACACTTTTTTACCTCATCTTTTTTTGCTGAGCAGTAGCAGATAAACTAGGGTCCATGCAGTAACCACATATTACTCTGTCTCTGGGGGAGAGAGGGGTCCTCATTGCTCCTGCCAGAGAGTTGAGGACATGCCCATTTTCTCCCCTTCAGTGCTCCACTCTTGAGGCCATATCTTGTGGGTGCAATCCTTCTGAGCAGGGGGAATGTAACTGGACTCTCTACAGAGCCATCAGCACCGCTCCTTGGTCTCCAGAGGGAATGCTTCGTGATACCTCCTTGTCTCACCTCTTGGCTGAGCACCTGACTCTTGCAACGCTCCTTGTCCAGGGAGGTAGAGGCATGGGTTTGATTTTGCTCTTGTTTATACCAGTTTAAGGGCCCAATCCAGCTCCCACAGAAGTCAATAGGGAAAGCTCCCCTGGCACTAAATGAAGAATAACACTGTTGAAGTCTCTAGCTTTGCAAAGATTTAAAGCTGCTGTCAGTGAGAGGAGAATCCAGTATATTACTGTAGTAAAAATTTTTTGCAGTACATTATATGGGCTGTTCCTACATCTTATTACATACAGAGAAGCAGCCCGTGGTGTGCTACAGTAACAATATTTATTACCACGGACAAGTGTTCTAAGTGGCATGTTAGACCTTAATAATGTGGCAGGGAACCCGGATGTATGCAGTTCATTCCCCAGTAATGTACTGCTTTTGATACTAAATTCAATTTATTTTCCAATGTCCCAAATCCTAAATTCTGTTGTGCCACCAATATTTTTGCGCTGACATGAGTAAATGCATTGTAGGAGCTGTGGGGGGAGATCTGCGCAGCTGAGTAAGCAGCTGCTGGGACTATGTCTCTCATGGTGCTGGCGTTGGTGTTTGGAATCCCAGAGGCTGCTATGGCTCTTGATACTGGGAAGGAACGCACCTCTTATTTAACTCTTCTTTTTGGACTTGGGCAGAGGTGACTCTAAACTTGAGGGGAGAGGAGTTCGAATTTCTTGTGCCCCATCTCAGCAACCCTCGGCAATAACTGCCCGCCTCTTTGCCGATATCTACCTTTTATGTCCAAACTGACAAATCAGCAGATCAGCTTGATGGCTCTGCTAAACTGATGAGTAGAGGAATTATTAATGTTGACATTTAAATTAACATCAGATTTCAGCATGAACACTTTGACACCATTTTCAGGCTGTTTGCTGACACCGGCAGACATCACTACATCAGTTCAAATTTCACTCCATGGCTTTCTTCGCAACCATGTGAGCCAGAGAAGTCATTTGCTTAAAAAAATGAAAGTTTAGTTCCTTGAGTACAATTACACGCAGGATTGAGTTCTTGATTGAACACACACCAGAAGAAGGTGCCATGCTGAAAAATGTCATGTGTCTAGTCTTAATTTATTCATCACTACAATAAAATAGAAACTCTGGACCTCTATGGTTGGCTTCCCTAAGGGGGGAAAAAAAAAGATTTTCATGGTTTAAAGGAGGAAAGCAATGTTGGCAAGCAATGCCATAATAAAGGCATTTACTTGCAATGCTCTTCTTTACTCTATATGAGGCAGTAATGACACTATGCCTATTCCCAGAGCCGATCTATGTTCATGTACTGAAAGTGAAGCCTTTCCATTATGAAGTCACATTTTTTAATGCCTGAAGGATGATCCTCCCCGCTCCCCCCAGGAGCACAGCCTCCAAACTGACATGACTACTCAGTGGGACTTCTAAATAAAGCTGGGCAGGATTTTGTTGGTGACATTTTTTTCTTTGAAAAACGCCAATTCGTCAAAAATGCAACTGTTTGCAGGCAAATTTTTTAATGTTCAAATTGTCAAAATTGATAGTTTCAAAACAAAATTCACTTTTTTCAGTTCAAAATTATTTTGTTTTGAAATTTAAGTAATTATAATAAAGCAATATTTTTTTAAAAAGGTCAATACTGAAAGGAAAAAGTTCTATTGACCCAAGTGGAATTCTTTTTTCAGATTGTTAGTTCTCAAACTTTTGAGATCTTTCATTTTTCATTCCAATTTGGGACAGGAAAATTTTTCAAAGTTTGGAAGTTTCCCCATGATGGGAGAACTATTTTCTGCCCAGCTCTACTCCTAAAACTGTTCTGATTCGAACAAAAATGCTTGTTACCATAGGTTTGTGCTGACCTGACTGCAGCATTCTTTGGCTCCTGCCTGGGTCTTAAATTCCTACAAGGCCGCTCAGGAACCAGACTCAAGCAACTATCAAGGGAAGCAGAGGAGCTGTTTTTCTAAGTAGCTGGGGGGGTACTTGACCTCTGTTCCACCCCAAGCTCCTTCCCCATGCTCCAACCCCCACCCCCCTCTTCTCACCCTCTTCCCGTCCCTGCCCCGCCCCATCCTGCCCTCCCCCGAGCACGCCTCGTCCTTGCTCCTCCCACTCCCCCTGCAGCGCCTTCTTACACTGCTGAACAGCTGATCCGTAGCGGGCTGGAGACACTGGGAGGGATGGGGAGGAGCTGACTGATGGGGCTGCTGGCAGGCGGGAGACGCTGGGGGTAGAGGGAGAAGCTGATTGGGGGGGCCTGCCGGTGGGAGCTGAGCATCCACTATTTTTGTGTGGGTGCTCCAGCACCAAAGCACCCATGGAGTTGGTGCCTATGAAGGGAAGCATTTCATAATGACTTGGAAGAAGAGAAGACTGATTTTGGATTTAGGAGAGGTAGACTGTTATGCATATTGTGGAAAAGAGGGGAAAGAAATCCAAGTATCTTCCCCCGCCCACCAGAAAGCCAATTTGACAGCTCTGAACTGAAAAGAAAAATATGAGGTTATGATGGCTATACTCTGAGATGGCATTTTTTCTATTTTTTCTGGACTGTGGCCACAGAAATTAAAGAGCAGGTGGTTATCACAAATACCATCATTAGACACAGGGACAAATATAAGACCATCTGGAAACTCCCACGTTCTGGCAATCTTTTTGACTATGTCATCATCAGAGTCTGTGATCGTATTGATATCCATATTACACGAGCCATGAGAGGTACGGATGACTGCTGGACAGACCATTGTTTGATCAGCTAAGTCGTGAACATGTGGCTTGCACCGCAACACTGTAAACGACCAAAAGGAATACAGAAGTGATTTAACATCAGGACACTCCAAATTATGCTTGTCATGAGACCTTTCAGCAACGCCTCATTGAGAGGCTGTCTGACCTACGTGACAACAACAATGATATTCAAACACATGTGCTGAATCAATTGGATGCTCCATTCACCACCAGCAGGATTTGTTTGGTGAGAACGAGGAAATCTAGCACTTATTCATCAGAAGAGAAGCACATTTTGCACTTGGCAAAATGAATCCTCTAACCAGCAAAAACGAAAGACTTATCGTCGGCTTAAAGTTGAAGTTCAAAGGAGGTTGCATGACATCAAGAATCAGTGGTGGCAAGCAAAGGCCATGGAGATCCAGAGCTTTGCTGATCAACATGATATGAGAAGCTTTTTTCCAGCAACAACGGTTTTTTTCCAGCAACAACATTATTATGGGATAATTCCCAGATGTGGACACTTTCAGAATATAAGTGACTCTATTCCAGAATAATTACTCTGTTTTGGAAATAGCTTTTCTTCAGAATGTAATTATTCTAACTCTTATTTTGGAATAATGCCCATAGTTATTCTACTATAGCTGTGACAGTTGGTTTTCCCATGTAGACTATTCTATTCTGTTTTGTATAGGTTTTTATTCTGTGTTCATCAGCTTAGTATCTGAACTTGGACATGCCCACTCGCTGGAAGGGGTACATTGCATTTTAGATACCTCCTTCTGGACTTTCTCAGGCCTGCGGCATACTACAAGGGTAGGCCAACCTAAGCTGACTTGTGTTGACCTACTTGTTAATGTGTCTACACCTAAATTTGTTTCACCCTGTTACAACGTCACAATAACACCACCTCCCCAAACGAGGGGGGGGGCATGCAGAGTACTTTTCTTTTATCTGAATAGGGATGTCCCTTTTATCCTCTTGAGAGATCTTGGTAAAACTTTCACTGAGGTACTTTGTAATCCTCTTCTGGATGTTTTAAGGGATGGCAGCCTTGTTTCTTCCCCCATGGTAGGACACATTCCCATGCTGCTCTGCGATGGCAGGCACCATTGCAGTACACAGACTAGCAGCACATGGGCCAAGGGAGCTTTGGGATGCCACCAGCTGCTGGGTTCTTTGTCCCTGTGTCACCCTCAGGAGTGAGATATCAGCCCAAATCACCACCACCTGTGAAAATATTGGCAATATTCACTGCACTTTTCCTGTACTCATATCCAGGGCCCCAGTACCTATACCTTCCGTACAACAGACACCCGTTCCTCCTCTCCACCAGGCCATACTCACCATGTCTTGAGATGTAAGAGCAGCGCTGTAACGAGGCACTCCAAAGCTAAAGTGACAATTAACATTTCTTATTGAAGGTATTTATGAGAATAATGGACAGGAGTTTTGAGACTTATCTTTCCATTTTCATTGTGACTGTAAATCTAATGGTGCATCTCTGTATTTTAATCACCAGCCTCTGGTGTGTAGGCCTTGAGAGGTGCCCCTTCCATGCCTGCTGAATGTCTGACCTTGATCTGGAGGAGAAAGAAGCAGAATTGGGGGGATATGTCCCGTGTTATCCCACAGTCCTCTGCAGCCACTGATTGTGAACACAGGGCTTGGAGGGGCCAGATGACTGTGACCATGGAAAAAGACCAAGAATGGAGAGAGTAGTTGCTACAGGAGAGGCAAAAAGCCTGAAAGGTACATTCGTAAGTGCACCAGGACATCATGGGTTTGCGCAGGCAACAAACTTGTTTCAGTACATTATCAACCTATATGCTCAAAGACCCCAGACTCAGCTGCCTTTCTAATCCATGGAAAGCTCCACGGTCACTGCTTCCTATATCCTCATTCCATGCCAAGGGAAAACAAGGAGAACCTGAGGTACACCTGTATTGTCCTTTGAAAACCACAGGGTCAGTCACAGTGCACTACATAAAAAGAAAAGGAGGACTCGTGGCGCCTTAGAGACTAACAAATTTATTTGAGCATAAGCTTTCATGAGCTACAGCTCACTTCATTGGATGTTTTCTAATGTGACCAAAACGTTGCAATATGTTTGTAATAAATAAACATAAATGTTTATTGTTTATTTGGGTTTTTATTTGGGTGTTTATAATATGGGTCACCTCTTAGCATGGAAAAGACCTGTGTTCTTAGAGATGCAAGTGTCATGCACCTTCCCTGGCCAACCCACACTGATATCAAAGAAGCACCCCTGTGATCCACTAGCATTTGCCTAACCATGGAAAAATATCCTTTTCTGTTTGTGTACTCACTGGAGTGATATCAAAATAGGGACATGCATGCTGACTACCACCCCACGCACTTTGGGAATCCCATTGCTGCAAATCCATCCATCATTTCCTGCACATTGCTGCACAGGACTGTAATTCTCAGCATGGCCTTGCCCAGTTGGATGATGATAACCCCCACTGTGGATTTTCCAATTCCTAACAGATTGACCACTGACCAATAGCAATCCAGCATTGCAAGCTTCCAGAGTGTGGTCGCCATTTGCTTTTCCACTGTCAGCCCAGCTCTCATTCTTATGTCCCTGTGTTGGAGGGCTGAGGTGAGCGTGGCATGCAGATCTAGGAGTGTGGCCTTTTCCAGCCGAAAGTTCTGCAGCCATTGCTTGTCATCCCAAACGTGCATTATGATGTGATCCCCCAAATCAGTGCTTAGTTCTTGGACCCTGACATGGCAATCCACCATGTGGAGCTGCTTTGTGAATACTAGCGGCAATTTGGCATTTTTATTCGCTGTGTCCATCAGCATCTAGTTGTTGTGTTTAAACATTTCCTCCTCTTCCTCATTGCATTCCCATTTGTAGTACTGCTCATTCAAATTATGCAAATACAGGAAAATCATACATCCAGTATTAGCAAATAGTCATTAGGAATGTGCTCAGCTTTGCAGGCACATGCATAGCACTGTGGGAGTTTTAAAAAGGTGCGAAAAAATTGTGGGATGGAACAAGCATTATGGAATAGAGAAAGTGGCATTGTTTGAACTTGACCCCCTACTTGCCAGAAATACCTGCAATTTGTCCAGGTAACGCAGAAAGCACTGTGAAAATGTCCCACAAAGCATTGCACCAGATAGCAGCAGGAGGCGCGCTAGGATACCTATGTGTGATGCACCTCAGTTTCTATTAGTGCAACCACTTGTGTGAGCTTGCGCACCACCAACACAAGCAGCCGGGTGTGCACATGCCCGAGTGATATACAAAAGTCAGCAGCTGTACGCTAACATAGATTAGATGGACAGCTGTTCCTCAGAGACCTGCACTTCAGTTCCAACATGCACTTAAGTTTCACTCTCACAGGCTATGGGAAAGACCTAATGGCTGAGAGGCTAGGTCTCTGCATTGCAATGCATTGTGCTGTCAATGGCATATAAAGACATACAAGAGGTTCACCAATAAAAGAACACTGAGAGCTTGTCTACATGGGGTATTAGTCTACGCCAGAGGGGTGTAAATTCTAGTGGGTGTTAGCACGTCATGCACTAAGAGGCCTGTGTGGACATGGCTGACACGCATTAAAAGTTCCCTAGTGCACATTAATGTAGTACTGTTTCAAATAGGACTATAATAACATGCACTAAGGAATGTTTAATGTGTGCCAGCAGGTCCACATGGGCACTAGAATTTGCACCTCTTTGGTATGTCCTAATGCACTGTGTAGACAAGCCCTAAGGTACTGTCTTGGTGTGCTTAGGAAAGATGCACTTCAGATAAAAAGGAATCTTAAGAGTTTTCTAGAGCTGGGCTGTATCTTTACTATTGATATTTTTCTTCTTTGGGACACTTCCAGAGAGTTGCATGTGTGGTATGTACAGTACCTCTTTAGAATGATAACCTATGATGTACATACTGGTATTTTAATAAGAGAAATGAGGCCTGGATTGATATTAAAAAGGAAACTAAAATAGTGTAAACATCCCATTGTACTGGGCTAGTTATTTTTTTTAAACTTGAGTCACCGTGAGCTATTTGCCTTCCAAAATACAATTCTTACAGGAGCCTGCACATTTCTCAATACCCTTTACAGCTCTTGCTGAGTGATTCAAAAGGCTGTGGTCAAAGGGGCATCAAAGATGAGGTTTCTTCTTATGAGTTTAATGAATTTAAGTTTTCAGACAAAAATATCTGCCCCCCCCTGAAGAAAAGCCTGTTGAGAAAGGGATGTCTACTTCATTTCAACTCCATGCTAATTCTAAAGAAAAGCAGAAAATGGACCCAGTCTTCAACTGTTATAAACTGGTAACCATGGAGCTATGCCAGTTTCCACCAGTTGAAGATCTGGCGCGCGGGATTCACTGGGGCTGAGAAGACAATTTATTGTGATCTGAAATGAAACACAGCTTATAACTGTGAGAAAAGAACTTGCACTTTCAGTTCTTTTCTGCCCTAGTTCCTTAAAGTAGATGGTACCTTAGCAGTAGAGATAGGCCTAGTCAAGATACCTGATTCAAATATCCCCACCTTCTGGGGTAATCCATAGCTAGAGCCAAACCTTACAGCTCATAACCATCTCTAATTAGTATTACTTTTGGTTAGCTGCCTTATTCTAAAGACCAACAAGACTCACATAAACTTATGATAAGGTATTTTGTTATGGACATAGAAGCAATGTGATGGACACAATACGTGGAAGCGGCAACTTTACCTAAAACGTTTACTTAACAGGGGAAATGACCCCATCTACCTGCCAGGGTTGATCAAATGGGGATCTCAATTGGCACCAGTGGTCCTGGTGTACTACAAATTGAAGGTGGGTGTGGAGGGGGATGCCCCTTCTACAGCCTCAGGCCTACCAAGGGACTCTGACTGGAACCCTGTCGAAACTGTGCCAGAACCCTGTAGGAAACAACAATGTTTGAAAGTGATGTAGCTGAAACATAATTTTGCTCTTCAGCTCTGTCCTGATAATGGGCCCAGTTCTGCTAACAGCTGCACGCTCACTTGCTCCACTGAGTTCAATGGGAGGCAACAGAAGATGCTCAGCACTTTGCAGTGTTGAACAAGGCTAAGTGCATAAATATCTCTGAAAATCTCCCTCATGCAAATAGTCATAGCAGCAGCCTCAGCTGAATCCCGTGGGCCTGCCAGTTTGGGCAGAGAGAAACCGTAGTGATGTCAGAAAGGGATGGCTTCACTAAGCCCTGTTAAAATCATAGCAGATGCTTCTGAGCATTGTGAGAAGGGACTTTTCAATCAATTATAACTTTTAAAAAAATCTGACTTCCCCTAACACAGCCTTGCATGCACCCCTTATTAAAAACAATGCCAATGCTGAGTTTCACATTTCAAACTTCAGCTGTTTCTGTTGTAGGCCTGCTCAAAAACAAGTGTGGTTAGAAATGCATTACAATGGGAAAAGTGTGTGTATGTGTTTGTTTCCCACTGTCCCACAGCACAAAAACAGCTGTAGGGATTTTGTTCACATTTTCAGCAAGTTTTTTTTTTAACCTTCAAGCAGAGGTCAAGCATAGAGAAATTCAGCCTCAACAATGTTTTGGAAAGTTATGAACACAAGGGGCTATAATGGAAACTATTTTGCAACTTTAACTATAGTTGCTGACACTACTAACCACTGAAATTCTTTGCTGTAGTCTTCATCTGAGGATCTCAAAGTACATCTAAATTAAAGGTGGCATTATTATTTGGATTACAGTAGTGTGATGGGTTGGATCACAGAAACCCCCTGAGGGTTGCCAACTGATGTGCCAAGACTACTTCTGCTCCTGTTTTCTGCCCTGTCAGCTTAGGAGTTCAGTGCCCCGCCCGGTTTGAGCCAGACCCGCTAGCCTGTTGGAAACCCAGACCCAGGTCTGAACCACGTCCCCTTACAGCTGTAGGCTTAACTGAAAGCAGCTTACCAAAGTATTCCTGTCTTTAACACTCAGATGCCCAACTCCCAATGGGGTCCAAACCCTAAATAAATCTGTTTTACCCTGTATAAAGCGTTTACAGGGTAAACTCATAAATTGTTCGCTCTCTATAACACTGATAGAGAGATATGCACAGCTGTTTGCCCCCCCCCCCCAAGTATTAATACATACTCTGGGTTAATTAATAAGTAAAAAGTGATTTTATTAAATACAGAAAGTAGGATTTAAGTGGTTCCATGTAGGAACAGACAGAACAAAGTGAATTACCAGGCAAAATAAAATAAAACACGCAAGTCTATGTCTAGTACCGTAATAAAACTGAATACAGATAAAATCTCACCCTTAGAGCTGTTTCATTAAGTTTCTTTCACAGACTGGACACCTTCCTAGTCTGGGCACAATCCTTTCCCCTGGTACAGCCCTTGTTCCAGTTCAGGTGGTAGCTAGGGGATTCCTCATGTTGGCTGCCTCTCTTTGTTCTGTTCCACCCACTTATATATCTTTTGCATAAGGCGGGAATCCTTTGTCCCTCTCTGGGTTCCCACCCCCTCCTTCTCAATGGAAAGCACCAGGTTAAAGATGGATTCCAGTTCAGGTGATATGATCACATCACTGTAAGACTTCATTACCCACTTGCCAGCACACATGTATACTGGAAGACTTACAAGTGAAACAGAGCCATCTACAGACAATTGTCCTAGTTAATGGGAGCCATCAAGATTCCAAACCACCATTAATGGCCCACACTTTGCATAATTACAATAGGCCCTCAGAGTTATATTTTATATTTCTAGTTTCAGATACAAGAGTGATACATTTATTCAAATAGGAAGACCACACTCAGTAGATTATAAGCTTTGTAATGATACCTTACAAGAGACCTTTTGCGTGAAGCATATTCCAGTTACATTATATTCACACTCATTAGCATATTTTTATAAAATTATATAGAGTGCGTCACAAATAGCACCTAAGACAGGGGTGGGCAAACTTTTTGGCCTGAGGATCACATCGGGAAATAGAAATTGTATGGCGGACCATGAATGCTCACAAAATTGGGGTGTAGGAGGGGGTGCGGGCTCAGGGGTGGGGCTGGGGATGAGAGGTTTGGGGTGCAGGAGGGTGCTCCAGGCTGATATCGAGGGGTTTGGAGAGCGGGAGGGGGATCAGGGCTGGGGCAGGGGGTTGGGGCATGGGGAGAGGCTCAGGGGGTGCAGGCTCTCAGCGTCACTTACCTCAAGCAGCTCCCGGAAGCAGTGGCATGTACCTTCTCCAGCTCCTATGCAGAAGCTTGGCCAGGCAGTTCTGCACCCTGCCCCATCCACAGGCACTGCCCCTGCAGCTCCTATTGAAGCATGTAGGAGCCAGAGCAGGGCCATGCTGCGGCTTCCAGGAGCTGTGTCGTGCGGCCCCGACCCAGCGCCCCGGCTGCAATGCTGGAGCGGTGCTGGGTTGTGTGGTGTGGCTGCTGACCCTGCGCCCCAGCCGAGCCGCATGGTCCAGCCCCCGACCCAGCACCCTAGCTGGCGCGCCGGAGCGGGACCGAGCCGCTGGTGCAGTCCCCGACCCAGCTCCCCAGCGGGAGTGGGGCCGAGCCGCGTTGTGCTCACCCCGACCTAAAAGGTCCAGCTGAGATCAGGTCCTTATTCTGCTATGCGGAGGCCTATGACAAGGTCCTCAGGAGGCAGCTTTACATCTTTATTCTGTTGTGCCTGCACTGAAGGAACTTCCCCTGGATGGATAGGGGGGCTTTTACGGGCCCTCGATGCAGTTCTGAGGTGTAAAAGGACTAGAGTGTATGTGTAAATCGTAAGAGAGAGTTGCTGCCCTCAAGAACTTAGTCTAATTTGACAAGACAAAGAAAGGGTGGGTACTGTTTCCATTTTAAAGATGGGAAATGAGTTGAAGAGACACTTGCTAAAGAGCACACAGAGTAAATCCAGGAACTGAGACAAAATCTTGGGAGTTAGTTAACAACAGGATCAGCCTTCCTCTTAAAAGACCGGGAGGGGAACTTTGATTTTTATAGAAGTATAAAGAAGACTAGAAAAACTCTTCCCTATGGTTTTTACACTAGAAATTCTCCTCTTGACTTCAGTGGGAGCTGTGGGTGCTCAGGACCTCTAAAAAGCAAGCTGCCTTTTACTTAGGTACCTCAACCCATATTGCTGTATCTAAGGTCAGGTCTACATTCAAAAATTAAGTAGACCCAGCTATGTTGCTCAGGAGTGTGAAAATCCACACCCTTGAGTGATGTAGTTAAGTCAACCTAACCCCCCGTGCAGACAGTGCTAGGCCAACTTCTGTGAACCTACCTACTTCTTCTCAGGCAGGTAGATTAACCGTGCCACTGGGAGAACTCCTTCCATCACTGTAGTGATGTAGTGAGTGGCTACACTGACGCGCTACCGCGGTGCAGCCATGCTGCTGTTGTGTTTCAAGTGTAGACAAGCCCTGACTTTCCTTAAGGCTATGAAGTAAGTCAGACACAAAGCCAGGAAATAACATAGGAGTCCTGGTCCCATTCCACAATGCCTAACGTTGTGTTACAGTGTGGAGAATCTTCTGTATTTATGGAGCGCACACATCCTTTCTTTGTGAATTGGTTCTGACAAATCTCATCCCATACACCTGGGATGAATTATTTACTATTTATTCACTTTATTTGTGGGATGCTGGTACTCAGCTGATACATGAGAACATTCAGGTAGGAAGATGTGCTGCATTGATGTCTCGGGATCTTTGGAAAAGCCCCCTTCAGTGCAAAACATACTTTCACTAACCACGATTTAGCAATTCCTTTGTACTAAGTGTTCTTCCAAATGAGCCATCTGAAAGCAGAATGGGTATCTGGGGACCTTTTAACTGGAGCTATAAAAAGTCTGTGTCAATAAAATCCTGTCAGATCTATTCTCCAATTCTGTGATTCCGGGTTGTGGGGGCGGCATTACCCAATATGATGGCAATATTCCAGCCCGTAATCTTCTCACACATGGTCATGTTTCCTCAGATAAGAAAAATCACCACTCTGGTATCAGTGGAGATGGGGTCAATGACTGGGAACTGAGTTCTCATTTTTTCACAATGGACAGTTGTTTTGTATCTTTTCCTGACTAGGTAAATTATGGCTATGGTTACTGGGTAAAGTTTGTTTCTGGAGGAAGTAGGTAACCATGCTTGTGCAGTAGGCGGTATCGGGACAGCAGAAGATTATGGAAGGAAGGGGCCATAGGTCAGAGGCAGAGGGGATGTGATGAGGAAGTGTGATGAGATATGTCTTGTGGATTTTGGCTTGGACTCCATGGGTCGCTTCCTTTCAAGCCGCTTGTGTGCAGGAGAGGAGAATAGACGCTAATAGATAATACAGCAGCAGTGTAAATTACTTTCGGGGCAAGATCCTCAGCTTGTGTAAACTGGCATAACTGATTTAAACCAGCAAAGAGTCTGGCTTAAATTTTAATTGCCTTTGCCTGCTAAATTCTGTTTTCTTAATGCATAGACAGGCTATCCAAACGGTGCCAACCACTGTACTTTGGCAAACTCCACTCCTGTTGCTGCCTTTCATTGTTCATTACATTCTTTCCAAATGCTGCTGCAAAGTGACTTTTTTTTTATTTCATATTCGTAATAGAAAGTGCCCTAAACAATAGAGTTGGTTTTATGAATGCCCATAACATTTAAAAATTTTCTTTCCTCTCATGAGATGATCAGTATAATGCTGGAAGGCTAGAAAATATATAGTTCATTTTACCAAAAATGTATATGGTCACTGTACAGACTATATCCTATGATTTTAAATTAATCTTGTTCCAGGCACAGCAAATATTATTGTTGGTATTACAGTAATGCCTAGAGGTCCCAGTTGAAATCAGGGCCCAGTTATGCGAGGCACTGACAATTCCTGCTGCAAAGGGTTAACAGTCTAAACGGACAAAGCAGGGAAAGGGTGGGAGAAAAGTATAATACTTATCTTTCCGAGGGGAACTAATGCACAGAGAGATTAAATGGCTCGACTAAGGGTACATATGAAAAGTATGTCAGAGATGGGACTTGAACCTAGGTTTTCTAAGTCCCAGTCCACTGCCTAAATCTCAAGATGCTAACCACTTTGGTGTCATGCTTATGTTATGCTATGGTTATGTGCTGTTATCCATAGCTTGTCTTTGACTGTAAGCTTCTCAGGGCTTCTGTGTTCATGCAGTGCCTAGCAAATGGGGCCCTGGTGTCTGATTGGGACCCATAGATTCTACAGCAATACAAATATATAGTTAATAAATCCTTGTGATTTTCTTCACTGGTGTAAATAAGTATTGGGACTCATGAACTCTTCTTGGGTTCCTGAAACCCAGTCGGTACAGTGTAGTGTGTTGGCATTGTACTTACAAACCCTCTGATCTTGATTACCTCACTGGCATTTAGGCGGGGAGGGGGAGAAGGAAACACTGAAAGATACTGCACTCTAGCAGTCTTCCTTGAGTAGAATACAGTGGTGTGTAGCCTTGTTGGTTCCAGGGTATTAGAGAGGCAACTGCAAGGTGGGTGAAGTAATATCTTTTATTGGACCAACTTCTGTCAGAGAGAGACAAGCTTTTGAGCTTACATAGAACTCTTCTTCTGTTCATTCCCTCTGAAGCACTTGGCATTAGCCACTGTTGGAAGACAGGACACTGGGCTAGATCGACCTTTGGTCTGACGCAGGATGGCTGTTTCTTATGTTCTTCTTCTTGAGTAGAAGACCACTGATAAACTCCTCAGAAGCTGGGACCCTGCACATTTATAAGGCCAGCTCTGGAAATAAAGGACCTACATTCAGTGACTCATCTAAATTGATATATATTAGCCCTGGCAAAATAAAAGAACCAGGTACTGAAAGACAAAGTTTGCTTTAAAATGGACAGAATCCACTAGCTTAGTTCCAGGAAACCTGACTAAGGAGCTATGATAATTATTCTGTAATGTGGTGCTACATGTTAGAAGGATTTGCACTGCTTAGTAATGCTCGAGAACCTGAGCTCCAGCCTGAGTCACAATGTACACACAGTTATTTTTAGCATGCTAGTCTGAACCCTGGTAACATAGTCTGTGGACCTGTGCTGGGTAGCTCACTCCCAGATGTAGTGTAGACATACTCATTGGTTCTCTGTGTAATTAATATGCTGCTCTTAGAACCACAGTAATGTTGACACTTTTTACAATAGCTCTATAGAATCATTAATCCTCAATGTGCTTGAAACAGTGAATTGCCTGATGTTGCAGCGAATCAGGTCAAAAGAGCTGGGATTAAATCTCAGGAGGTTCTGACTCTTAATCCCATGCTCATTTGTCTAGTCCAGGCTGTCTCTTTGAGGGAGCCAAACAGATTGGAATTTGGGTCATTCCTTGCTCTTAATCCTTGTTTGGAGCTCTCATTGATGTCAGTGGGAGTTGTGTGGGTGGACGGAGGGCAGTACAGTGCAGAGTTCTATGTCTGTATTACAAATCATGGACTTGCTGCAAAATTGCCCCATGTTATGTCTCCCATTCTTTGCATTCTTCTTCTTTGGGTCATAGTGGTGCCCAGAGGTCCCAGTCATGATTGGCGCTGCTTTGTGCTAGGCACTGTCCAAATATTTATTAAGACATGATCCCTGCTTTAAAGAGCTAACAATTTAAGAAAGGAGAATGAAAGTTTGTTCTCAAAGCCATAAACAACTAATCAATTCCCCCTCCCCTCACCCTCATAGCTCCTGAGAGGCAAAGCAAAGTTAGCTGCCTGTTGAGCTTGCTGGGAAGACAAATTCCTTTTCTCATCTTGGTATCTAGATCATGCAACAGTCACTTTCAGAAATGCTGGAGCCATATGTGTCTCTGGGAGCTGGTGATGGTAGTGGGGAGAATTGTCTTGGTCTTTTTATTCTGAGACAAGTCTTTCCATTTGTAACTATCAAGAAATACACACTGGTATGGGGGACTTAAAAGTACAGCCTCCTTTAACCCTTTGGATGCTGCTGTGGGGATGCGTGAACCTCAGCAGCCAAATGGAGGGCAAGATTGTATCCTGAGGACAGGACCCACTGCACATTTCACTTGCACCAGGGGCATAGTAATTTGCTGCTGGGTTATACCAACAAATAACTGCCCCCTCTGCCTCCCGCACTGGTTTGGCTCTGGTGGCTGCCATGCTGTGAATATTGGAGATGGGGAACAGAGCTAAGGCTCCATGCATTAACAGCTGCTCCCCGTCCATTTGCTGAGCTGGCAGTAAGTGGGTGTGCAGCACCTCTCACCCTGGGCACCACATTCAAGGTTCAGCAGGCCTATGCAGAGGCATGCTATACGGGGCAGGAGGTCTTGTGTCCCTGTGTGGCTGCCCAGAGGAATTGCCATACTGAGTTGCAACTTGTCCAGTACCTTGTATCTGACAGTGACAGCACCAGACACTTCAGAAGAAAGTAAACAGTCCCCACAGAGGGCAGACATGGGGTTATTAGCCCCCTATAAGGTCTCCTCCTAATCTCTAATACAGTGTTTCCGAAACTTGTTCTGCCGCTTGCTCAGGGAAAGCCCCTGGCGGGCCGGGCCGGTTTGTTTACCTGCTGCACCCACAGGTTCCGCCGATCGCCACTCCCACTCGCCGCGGTTCGCCACTCCAGGCCAATGGGGGCTGTGGGAAGCAGCGTGCGCTGAGGGACGTACTGGCCGCCGCTTCCTGCAGCTCCCATTGGCCGGGCACAGCGAACCACGGCCAGTGGGAGTCGTGATCGGCCGAACCTGCAGACGCGGCAGGTAAACAAACCGGCCCAGCCCACCAGGGGCTTTCCCTACACAAGCAGTGTCCGAAGTTTGGGAAACACTGCGCTAACAGGTAGAATTTGGCTCGAGTTCTGAAACATGGTTTTATTTGCCTTCCAAAACTCTTTTGGTTAACGTTAAATGTTGTAACTCTAGATATTCTTGTTACACATATAAATGTCCAATTCCTCTTTCAAATTTACAGATTTTAAGGCCACAGGGCACGACTATGATCATCAAGTTTGAGCTCCTACTTAATAGAGGCCATAGAACCTCACCCAGTAATTATGCAAAAAGCCTATAAAGTCCATTTGAGCTATAGCATATATGTCTCTTAAAAACATATTCAGCCTTGATTTAAAGGCTTCAAGTGATGGAGAATCCATTATGTGCCCAGGCAAATTGTTCTAATAGTTAATTACACTTAAAATCTTCTTAAGTTTTTTCATGCTCTGGGCTACTGTCTAGCTCAGAATTCTTAGTGGTTGTTTCATTCCAAGTGGGAACTGGAATGGGCAGAGACTCAAAGTGAAAGAATAAATAAATCCCCCAAGTTAACCAAATTATTTGAATTTCCAAAAATATTTGAGTTTTGGCCCAAGATTTGGGTTCACTTTTAACTTGCTTGATTCACTCGTCCTTAACAGGGACAATTTCTATAGTCCTTATTCAAACAAAATTCAGCCAAGTCAGTGTGAGGCTTGCTGGGGAAGGACTAAGTGGATACAGCAACACAGCAAATCGCAGCCTGTGACAGCAAGCCTCAGAGGTTGGGTCAATAGACTCGCACTCATGGGGCTTAGACCACCGCATTAAAAATAGCTGAGCAGATATTGCGGGTAGACTGCAGGGCCTGAGCTTCACCTAGCAGCCGTGTCTACACAGCTATGTTTAATACGTTAGCACGCGCTCCAAAAGCTCATGTCTGTTGACCTGGATTCTGAGACTCACTACCATGAGCTGCCACTCATTGTGTAGATTCACCCATTGTGGCCTATATGCTGTACATGTCAGTCCAAGAGTACGTTTGCCTGGCCATGTTTGCTTGCCTTCTAAGGGTTCAGATCCACGAGAGTTATAATTGGAACATCCCGTGCACTGTGGCTGAAAATTCTAAGGGTCTGATTCAGATGTCCATATGGTCTTGAGTCTTAGAAAACTGTTATATTTTGTGATGAAACTGCAAATTGCAAAAGGAAACTAAATAACATTGTTACTTAAGGACTTGTGTTTGGACTCTTTGGGGGATAGATGAGTGCTAGAAAGCCAAAAGCATTATTAGTTTATATTTGGATGTGTTATAACATACCATTGTTCAGTATTTAGTTCCCAGTAAGATTTCAGTAATGTTTATAATTTGCACAGGCATGAACGAGAGGAGGCAGATTTTGAAGCTCCTTGGCTGTTCCGGACATCTAATTGAATGGTAGCAAGATTGACATGATGGGAGACAGTTTTGTGTGATAGTTTAAAAAGAATAGGATTAAATCATGTGGGCAAATTCTGCCAGCTCTACTCACATGAAAAAGTACCTTACTTCTCAATTAACCCCATACAGCTCACACTTGGAGTACTCTTGGAGTAAAGTACGACTTGAGTCACAGTGGCAGAATCTAATTAATATTTAACTTTGTTCTATACTACATAAGGGAATTAGTTCCTCTAAGCTTTTAATGGAGGGCCAGATTCCACCACATTTACTTATGTTGAGTAGTACCTTATTCTACTGGTAGTAAAGGACCTTTTCAGTAATGTACTACTGAACATAACTATGTGTGGCAGAATCTGGTCCTTAATTTCCAAACAAGAGGAGTGTGCTGCTTTCTGAATGGTAAGCCCCTCCTCCAGGTGGAGTTAAAGGTGACGATAATGGGTACTGGAATTCGAAGAGAGTCCTGGAAGCCATTGTAATGCATTACATATTCTACTTCAGCTACTAAAAATGTAGTGAAATTTTTATCAGAGTGTCTGAGGTGGCAATCATCTGATGCAATGTGTATGTTATGGAGCAGGTTAATGCTTTGCACTGCAGCTTGCCAAGCAATTGTCTGGATGACTTTACCATGCCACAACGGAGGTTGTAAACTAACAAAACCAGCAGGATAAAATAGCGATAGTGAATACAAGCATATCAGCCCCACACCTTCAACTCAAATATTTATTGTATGTAGTGTTCTGGGTTCCACAGAACACAAAGAATGTTTTGTCTAGTTGTCTTGCCAGGGTTGTTTATATTTTTATGTTGAAAACACCCAGCTTAGCCAATGTAGCAAAATAAGAGAGTGAGTCAGTCCTGTCTGAGCAAACATTAATGCAAAGCGAAGTTTTTGCTTTCAGATTGGAACCTGCATTTTGTTTTCAAGTATGTCATTAATCAGAAGAGGGGATAGGGAGGGGAAGAAATCAAAACCTAGCTCAAATCCCAAGCCAACCCACACACCATGTTTCCAAGCTATCTTGTTCTCTAAATGCATTTAAAACAATCAGGTAGAACAGGGTTTATTGTTTCTCACTTTTTGGTGCTGATGGCAGGGCTGTACAATCAGAATTACTGAGATTCCTGCTGCACCAAAGAGGCTGATGGATTGGCAATTATAATGTAGATATGAGAAAACGTCAGGATCCAAAAGGATTCTTAGTTGCAAAATCTTCCAGTATTGAACTGATAAATGTACTGCTGCAGTGGCATTAGTGATGGAGAGATGATTTGGTGAAAAGGTCTGTGTTCTCTATTTGGGGTTCCTAAACTTTACCCAGTTGACCACGGAGGAACGCACCTAACTTTCCCCTGATCCTCATGATAGTGTACGTCTATACTGCACACCATGGTGATAGTGGCATGTAGGGGTATGTGGAGCTACACATGGCAGTGAAAGGAGGCTGTGTCCACACTGCAGCATGTAGCTACACATGGCAGTGAAAGGCGCTGTCTGTGGGGAGGCAGAGGGGAGCTGCCAGAGCCTTTTCTCGCTTCCTCCCACTGTGGGAGCCCTTCCCCACTGCTAGAGCCTTTCCCTTCAAGGAGGCAGGAGGACACTACACTGCTAACAATAGTAGTGTAGATGTGGGAGGCACTGTTTGGGCATGTAGAGAGCCGTGTAGGGCACATACCCTAACGGTTCAGGCGTGTATTTAGTCTGCTCACCTAAGCAGTGCCTTACTGTCTATAATTGTTATACCTGTGCTAGGGGGGCGTGCAGTGTACGTACTCACCATGCCGCCATAAGGAGTGTGCAATGTAGACGTAGCCATAGGGGTGCCACCTGGGGACACTATGGGTCCCAGCAATGCTCTATCATGATCCAAGCAGCCTTGTGCTCAGAATAAGGTTAAGTCTCCTATGCTGAGGGCTCCCTGTATTAGTGAGAAAAGTTGCATGCTTCATGGTAGCATTGCATGGGTTGCATTTGGCCCACTGACAGCACTTTGTCACTCCTGTGCTATATTGCCATTACAACCAGCTTGTGACAGACCATACTGGTTCTTCAGATGTTTTAAATCAAACAATATATTATTCATATAGTCTCATATGCATTCACAGGACCTCTGCAAAGGAAATTACTTATACCTACCTCCAAGACTTCCTCCTGTTAAAGAAAATTAACTGGAGTACTCTTAGATGTTTTAATTGCCTGCGATTCAGTTGAGAAACTTCTAAGAATGACTTGCTTTCTGTAATGTAACTTGAGAGCTAATTCAGCTTTTTACATTGAAGATTGAACATAATTACTCTGTGGAATGGAATTTGAGGCTGTAACTGGGTCGCTGAATAAGTCTGGGATGACAAAATAATGGTAATAAGAATAATAGTGCTTGAGGTATACAATACTTCCTTACAGTGTAGGTCCAACATACTGTAACCTCTTTGTTTAGGACTCCAACTTGAATGCCAGTGCTCTCTTCTAATTTGTTCCTGCTATACAATGGTATATATTCTACGGACTGTATCTGTTGCCGTTGTCTTGGACTGCACTACCAGGTGGCTTGGCTGTGCTGAGGACTCTTTGGAGAGGTAGAAGAGGGAAGAAGTCCTACACAGACTGTGGAGGGGCAGCAGAGATGCAAGCTCTGGGCTGGTGCACTACCAATTCATGGGGGGAGAATAGGTAGTGATCTGCATAGCTGCAGATAAACCAGCACTGCTCCTGTTCCCCAAGTTACCTGGGGGCTGAGATAAAGTAGAAGCCCCCACCGAGTTCCAAAGCCCAGTGGGTGAGGCCATTTGGGCGAGGTCTCCAAATCCTTTCCTCATGACATCACAGTGGCTGTGCTAGGCCAGGGTCCTCCATGGTCCTTGCCAAGGGACAGGATTTGCTTCTTACTAATGACACCTCCATAACTTGTTTTTCAATGTCAATGTTAGAAAAAGCATTCATAGATTCTTTAACAAAAAACAAATGCACTTCTTTGTCAAACAGGTGAATGAGTGTGTTTGTCCCTCTGGCTTGCTCTGTAGTCTCAGACCTATTCCTATTAATCTGCAACTAGCAGGTTGGCTGGAAGAAAGCCACCTCGCCACAGAAGCTCTGCTGTTGTTTTTGTTGGGGTTGGTAGAGAAGAAGAGCAGCATATACCTCTATAGAAAGTAACTAACATAGGAGGTTGAGGGGCAGCTTAAAAGAGGTAAGATGGTTTCTGAACTGAGGGGATGTGGTAAGAAAGGTGGCATTGCTGAGCTTTTTCTTTGCTGAGTGCTCACTTTCTCTGTAACTTAAGAAACCAGACAGTGTGCTTTCCTGACTCCACAGTTTTCTCCAGCGAGGCGACTTGAGCATTTTCTACTTCTCTTTTTCTTATTTTCCCCCCTCCCTCTTCCAGATGTGCAGGCCTACATAAAACAGCGGGATTCCAATTACAGAGAGCCTTTCCTTTTCACTATTCATCCAATTTCTTCTTTATGTTGACAGGAAACATGGCCCAAAACAGCCCCTTTTTTTTTTTTGTTATTTAGTTACAATTTATTTTCCCCTGTGTGTCTTTTTTTTTTTATTTGGTTTTTGGAGAAGAAAAATAAAACAACATACCACACTCAGGAAGGTGTGTAAAAGGCTCCCATTCAAGTAAATGGGAATGACAGAAACCATCTCCTAGAAAGAACAGGTGAGCAAGACATTGATGTATACTGATTACTGGTTAATAAAAAACAATGTCAAATATTTCTCACATTGTACAAAAAGACCCACGTCAAAGAGACCCAGAAAAGTGACTTCTGTAGCCAGATGCCAGAATCCTTGCTGAGAGGATACAGACCAACACCGTCAATTGTAAAGGGATAGTCTTATGGGGCCAAATCCTGGAGCAAAAGTCTCATTGAAGTCAATGTGATTTTTACCAGAAGGACAATTCAAAAGAAGAGTAAGGACTCCAGTATTGATCCATTTTTAAATATAGCCGAGATAAAATTGTCTATATTTGCATTTTGTTTACCAGTTAATCAAACTGATAGGGGAGGTACAAGGAGGCTATTTTTCCGGCCATTTATTATTTATATATCAGAAATGGTGCGCATAGCACCTTACAAACAGGCCCCTTCCCTAAAGAGCTTGTCATGTAAACCGTCAACATCTGAAGGCAAGGTTAGAGATGAGAGGCCACAAAATGCAGTGTGATTAAACAGTGGCATTCGATATGTTTCACTCACTTCCAGGATTTCTGTGTGGGATTTTGTTTTGGGTAAGGTTTTCTGGTGTCTAATTTTGTTAATGTTTTTTTCTAGCCTGAGCCAAGGTGAATGGACCATCTATATGGAATGCTGTAAGCAGGGACATGTAGGCATAGGGGTGGAGGCATGCTGGATTGGGTCAGGAAGGAAGTTCCAAGCAGAGTTGGGACATGTGAAAGAAGGCCTAGAAGAGAGGATGGGAGAAGAACACGGGCTGGGGAAGAGAGTGACTGGTCATTATTCACTCACCCTAAGCATAGCTTCTCACAATGTTTAACTTATTGTTTCTTACTCATTGCAAAACACCATGGTCAACCTCTTTTCTAACACCTTAGTCCTAATAAGACTCAACTTTCATGCAACAGCTTTTTGAGTCTGGTAACCATGTTTACACTCAGAGAACAAACTACTTTCAATGCCTGTTGTTGTGAGGGGATCAGATGGGAGCCATATTTGACACTTGCTGTCAAACACAGATCCACTTCCGACTGTAGGTGAGGCTTGTGAAATGATTTCTCACTGGGGATATGTTTACACTGGGAAAAAAACGGCATATTGCTAATGTGGGTTAAAATAGCAGTGAAGACAGAGCAACTCAGCTTTTAACTTGGGTTAGTGGCTCAAGTTCAAATTTTAACTCAAGTTAAAAGCAGAGTTGCAGTGTCTTCACTGCTGTGTTAAACTGAGTTAGCTAATACAGGTTAGCTAACAAGAGTTAGACCTTTTTTTGCCTTGCGGACATCCCCTATGAGAAAACATGTGGGTCTGTGGTTTTCTTTTCTAAGGTACCACAGTGCCTAGTGATTTCAACTGGACTTGCAGATGCTCAACACTTTTGAATATCAAGCCTGTAACTACCACCTCCACCCAGGAACTCCCTGGTCTGATTCTGTGAGGTGATGCTCCAGTTTACAACAGTGGAAGTTGAGGGTGCTCATCCTCTTATGAAACTCTCAGCACCCTGTTTGTTTGGACCCTAAATCGTCTGGACCCAAATTCTCAGCTTCTCCCTTGCTTTTTAGCCAGGGTTGTGATGGCTGCCACCTTGGCCAAAATCAGGAACCACCACAGCTTAACATGTGAGTCTGGAAGCTTGAGCTATGCAGCTGGCCTCTCTGCAGCTGAGAGCAGTAATCGGCTCACATCCTCTCTGTGGACTGGGCACAGAAGGGACATGTAAGACCCACTGACCAGTGGATTACACATGTAGAGCTCTAATTTTTTCTTTCTGAGTTTTCTTCAGGAAGGAATCAATCCCCATAACCTGCAGGTTGTCACCAGTTTTATTACTTTCAAACCTCCTTCTCCTTCAGGCATTGCAATAAAGACAGTGCAGACTTGTCGTGGGAAGCTCATACCCTCATGTTACAGAGTAGCAGCCGTGTTAGTCTGTATTCACAAAAAGAAAAGGAGTACTTGTGGCACCGATGCATCCGATGAAGTGAGCTGTAGCTCACGAAAGCTTATGCTCAAATAAATTTGTTAGTCTCTAGGTGCCACAGGTACTCCTATTCATACCCTCATATACTTAGTTACCATACACTGAAATAACCATCATTATGAGAACGAAGGATCCAAATGAATAAATATTTATTCCGGTTAATCTTAAAATTTGTACTTATCACTGTAATTCATATTTATCACTGTAATATTTTCCTTGTCAAATATTGCAGCAAATTTTGACTTTTCCTTATGCTGCTTACATTTGGGAACAATCTGAATTTACATCCATGGTTGTGGTCATGTTTGGTTGTCTTGTTAGCAGTTTGAATAATTACAGGTACACAGAACCTGATGTTCTGAAAAGATTAGAGGCAATTGTATACTCCTATATCGGCTACTGCATATCATCTTAATGTGGCTGCTTGAAATACCGTAAGAGAACTATGTCTAGCTGTTTAATACCAAAAGAAAAGGCCAAGACCCACGGGCAGCGGGTAGCATAGGCAGGGGAAGGTTGTGCCTCCCCAAAGAGCCTGGTGTGGCCCCACCCATGCTCCACCTCCAGATGCCCTCCTGCCTGCTTCCAGTTCCCTTCCCACTCTTCTGTGGCCAAGAGGCTGGGGGGCAGGCAGGCTGGGGCTGGTGCGCACAAGTCCCGGGGATGAGGGCACTGGGGCTGGGACCACGCCTTGCCACCCCTCCACCCAGCGCTGGGACCGAGCCACCCGCCTAGCGCTCCAGGGCTGAGGGTACTCTGGCCTTGCTGCCTGCCTGGCACTCCAGGGCTGGGGGTGCTCTGGCTGCGCCGCCCACCTGGTGAGCTGGGATTGGGGTGCTCTGATCATACGGGGGTGTGTGTGTGCCGGTCTCTGGAGGGGGGCGGGGGAAGGAGAGGAAAAGGTGGGGCAGGGCCTCAGGCAGAGGGGGATGGGCCAGGGACTAGCCTGCTCCAACTACGTGTTCACCCACCGCCCATGCCATGCCTGAAGCCATTTTGCAGGAAATATTCTCTGCTAGGGAATTTTCCTTATGAAGGGCTGAACTAAAAATTGAGTGAGGACTTTGGGATTTGGTCTGAAGCTTTTGTCAAAGGAATTATACATCAAAATATCACTTCAGATTTGGTAGAACTTCTTACCTCATGAGGTGACATGAGTTGCACGACAATAATACTTTGCAGTTCCCTATCTGAGGGTTTCATATGAAGTAAGCAACCCAACTATTATTTTTCTTTTGCAGGTGGGGAAGCTGAGTAACAGGTGGGTTAAGTAACTTTCCCGAAGTCACAAAACAAGTCAGTGGGACAAGAGGTGAGATCTTTTCTTGGACCAACTTCTGCTGGTGAAACAGACAAGCTTTTTGATCTTATACAGAGCGCTTCTTCAGATCAGTGTCAGATACATGAATCAAGCCTCAACCTCCCAACTCCCAGTCCCGCCTTTATTCACTGGAAACAACTAGCACCCTCCTATTATTCCAGTAGATATGCATTGACCAGGCAAGTGGTTATACAGATAGGTGCACAGCATGGGTACCTTGTTTCAGATTCCTGACTACTGCCTTCAAATACATAATAAGGCTACTGAATGATCTGTATTTCTTGCTTTTATAATAAGGTTGGGTAAAAGTTGTAAGTGAAGGTAATCATCCCTTCTCTCTTTTCCTCTCTCCATTTAAAAAAATAAAATCTTCCCCCAACGTCAACACATATGGTCTGATTCTCCTCTGATGCTGATTTTACACTGGTGTAATACTGACGTCAGCTGAGTTATTGCTGATTTACACCCATGTACATGAGAGAAGAATCAGGCCCACAATTTCTCACTTCTTTAGAAATGTGGTGGAAAAATGGCATTTGCAATGGCTCAGCCTGTGCCTGTGCAATTGACAAGATTTCAAACAATTGGGAGGCCGGCACTGCTTCCGATCCCATGGAAACGGATCTTAAAAAAAAGAGCCTTCCTGTTTTGAAACAGTGATTAGTTTAAAGCACCCTATCCCGTTTTTGGCAGTTCAGAGCCAGTTTCCATGGGGATGGGAGTGGAAGCTTGCAGCAGTGTTATCAAAACTCTTGTCAGTGACACAGATGGAGGTTAAAAGATACAAATGCCATTTCAAGTGCACCTGTAGTGTTATCTTTGGGGGAAAATAAATGAATATCTAGAATATGTTCCCTAGGGATAAGGGAGCTAGTTTGGGTAAAATGAAGTGATTTGAGTCTTTACTCATGCTTTTTTGAACTAAACACTTTTTAGGTTCTGTGATATAGTACATATAATAGATGGAAAACGTAGTGCTTTTTGTCTGAGGATCTCAAATTGATTTACAGAAGTGGGTAAGTATCATTATACCCATTTGATGAATGGAAGCAGGGAAAGGTTAACTGTCATGGCCATGGCCATACAGAGATAATTATGGGGCTGGGAATGAAACCTCTCTCCTCACTTCCACTCCAGTGCCTTAGCCTTGGGAAAACCCTGCTCATTTAGCCTGTGTCTACACTATGGACCTTACAGCGGCAATGCTGTACCACTGCAGCCGCGCTGCTGCAAGGTCTCCTGTGTAGCCGCTCGGTGCCAACAGGAGAGAGGTCTCCCGTCAGCATAATTAAACCACCCCCAGCCAGCGCGGTAGCTATGTTGGCAGGAGAGCGTCTCCCACTGACATGGGGCTGTCCACACAGGTGCTCTTGTCAGTGAAACTTATGTCAGCCAGGGGGTGTTTTTTTCACACCCTTGACCGACAAAAGTTTTGCCGACAAAAGTGCTCATGTAGACATAGCCTTAGTCAGTGTTTTTCTAGCTTGCTACCAGGGCAAAGTCAGAACTGCTGAAAATCTCTTGAGGCGCTACTCCTTGAGATTTCCAGCTCAGATGTGCAGCTGCAAGAGGGTCAGGTATTTTAAATAAACCTCTAAACTTTTTGAGGGGATTTTGAGCTGAGCAAGTCAATCTCTTCCTCCTAGTCTCTTGCCCATTCATGTATGTGGGTATTAATTTAGGGCGAATACATTCTAGAGCTCAGTGATCACAGTGGATCCTGAAACTCCCCCTGTTTCAGTCTCTAAGGTGCCACAAGTACTCCTTTTCTTTTTGCGAATAAAGACTAACACGGCTGTTACTCTGAAACAATGAGCTTGACATTTGGAGGTTTCAAATTAGTGTTTGCTTGGAGATTTTGGGGTCATTTGAACACATACCTGAAGGCAAAACTCAGGGAGGAGTGTGTGACTTTACAAAGATCCCAACTGAAAATATTTGCATGAGCCCTTGCATGAGCCCCTATACAAATCTAGTATACTTCTACTTGCAGTGTGAATCTACTCACCTTCCTGTGCCCCTCCATCTCCAGTAAACTAGCCAGCTGATAGAGCTCACTGGACAGTCTGTGACAAAGTGTCCAAAGAATTTAGCTTTTTTTTTGACTGTGGAGTATCTGCCATCAGATTGCAATACTTGGAAATTTATTTATAACTTGAATGGATTTTACCAGTATCTCTTTGAAAGCTTTTTACTTTGTGGATTGATCATGCCTATTCTAAATTCTGTTGCTTAGTTGTGATTTGTCAAATAAGTTATATAGCATTGCTTCTCTTGCTTGATCGGATTAGTACTTCCCTTATTTATTTTGGGAAAGCCTGTGTTATACAGGAGGTCAGACTATATAATCAAAATGATCCCTTCTGGTCTCAGAAACTATGCTGTGTACAAAGTTGTATGTATATCACTAATATGATTCCCTCTACAAAGAATTAGATCTTTCTATCCCTGAACTTTCCATCCTCTGTCTCATTAAGAAATTAGCATTATGAAAGGACACAGCTAGTGGCTGGAGAATCTGTAGCCTCATAAGTGAACAGAGCTTGACCAATTTTGCACACAGTTCTAAATAACTGGGTTTTTTTTTAGCAGAATTCAGTTTGGCCACAATGGGGGGCAGTTATGTTCACACTCCCTGAACATTTGAGCTTTCAAGTCTTGCTAGCAAGTGATCGCATTGTGAAAAGCGTACACTCACAGATGGCAGGGTGTTTTTGTCTTTTATCATTTTCCTGTGTGAGCTCATTTGAGAGTGTGGTTTCACCTACATAGTTGTTGTTGTGGCATTGTTGATTTCAATAGCAGCTGACTTGGGCCTTTAGAGCTTTATCTTGTGAGGTGCTGAGCTTTTTCAACTTCATTCGTGTTCCGTGGGAGTTGAAGGTGCTGTTTATCTTTCAGGATCAGGCTCTTACTGTATATGTGCCAGCTTAGTGTTGAACCATTGGTCCGCCCCAAATCACATGTATAATTTGAGCATATCAAAACTAGCATAGGAGACAACGTGATAACTGACTTCAGGCTGCAGCACCGGTCTGCTTCCTTCCCCCTGACATGTAAAACAAACTAAAAACCAACCTTATTCCCCGCCCACCAAAACCCCAAACAAGTTGATTTTAAAACAAAATAAATATTAGTGGGTTCAGTTTCAGACACACTCTACACTTTCAAAATTCAAATGGCTTTATTTTTCCTCTGTGGGTCTGCCATGTACCTATTGCTAATCAAATGAATTCCAGGTTTTCCCTCCTAACACACATCCTGGCCCTCAATCTATCATTGTTATCCTTCCAGCTGAGAAGTCCTTTGTAGCTCTTGGACTTCTGTGTATGTGGTCTGCTTTGGCTGGATCAGGTCTCAAGACTGGAAACTGCCCACAGGTCTCTCTCATGCTCAGTTATGCCACCAAGCTTGGCTTAGGGGTTTATATCTTTGTTTAGCCCCTGATCCTGTAAACAATCATGCACATGAGCTGTTCCCTTGAATCCAATAAGACTAACTCCTATGTGTAAAGTTACTCTTGTGGGTGAGTGTGTGTAGAATGGGGCCTTTGTTTCAACAGCTAAATAAAATGGAAAAGAACAAATTATCTTATTTAGGAAACCAATTTCTGCATGAGTACTAATTTCCTCTTCCCATCATAAAGATGTTAGCTGCATTGACACATCAGCTGCTCAGATGTGCGCCTGACTGTTACGTCAGTAAAGTGAAAACTAAAAAGCCTTTCAGTAACCCTTGACACAATAAAGCCTAGCAGCTCCGAACCAGCCATTAGTCTGTCATGTCAGGAGACCATGTACTAAGAGCTCCAATAGGTCTGACTCTTGACACTGTAGACTGTGATGTCGCAGTTCCTAAATATAGATTTACCAGATTGAGTCAGTTAAAATCAATCAAATCAATCTGCATTTTAGACAGTATATGAATCTACCTTTTTGTGCTTCTGCTTGTGCTATTGACAAATAAAGGCAGGTAGCAGAATTTTGGTTACGACAGGATCTTCTTGTAAGGGTCCTTTCGAAGTCTCTTTGTGTATGGCTATTTACCTAAATCCTAATGGCTGATTTTTATCCTGAGCGTTTTCCATAACATATGCACCTCTCAGTTATACACATTTGCACACACAGAGCACATTTTTTCTAGTCTAAAAATAAATGAGTATATTGAACAGGTCTATTTGTTGCATTGTACAAAGCTGGGACGACATTTTTGAGCACTCAGCATTTGGCTTCACACACAGGAAATTCCTTCTTGGGCTGTACAAAGCAATAAAGAGACCTCATGTGCGTTAACAAACATTATGTTTCTTTTACTTTTAGCTTCGGTTTTAGTGCCACAGTGAGCAGTATGAATTGGATCTGGGACTACATTTTATGAACATTGTGGTTAGTGATTTTTTTGGCTGAAATTCAGGTAATAATAAAAAAGCTTAATCATAATATACCCCCAATCTCCTCTAAAAACTCTGTAGACATTTGATATTAAGATAGGGGGGTTGGGGTGAAAGGCACAGGAAACAGAGCCGTGGATAACCTCCTTTCATCCCAGATGAATTTCTCTTTATGTTCTAAACATTAGCCTTGTGGTCTGCACAGCTCTCTCAAATGGGACTGGCATATGGAAAGGGGGGAAAAGTCAGGAGAAAGGTTATTCTACACGCTGTGAAACAGTTATATGGTTTCTGAAAAAGCTTGACTGCCCTTAAAGAGGGGCTTTCATCCTATGGAAAATGTGCAAGGGTAGCTTCATTAAAACATAGGTTAATTTCCCTTGCATCTGCTTTTAATACTTTTCTTTGCCACTTCTATTAATTATAAAATCTGTTTGTACTGGCAGGAGTCTTCTGTTCTTTTGCCCCTCCACCCCCTGACTGCCCAACAGCTCTGCCTACAAAATCTTGTGGCTAGAGTCCAAATGGCAAATTGATCATATCGCAACTGCTTCCACAGCAGCCAAATGCAATGTATAATAACAATATTTGGACATATAGCACTTGTTATCTAGAAAGTCCCCAAGTGCTTTACAGAGAATAAACCTGCACAGTCTTCCTGTATGGTAGGTACAGCAGTCCACTTCAAATAGGAAACATTCTCTTGGTTAGACTGTTGTAAATCAGGAGTAACAGAACTCAGTTGAATCATATGAGTGTAAAACTGGTTAAAGTGGGGGTCAGAATCAGGCCTACTTGCTTTCCCTGAAGTGTTGTATTCAGTTCAAAGCTCTTCGAGATCTATGGATGAAAAGCACCCGAAAGATATTAGCACACGCAAGGAAATTCTTAAAAGAGCAACAAAAATGATCCAGAGGGTTGGAAAGATTGATCTAAGGGCGAGCAGCATAAGCTCCCAAAAGTGGTATCTGAAGACCATTAGCAGCAAGGAGGAAGAAGGATTTCTGTGTGTGGAACATGGGAGGGATGCAGAGTGTAACTAGCCCTAATAGGATGAATCTAAGGCTATGTCTACACTACCACGGTAAGTCAACCTACACTACGCAACTCCAGTTACGTGAATAACGTAGGTGGAGTTGACATACCTTAGGTCAAATTACCGTGGGGTCTACACCGCAAGGGGTCAACGGGAGAAAATCTCCTGTCGACTTACCTTACACTTCTCGTAGGAGATGGAGTGCAGGAGTCGACTGGAGAGTCATCTGCAGTCGATTTGGCGGGTCTTTATGAGACATGCTAAATCGACCGCCGGTGGATCGATCTCAGAGTGTTGATCCCTGCCATAGTGTAGACCTGCCCTTAGAAAGGGGACATTGAGGCTTGGGAATTATTTCCCATGAGAAGTGGAGGAAGCCCTGTTTCTTGGAACTGTTGAAACTTGAGTGGACAAAGCACCAGAATGTGTACTGAAAGGGACCAGTGAGAGATGGACTGAATAACAAATAGGTCTTTTCCGTTTCTATATCGTAGCATAATATGTAAGATAATAAATCCAAACTTTTATACAATACTTTTCAGCTGAGGAGCTCCAAGCACTTTACAAATTATAACCGAGGCACAGAGGTGAAGTGACTTGCCTAAAGCTGCCCAGCAGGCCAGCAGCAGAGATGGGAATAAAACCCAAGTCTCCTGAGCCCTGGTCCAGTGCTGTAGCCACTAGACCACACTACCTCCCAGTAATATGCCATTCAGAATATAGAAAATTTGCACTTTATCTCCTTGACAGCAATGTCACAATAAGGAGGATGCTTGTGGCACCTGTTCAGAGCTATGTATTCTTCTCAATACCGCTCCAGTGGGACTATTTGCTCATGGAGTCTGAATGCAGAATGAGATTCATCACATTTTTCTACTGAGATCAGATGGGCTTGGGTTCCAGGGAAGGTGAAAGACGCACTGTTTTTTTCAAGCCTTTATCAACTGAATCTTGGAATGATCTCAGTGAAGGGGCATCCTGGCCTGCTCTTTCTGCCTGCAGATATGGCTCCATAAAGATGGCTGTGGAGGAGAGGGGACTATGGGGCCTCAAAAAATTGAAACAGAAGGGAGGGATTGTATGTACTAAATAGATTTCTAGAAACAAAAATAAAAAAATCTCAACACTTCAATAGCAGAGCTGGTTAGAAAATGTACTTTTCCCCGTAGAAAATATTGAGGTTTTGGCAAAAAAAGTGAAATATTTTGTTTGAAAACTGAAATATTTCTCGTAAGAAATCCTGCTTTGGTGGCTCATGGGAGTTGTAATTTGGCTGTCTCATATTCCCATTTTTCTCAATAGACCAGGCTTCTTGTTTGGACTACATCTCCCATGATGCACCATGGTCTTCCCTCAAGTTGATGGAAGGCAGTTGCATTACAGGAGTGTGTGGTTGTGGTGTATTATGAGAGAACATCTTTCCTTTTTGCCCACCTGATTTCCAGTGCCCATTCTCACCAGTCCTCTGCCTCTCATCCCCTGCTGCAATCTCCCTTCTGATTTTTATCTCTGTAGTCCCCTACTATTTTTCCTTTCTTTGTCTTTCCCATGCCCTTCCTTCTAGACTCCTTGGCATGTCTCAGTCATTGACTTCCTTTGGTTATTTCCTTCTGGTCTGTTGGGTTTGGTCCAACCCAAATAAAATCTCTAAAAAGGTCTCGGTGTAATATGGACATCTGGAGAAGACGGCACTGAAGCCTCATGTATCCATAGTGTTATAAGCATACTGTGCATGAGGACTCAGTGCTACTGCAGCTCTGAAGGTGGGGAGGGGAACTGAGCTGATGAGGTGAATGAGTCACAGGGCCATACGCATGAGAGCCGGAAACCCTGGATGCTATATATTTCTAAAATAAATAAAAGAAAAGAAATAAGAAGTCCAAGGACTGGGCAATGCTGGTTTTTTTCATTAAAAAACCCCCCGTAAGGTTCCATCTTCCTCTGAATGGAGCTCCCAGGACAGTGCTGGCTCAGGTGAGGAGCTAGACCTACAACCCTAGGATGCTACTAGGTGTTTGGGGGCTCTAGTTAGCAGGAACAAGTTGAAATCGCCCCAGTGCTGGGTAGTGGAAGCTGCTTTGTGCTGACAGAGCTCTGGGGGCAATAACTGGATCCTTGTAGTGATTCAGGGTGTCATTGTCCTGGCTGGGACACAGCACAGATTTCATCCACTGCTGCTTAAGAGGAAACCTCCATTCTCTCTTCCCCCAAATTCGCTGCATAAGCAAATCAGCCGAAGTTTTGGACATAGTGGTGTGGGCCGCGGAGACTAGACCCTTGTGCGGTCATTACATGAGAGCACAATGGGTATAAAATGCTGCCAGTTGGAACTGGATGCATTTTGCACTCATTTCACACCAGTATAAATAACTGCTGGAGATGCAAAGCTTTGGAGAATCACTCAGGCCTATTGGTTATACTCCCTTCAACCGCCCTTGGCTGACATGGCTAAGAGATTGGAGATAACGATGCACATGGAACCTCAAGGTTGCAGCTGGAAGAGGGGAGGTCCCCATAATTGACATTGTTTTGGGGGGATGGGGGCAGGGCAGGGAATTTGCTTGAACTGGCCCTGTCTCCACGATAATTGCCTGCATTTCTGGTGAGGAAGGGTCCTTTACAAATAGCCAGCAGATGTATGTTTTAATGGAAAACCACCCTCCTGCTTTCAGCCGCTTGCAACAGTCATCTCTCAAACAACCATGTCTCTGGAGCCCCTGACTGCACAACTGATTAAATACAGAGTCCATAGAAATACAGTTATGAGGCAGGATTTTTAAATGGACTCTAATTTGTAAAATACATTCATGTTCACTCCATATATCTTTGCCTTCCCATTTCCCTACTTGAAATGGATACTTGGATGCATCACTTAAACCAGGTGTGTGCTTTATGTATAATTAATCTGCTCAGAAAATGGAGCCTCAGTTAATTTGTCTCCCAGACATCTTTGCCTGCAAGGAGTCAACAGAGCTCCACGACAGTACTTGTAGCTGTAATTCTCAAGGCAGAACAATGTAAAGAAATCGTGGGTTGCTTTTAAAAACACACGTTTGTCCTGAGCAACCCCTCAGATATGAGCTGTTGTGGATTTATAAAATCAAGGTCTGAAAAGTATTTGGAGAAAAATCTGAGCTTCCCTTCCCCAACCCTCTGCTACCGCAACAATGCTTCACACAGTGGGTTTGTTTTGTGGTCCTATGGGCTTGTATTAGGGAAAAAATAGAATGGGGTAGGAGATGATGTCAGCTTCCCCAGTTATCCAAAGTTACAGTGAGTATGTGTGTGCATGTTGTGGGAGGGGGGAAGAGATACTGGCTTTCAACCCAAGTTAGCCAGCTGCATCTGCCACACCATTACTGTAGCTGGATCAGTACTGAGGGGGGGAAAACAATCTTTTGGATCCTCTACTAGTGCAGCTGTCAGACAAAGGTCTGAGCTTCCTGCGAGAGCTATGAAGACACCATCTTTCAAAGAGGCCAGGGAAAGCTTTATAGAACCAGAATAAAAGTGGGGAAGGTGGGAGAATGTTTTTAGTCCCAAATCATTTGTCGTTAGTGGGGGCAGTGAAGCAGATCCATGCTGCTTCAACATCCACTGGTGTTTTCCTGTACCATGAATGGAATTGTTTTCCATACACCCTCTCTGCACAAAGTGAATTCCTGTACACACTATGGGCCATATCATCAGCTGAGGAAGTCTGCAGGGTTCCACTGAGGTCAATGGAAGTGTACTGCTGTACACCAGTAGAGGCTCTAGCTCTGGGTATCATTGCCCACCCTTCCTGATGTACTCAATTTAGAAAGGGAACAATGCTATGTTGGTCTGGCTAGGCTACAAATAAGTGAGATGTTCATAAAACTTTGAAGCTGAGGAGCTTTCTGAAAATTTTTTGTGGGCACTGCAGAAGTTGCACATCTTTAAGTAATTTGTAATTGTGTATTATATAAAACTATGGTGTGAAATGTATTGAGTCCTAGCAGATTACCAGAGCAGATTTAGAATGCTGTTTGTTCCAGGGATGGAAGAAGGTGGACATTCAGCATTGTATGTTACGTACTACAATGAAGAATGCTGGGACAGGGTAAAGTCCTCTGGGAAAGTGCAGTGTTTATTCTGCTGGTCTGATTTTATGAAACATTGTGCAATTCCTTACATTTGTTGGGAGTATTTATTAACTCTCCTCCTCCATCCCAGACATGGATTGTGATCATTTTTGTTTTTGTATATAATTTTTGGGCCAGATTTTCTGCCAATTTACACCAAATGAGCACCTGGCCTTTTATCCACAAAGTTAAATTACATATAAAAGATACATCTGTCTCTGCACCTCAGGATCATCACGAGGATTCTAAAATAACATCTGACATGTTTATTTATAAAGCTTTTTATTCTAAAAGTACTGAACAAACCAGAATCACTTACTGACCCTGGGAGAAATTCTTCACACCTACAAGGTGGAATGCGGAAACTGGTAAACAGCGTGCAGCAACACAACAGGGTAGGACAGGATGCGAAAAGGAATAAAATATCTATCTCTGGGGGATATATAGACAGGCAGAATGTGGAGTAACTACTCCACAATATGTGCAGAGGACGGGGTGTGAACGGGGTGATTAGGTGGAGCGGGGAGAGCCATGGATTTCCCCTACATGAAATGAACTTTTAAAAACAATAGCTGAGAATCTCCCAAATTATTGAGTAATGTGCTACCGAAGATTTGGGCAACGCTTTGGCTTACAGATGAAAAGGCTAATAGGAGGGCAACGGGGAAGAGGAGAAATCACTCCAAGTCCGCCTGGGTACTGCGGGCAATTAAACAAAATGCTGCATAAGAGTTGCTCACTCATTCTCAACATGTGGTGCACGTTAAGGCCGTCTATTCGAACATAGCATAGAAGAGAGTCTTACTAAATTTGGTCTCACTTAACGTCAGATAAGGGGGGTTTTTAAGAGGGAACCTTCTGGGCTAAATTTTGAAAGGGTGCTTGGCCTGCTCTCTATTTTTAAGGCTGTGGTTTTGAACTCTCAATTAATTTCAGGTGAAAATGTTAGGATTTGGGTGTTTGCCTGATTTGTGGGCACAACCAGGTAGTGGGGGGATCATTTGAACATCTGGCTCCAAATGTCTAAATAGTACCACTCACACCCACAAAAATGGAAGCCACTGTAAATCAATCAATCAATCAATCAATCCCTCTAACACGCTCCATCTTCCAGGTTCCACACAGTCTGTGCTTGTATATCACAGATGGTAGTCGTTACTGTTTACCTTGAATAATTCTTCATTTTTTTATTATAGTAACAAAACAAAGGTTTGTCATGTTTCCAAGAGCCTGACCCTGTGAGGTGCTGAGCACCCTTCCTTGCCACTGAAGCTGTTTAACCGAATGGGAGGTGAAGGTGCTCAGTAGCTCATTGGATCGAGTCCCAGCTGTTATCCATTCTGTATGTTTACTGGAGGCAGTGGAGGATTTTTATGGGATGATTTTATAGCTATCTTAGGCTCTAGAGTTTTGTAGATGCTGCTGTTATTTAATTACTGCACATCAGTCGGGGTACATGGCATTCTATAGACAAATAAAAAATGACAGATCCCTACTCTGAGGAGGTTACAGCTGAAGTCCTGATCTATGAGGCTGGATCTTTGAGCCCCCTATGGTGTCCTATTGACTTCAATAGGCACAGAAGTCTGCCTGCATCTGGGATTCTGTCTCATTTGTATGTGGACACAGAATGTCAGTGGAAGACTGAGGAATAAAGTCAAGGGATCCTTGCTCCCAGACCCTACGGTTTCACTAGACAATGGTTCCCCTTAGAAAGCAGGAAGTTATGGACCTTCCTCAAGATACTTCCATTCAAATTATCTTGGGTCTGTAGGACCAAAAGTGTTTATTTCACTACAATGTGTTATTGTCAGGGTTCCTGGCTGTGTCTGAGACCCCATGAAAAGCTTCTGCTCACTGCCCAAAAGCATAGTACTTCAAAAAAATAACTTGGCTAATGTTTTTATTTTAAAAATGGAGAACACCAGTCAGCACTAATGGCTTGGTGCTCACCACTGCGTCCGAGCTCTGCTGCTTCGGTTGTTGGCACAGAAGGATGCACCTACTCCTACAACACAGAGACCTTGTAGCTGGAGAGCAGAGTATTTCGAGCTTGGGCAACCACCCCATTGGTTCTTGCAAAGCAGCAGGTCATACTACCCTGCTGTTATGGGAACCCGAGAAAAAGGGATTCACACAAATCATTTTCAAATGAGTGTACTCACAGAGAATATGGCTAGCGCATGGGCTATCAGAAACCAGGACTGATTCAATCTATAAATACTAGAAATGGAAACTCGGTGGATTCTAGTATACTACCTACCTTTGTTGTGGCATGAGGCATTGCCTCTGGATCCAGAGGTTAGCACCCAGCTGCCATAACTTTATGCTAGATATGGATGCAGGTCCAAGTTTCCCAAAAATCTAGGGGTCTTTGCAACTGGATTTTTGGTTTGGCCTGGCCCCATCTCTAAATTATACTTTGCAGTGTCTAAAGAGGCATAAGAGACATACTATAATGTAGGGGTGGTCAATTTTTTTTTGTCAAGGTCCAAATTTCTTGGTCAATATATAGTCAAGGTTCAGACTCCAGAGAAAATAATCCCCCCCCCCCAATAATGATAATAAGTAAATAAAAAGCTTTTGCGGTCCTTTCAAAAGTATCTGGCAGTCCAGATTTGGCCTGCAGTCCGCCCATTGACTACCCTGCTATAGAGGCTTTGTTCTGAAGTAATTGGGTCTGTAGGCCACAGATAATGGTGGATTTTTTTCTATTACAGTAAATAGCTGCTTAGTTTCTTTTTTTGCTATTGGCTTAGAAACAACAACAACATAACCTCACATGGAATGCATCATCTTCTGTCCCTTCATGCATTAGTTCAACAAATTTTCCTGTCCAACATACAGCATTTTGCTAAGGGTAGGCGACATTCCATATGCTTTTGCTTCAATATCTCCCTTATATATCTCTGTCTGATATGGTTTTCAATGCACATTAAGTGCCTAAGCAAAGTACACACTATGGCAGGGGTGGGCAAACTTTTTGGCCGGAGGGCCACATTGGGTTTCCAAAATTGTATGGAGGGCCAGTTAGGGGAGGCTGTGTCTCCCCAAACAGCCATGTGTGGCCCGGCCCCCACCTCCTATCTGACCCCCACGCTTCTCGTCCCCTGACGGCTCCCCCGGGACTCCTGCACCATCCAACGCCCCCCCCCCCATCCCCTGACGGCCCCCCCGTGACTCCTACCCCATCCACCACCTCCTGCTCCCTGTCCCCTGACGACCCCCAGACCTCCCACCCCTGACTGCCCCCTGCCACCCCAACCCCCGCTCTCATTCCTGACTTGCCCCCCAGGATCCCTGCCCCATCCAACCACCCCTTCTCCCTGTCCCCTGACTGCCCCCGGAACCCCTGCCCCTGACTGCTCTCCGCCGCCCCATCCAACCCCCCCTCTCCTTTCTGACTGCCCCCCTGGGACCCCTGCCCCATGCAACCCCCCTGTTCCCCGCCCTCTGACTGCCCCAACCCCTATCCACATCCCCGACCCCTGACCACACCCCCGAACTCCCCTGCCCTCTATCCAACTCCCCCTGCCCCCTTACCGCGCTGCCTGGAGCACCGATGGCTGGCGGCGCTACAGCCACGCAGCCCAGAGCACCGGGTCAGGCCGTGGTTCTGCAACTGCGCTGCCCGGCCGCCCAGAGCGTTGCACCGGCGGTGCGGCGTGCTGAGGCTGTGGGGGAGAGGCGACAGCACGGGAGGGGCCGGGGGCTAGCCTCCTGGGCCAGGAGCTCAGGGGCCAGGCAAGAGGGTCCCGCGGGCCGGATGTGGCCCGCGGGCCATAGTTTGCCCACCTCTGCACTATGGTGTGAAAGAGATATGTTACATAAGAGGTCTGTAAGGCTCTGGCCCCTTACAGTGCTGGCTGCAATATAAACTGTCTAGGAGGTGGACACAAAGCATCTCCCAACCTAGGATTAACTTTGAGTCTTGATTTGAGAGAGGGGGGAAGAAATTTGCATGTGCTAGTTTAGTGTCTTTACAAGCTACATAAATCATGGCTTGAGAGTATGATGTGTATAACACCCAACATGCCTCAAATACATTTGATAAAAAGAGCTAGTCATGCAGGATATCTAGCCACCTCTTCGTGTTCTGTAGCTTCTTCACTTGGCCTGTAAGGTACAGCATTTTCCTCTGCAGTTAACTTGGCAACAGCATGTACCTTTACATATACTGGTCAGATGGATCTGGACTTCTCCCTTCTTTTCTGCAGCACTGGAGGGAGTGTGAGAAAAGCAAACTCTTCACATGATGGGTTATGTCAGATGTTTCTGTCTGTTGATGACCTAATATTAAAGCAGACTTATTCAATCAGCAGTAGCCCTAACTTTTCAAATGATCATAGCTAGGTAAACTGGGAGACTCATGTTCCATATGTAACTGCTCTGCTATGGCCAGGACATTTAAAAATCACCTAAAGCTCTGGGATGAAGACCATGGTCAGCATTTCTGTTTCTCAGGCACAATGGCACTTATTATCATAAAGATAGATCTTGTCTGGTGGGAAAGAGAGGCCAGGGATCAGTAAGAGACTATGGAATGAACTCCCCCAGGAACTAAGGACCAGGAACTAAGGACTCACCACCTTCTGCACCAAGTGCAAGGAGCAGTTCTTGACTTTTCCTTCTCTTCATATAAACATGTATCAGAGTATATATAAGAGCCCCCACCCCAAACAAACCCAAACCAACCCTACAATCCACTGCACATGTGAGTCCCTCCCTGAGGAGATGACGAGAGAGAGAATAAACCATACATAACAGATTAGTCATGTTGCTAATGCACTAGTGGAAGGCACTTTGATTCTACAGCAGATGAGGGTGCTACAAGTATCTATTGAGAATAGGATGGAACTACAGGATCAAAAGGGAGCCAGTCTCCCTTTGGCCAGTGATAGTTCTAAAAGCTCCTGTTAGCTGCCTGTTTTACAGAGGCACTGAAACTCTGGTCTGTAGTAAGAAAAGCCAATACTTTATGGTTAGGGCTGCAGCAGCACAGAAATAAGGGTGGCAATACCGCATCCCCCCCAAGTAGCCTTCTGACCACCCCCACAACCCTCTTTTCAGTCGGGACCCCCACGGATATAACATCATGAAATTTCAGATTTAAATACTTGAAGCCGTGAAATTTAAGCTTTTAAAGATCCTTTGATCATGAAATTTATCAAAATGGACCGTGAATTTGGTAGGGACCTACTTAGGGTGGTCAGAAGTCCTAAAAACTGACCTTGGTCCCATCCTAATGGTTGCTAAGCAACTGCAACTCCTCTTCATATCAACGCAGGTGAGGGTGCTAATCACTTTGCAGGAGGTACTCAGCACCTTACAGGACTTTTGGAAATAGATCCAATGGGCAAATTGCTTGTCAGATTTTAAGGGTGAACTCTCTGCAAAGACATTTTTAATGCCAAAATACGCATGTTAATTTTGTGACTTCCACTCTGGGCAAGTACCTCATTTCTCCTTGTCAGCTTGCTACCAGAGAGCCACAGAAAACAGTTATGGAGATATGAATAATGAGTCAAATTGTATCCATCTGGAATACAATGGCTACAGAATGTTTAAGAATGAAATACAGTTGAGATGCTGCAGAGTATCTCCAAAGGCAAAATGTGGCCTGGAAAAGCAAAATCATTAGGGGCTTTGAGTATTTTTAATTGTTAAATGCAAAATATTTTTGAGCATCTTGTTTGCTTAATTTCTGGCTCCCTACTGCTCCACATTCATCAAGGGAAATTTCTGATGCTGAGCATATCTTTCAGCATCCTGCCGACTTGCTGTTCCGTGCATGTCACAAGACTTAACAAATCATGATTTGCGCAAAGCAATAGATAAAACTGCTAAATGTTATCAGTCAAGGCATCTTCAACATTTTTTTCATTCCAGAAAAAGGGCTGAGAACAAACTTTTTATGGCATTGCATATTTACAGATATATGCAATCTGTACTATGAATGTACTAAGTCAACAAAACACATCTAGAGATATAAGGTCAGCCTGTGCCTGGTTCTATGTGAATGTATGAGAGGTGGGGTGGAGGGAGAGGATGCAAAGAAACTCCCTGTCCTTGCATTTTTGCACAAGGGAGAGGCACACAGGGGCTTGGGAGTGGAGGCTATGACCTTGGGGGTCTGGTTTCTCAGAGCTAATGAGCACTCAAAAGCCCAAATGACATCCATAGGTCTGCATGTTGACGTAGCCATCTGAAAAGGGAAGAGAAGGGTAGAGTGTGGGCAAGGCCAACTCACACCCTTCAAAAGGTGTAGAAGCATGCCACTCTTCCAGAGCCCCACGAAGAATCTGACAGAACTCCCATTACAGCTCCAGCTACTGTGAAGCCTGCCTAAATGTCCTTCAGTTTTGGCCATAGCTTAAAACCTGTACAGTTTGTGTTTGGGTGTAAGTTTATATATCCTGTCGCTGACAATCTAATCTATTTATACTAGGCACTTATGCATTGGTAATATCCATATAGTAGATTGCAGGGCCAAAACTTATATTTATCATGCGCCTTTGACTGCCTCACTTGCACTCTGCCCACTAATCCATGTGCTCTGAGACTATTTCAAACATTCCAAATTCTAAACAGTCATCTGCCATTTATTCTCTAAATACATCTGCCAGAGAAGTGTTCCTACCTAAACTACACTGGTCCAATGCCCTGGACGCACTTTACTCGAGTCTAGACCAGTGACAGATTTCAGGGCTGGTCTCTCAGGAACTTGCAGGATTAGAAATGACAGGGCTTTTTCCAATAGAAAGGAGAGATTCCCAGCTTTCCAGTGAGACACATAACATTGGCTTCTAGCCATAGAATGTCTCAAGGTATCAAATGTTAAGATTATAACTCCTTAAGGTATCATGTAAGCCAGCGGTCTGAATAAACTCTCTCCTGCCATCTGGGGAAAAACACCTGAGGAGCAGACTCTATTTGCATAGACACACCTACTTTGTCTAGATGATCAATAGACATACCTATTTTTCCAAAGTGATCAATTCTGGCTGTTTGGGATAAAAATTCACTTAAGTCTTGGATACAGGGGTAATGAAGTGTTGTTACTCGTATTGAATGACTAAGGGGTGGCAGAACTGGACTTAATGTGCCCTAATTGCGGGGGTCACTCTAACTTCAACTTCACTTGGTAAGCAGGAGGAAGTGAAGTAAAGCCAAGGGTGGGGTAGAGATGAAGCTATAGAGAGAGCTGACTAGACCAGACTCATTTGAGACTCCTTGTCTTTTTTCAGTGATCACTAGAGCTGAAGTCACTGATAAGCTGGTTTATGGGTTGAGCCTTCATTCTCATGGGGAGGTACTGTTCTAGTGAAAGACAATATAGAGGAGGTAGTAGCAATGAGGTTCCTCACTACCTGTGAAATCACTAAGAACTGGGCTAGATGGTGGAACCGCCAGACATGGTATCCTAGCTAAAGCTGTAATTACTAATAGCTGTGGTAGGTGGTTGTAATGCTGTGGGACTGGACTGGACCAAGGACACAGCAGTGACAGAGGCAGCAGCAATGAGTGGCAACAGAGGACAGGACTCACCTCTCTCCACCCCCAGGGTCTGGGAGTGAACCCACCTCAATACACAGCTGGATTTTGTGACTTTGCTGTTCTTGGACAGCAAATCGTGAGTGGGATGCAGTGGGGGAAAGAAGGAGTGGTGTGATAGAAGGACATTCCTCCATGGACTTTCACACCGCAAGGTGGGAAACTGAGGCAAAGGACAATGACCCAGATACTCCGATGTGAGTGTTTACTTATTGTTTACATTCTTTGAGTCATTGTAGTTGTGATTTCCCAGTTCCCTCTCCCCTGATAAAAGCTTCCTCCACCCCCCACACTAGACATAGATTCAGTGCTCCTGAGTGGGGAGAGGAGCCCAGGTGTGGTGTTTAGTTTTCTCAGATTTATGAGTGGGGGCTTGAGCCCGTTTTGTTTTGTAATTTTAAGAGGAACTTTTAGATATGGTACCCAGCTCTTGTTGCTGTCAACACCACCTGGCAGAAAGGTTACAATAGAAAAGCTATTATAAGGTAAAAATTAAAGTTTTTAAAATGTATTAGTTATATTTTCACTCTCCCTCAGAAATACAGGATCTCAGGGCATGGTAGTAAGAGATCCTGGCTGCACAGGTAAAAAGGACACAATACAGTCCCCCCTCCCCCCTTTTTTTTTAAATGCAGACATTTCTAAAATGATGTTTTCTTAAATAGCTGATGTGTATGGAATGCATGGTTGAAGTGGTATAAAGCTTTGCATTCCTCTGAAGTGACCTGCCTTACACATGTGTGCCTTTGCCACCTATGAGCATTACAGACTTTGCAAACTCATTCAGCCAGATCCTCACCACTTGAGCATGTGTTTCCTACCTGTCTCTGTCTCTCATATACATATATTAAAATGCAGGATAGATTTTTCAAATGAACTCAGGGCCAGATTTTCAAAGAGCCCAGCTCCCATTTAGGCACCTATATAAGAGACCGATTTTTGACAGTGCTCAGAACCTAACAAGTCATTTTGTGACACTTAATTGTGAAAATCTGGCCCTTGGTGATACCCACAACACAAAAGTAGCCCCCTCTGTAGGAGCACCTTCCTTGATCAAATCCTGGTCACTACTAACGCTTAGTGTAGAGTTGCCTTCTTAGAAGAACTTTTTCCCAGTATGCTTTGCTTGTATTTTCTGAGGCTGGCCTTTTAGATATGCAACTGCAGCTGTAAAGAAGCCATTTTGGAGCTGGCTTCTGCTTACTGCCTCTCCCTCTCTTCCAGGTGGTAAGTATTCTTAGTTTCTTTTTTTATGGATTTTCTTACTTTTCTCTTTCTTATTTCTGAAGAGGTGGCTATTCTCGTGTATATATATGTATAGCCATTCTCTATACAGGAAGTAGTATTTGTGTGTGTGTGTGTGTGGGAGAGACATTATAGGCGGTGCTATTATTAAGGATGCCTGACATTTCCCATTATAAGACCTTGTTTTCAGCTGCTTATAACTTTGCCAGACCTTAACTACTGGGGCTGGAATTTTCCATGCCAGGTGTCTGCTTCAGGCTGCTTTGTTTTTAGAAAATTTCAGCTAAAATGGTTCAGTCAGTTCCATGGATGAGACTAGTAAAAAAAATGTGTTTTGCCCATGTTAAAAAATTCTGGCAACCTTTTCTTTAAGAAGCTTTAGTGTCCCCATGAATTGGGACGGGAACGCTCACTGCATCAGGGATGTGCCTTTTGCCATCCTTGGGAAAATTACCCCAAATTTGGCCAAGTTATAAGACTTTGAAAAATCTCAGTTCACACATGCTCTGTAGAGACCAGCTAGAGCATCACAGTTAAAATCTCCAAAGATTCTCTCTGTGTTGAGTATACTCTAGCCTGGGGCCTTCCCTGCAATTGTAGCTCAAGACTGCTGCAGGCTGGGTCAGGCACCTGAACTTAAAGCAGGGGGCCTGTCTTCTGTGTGCTCTCATTTATAGCTGAACCCCTCACCCCTCATTACTTGGGGGGCTTTGGGGTTGGCCAGGCCCTTTTGGGCAGCAAGTGGTTTATGGTCAGTTTCAGCTAACACAGGCCTCCCATAAATAAAGACATGAAATGTTTTACACCCGTGGACTAAGGCCAAAGCCCCCTTCTCTGTTTGAGCAGATTGACACTTAGTTTTTGTTAGCACCTGTGACTCAGAAGCCATTGGTCTCCAGTTTTGAACATTACTGTTGTAAGAGGATTTTACCAATACTCTCCTTGGAGGTATCTGTGGGCAACTTAGTTTTGCTCTTACCGTCACAGTGCTTCAGGACTAGGGTCTCTTTAATTAACTCCATGGTTCTGAGACTCTTTATTAAGATTGGCATCACATGTCCATTGGACATGTTTGCAGTATAGTTCTCTCAGATTGCTGGTTTGGGTGGCTATGTTAGGCACAAATTTCCCTACTTCGTTCAACGCTCCAAGGAATCTTTTCACCCTTTCCTTGTCTGTTGGGGCAGGCATGTGGGTGATGGCCTCAACCTTCCTGTAATCTGTCTATTCACCGTGATGTGTTAACCTGCCTCACAGGCACGTTACTTCTGTTAAACAGAAATTTTGTTCCTTTTGCTTTAGGCCAGCAGTTCTGGTTCTTTCCAAAGTTGCTTGGTGGAGCCTCTGGCAATGCTCTTCTACTGTTTTTCCCCACATCAGAATGTCACCCAAGTAATCCTTAGTACCCTCTATACCCTCGAATGTATTGTATTTTCCAGTGAAACACCTTGGGTGCTGAACATAACCCCAGTGGCAATCTATGGAAACTGTGTCTCCCAAAGGGGGTAATGAATGCGCACAAATGTGATGCATCTAGCATAGAAAAATATTTGATATCAGCCATATCCCCCAGAATTTCTCCCCTTGTAGGTAGTGGAAAATATTCCTTTTTTACATAAGTGAAGGATTCTGTCTTTTTTCCTACAATGACTGAGCGTACCCACTCTGTTGGTTCTTCTCTGCTCTCTATGATTCTCAGAATAAGGAACCTCTCCAGCTCCCGTTTCAGCCTCTGCAGTAGAGTGAGGAGAATTTTCCTTGGGAGACATGCATTTTGGGGTGGTTGTGCCTTTCAGCTCTGTCCCATGCTCTGAGAGCTTCCCTATCCCCTGGAAGATGTCCTCAAACTCGTCCTCAATTGTTTTCACCCCTGCCTCTCCAAAGAGTGCACCCTCTTGATGAGACCAAGGGCTTGACATGCTTTTCACTCAGTATTGCGTGAACTCTTCCCTGGTACTATTACAAATTGTATCTTTTCCAAGTTGTCATTTACCCATATATTTAGTTCACATATGCCTTTAGAGGGCATAACCTCACCACTGAAAGCCCTGGGTTTTACTCAGTTACCCTCCAATATCTGTGGTTTTTCCATTCGCACTAATAACACTGGGTCTGGCAACTCCTTGCATTGTGCACCTGTGTCCAATTTAAAAGTAATAAACATCCCATTTGCATTCAGATTAATAGTCCAATCATCTTCTGTTGCAACGTTGTCCAGTGCTCCGATGAATAACTGATCTCAGCTGGTAGTACTATCATCACGCTTTTTGTTCAAGCTGTACACACTCTTCTAGTGCTTACAAACTTTTGCAAAGTGATGTAATCCATTGCCTTTCTTGCATCTTTTCCTATGTGCTGGGCATTGTCTTGCCTTGTGGTGTTTGCAGGCCCATTTGCTGTTTTTTGTTGGACTCCAGCTTTGAGCTCTGAGCCTTTCTGCTTCAGATCTCTTTTCTTATAGTATTTTGGATACTCATTTATGTCCACAATGTCAGAGCACATTCCACCCTTCATAAGCTTCATTCTGGACTGGGGGAGTTCCTTTGCTTGACAAATTCTAAGTGTTTTGTCAAGGGTTAATTCTGAATTGTCCAGTAGACTGATTTTTTTGTTCCAGATGCCAATCACAATCTCATGTCTTATCAGGGACTCTGATGGCCTCCCAAAAGAGCAAGATTGGCTTTTCAGCCTCAGATCAGTCGCACACTGTTCTGTGGTTTCACCTTCTTTTTGTATGCTCTATTTAAAAACATCTCTCTAATTTGTCTCATTTTTATGTGGAGTGCAGTACTGCTCAAATTTCTGTAATACAGTTTCATTGCCGGACTCCTGTCTGAGTCAACTGAAAACTGTTAAACACATCCAGTGCTTCAGAACTGGTTACTGTCAGAGAAAAGGCTATCTTCTGGATGTCTTCCTTTTTGCTTGCAGGTACAACAAGAAATGTTGTTTAAACATCTACTCGCTTTCCACATTTCCACAGTTGAAATTCTGGTGGGGCTTTTAACTGCTCAATTCTACCACTCAGTGTCTTTTCCTAGTTCCTTTGCTACTCCTGAGACCATGTGGTGTTCAGTCATCACTCCATGCTTGCAAGAACTGCTTTATTCTGGGTCTGGCTCCAACTGTCTGTGTATAACAACAAGAGCTTCACGGCGCCCTGCGCAGACTCTCTGTTGGGAAGCTTAGCCTGGGTGTGGCTGGAGCCAGTGGATGGGGGATACTGAGATCCGAGACGGAGCCAGGAAGGGAGATTGGGACTGGAAACCATTGAGGATGAGGATAGGAGGAAGGGAGACATTTCTGGGCACAGGGGAGAACTGAGACTGGTTAAACAAAGAGACTGAGACAAGTAGTTACGTACGTGTGTATATGTGTGTGTGATGCTGACACCAAAGAGGAATCCAGGGCAGGAGATTGGGACTCTGAGCCAGTGAGGATGGAAATGTAGATGGGGGCAGGGGCTGGGTACAGAAGGCTGGGAGCGGGAAGAGACAGAAATCAGGCAAGGAGCTGGGAGTGGGAAAGTCTTGGTTAGGCTGGAAAAGAGACTGGAGACAAGGAGTCAGAGATATAGGCGGGGACTGGGAGGGTAAGAAGATTGGGAACAATGGGGAGAGTGGGACTGGGAGGTAGGAAGACCAGGACTGGCTGGGCAAAGACACTGGGACTGGAATGAGAAGCCAGGGGTGGGGAACAGGCAGGACTTGAACAGGGACAGGTTGGACAAGATAGGCAGAAGGGATCAACACTGGGGGGAACAGGCAGAAGTTTGTGTCCACAAGAGCACAGTCCCCTCCAGAATCCAGACTAGAACCCAGGATTTCTGGGTCTCACCATTCCTCCGTTGTCAGCCGATATCTGTGAAACTCACTGGCAAAGTGTCTCACTCCCATCTAGTGCTGGTCCACATAGAGGCTGGTAACCCTCCACTGCTATCAGTTACTCTGTTAGCTGAAGTGGCAGAAGCCTGTGGGATAGATCTAAAGGTGCCAACCCTGCTAGTGAACTGTGAGAGTGTCAGTATGATACCACGTGATGGAATTTCTGGTTTTTTTAGTTTGCATTTTTTAAAAGCCTAGGAAATTACACACAAAACCCCCTACATTAATAGAACATTATTAAGGTTGCAAAGTTAGGAAACGCCAGAATTAAGGTTGCCTTACAGGACCCACAACAAAGCATGCATTCTAGATAAGGCACTTTGCAAGTGCAGGAAGATGATCACACTCCTGTTCTTTGATTGGGGGACATAACTGATGCTGATTGTGAGCCATAAGTGTCTGTTGCTGTGAAAGAATCGGTGCAACTTTGGTTGAGCTGTGGTGTGATGTTTCCATCTGATACCTGCAGACAGCCAATGGCAGCATGTGATGATCAGCTCTAGAGTACATTATGTTCCTTTAGCACCTGAGCCTTGATCCGTAGCACACTTAAAGCACGTTGCATGATTAGCATCTACGGTTGCTTCATCTCCGTAGCTGAGTTGAGTATATGCAAACTGAAATACACTTATTTCAGTCACCACCTCAATGTATAATAGCTGTTCTCCAAGGGGCCTGACTCCATATACAAAGGAATTGCTGCCCACAGGTTCTGATGAGGACACATAGCATTCTCTGTCAGGTGTGCATTTCCTTCCCAGCATTTCTTTCTGGTTAGCTTTTGCTCGACAAGAGTTATGTCTTCTGCAGATCTTTTCCTGCCTCATCCCCTTGCTACTATCTAAAGTTATAGTGATTTCAGTACTTTGTCACAATGCTGGCTTTCTGTAAAGGTTTAGAGGACAAAACCACCAGGTATCTTAGCAGAGCTATATATATGCTTAGGGAAAATATTATATCTGTATGTATGCGGAAGCCCCAGAGCTAGAAGGCTGAGAGGGATGGAAGTCTGTGCTCCCTATATAAGGGAAAAGCTAGCTCTAGGCAGTCGCATGTACATATATTATTATGTTGCTTACCCACAGTGTTTTGTTGCTTTAGCTGGAATTTGTCTGTTTTGATAGTACAAATCAGGGGTGGCCAACCTGTGGCTCCGGAGCCACATGCGGCTCTTCAGAAGTTAATAGGCAGCTCCTTGTACAGTCACCAACTCTGGGGCTGGAGCTACAGGCGCCAACTTTCCCATGTGCTGGGGGGGTGCTCACTGCTCAGCCCCTGGCTCTGCCACAGGCCCTGCCCCCACTCCACCCCTTCCTGCCTCCTCCCCTGAGCCTGCAGTGCCCTCGCTCCTCCTCCTCTCTCCCCCCCCCCCCCGAACCTCCTTCACGCCATGAAACAGGTGACCGGGAGGGAGGGGGAGTCGCTGATCGGTGCAGCTGCCGGTGGGTGGGAGGCGCTGGGAGCAGGGTGGGGAGCTGATCGGGGGGCTGCTGACATATTACTGTGGCTCTTTGGCAATGTACATTGGTAAATTCTGGTTCCTTCTCAGGCTCAGGTTGGCCACCCCTGGTATAAATGATAATAATTGATTGTTAGTGTGACTGTACTCATGAAAGGGCCTAGGACTTGAGCAGGATATTCCCTGGAGTGAGTGAGTTCCTCTGACTCTACAGGCAGTGGACTCTGGTTTGGAAATAGGATTCAAGCTCAATAAGGAGAGCACAGAAGGTTCTGTCTGAGGGACTCTATCCATGGGTTTTATTTTGCTCTGGCTTCCTCACTCAGAGAATGTGAAGGAATTGGCAGAGCTCATTGGTCCAGCAGGGTCATTAGATACAGCAAGGCCTGATGGGACTCGCAGTGGTGGTGTGGAGATGACTTCACACCCCCTCCCCCCACAGATGATGGAGGCACACAGCCAATTTCACAGTGGACTAGGTAGCTCTAGATCAGAACAGAAGTAGATGGTGCAGCCTTCTCTGGACTGGAGCAGACGGGATAAGAGCCACTCTGAATACCACTGAGTCTAACTGGATCTGTGAGTAGGGGTGTAGGTGGGTGGAAATTGGACCTCCACAAGCTGGACAATTAATATATTGGAAGTGTGCTACTGACTACTCCTGAGACGCTGCTGGGTTTTGCTCATGTTGGTTTTTTTTTTTTTTTGCACTTTGCCCTATTTTGACACCTTCTGTCTCTGGCTGTAACATCCACTAGAGATTGGGGGCCCGATTCCCCTCTCATTTGCACTAGTTCTACTGTGGTGTAATGCAGCCGACATCACACTGCGGTGGCTCTGCTGACTCATGATTTACATCAGTGTAAGTGACAGGAAAATCGGGTCCTCTGTGTTTAATTTGTACACAGCATTATTCTGTACTCCTACTCGTGCCTGTTACCACTCGTCTTAGTCATAATAAGAACCGAGTCAGAGAACCTGACTACAACGCTGTCACAATCTGACACGTTGAAAATATGGTTCCCTCTTTAGTGCAGATAGGGCCTAACCATGTTCTGTGTTCCCTCCCCAATACTATGATACAACCCAACTGTCCGTGTCTGTTGCTTGGTGTAGGAGAATGGCAAGATCTCGTCTACGCGACAAGAAGCAATTGTGTTTTAACTATATTGCAGGACAGAAATGTTGTACTTGAGTTCCCTGATGTGGCTGTTAATGAATTGAGATGGGGCCCTAGAATGTCTACTCTCTGGGAGAGGGATTCTGTTCTTTCTTTGCACGTTATCAAGCACTTGTAGAGTGTAAATCAGCAGCAAAAAGTAAATCATGAATAATTTTCGACCAACTTTTTATTACATTAAAGTATGGAGTATGGCACAATATTTTTAAAATTCAATTTTTTTAGTTTCTTCTGACAACACAATTGCATGGATGTGAAGAACAACAAACATTCAGATTTCTCTCTCTCTTTTTTTTGTTTTTTGTTTTGTTTTTTAAAAAAGGCCAATAGCTTTTTGAACATAATCTCTTCCGGTGTTAACTGCATGAAATCCATCAGCCCTTAGCCTGGTGTAAGGGAGTCTAAACTGGAGTGCTTTTACAGATGAAGAAATGATGGGAAATGTAAGTTAGAGCAGAAGTTGTCTGCTTTAACTTACACTTTTATTCTGTTGTCAGTTGTTTTTCCTGCTACATTCCTCTCTTCTGGCCCCTCAGCACACGAGTTAGACGCCATCAGACACAGTGGGCCCAATTCAGAGGTGATGTATATGGTTGTGTAATTTATGTGTCATAAATGGATGTGAGCCTAAGGCTAGATTGGGCCTGATTAAGGGATGAAGGGGGATGCTATGCTGCAGGGACGCATAATCATTTGCAGAACGGCCCAGTGTGTGGGGAAGTGGAAGGGGTAGACATACACAATGTCTTTTCCATGGTTTGGCTGGCTTGACCTGTGAACTGGCATGGTACATTGCCTCTTTTCCCTTTGAGGCAATGTGTGCCCATAGGGGCCCGTTAAGAGGTACACAAAGGGAAGAAGGGTCCTTGATTCCTCCCCTGTACACCCACACAGGGCCCAGTCACGATGTGGCCCTAGAGCAGAGGTTGTCAAACTTTTTTTTTGTGACTGACTCCTTTTTAAATGCAATGTTAATCACAAACCCCCAGCTGAGAAACTGATTGGCAAAGGTATATGTGTACTTCATATAAACACATCTGGTTAGTAATGCTTTAAGAAAAAGAGTATAAGAATACTTACAGATACCAGTGAAAGGGGTGTGCCTGCTTCTTACTGCAGAGCCTATCTATCCTTGGTGTGAGGGTTGGAAGTTTGAAGGCCCCCTGTGCAGTCTCTAAGGACCCCTGGGGGTCCCAGGACTCTAGTTTGAGAACTGCTGCCCTAGAGTGATGTCACCACCTGCCGAGAGGAGTCATAAGAAGGAGCAGCTCACACCCAACCTTGACTCCCTTAGACAGCTTAGACTCACCTCTGAATTTGTCCTGGAAACTGAACTCCTTTCTCCTCCCTGAAGATGATCTTTCCAGGTCAGGACAGAGGCAACACTAGTATCCAGATTTGGCTCTGGATTGGATGTTGCCTAAGGTCTAGATGTGAAGCCAGAGTGACATGTGGGTTCAAAGACACCAGAATCTCATGAGCTGTTTCCATCTGGCGAGAGCAGTTTTGTTCCTGAGATACCCATCCTCATGGGCCATGGTGGTGTTCTGGGGTACAATCCAGACCAGTTAGGGGTTGTGTCACTGCCTGCCCTGTAACCCTGAGTGCCTCTGCTGCCGTAGCGCTCTTGTCTGGATGCGTCCAGCCAGCATACGGGCGTGCGTGGTGTGTCAGCGTGAAGCAGCTCTGGTGCAGCAATTCTGATTCCAGCAGCCTGCTTGCTATACCAGTGCCACACTCTGGCCTCAGTTACACCTAGCAAGAGGTCCCCAGCACCCCCGAGTCCCAGACTTTCCCAAAGTTGTGTGCTCTGCAATGTCCAGGGCTGTACTGGGCCATTCAGGGAGATATTAAGGTTTGCTTGTTCCTTTAAAGATATAGGATTCAGCAGCTTGCCACATTAAATGGAGTTGACATTCACTTTAAATCAAACTGAGCACTGGGTTGGCTTAGATTAAAAGTTAAAACAATTTTCTTAACAAAAGGCGACAAGATTTTAAGTGAGTTCAGGTATAAAGGTTTGAGTTAGAAATGGTTAAAAGCAAATAAAAAAATGCTTTCTAGAGGCTAAGACTTAATAAAACAAGCTACTGCCTTTGTATTAAAGGTAGTTTCCTGACCAATCTACTTTCCAGCAAGTTGGCTGACCACCCCTTTGGTCAGGATCTCCCACAGAAAGAGTGACAAAGACCCAAAGTGGAGGACACAGAATAATTATTCATGCAGGAAACTTAAAATGATATTGGGATTTATTCCTTCTATAAGAGAGAATAGGTGGGTGAGGTAATATCTTTTATTGAACCAACTTCTGTTGGTGAAAGAGACAAGCTTTGGAGCTACAGAACGAAAGCTCTGTGTAGCTTGAAAACTCTCTTTCATCAACAGATGCTGGTTTAATAGAAGATATTACCTCACCCACCTTGTCTCCCTAATGTCCTGGGAACAGCATGGCTACAACGACTCTTTCTATGTGATCAATTTCATGCTCTTTCATTTCCGATGGAAATAATTCACAACAATAAAATTGATGGTAAACCGAATATGTGCAGGCTTTGTGAGCAAAATGAATGCCAGTCCTTAAAAAAGAGAGACAGTTGAGAGGTAGACCTGTGTCTGCTTTCATTTAAAAATGCTAGCAGAAGAATGGCTGGCTGTTGATAACTTCTGTGAGGACAGACCAAATGCACAGGTGCTGCAAAATTCTGGATGCTGCAAAATTAAGTTCAAGCTAAAATTCTTCAACCTAAACACAGTGAAAGAGGTTTTGTAATGAGACTTTGATTTTTATGGAGGGTCGGCATAAATAAAAGCTGCTGATTTCTAAGGCACGTGGCGATGTCTTTATGGTATGTTTTATGATGACTGGAGGATTGCTATCTACCACAATAAACATATTATGGTTAAAATTAAAAAAATGGTTTTGAAACTGAGACTGGCGACGTGGATGCAACTTTCAATAGCACTTGCTTTAACTCTTGGTTTTCAATTTAAAAAAGAGCAAAACAAAGTGAGTATAAAACATTTACTGACTTTACTATATTTTTTAATGAAAACTAAAATGTGTGCATCTGAAAGTGAATTGGGTATTGAAAGTTTTGGCCGTGCTGATGCCAAGGGCAGGGCCCAGAGCATGAAGAAAAGTCTAAGAAAGTTTAATAAACTAAATTTAGTCATCTATAATAACGTGAAATATTTGTCAATGTCCCTACCCTGTTTTGTTCTTTAATGTAGCCTCAGGAACATACATGTGTTGTTCTGAGGTACTGCGCTAACCTGATAGTATCTATCTGTCATATTTCTACAGCAAACATCTGATCACTGCATGGTATTGCCCATAGTGGATTCTGCTCTTTTTCTCACTTAGATGGGAGTGGTCTTTAATGAGTCTGACTGGTCCAAGTGTCTTGCTTCCTGAGCTTGCTCGGGCTAGAAGCATAGTGCAGAGGTAGGGCACTCACCTTCCCTCATGCCAGGAGTGAAAAAGACCACGGCCCAGATCCACAAAGGGACTAAGGCATGGCAATGCAGAGTGTTGCTGTGCCTAACTTTTCAGTGCCCTGGTGCCTAGGAATCCACAAACTCTGGGTTAGGCACTTAGGCTCCCTGTACAATGCATGGGGGGAGATGGGCACCTAAGCCTCGGATCCACAAATCCAGCATGCTAGGTGAACTAGCCAATGGAGATGCCAATGAGAGAGGTGTTTCCTAAGCCCCACTCCCTCAGAGAGGTCAATGCCTAAGTCCAAGCTGGGGAGAGAGGTGTACATGTGTGGTTGTGATCCACAGTGAGGAACCCCGCTCCTGGAAGGGTGTCCAGGCGGTTACTTACAAGAATGACGGCACATGTCTAACTGCACACAAAATGGCTAAGGACGAGGTGGTGGCCTACCTTATAACATCAGGCAGAGGGAAAATTGAACTGGTGCCTCCCATAGTTTAGGAGATAGGCTGCTGCTATGGCTGCCTCATCCTTTCTTCTGCCCTCTGTGCCTGGAGTTAGTGTGCCCAGCACACCTGCTAGATTGGGCCCTGCAGATGAAATGGGCAGAGGAATGCCTGTCTTCACTGGGTCTGAGGATCATGCTGGGACTTAGGCAAGAAATTGGCATCTGGATGCCTGCCTGAGACAGAAGAGTGAATGCCCAGAGGCAGAAACTTAGGTATGTAGGGAACTTTTTCAGCAAAATAAAGGTGCTGAGTGAGTTTAGGAACCTACAAGATTAGGTGGCAGCTGAGCTTGTGTTTTGTGGATCACAATAGCACCTAAAACTGGGCTTTAGGCACCTAAGTCCCTTGGGGAGCTTGTCCCCTGTCTCACTCATCCCCAGTACCCTCTTTTTGCTTACCCTATAACAAAACCTTAAACAGATATTGTTAGGCTCCTGCAAGGTCTTTTGAGCTAAACTAAGAACATTCTACAAAATGCTGGAGGCATCAAACTCCTGAACATCCTTACTGCACATACCTTGGTCCTGGCTGTGCCCTCTGAGCATCCCTTCTGTGAGGGAGTCTGTAATCTTGCTTATTAACTTATTACTTTCCCCTTCACTCTGTTGGCCTATCAACATCTATTAGGCCTGTTCCAGTACATCACAGAGTATGTATATACACACACACTCTTTGTTGCCTGAAAGACTCTGAGTACTCTCATCTCCCTTTTTCAACAGAAGTTGAGGGCCCTTACCAATTGATAGGGTTGGTTCTGTAAATTAGGAGCTTCTTGGGTCTATCAGTTTTATCGCTGTTAGAGTATCATGCACATCTGTGGTGCTGTGTAAGTGATAATTCTTATAACAATATTATGATATAATAATAACAATATGTATAACAGAAACACAACCTGAGTACCAAGGTGCACCCTTTAAAAGAACTTTCCCACACCATTGGGAAGGCCAAGCTCATTTTTCTTTCAATAAATGAAGGCAGGAGGTACTGTCAACAATAATCTGGGAAATAATTAAAGACATTGTTTACTTAAATTTGGCCCATAAGTTAAATTTTGTAATAGCTTTCAGCACTAAATGTTTCCACAATTAAAAAACCAAAACAAACAAACAAACAAACCAAAACAAAAACCCACAATGACAACAACTCACTAATGAAAACAGTTATATTTAAAGAAATAGACATTCCCCAGCAGTGTTGGAAACCCAAACATTAGAGCACTGAGAAACAGGCAATGAAAATGACTATATACAACAGTGGAATAGTCTTCGCTGAGTGTCATTACCTAAACAGTGAGAAATGAAAATTCTAAACTCAGAGCATAAATAGTGACAGGGTTCAGAGTAACAGCCATGTTAGTCTGTATTCGCAAAAAGAAAAGGAGTACTTGTGGCACCTTAGAGACTAACCAATTTATTAATTTATTTATTTATTAATATATATAAGCTTTCGTGAGCTACAGCTCACTTCATCGGATGCATACTGTGGAAAGTGTAGAAGATCTTTTTATATACACACAAAGCATGAAAAAATACCTCCTCCCACCCCACTCTCCTGCTGGTAATAGCTTATCTAAAGTGATTACTATGATAATCACTTTAGATAAGCTATTACCAGCAGGAGAGTGGGGTGGGAGGAGGTATTTTTTCATGCTTTGTGTGTATATAAAAAGATCTTCTACACTTTCCACAGTATGCATCCGATGAAGTGAGCTGTAGCTCACGAAAGCTTATGCTCAAATAAATTGGTTAGTCTCTAAGGTAGCATAAATAGTGAGATTTGATTTTTTCCCCCACTTCTAGTAAGGTTACTAACAACATAGGTAAAGACATTTACCTGTTTACGTGAGACTTTTTTGAGTTGTCTCTGGAACCCTTGTCGAGATGAATTCTTCAATCCCTTGGGAGCTTCTACAAAGTGTATTTTAATCACAAATGTCCCTTTCTCTATCTAGGTACGTATGTGATTCTCATAATCCTAGTACTTCACAATCATTCATTAATAGCCTTTTTCCTCATGGTGACCTATCTAGTCTAAATATCCTTCCAGGGCTGCCAAAACAACCTCTCTTCTCAAACACCTTTATTTTCATTTATCCACTTTTTCTGTCTTACTGTTCTCTCCCTCAGCTTTCCTTTCTCTTCTCCTTTCCTCCTTCTTGTCACTCTTAATGTTTAATCCTTAAATATCCAATTAAAATGACTCACCAAACAGCAATAAAGAATGCACAGTAACAGTTGTGTGATGGAACATAATCACCTTGTTTATTGTATTACAGATAGTTTATTGCTTATGAACAGGATATTTATTCTCTCTTCCAAAGTTGGAGTGTGTCTTTGTTTGGTCACAATTGACCATTGTTAATCCATTTATGTTCACTTTCTATTTTAAAATTAAGTTCCTTTTTGTAGGAAAAAAGGAGACAAAACTTTTCCTTGGGACAAATGAAAGGAAATTCACTGTTTTGTCTCTAGTGAAATCGCCCCATGCTGGGACTGAAAATTTTGGAAGTGGAAATGGGAAAACCTCACCTCAGATAACATTTGAGTGGTTGCCACGAAGCTTGGCTCTGGAGAGGAAAATCAACTTTTACGCAGCTACACTATTAATACTACCTTATGGGAGTATTAAAATAGTTCACTGAAACAAGGTCAATAAACTACAGCTGTAAACCATTGGTGAGACTGACACTGAAAGGAGAGAGTGTGGTCTGGAGGATCAGAGTGAACTGCCACAGACATTACAAACCCCACACAATCAAGTGTATACCTTACACTTCACTTTATATCGCTGCCGTGTTTTATGAACTGGGCTTGAGTTTTAACTCTGCCCTGGTTTAAAAGAATCTTCACTTCTCAGGTTAACATTATGACAAACGCTGGAGTTCAGCTGGCATCCTTTTGTCTTTGTTTATTTAACATTATGTACTGAGTAGTCCCCTTTGGAGGTTTAGTTTGACTGGTAAATGATATGGTATTGATACTTTGATGCTATGTTGACTGATGCATTAGAAATCCCTATGTTAGATAGAAAGGTTTCAGTCTGACTTTTGCTGGTCTCAGCTCATTTCTCAAATAGTTCCCATTCAGATATGCCAAGAGGGCCAGATGATGTGTGGCCCTTGGCAGAGGGGTAGAAAGGTGAGGTAGGATGCACAGGAAATGAATGTATGAATATATATTTGCTTGTGTTTTACTACTAACACCTTAGTTTTATTAAACAAAAGGTTTTCTTTCAACTTTTGACTTTGCTCTTTTTTCCCATTTTTACGTCCTCCACGTTGGCCAATGGTTTCTTTTATGTTTGTATTCATTCTTCTAGTCAGTGTCAGCTGCTGCTGATTCTGATGCAGTCCTGAAATGCAATGATCAAATCTAAATTAGATGTACAGGTAAGTCCAACTAGGGTGACCAGCTACATTTCAAGGAAATAAAGGACAATGCCATGAAAAATAGTGGCCAACACTTATTTCCATGGGACATCCGCAGATAATGCTTTACTCATAGTACAAAATCAAAGATTTAATCCTTTGCACTTTTACTTCAGAAAAGCATACTTTTTTTTTTATCGTATCCTTTGTAGTAACTCCATATTGGGTATGGGTCACAGCCAGTTAGACAGCAAATGACTGGTGTCCCTTAAAACATGGGCTGTTAGGTCACCCTAATCCTAGATCAAAGTAACCCAGAATTATGGCAAAGTTCAGATGGACATCTGAGATTTCAGCGCATTTCTAATTTAAACAAGCAGCTTTTATTAAACTAAAAAAACAAAATGTGAAAACATTTGTCTACTAAATCTGTGTAAACCTTTTTTCCTCAGAATTTCTATTTTTGGACAAAAGAGAGTCTCCTTACTGCACTAATTGAAACAGCTCCTGATGCCCCCTTTTCAAGCATCTTTCTTTTATTGTACATGTTTTGCGTATATATGGTAGATAGTTTTCTGAAGGGTAAATGTTTTCCAAATTGGTACATGTCAGCACTGTAAAAAAGGAGAAGAAGAAGAAGAGAAGATGGCTTTAAAAGCTAGCAATTTTTCACCGGGAGGTAGAAGGTAAAACACTACCCAATCCGGATTGTGCTGCGGCAGCTGACTGTAGCCCTTTAAAAGTAAATTATGAAGGAGGTGAAAGCAAAGACTGTTGGGTGAGCTGTAATCACACACACATTTCTTTACAATACATTTGAATTTCTCCCTCATCTTATAGCAAAACGTAGAGAATCAAACCGCCTTCCCCTGCTTTCCCAAGAACAATATTAAGCTGGCTAGTAGCCCTGCTTGAAATAAATGTGGAAAATATTATGTAACTTTGCCCTGTGCTGTTGCACTGGCAGCGTGGACACTAGGCAAGTTTCTGCTACTCTGCCTATTTTTGGTGACCAAAGGCCTTAAAGTTTACATCTCTATTTCCTTTCCCCTCTCATTTTTTTCCTTCTTTTCACTGCCAGTGTAATATAAACCAAACATCTGCAAGCAGGCAGACTACATCAGCAAAGTTGTTTCAAGAGCTAGCTTGCTTATTTATTTATCTATTTATTTATTTATTTATTTATTTAATGAAGACAGGAGGAGGTGGATAAGAATATAGCTCCTGACTGCATCAAAGCACTGAAACAGTCAAGTCAGTGATTCCCCCATCCTGCAGTTATACACTGTGTCAATACCTCCCTCTGCTGAGAGCTCTACATTCCTTCTACCACACTTGATTATTTTTTTTTGTGGTAGCACTTGAATAGAAGCACAATCAGTCTATAATGCATGATGGAACAGCTTGCTAACTGTAGTAGAGGTGCTCTGTTGGGATTTGCAGGGTGTGCACATATCTCTCCCCCCACCCCTGCCCCGCCCCAATCAAGAGCTGTTCATCTGTAGACTAGAACCTGTTGCTAGGGAATGATCATAAAGAGTCACTGACCTTTTTATTTCATCTTAAAGAATCCCTGATACTTCATGGGAAAGTTTAAAGAACATTCTATTCAGATGTGTTTTACAATTTTGTGTTCTCTTCAGTTTTTCTCCATAGAAATATTTGCATGAAAACAGGTCCTGTTCTTGATCTTGAGGTATGAACCATCAGGTGAAGTTGTACGGCTTGTGCTATTTAAGCATCAAATTGGATGATCTTAATGGCCTTAAACATCTATGAATAATCTTACCTATACTTGTGTGAACATGAGAAACTCTGGTAGGAAGGTCAGAATGAGGCCCATAAACTCTGTTGTTCAGAGGCTTCAGTATTAGGTGTCCAAGCTGGCTGTTCTTTGCTTGTAATCATATATGGTGTAGATTTAAAAAAGTGACTACTGATTTTGGTTGCCTTGATTTTTGGATGCCCAACTCAAGAAACCTAAAAGGGGTTGATTTTCAGATGATGAGTGCTTGGCCCTGTCTTCAGGCCAATTTAAGGTGGCTCAAGTTCAGCACTAAAAAAAATGGAGACATGAATAATTTTTAGTTACTTTTGAAAATCTTGACCATAGCGTAGGGCCTGAGATGTAACTTGCACTGTGTTACTTCTTTACGTCAGCAGAGTTAATCCCATTTTACACTGACATAAATGAGATCAGAATCAGGCCCATTGTGTTTAATTAGTGCCAGCATGATTGGTTGCTTTGGAAATTTTGATGCTAAGAATGACACCAGCTAAGGAATAAGCAGCAGGAGCAAATTAACTCCTGAAAGCGAAGTTCTGGTGTCTGTTTGAATTGGTCTAACAATAAATCACAAGGAATAGGATACCCACCTGATCTGTGAAGCTTTCTAAGCTAGTGTACCACTTTGTGTATGCTCTGTCTTCTATCGTGTTGTAAAATACCAGACTTCCCTCTGTTCTACTTCTTGCATATTTGTACACAACAGAAAAGTGTAAGTGAAATGCATATATTAATTACAGGGTGCAGTGTGGGATCATTTGGAAAAGCTGGCCTTAATTTTTTCACTTGTGAATTGGATTTGCCATTATTTTGGGGCACAGCTGAGTTCATTGAGATCTCTAAGACTTTGTCTGCACTGCCAATTGAATGACAAAACTTTTGTCGTTCACAGATGCTTAAAAAAGCCCCCCTCCCGCCGAAAGACAAAAGTCTTTTGCTGCGGCAAGTGCCTGTGTGAATGCCCGTGTTGTCGGCAGAAGGGCTCTCCTGTCGACAGCGTGAACCCTGCTTGTAGGGGGTGGAAGTATTTTGCTGGCAAAGGTGCCGACAAAAAGTGTTTACACTGCCCAACTTGTAGTGACGCGGCCATGTCGCTAAAAGCTGTGTAGTGTAGACAAAGCCTAAGTCCCTGATTTGTAGGTGCGGTCATCTAGTTAGAAATCAAAATGATATACACTGAGTTTAACTCTCAAATGCAGGTGCAAAATTCCATCAACAAGTAATTGTACGCACAAAAGGCTTGAATCAACTCCTGAAAGGTTCCCATTGACTTTGATGGGTTTTGGATTAGGACCAGATTACACGCACAAAATCAAGGGCTAGAGTATCTATATACATAAGGCCTGATCAACCAATGGCAGCTGTTGGTGCCCAGCACCGCTGAAAACCAAGCCCATAGTCTGCATATATCTGTAAGTCTATTCACAAGAACACCTTATCTCATTGTTTTTGATTATACATGGTACATTATTTCTTTTAAAAGCCATAAAGTGGTATCAGGCTGGTTGCATTATATTGTTTGAGATCATTTAAAGAAAAGTTCACCTTCTTGACCCTGATTTTCAAAGGTGCACTAATGTAAATGGAGAGAGATACAAGCACGGTTTCTGGACTAAAACTCAGATGTCAATATCTGTCTTACTATAAATAGCATTGTTACGTTGTGTAAGCATAGCCTGCATTCTGTGCAGGATTACCATCATTCTGGGAACCATTTTCCATGGGCCCAGCTAAGAGATGACACTCAGTTCCATGCTTTGCTGCTCAGGTTGGCTTATGTGCCCAAATAGCTCATTTGAAGCCTTCTGCAGGTCCAGGGACAAAGGTGGTTGGTGCCAGGGAAACAGGCACAAGGGTTAAAGATGTATGTAGAAGGAACTGTATCTGTGGAACCTGGAAGCATGATCTCCTTCCCCTTTGAGAAGTTTATCCTCTAAAGAAAAGCTCACATTAAATAGAACAGTGCAGAAAAACCTTTGTCTCCAAACCATCAAAGTGTACTTGGACTGTCAGAAAGCCTTTGACAAGATCCCTCACCAAAGGCTTTTAAGCAAGTAAGCAGTCATGGGATAACAGGGAAGGTCCTCTCATGGATCAATAACTGGTTAAAAGAGAGGAAATAAAGGGTAAGAATCAGTGGCGGATTAGCCACTGGGCCCATGCCCAGGGCCCCCAGCCAATTGGGGGGCCCCAGAAAAATGGGCACCCCCATGCCCTGACCCTCTCCGCCCACCCGGCACTCCGCCTGAAAGCCCCTGCATCCCAACCCCGCTCCAGAGGAGGACTGTTTCCGGGGGTGGGGAGGGGGGAGAGTAGGGCAAGCCCCTGCGCCTGGACCCCATTTCCCCAGGAACGTGTGTGTGTGTGGGGGGGGGGGAGACACTGCAGGCAGAAGTGGTGGGGTAGGGGCCCCCACTTGCTCTGGCCCAGGATCCCACAAAACAGTAATCCGCCTCTGGTAAGAATAAATGCTCCATTTTCACAATGGAGAGCGGTAAATGCTGGTGTCCCCCAGGGGTCTGCACTGAGACCAGTGCTGTTCAACATATTCATCAATGATCTGGAAAAAGGGGTAAACAGGGAGGTGGCAACATTTGCAGATGATACAAAATCACTCAAGATAGTGGAGTCCCAAGAGTTACAAGGGAATCTCACAAAACTGGGTGACTGGGCAACAAAATGGCAGATGAAATTCAATGTTGATAAATGCAAAGTAATGCACGTTGGAAAACATAATCCTAACTATGGATACCAAATGATGAGATCTAAATTAGCTATTGCCACTCAGGAAAGTGACCTGGGAGTCACTGTGGATAAGTCTCTGAAAACGTCCTCTCAATGAACAGTGGCAGTCAAAAAAGTTAACAGAATGTTAGGAACCATTAGGAAAGAGATACTATAATATTCACTCTTATTATCTGCCACTATATAAATCCATAGTACGCCCATACCTTGAATACTGCATAGAGTTCTGGTTGCCCCATCACAAAAACAATATATTAGAGATGGACAAGGTATAGAGAAGGGCAACAAAAATGATTAGGGGTATGGAACAGCTTTCATATAAGGAGAGACGAAAATGACTGGGACTATTCAGCTTGGAAAAAAAACAACTAAGGGGGGATATGAAAGAGGTTTATAAAATCATGAATGGTGTGGAGAAAGTGAATAAGGAAGTGTTATTTCCCCCTTCACATAAGATAAGAACCAGGGTTCACCCAATGAAATTAATAGGAAACAGGTTTAAAACAAACCAAAGGAAGTACTACTTTACACAAGGTAAAATCAACCTGCGGAATTTGTTGCCAGGGGATGTTGTGAAGGCCAAAAGTGTAACTGGATTGAAAAACGAATTAGACAAGTTCTGGGAGGGTAGGTCCATCAGTGGCTATTAGCCAAGATGGGCAGGGATGCAACCCCATGTTCTGGGTGTCCCTAAACCTCTGACTTACAGAAGCTGGGACTGGATGACAGAATATTAGGGTTGGAAGAGACCTCAGGAGGCCATCTAGTCCAACCCCCTGCTCAAAGCAGGACTAACCCCTACTAAATCATCCCAGCCAGGACTTTGTCAAGCTGGGCCTTAAAAACCTCTGAGGATGGAGATTCCCCTACTTAGGTAACCCATTCTAGTGCTTCACCACCCTCCTAGCGAAATAGTTTTCCCTAATATTCAACCTAGACCTCCTCCACTGCAACTTGAGACCATTACTCCTTGTTCTGTCAACTGAGAACAGCCTAGCTCCATCCTCTTTGGAACCCCCCTTCAGGTAGTTGATGGCTGCCATCAAATCCCCCCTCACTCTTCTCTTCTGCAGACTAAATAAGCCCAGTTCCCTCAGCCTCTCCTCATAAGTCATGTGCCCCAGACCCCTAATCATTTTTGTTTTCCTCCGCTGGACTCTCTCCAATTTGTTCACATCCTTTCTGCAGTGGGGGGCCCAAGACTGGACGCAATACTCCAAATGTTGCCTCACCAGTGCCGAATAGAGGGGAATAATCACTTCCCTTGATCTGCTGGCAATGCTCCTACTAATGCAGCCCAATATGCTATTAGCCTTCTTGGCGACAAGGGCACACTGCTGACTCATATCCAGCATCTTGTCCACTGTAATCCCTAGGTCCTTTTCCGCAGAACTGCGGCTTATCCAGTCGGTCTCTAGTCTGTAGCGGTGCATGGGATTCTTCTGTCCTAAGTGCAGGACTCTGCACTTGTCCTTGTTGACCCTCATCAGATTTCTTTTAGTCCATCCTCCAATTTGTCTAGGTCACGCTGGACCCTATCCCTACCCTCCAGCGTATCTACCTCTCCCCCCCAGCTTAGTGTCATCCGCAAATGATGGGTCATTTGATTAAATTGCCCTGTTCTGTTTACTCCCTCTGAAGCATTGACATTGGCCACTGTCAGAAGACAGCATACTGAGCTAGATGAACTACTGGTCTGACCTATTATGGCCATTCTTATGTTCTTAGCATATCCCAACAATGGGCCAGTCCCTCCTAATATGATTGAAATCTCCAGTGGAACCACTCCTCCTTCTGCAGGAGTTCCCATCCGATTTACACCATGTTGAAAAGTTTGGGATGATGTAAATTCTATTCAGAATTTGGTTTTGAATTACAGTGTTGAGTGCAGATAGAAATGTTGGTAATGTGTTTTGTAAATTTAGCACCAGTATTTTTCTGTACGAGGGAGATTAAGGGAGTTTTGCCAAGCATATGCTAAGAAAGCAATTGTATTTACATTTCCTAAATGAGTGTCACTGAACTTAGTTTAAATACACATATAACTGTGTGCGGGGCTGGCAGAGGGGGGAATTGAGCAATCAATATTCTAGCTTAGGGCAAAAGCAGAAAGCTGTCTGTTCATGTCTAGCAGCAGTTAGAAAGCAGATTGAAGACTGAAGAAAAGAGAGCATAAATCAGAAGGGATCACTATTAGAGCTGTGCTCAATGCTCAGAGAAACCTGAGACCAGGCAAATCTCAGCTGGTTTCAGGTTTTCTGACAGTCGAAACTCAGATCAGGTTCCTTGAGAGTTTTTCTAAGGCTCAAGAATTTCTGAGCAAACCTAGACCTGCTGAATACTTACAACTTGAATGGCAGCTTTACAGTACATGCTCAGAGCACTTTGCAAACATTGACTAATTAATTCCCACAACACCCTTGGGCGGTAGGGAAGTATGATAATCCTCATTGTAGAGATGGGGTCCTGAGGCAAAGAGATGAAGGGCCAGATTTTAAAATATATTTAGGCACCTAAAGCTGCAGATGGGAGCCTAGTGGATGTGTAACTAGCGTCTAGGTGTCTAACTCCCTTCTGGAAATCCCACTAGGTGCCTGTTTGAATCTTCAGGTGCCTAAATACCTTAAAAAATCTGGTTCAAGTGACTTCTCCAAAGTCTCACAGTAAGTCTGTGGCAGAGCTGATACTAGAACTCGTGACTGGAGCTGGATGAACTATTTGTAATGAAAAAATTGTAGGAAGAATGTAGTCCTTTTTTCAGTTTGCAAATTATCTGCAAGCTGACTTTGATTTTAACATATTTGTTCATTATTCAGATTAGGTGAATGATGAATGGGAATATATTTTATTCTATGGGTAGATTGCAAACTATTTGCTGTAACTATTGTTTTGATGATTTGCTATTCATAATTAGCTGTTTATATTAAGTGATGGGATGATACAAGCCCACAGAGAGCTTTTATAAGGGCCACACAAACACTTGTGTGAATACATATTTGCATATGTATCCCCAGTTTGGGAAGCTATGTGGCTAATTACACAACATACATACAAGTGAAAGAAGACTGTCTTTTCATTAAGGCACTCAACTAGAAATCTGAGATCTGGCTCCTGATCCTGGCCCTGTCACACACTTCTTGTGTGACTTTGAACAAGTCTCTTAGCCTCTCTGTGCTTCAGTTTCCACATCTGTAAAATGGGGGTAGTTGTACTTCCCCACATCACAGGGCTGTTGTGAGGGTACATGGAGGTTGTGAGGTACTCAGATACTAACAGGTGACAAAGGAAGATTAAATAAAAACTCTATTAAATGGGCAAAATATTTTTTTCAAGCTCTTTGCACACATCTGCCTCTTCCAGTAACTGATCACTGCAATCACAGCTGATGAAGAACCTGCTCTGCATATCCTTCTCTTTCGATCTAATGACAGTTCCAGTCTCTAAATTAACCAGCAGTGGGTGCTACAGAGAGAAACATCCAGTACTCTTCTATTGAACACAGGGTTTCCACTCTGGTCTGCTGGGATGATGATCCAAGGCCAGTTTCACTGCTGCAGATATTGATTGATAGCTGAAACAAAACCTGCATCTGTGGGCTGTCTAGGTCAAGCTGTCTTTGACTGTTTTATCACCACATGCACTTGGCTTGACATAAGAAGATTTAGGGACACCACCAATCCTTGGTGATGGAGTTTTGGCAGTTTGAACAGACTGTTGCAAGACATCACCTTGCAAAATCTGGTTAGGTTACTGCTTTGCTTTTAGACACTTCCTAGGACCCTGGAAAAAAGAATGTTTGAATATGACCCCACGCAATCAGTAACTATATGGCTATTAGCTATGCAATAATAAAACAGACACTGAATTTCTTCCATTGATAAATCCACTACTCAGGAGGGACTCTGATTGGAGAAGTTGAAGAGTATTCTGTAGGGCAGGAATAGTGCAGGGAGCTGCAGTCAGTACCTTAACAGGTCACTGCATTTGATTTGAGGAGAAAAGCAACGTGCACATTTGGTTTCTGTGCTGAAAACTCCTTTCTTTTTGGAGTGGCGAGAGGAAACCAGAATTGTGATACCAACGTAAGCCCTCTTCTCACTCCCAGTTCTGCTTGACGCTAGTTAGATTTTTGGGGCCAGGTGAGGAATAATTTATAAATGTCAGGCTAACTGATATGAATTGCTGATATTATAAGTCAGGAGAAACTGTTTAAGGTAGAGATGGGCCCAAACAGCAAAATTCTGCTCCTGATACAGATTTCAAACACTTCCGAGTTCAGGGATGGTCAGACCAAAAGATTTAGCTTGGTCCCTTCTGTAATCAGAACCTGCTCTGTGTTCAGGTTTTGAATACCTTCCTGAACTCAAAGCTTAGGGGTGTTCAGTTTGGGTCCATTTCTACTTTAAAGTGATGCCGAATCAGTGGTACACTTTGTTCAGTTGTGCTCACCTGTTGACCTTTCCTAGATGTCAACACAAGGCTCCTGCTGGGAAATCAGTTCACATTCAGATGGCGACGCAGTGCTGATTTTACCCAAGAATTGTTCTGTGACTAGCAGGAGGTAGGTAGGCAGGTGCACAGAAGGGATGTTTTTCAGCTGCAAAATAAAGAGGAAAGGAAATGAAAAAAAATGTTTTTTTAAATAAAAGCTATTTGACTGCTCACCCATTATGTCAAATTTTCCTCTAGTATGCAGTCCAGATGATGTTCACCCAGAGATCTGAAGGAATTCAAACGTGAAACTGAAGAACTACTATCAGTGAAACCAGCCTCTGTGCCAGATGACTGGAAGGTAGCTAATGTAATGCCAATTTTTAAAAAGGTCTCCAGAGGCAGTCTTGGCAATTACAGGCCAGTGAACCTAACTTCAGTACTGAGAAAATTGATAGAAGCTATTATAAAGAACAGAATTCTAAGATAAACATGATTTGTTGGGGAAGCGTCAATATGGATTTTGTAAAGGAAAGTCATGTTTCACCAATCTATTAGAATTCTTTGAGGGAGTCAACAAGCATGTGGATAAGGTGATCCAGTCCATAGCGTATTTTGAATTTTCAGAAAGCCTTTGACAAAGTCCCTCACCAAAGGCTCTTAAGTAAACTAAGCCATGGGATAAGAAGGGACGTCCTCTCATGGATCAGTAACTGATTGAAAGACAGAAAACAAAGGATAGGAATATATGGTCAATTTTCACAAAGGAGAGACGTGAACAGCAGGATCAACCAAGGATCTGTACTGGGGCCTGTGCTGTTCAACATATTAATTAATGATCTGGAAAAGGGGGTAAATACGGAAGTATCAAAGTTGGCAGATGATACAAAATTGTTCAAGATCGTTAAGTCTAAAACAAGGAGTTACAGGGGGAATCTCACAAAACTGGGTGACTGGACAACAAAATGGCAGATGAAATTCAATGTTGATAAATGCAAAGTAATGCACACTAGGAAACAATAACCCCAACTACACAAATACAACGATTGGTTCTAAATTAGCTGTTACTGCTCAAGAAAGAGATCTTGGAGTCACTGGATAGTTCTCTGAAGACCTCTGCTCAATGCACAGCAGTATCTTAGGAATTATTAAGCAAGGAATAGAAAATATCAGAATGCCACTCCATAAACCCATGGTGCACCCACATCTTGAATATTGTGTCTCCTTGAAAGGAGACAGTGGAACGGGAAAAGGTTCAGAGAAGGGCGATAAAGATGACCCAGGATATGGAATGGCTCCCAATAGAGGAGAGACTAAAAAGATGAGGGCTGTTCGTTTCAGGAAAGGGACTATTGAGGGCAAATATAAGAGAGGTCTGTACAGGAACTCCTCGCTTAACGTTGGAGTTCTGGTCCTGAAAAATGCGACCTTAAGTACAACTATGATAAGGAAATCCAATTTCCCCATAAGATTTAATGTAAATGCGGGGGTTCTAGGGAAATTTTTTTTTGCCAGACAAAAGACTATATAAACACACACACACATACACACACACACACACACACACACACACACACAGTATAAGTTTTAAACAAACAATTTAATACTTACACAGTGATGATTGTGAAGCTTGGTTGAGGTGGTGGAGTCAGAGGGTGGGATATTTCCCAGGGAATGCCTTACTGCTAAATGATGAACTAGCACTCGGCTGAGCCCTCAAGGGGTTAACTCGTTGTTAATGTAGCCTCACACTCTACAAGGCAGCAGGAATGGAGGGAGGGGAGACAGCATGGCAGACAGAGACAGAGACACACACCCTGTGTGTGTGTGAGAGAGAGAGAGATATGCGCATTTCCCCTTTCAGTACGCTGACCCACTCTCAAGTACAGTGCCTTGTTAAGTTAATCAGCAAGCTGAAACCGCAGCTGCTGCCAGGAAGCTCCCTCCGTCCTGAGCCCTGTCATGTGTCCCCCCGCTCTATGGAGATGGGGTAAGCGGGGTGCAGGAGCAAGGGGGAGGGGGACACCCTGACATTAGCCCCCTTCTTCTCCCCCCCTTCACAGCAAGTAGGAGGCTCGGGGAGCAGCTCCAAGGCAGAGAGCAGGAGCAGCACACGGCAGTGGGGGGAGGGACAAGCTGAACTGCTGGCAATTGATAGCCTGCTGGGCGGCTGCCACACAGGGAACTTAGGGGAGCGGGGAGCTGATGGGGGGGCTGCTGGTCCACCCTGGTTCCAAGCCCCCACCAGCTAGCTGCAACAGGATGCTCTTCCTGCAAGCAGTGGACAAAGCAGGCAGCTGCCAAACGTTATAAGGGAGCATTGCACAACTTTAAATGAGTATGTTCCCTAATTGATCAGCAACGTAACAACGAAACAATGTTAACCAGGACGACTTTAAGCGACGAGTTACTATACATTCATGAATGGTGTGGAAAAAGTGAATAGAGAAATGTTACTCCAGTTTGAATACAAAAAAGTACTTTTTCATGCAATGTGCAAATAACCTCTGAAATTCGTTGCCATGGGATGTTGTGCTAGCCAAAAATATAATCAGGATCAAAAATTAATTGAATAAGTCCATGGAGAAGAGGCCCATGAAGAATAGGCCCATGAATGGTCATTAGCCAAGATGGTCAGGGATGCATCCCCAGGCTCAGGGTGACCCTAAACCTCTGACTGCCAGAAGCTGGAAGAAGGAGACAGGGGTGGATTATGAGAATTGCCCTGGTCTGTTCACTATGCCTGAAGCTCTGGTACAGAACCACTGTTGGAGACAGGATACTGGGCAAAATAGACCATCATCTGACCCAGTATGGCAGGTTTTATGTTTTTATTTCCTGCTGTCTTCACGAGGTGTAGCTGAGAGCAGACTTAGATCCATTATTAACCTTTTTTGTTACAGGAAAATGTCTAGACTCACATCTTCAGGAGGTGTAAATTGAAGAAGTTGCATTGACTTCAATGGAGTTAAATCTATTTAAACACCAATGAGAATCTCGCCTTAATTATGGAATGTAGAATTGAAAAGCAAACCCAGAATACGTTCCTCCTCTTGAGTCTCATTAGCTAATGCTCATCTGGTCACTGCCAGTCTAGGTGGGTAGCCTATGCCAGTCACATATTTGAACTTTTTTAGATAAAAATTTTATATCAGGGAGGCCTGGAGCCCTCAGGACACCTATGTTCTAATCCCAGCTTTTCCACTGGATTGCTGGGGGGCCTTAGGTAACTCACTTCACCACTCTCCATTCATTTCCTCACCTGTAAAATTGGATAATGATGCTTACCTTCTTTGTAAGGCGCTGTGACGGAGCTCAACTCACTACCATGGCGCCTCCTGCTGGTCGTCCTGGGAATTAGCTTGGGGTTGCCAGTACGCCCTCTTCAGGTGGTGTCTTGCCCGTCGTCACGCCCTCTCTGCATCCAGGACCTGCGTCACTCTCCGGACCACATCATCCTCTTCTGGACACAGCCCTCTGTTCTTTCCCCCTATTCTGGGGGACTGGCAGTCCTCAGACCAACCACTTGCCTCAGTGTCAATCTTCAGTGCCAGTTCTAGCCACTCATCTCAGTGGCAGAGTGCAGTCCATGCACTGGCCACTTCCCTCAGTGGCAAGTGGGGGCAAGGGAGCCTGGCCCCATCTGCTACTCCGGGCCCCAATCCAGGGACCCTATAGCCAGCAGCCATCTACTGCCCCTCCTCCAACTCTGCCCTCTCTTTCCCTGGGCCACTTCCCGCAGTCCCAGCACCTCCCCTGCCCTTGTATGAGGGCCTCAGTTGGGCAGCCATCAGCCTGGAGCTCCTGCTCTGCTGACACTGTGCAGCACTGCTCTGTCCATGGTGCTCCAGCCCTCTAAGCAGCCAGTCCTCCTCCCTCAGACTCAGGGAGTGACTTCCCCTGCTTTGCCCCCTCTTCTGCTGGCGCCGGTGGGTGATTGACCCTGCCCCGCCCCCACCCCCATTCCAACCCCTTTCCCAAAGTCCCCACCCCAACTCCACCCCCTCCCTGCTCCTATTCCAACCTCTTCCCCAAATCCCTGCCCTGGCCCCACCTCTTCCCTGCCTCTTCCCCTAATTGCGCTGCGTTCCCGCTCCTCCCCCTCCCTCCCAGAGCTTGTTATGCCACGAAACAGCTGTTTTGCGGCGGCAAGTGCTGGGAGGAGAAGCGGGGATGCAGCATGCTCAGGGGAGGAGTCAGAGGCGGAGGTGAGGTGAGGTGAGGTGAGGTGAGCTGGGGCGGGGTGGGGGTAGGGCAGGGAGCTTGGCTGCTGGTGGGTGCAGAGCACCCACCAATTTTTCCCATGGGTGCTCCAGCTCCAGCGCACCCACAGAGTTAGCGCCTATGATATGGAACAGCCTGGCCCTGACTGGCTCCTCCAATAAACCTTCCCCTAATTGGCTGGCATGACAAGCCTTTTCCTTATTGACTGCCTCCTGCGCAGCCTCCCCAGGGAGGCTTTAACCCCTTACACACCAGTGAGGGGCAGCTGCCCCATCACAGGCGCTCTGAGATCTGTGGATAAAAGGTGCTACATAAGAGCTAGATATTATTAGAGCTAGTTATTTTAAATCAGTGCTCAGTGATCTCCGAGTCTCAAATTATTTAGTTCATTATATTGCTTATCTTCTTTTAATTTTCTGAAAATGTGTGTACGTCTTAAATAAGCATACATTAAATTATGGCAACTACAACCGGTGGCTCTTCTTAATATCTGCCATTTATTTTTTATAAACATACAAAAACCATTAATATCTTGGAACATTTTTTACTTTTTCTCACAAATTATTATTAGGTGCATTTAATGCTTGAGCGTATGCCAATCTGCCCAACCATGCTTCAGTTTAGAATTCTGAAGTGTTGACCTACATATAAAATAATGAAGCTTGTAGACAGCTGTAGATGGTAGCAAGAGCCACCTTTAAAACACTACAGTAGTAAACAGAACTGGTCCAAATCACTGCAGTGACATGATTAGAAACTATTGTGTTTTTAGACCACAACTGTAAAATCCTGTGGTGGTTTTTAAAATAAGGACACAATGTTCCATGTCCTGTAATGACTGCAGGACATAGAGGCAGTGGGATGCTTATAAGTACCCCATTATATAAACCTGTCTCTTACAGTGCTTGTGTATAAGGCTAGGACATTCCACTATGACATTTCAGAATAGAAAACTTTGCCTACACGGTCTGGCTCATATAAGAGTTGTGACAGGGTCAGGCCAAATGGCTACAGGAGAGTGATTTTTTTTTAAATAGGCATCAGATTTAATACAAACAAGGGGAAGTACTTTTCCCACACAATGGCAAGTTAAACTGTGGAACTCATTGCCATGAGATGTTGATGGCCAAAAGTATAACTGGGTTCAGTGAAGAAAGAGATTAAGGATAGGTCCATCAATGGCTATTAGCCAAAATGGTCAGAGATGAAGGCAGATATATTAGCCCCCGGTTAAGTAGGTCCCTTTTCCCTAGGTAAGGTAACAGGGAAGGTTCCAGAATAATCAGGAACTTTCTGGAAACAATTCAGGCAGGCAGGCTAATTAGGACACCTGGAGCCAATTAAGAAGCTGCTAGAATCAATTAGGGCATGCTGGCAAATCAGGCCACATGAGTTTAAAAAGGACCTCACTTCAGTTTGTGGTATGCGTGCGGAGCATTGGGAGCAAGAGGCACAAGAAGCTGAGAGTGAGGAGGCGTACTACTGGAAGACTGAGAAGTACAAGCATTATCAGACATTAGGAGGAAGGTCCTGTGGTGAGAATAAAGCAGGTGTTGGGAGGAGGCCATGGGGAAGTAGCTCAGAGAGTTGTAGCTGTCACACAGCTGTTACAGGAGCCACTGTAAACAGCTGCATTCCACAGGGCCCTGGACTGGAACCCAGAGTAGAGGGTGGGCCTGGGTTCCCCCCATCCCTCCATCCCCCCAACTCCCTACTTGATACTGGAGGAGATGAACTGGACTGTGGGTTCCACCAGATGGGAAGGTCTCTGGCCTGTTCCCCGATCCACTAGGTGGATCAACAGAGACTGCAGGGAATTGTGGGATTATCTTCCCAGCTCTTTATTTAAAAAATTGCTCATTTGAAAACTAGAGTTGCAACCTTGATTTTAGGTATATATAATTGCAATTCCAAGCAATATACCCCTCTTTCCAGCAGAAGCATTTGGGGCGCCACAGATAGAGTGACCAGATGTCCTGATTTTATAGGGACAGTCCCGATATGGGGCTTTGTCTTATATAGGCGCCTGTTACCTCCCACCCCCTGTTCACACCTGCTATCTGGTCACCCTAGCCGCAGAACAATAATTATATTTTTTATTTGGTTGTCTTTTAAAAAGATAGAAGTTAATTACAATAGAGACAAAATCCAAATCCAGACAACTCCTCAAGCATGGCAGCCCCTAGAGAATACAGCTGTTATCAGTGGACATTTATTTTTTAGCTGGGAAAGAGTAAAGATTGAACACCAGTGAGAGCCCAATTCACAATCTTGAGACCCTAGCTGCACACTCTCTCACCAATTTAAGCCAAACTGGTGTCACCACCAAAAGCTTGTTTGAGAAGAAACCTAGAGCAAGAACAGGAAGCCAGTAAACTGAGAACAGGTCCCATTGTTTGTGGCTAATGGGCCTTAACGTGCATCCACTGCAGTGTATGGCAAAACTCCTGTTCAAATAAGTGGGATATGGTCAGGCCCTTATATACATCAAAGCAAGGATCCAAACCTGCAACGCTTACCACTGTTTTTTTTATTATTGCAGAACCTAAAAACCCCAATCAATAACCAGGGCCCATGGTGTTAGGTGCTGTACAAAGAAGTAATGAAATCAGTCCTTGCCCCAAATTGCTCACACCTTCAGTGTCAGACAGGAGGCAGGAGGTGGATGAAATAGACAAACAGCTGGTTGGAAAGATGAGGTAAAAATAAAACGAACAGAGCTGAATGGAAAAGCAGAACCAATGCCAGACAGGTGGTGTGTAGACAAGAAACCTTGACTGCAGGGTTGGGTGCCATGGCTGTAATTCACCTTTGGCACAAAGAAAATGCAGTTTTTAATCACTCCCCAAATATTTTCCCCCTGCCTAGCCACCTTTTAATTTCTCTTTCCCTCTCTCATCAGCCCTAGGGTTGAATGCTTTTACTTATTCACTATTCAAGCCTTTACACTGCTGGGTTCTGTCATTTAGATCATGTATGCTCCACCACCTTGTACAGTTTAATCCTGTAACAGCACTTTGGTACCCAGTGTGTGGAAAAACCACTGTATGCTTGTATTGTACATTCTGCTTCTCTGTTGAGTGTGACTGTGGTGTGAATGCCAAACGCTAAGCACAGAGAGCAACATAACATCAGCCTATTACATCAAAAGCGTGAAACCACATACGGAAGCCTCCCAGGTTCAGCGTGCTTTCTGGGGTTTTTTCCCCCCCTGCTTTCTGAGCTGAGCTATGACTGTAAACAGACCTTTTGTTTTTGTCCTTTTCATGCATCTCTTCCTGCATGGCAACTATGTGACTGCAGTTATCTGCAGAGCAGCAGAATTTTCCCTTTAAAAGCTTGTTATGCAATCTCATGATTATGGCAGCATTTTTTAAAAATAAAAGACTCATCTTGAGCTCCTTTGCTGGGTAAAATCAGCACTGATTTCAAGTGAGAATTTTTTCTGCTTTATCCTGTTCACCAAGATCTTGGTAGGTCACATGCAAACTGTTCTTAAACCTACTTCTATTCAGCTACTTGCTTTGATGGGTGTTTAATGCCATAACTAGGAAACAAAATATATGTACTATAAAATAATAACAATAAAGAGCCTGACTTTTTCCACTTGTGCTGGTTTTACATCACTTATGTCAGGGAAGTTACTCTAGATCTACACTGGTGTAAACAAGGGAAAATTCAGCCCCACTTGGTCTTTGCAGATGCATTCCAGACTATAAGATTGCATTTTACATTTTGTTCTGTGAGCCTGATTCTTTACTTCCATGTACCTACCACTCACCCACACAAGAGGTAATGTTTTACACCCCTCTTCACAAGTGTGAATGTTAGGCAGTGTGATCCAGGTGATAGGAGACCTGGGTTCTTGTCTTAACTCTGCCAGTGGCTTGCTGTGTGTGACAATATGTAAATTTCAAGGTCCAGTGGCTGAAAGTTGAAGCTAGAGAAATTCAGACTACAAATAAGGTGCACATTTTCAACAGTAAGGGTAATTAGCCATTGGAACAACTCCACCTAGGGAGGTAGAGGATTCTCCATCACTTAAACTCTTTAAATCAAGACTGGATGTCTTTCTAAAAGATGGTCAGTAATCCCTCAGAGTTCAAGGATGATTGTCTTCCATGGTATGATGGCCAGTTATTGCTGGTGGATCTGCAGGTGGCTAATGAGACCAATCTGGGATTCACAGATCTTGCACAGTTGGGGCAGACATTTCCCAGTGGAAGGAGTGGATCTGGATTGTTGTGTCAGGCTGCGGCATGTTCTTTTCTCTATTTCCTGTTGTCTTTGTTGGATCTCGAAATACGGGGATCCTTGCCACAAGGTCCTTTTCCATTTTGGTCAATTGAGGGTTTGGGTTTCTCAGGAGTTTGTTAATATTACACTTGTTCATGTTGGCTTTGACGGTGTCTTTAAAGCTCTTTTTTTTGCCCATCCATTAGCCATGGGTCAATTGTGAGAACATGACCTGCAGTTGATTGTCAGACATTTGAGGAACATGACCAGCCCAAAGGGCATGGTGGTAGCCAGTGCTTAATTTGTAACAAAAGAGGTGCCGGGCTCAAGCAATTTTTTTACATTCATAACTGATGCAGCAAGTGCAGAGGTTATGAACCGCAAAACCTAGAGGTGCGGGGCTCAGCCTTGGCAAGCCCTGGCACAAATTGAGCACTGGTGGTATCTCCATTTTTACAGGTGGAGAACTGAGGCACACATTTTCAAAAGTGTACACTAATTTTAGGTCCTAAATTTGAGGTAGCTATGGCCTGATTTTTCTCCCCAAAGAATGTAGCATTTTATAGTACTTTACATGTTCAAAGCACAGCTCCCATTGACTTCAGTTGTAGCTAAGTGCAGAGCACTTCTGCCAGTCAAACACCAGTTGTCTCAAGTTGAGCGGGTAGCTAGTGAGCATCTGTGAAAATTTTGATTTAAGTGACTTACCCAGCATCATATGGGAACACTGTGGCATAGGCAGGGATAGAATCTAATTCTCTAGGATGGCATTCAATTGCCTTAACCATCAGATTTTCCTTTCTCTTCTGGCAGTCCCCTGCATAATTCACTACAAAACTTCCAACCTCTGTAACAAGTGAGGAAGTGGTTCTATAGACAACAGTCCCCTTCACTGCATTACATTGATTCACCTCTGAGCAAGACCACTGTGTGCATTGAATAAAACAGTGTTATGTGGAAAAAATAATTTGATTATGCAAATAAAAACAGTATCATAATGCATACATAAAAGGGGACTGAACTAAGGTTACACAGCAACCTTAATTCTAACACTTCCTAACTTCTGAGTTCTTGACTTTGCAATCTTAATAATCAGAGAGGTAGCCATGTTAGTCTGGATCTTTAAAGCGGCAAAGAGTCCTGTGGCACCTTATAGACTAACAGACTATTGGAGCATAAGCTTTCGTGGGTGAATACCCACTTCTTCAGATGCATGCATAATAATGTTCTTTAATGTTGGGTTTTTCTTATGTAATTTCCTAGCTTTTATAAAGTAGAATGAAAACAAACATTCAATCATGTGGCATCAAATTGACCCCCACAGGGCTGAAACCTATAGACCTCTGCCACTTGAGCTAATGGAGTAACGGGTTGTTGTTCTCTGTGTGGACCACCACTAGAGGGGGATGGGACAATTTGCCAATGGCTGACAGCAGAAGAATGACGGGACTCAGGGATCTTGTGTTGCTTTCCAGGCTCTGAAGAGGAGTGTTCTCTAGAGGGCACAGGCTCTTCTGTTCATTCCCAACAAGTTTTACCTCCAACTTGTTCCTGTTCCTGTCCTGTCTCTTCCCCCATCCCTTACTCCTCATCCTAGTCCCTTTCTCCTCACCTAGCCAATCCCCCCAGTCCCAGTCTCCTTGCTCAGCCATTCTCAGTCCTCCATCTCCGTGTCCCCATTTCCCCTTTCCAGCCATTCCCAGAGCCTCCCCTATGCATGTTCCTCATTCCCAGTCCCAGTATCCCTCCCCATGCTTCTCAGCCAGTTTCAGTGTCCTCTCCCCTTTGTCCCAGTCTCTTTACCCTTTATGTCTCTTTATGTCTTTTACTCACTCACAACTTTCCTCTCAGTTTCCCTCCTACTCCCAGTCTCTGCCCTGGCTTCCAGTCTTCTCCCTCATTCCTAGTCTTCCTCTCCCCACCCAGTCCCAGTCTCTCCCCCAATGTTCTTTGTCCCACTCTTTCCCCCGACCCCTGAGATCCAGCTTTTCCCCATTTGCATTCAAGTCAGGTATCTTCCTCGTCTGGACACCTCGGGGGCGGGATGGGGTGTCATTGAGGGCACAGGAGAGGCCACCTGCTTGTTCTTAGTTCCAGTGCCCAGCCCCATCCTGGCCCAAAGCAGCCAGAAGCACCATTGCCCCCATACTGTAAGCTAGAGCTAAGCTAGAGCATGGTCCGTGACCCTGTGGAGCTGCTGCAGGCACAGTCTGGTCAGCATCAGGAGCAAGGAGAGGCTGGGAGCATTCTCAGTAAGGATGGAATCTGGAGATTTTAGCTGCTAATATTTAAGAAGTCTGTAATGAGCATGTGAAAACAGATTCTTCCCCCCCCCCCGCCCAAGGGCTTATACAGTGGCCAAATGGGTCTTATGGGAAGGGTTGAGCAACCTTGATAAAGGCGATGCTATCAACCCCACCTGTAATAAAGGCCATACTCTGGATTCATTTACACTGAAGTAAATTTATGATCAGACTGTGGCTTCTAGTCTCTTTCATTCTAACTAAAATTAGGAATAGGGAAAATCAGACTGTGGAATGAGAATCACCCCAGTCTAAAGGCCAGTTTGCCTTTCCCTAAAATGAGCCTGTCTAAAAGAATAGTTAATGGAATGAAACTGCTCCTCAGTGGACCATGTGCCTGATTCTCATGTGATCTATACCCATTTTACACTTTTGCAACTATTTTATACTGGTGTAAGTAAGAGGGAACTATGGGCCAGATTTTCAAGTGCTCAGCAATCACCATCAGGGCCAGATTTTAAAAATAGCTCACATCCCATTTAGGGTATGTCTACACTGGAATAAGAAACCCACAGCACAGCTGAGGCTGGCTTGGGTCAGCTGTTTCGGGCTAGTGGGGCTCAGGCTGTGAGGCAAAAATTGCTGTGTAGACCCCTCACGGGGTCCCAGAGCGCTGGCTCTAGCCCAAGCATGAACATCTATGCACCAGTTTTACAGCCGCATAGCCCGAGCCCCATGAGGCTGAGTCAGCTGCCCCGGGCCAGCCATGGGTGTTTAATTGCTGTACCTAAATAGGGGCTTTGATGAAGTGGGACTGTTCTTAGTGTTTCCTCTGAATAGTGTGGGGGTGCCTCAGTTTCCCCTATGCAGTTCTTAAGTATCTAGGTGGTGGGGTAAGGGTGTATGATCATTGCAGAGCCCTAGGGGGCAGGTGTGTGCAGGGGTCTGGACACAGAGAATGGCCGACACCCTGTCTCCTGGGAACTGATGGCCTGGGCCCTTCCCCCCGCAAGGTGAGAGCTAAAGGGTTGGAGAACAAAGGAATCAGGTGCCCTCAAGGGACAAAGCCCAGAGGAGGAGGGGCTGGAGGGAGTTTCAGTTTGGGGCTGGCTGGGACATGGAGTGAAGTGCAGACGGGGTTGTCTGGCTCACTGGCCCCAAAATGGACCCAGCTGAGGGGTCCTGTTCTCTGCACCTACAAGCTCTGCTTTAGACCATGTTCCTGTCGTCTAATAAACCTTCTGTTTTACTGGCTGGCTGAGAGTCACATCTGTCTGCGAAGTTGGGGTGCAGGACCCTCTGGCTTCCCCCGGGGCCCGCCTGAGCGGACTCGCTGTGGGAAGCGCACGGAGGGGCAGAGGATGCTGAATGCTCTGAGGTCAGACTCAGGAAGGTGGAAGTTGTGTGAGCTGTGTCTCCTGCATACAGGCTGCTCACAGAAAGGAGACTTCCCCAGAGTCCTGCCTGGCTTCATGGGGAGCAGTTCCAGAGCATCGCCCGGGGACTCCGTGACAGGGGCACATTTTCAAAAGTGCTCCGCACTCAACAGCCCCCACTGTGACACCAATTTTGGGTACTGAACTCTTTAGAAAATCTGCCCCATGTGCTTTTTAAAACAGAGACTGAGCTGCTAGTGAAAGTCTAGACCTACGTTTTCAAAAGTTACTAGTGATTTTTGGGTGCCTAACTGGAGATCACAGTTGCCAACTTTCACGTGATAAATAAACACCCCGACTTTCACAATAAGCCGAAAATCAAGCTAATCCCATTTCAAAACAAGGCCAAAACAAGCCAATCCCTAAGAACTCCAACACTCTATGTGACTAGATCCCCCCGGCATGCAGTCTGGGACTGTGGTGGGCCCTCTGTGCACCTCTAACTCTCTCCCCCCTTTGCCCCTGCTTGCCGTGAGATGATCAAAAAAAAAAAAAAAAAAAAAAAAAAAAGAAGCAACAAGCTACAGCAAGCTACAAGCCAAAAAATAGCCAACAAGCCAATTAAGCCACACACCAAAAAAGGCCCAATTTCTGCTTTTTTTCCGCGGGTTTGGAATATCTGTTGGAGACACCTTAAAGTTGCTTGATTTTTAGTAAGTGCTAAGCACCCAGCCTGTGAAAATAAGGCCCCTTTAGGTTGTCTCAAGTTCAGCACCCAAAATCCCTAGTTTCTTTTGCAAAGAGATTTTTCTTCTTATAAAAATGAGCTAGAAGAAACAAAGTGAAGGAATTCCAAGCAGATCACTAAAGCCTTGGTGATGACACTTACACAGTGCAATGTTGTGTTCCATTCCAACGCCAGGTACAAGCAGACAGCATCAGTAAGCAGCAAACACAGTATCAAAAACAGTTGCATTTTTTAAAGACAGCCAAGTGTTATGTTTGAAAAGTCCTGGGAACTGTCAAGAACTTTACTGTCAAGAGATTTGCTGGCATGCAATTTCTCAGGGAGTTCAGCATTAACTTTATTGTGAATGTCTGTCTCTGAAATGAAGCAAAATAGATAACATATTTCATAATCTCTCATGTGCTCTTTATGAGGTTTTCTTGTTTTCTCAGTTTTATTCCCTGTGCAGTCCTGGTGCTTGTTAATAAACTAAAAACATTTCCAGCAAGCTCAGAATAGTCAAGTGTCAGGAAAAACTGGAGACAGTTTGGTAGCAATATTCATTTTAATTCACACATTGAAAAGAAACAATAACTAATTCAAATCTTTCCCATCAATCATTGTTCTTAAAACTTCTATACCCCTGTGTATCCTGGATATTGATTCTTTAGCTGCACATTCTGAAACGTAGCTAGCTTTGGTCACTCATGAGCCCAACTTTATCTGATAACAGGCAATTGAAAGAAAAAGAAAAACCCCTAACTGAAGCCTCTGGGGGATACCCGGACTATTGAGGTAGGCAGCTACTCAAACTGATGACAATAGTTCAACAAGATTAGACAGTTCTCACTTGTTACAACTGTCGTTCAAGGATTCAGACTTGTGACTTTTTTTTTTTCTAGCCAGAACAAGCAGTTTAATTTTACAAAGTGCTGAGGTCTAGGGTTGGGTCTGAGTGCTGATTAGAATGCAGTCAATGAAACGTAGAAATAGTCTTGGTGCAGAAACTGTGCATAGCTGGAAAGAGGGGAAATTTGACCCTGTGCTATAGACCTTAGTGCACAGCATGGGTTGCCTCTTTGATCAAATGCGTATGTTGATACAGGGCAGTCCTTCATACAGCACAGTCCTTCGGTTCTGGTGTTGTATTTGTAAACACGGCCACTCTTTATTAGCTTGCTTTTTGACTTTCCCACTTATCAAGATCTCTTTTGCAAAACCACCACATTCAAACCAAATAACATAGAAGAATACGTTAATTACTCCCTCAGAGGCCTCACACAGCTGGGCAGTGACAACAAGGGCTATTAATATAGGGGAGTTTCCCAAAGGCTGCTATTAATGCCTCTGCACAAATGTTTTTAGAAAGTCCTGCACAGTTCCTTTTATACTTCAGTAAAAGTTTTGTGGTTTAAACCTCTTAGAAGATGCTTATATATAACTAGGTTGAAAATCCCCTTATGAGAACACTGTTAGTGGTCAGACAGATTCTTCATGTTTTTTATTACAGAGTTGGAGAACTACAGCGAGGTGCTATTTTGGCAAAGGTATCGGCTATGCAAAAGCTTCGTAAAAGGCATTAAGAAGCAACAATAGCCTGATTATCTTCTCTAGATCTAAGGCTAACTAAGTTTAACAGCTAGAACCAGGTACAATGAGTCCTGATCTCAGCTGGGACCTCTAGGCACTGCTGTAACACAAATAAATAATAATAATAAACAACCCAGCCCTATGACCCTGGACAGGAACTTGACCTTTCCAAAGGCATTCTCGGTCTTCTGTCATCCAAGCAGCCAATGTATAGTCCTTTCCCTGAATGCCTGTGGAAAGAAAAGGGGGAAGCTGAGCTGTTGTTAAGCCTTTGTCACATCTATCCTCAACAAACTAGAAAAGATGCTAAGATTTTTGCTATAAAATGAAGCCACTCCTCCGTGGAATGTTTTGAGCTCTTACAGCTGTCTAATGAACTCCTGTGCTGTACAGCAATTTGTATTATTGAGTAGATGTGGGCAAACTGAAAAAAGGTTCAGATAAACAGGGCAGGATTCATGGGTACAACATGGCCAGGCAACATAATCTGACAAGCCCAAAACACAGGCAGGCCCAACCCCGTCACACACTTTTCCTCACATGAACCGAGTCTTCTGCTTCTCCTCCTAGGCCATGTAAACCCTCCTTTTTGTCTCCTTCCCCCCCTAGGCCAGGTAGGTGGCAGAAGTGGCCTGGACAGTATATTTTGTATGGCTCACAACATTCTTCCATGACTGCCCTCTGTTTCTCAGAGCTGTCCAGGTGTAGCATAGAGGTATACGATAGCCCAATGGCTTTGGTAAATCAAAGGGAATTCCAGCAGAATTTTGATGGGCCAAACAAAAATGTGCAGCTCAAACACCCCTACACTTTGGTAGCTCCCTTGTATTTGCTCTTTCTGTCTGGTGTCAAGCATGGGGGCTTTCTATCAGGCTCTTCGCCTCTCCTGAGCAGAAAGGACACCACAGATGATCTTCACCCCGGCCTCCAGAGCTGGGAGTGGCAGTGGGTGACCATCTTCATCCCCTCTACAGATTTTGAGCTGAGAGAGAATCTTGACCCCCATCTCAGGTCCCTGCTGGGAACCCAGGTTGAGTGAATGATGGGGGTGCTGAAAGTGCTAGGAGAATCTTCATATCCAGACCCCAGGTCTCAGGCAGAGTGAAGACTGGGGACTCAAATCTTAGATCCATTCACTTTCTCTGTTTTAGTCTAGAACAAGTGGACTCTTCTACACTGGGGAAAATACTACCTTGGTAGCAACAGTGGAAGCTGTAGAGAAGACAGGCGATGACTGATTTTTATGACTAGCAGTGATGAAAATGCCTGCCCTCTTTCTGCACTCCAGCTTCTATTGTTGCTACCACTAATGGAGTTTGGCTCAGGAACTATAGGTCCTGATAATGCCACTGTAGGTACAGCTGAAGAGTGAGTGGAGCACCAGTAAAAAAAAAATCCCTTTTCCATTACTAGCTGGGCTATGTGTCTAATGAAAGGGACTGGTCCCACAGGAAAATATCTTATAGCCCCACACTGCAGTTTCAGCCTGTGGACGAAACACCAGAGAATTTGGGTATTTACCTGAAGTTTCTCTAAGCTATCCAAGTCTGCAAAGTTGGGCCGGAAATCTCATGACAGAAGACTTTCTCAGGAGACTTCTGGTTGTTTGTACTTCCACCCAAGCTAGAAACACTGCAGGAACAGCTTCTTTGTGGTATTTCTGCACTTCCTCTTCCAGCTCTATTTTAAATCCACAAGCGCATGGAAAAAATAGTTTACAGAACTTCAGAAATGTTGCATTTCAGAAGAGGGCAGAGGTTCATTTGAGGGTGGAGTTTCTGAACTGGTTCATCCTTCTTTATCCCTGAGCTCATTCCTTTGGCAGTGAAAATGTGGCTTTTGTGAAAATGGTATTTTTGTGCACATTCTCATAATCTTTTTTATAATTGTTATATCATTACCTTCTCCTGTCCAGGGGCCTTTTAATAGAATCGTAAAAGATGGAGTTGAAAAAGACCAAATAGCTGGATGGTTAAAATTATTTATTTGTATTTTTTATACTCCAAGAATTGGTTGTCTTGCTCTTCTCTGATCCTGGTGGCCTATAGCAGATGACCACTGTTGACTGCTCATTCACATCCTTTACCCAAAGAAATTTACCCCCATTATATTCATTTTTGAACTGGAGCTTTACAGTCTGCAGGCACTATGCATGCTCCTGAGTTATACTACCAACACTCCACTAGTTTTTCCATTGCTGTCTCTCGTATATAAATTATATTCTTCATTATAGACATTCAGTTGTGGGAATCATCCCACCATGGTTTAGCTATGTCCACTAGATCACATACTCTCTCATTTAGTATTGCATCTGGTTCTTCTTGCTAGTTTCCCACTTTTCTTGTATTTGTGCAAAGACATTTTAGTGTACTCATCCTATTCTAGATCTTCATTTTTTATTTCAAAACAATTCTGTCTTCTGCTATGTGGGAATTACACCCCAAATTTATTTAATTTGTGCTAAAGCCCCCCATCTCCTTCTTGTCTACTTCGTTTAAAGTCTGCCTCACAAATCCTGCTAGTTTTGAAGTTGGAAGTATGCTTCTGCTTAAATGGAGACTTTCTAATGCAGTGCAGAAGGCCTCCATCTAAAAAAAGACTTCCATTAAAGAAGCCTTACATTCAGGGAATACCAAAGCCTGTTTACACTACTGGTACATATCGTATTTGGTCTCTAATTCTCCCTTGACTTGTGGTTGGCACCAGAAAACTCTCTCTAAGGCGATGTCTACACTGCCATGGTAAGTCGACCTAAGTTACGCAACTCCAGCTATGTGAATAATGTAGTTGGAGTCAAGGTAGCTTAGGCTGACTTACTGTGGTGTCTACACTGCCCTGGGTCGACGGGAGACACTCTCCCATCGACTTACCTTACTCTTCTCGTTTGGGGTGGAGTACGAGGGTTGACTGGAGAGCGATCTGCGGTTGGTTTAGCGGGTATTCACTAGACCTGCTAAATCGACCCCGGGTGCATCAGTCGCCAAATCATCAATCTGGCAGTAGTGTAGACATAGCCTAAGAATCACCATATTGGCGTTGCCCCAGTCTTCCATTTTCATCCCAGGTCCCTTGAAAGATTCATCATCATCATTAAATTTTCCTCCACTGGTGTCTTCAGTTATCAGTGGAAATTTCTTAGCTTCCTCTCGGATACCTGATACTCTTTATTGAGGTAACCATCATCTTTTCGGTATCTGGATCACCAATATCTTGGTTCAGATTCCTCTAAGACAACTTTTTGGTTCTCAAATAACAGAAGTTATTGTTCTCAAACTTCAATGAAGATTTACTGCAAAGGCAGCCTTCATCTAGTGATTAGATGACTTAACTAGCAATTTACACCTGTGCAAACAGAATATAAAGCACTATGGGTAAGATTTTCAGCTAATGCAAATTGATGTTACTCTTTTAAAATTAGGGAGGAGGATCTGGCCCTCCCAAATCAAAATAGAAGTTTTTTACACTAACTTTGTACAGGTGTAAATTACTACACAAAATGCAAGACCATGGAGAATCAGATCCAAGGTGATGTTTGGTTTACATACAAGGATGCATCAATTTAAGTCAAGGTGTGAGTTTGTAGCAGTTTAATTAAACCAGTACAATTACATGTGTGGGCTCTCTTTTACATCAGTTTAAACCTGGCTTACATTGGTTTAGTTTGAAATGTTTAAACCAATATTAGAGTCCAGACACAAAACTGCACTGGTTTAACTAAGCTGTTTTCAGTTAAGCTGGTGCAATTTCTTTGTATAGACAAATGGTGAGTATGTAGTGCTTTATATGAACACTAGCTGATTAGCCCTGACTGCAATCTATTTATAAACAGAAGCGCGTAGGCTGAATGACATGAAAGTTCCTCACCAAACTAATGTTTTGAATGTGTATATTCTTCCAGTCAGTTATACTACTACTAATTATTATTAATAAAAATTTATATTGCGATAGTGCCTACAGGCCTCAACCATGTTGGTGCCCCATTGTGCACTTAAGGAAACAATAATGGGATTGTGTGAGCTTTGCTGAGCTGGCTACATAGGGACTGGACTTGGTTGAAAATTTTCTGTCAAAACAGAAAATTTGGTTTTTGACGAAATAAAAATATTCAGAGAAAGTGTCTTCTTTCCTCAAAAACTTTCTATTTTTTGTCAAATAATTAAAAATCTTGCAAACTTTTTGATTTTCAGCATTTTGCCGACAAACTGAAAAGAAAAAAAGGTGAAACTTTCCATGGCCCTCCCCATTCTCCTACTAGCTCTGATTCAAACCCGATAACCCCCTCACTCAAACTGCTTTTACTCTGCTGTAGCTCCATTTACATCCTGACGTCCACTACTGTAAATGAGAGGAGATTCAGGACCGCGTGTGTTCTGGCTTTTAATTTCCCCATAAACAAAAAGAATTTCAGAATCCTAGTTATGAAATACATTGGAAATGGGAGTTTGCCTCCCTGTTCAACAAAATATTTCTGAGAGGTTTTTTTACATTCTATTAGGAGCTGTTAATTATAAAAAGAGAGAGAGAGCTGTAGCCTTTGTCAAGAAAATGATCCACATCGCAGAATAACATGGAAAGGGCTGTGGAAAAATGTATATAGATTTTTATTTAATATGCCCCACCAGAAGTCTTGGCAGCCTCAAATTAGCCTCTTGCAGCGACACAGCATGAGAGAGGATTTGGCTTTAATAGTGGTATGATCTCATCATATGTTTTTTCACTCTGTATTCTTGTCCCATATCAGCCTTTATGATGGAAAGACATTCATTTAAAGACAGAAAGGTTCAGTGGTGAATCTGATACAGACTGTATTCTGAACAACATCCTAGTTTGAACTAAATCAGCTCACTAACATCTGATCCGAACTGACTGTGTAGAGTTGATACTGTATAAACTCTGTGTAACGTGCTTGGTGTTTCTTCATTTCCTGTTTGCTAGAGGAATGCTCTGCTATTGGTTCTGTATTTTGCTTTCTCTCTCTTTATTTTTCATAGCAGTATTTATTACAAAAGGGCCTCAACCAAAGCCCTGCATCTGAAGACCCCTAAGCTCTAGGCTTGTTGGATCTAGACCATATCTCGCTAGGGCTGATCTCTAGGATTTAATTCTGTGTATAAAAAAGTTATTTCAAATCCAATATTTTTGGATTCCTAAAGTGGTATAAATCTAGTGTTCCTCTCCTCTCTTCTTTGGATGTTACCAGGGTTTTCCAAAAATTCCACTTAAAAATGTCTGAGTTGAATTACTCTAATTTTGTAACTTGCCACGTGTTAATTGGGAATGAAAATACAGTGCTGGGTTAGCTAAAACAAGGCCCACTTCCTACACACACACACTCAAATTAAGGGCCAGATTTTGAGCTGTGATTCAGTTCCTTTCTGCTGCTCTGGTGGTTCACAGAATGCAGACAGATCTCCATAGCTGGGGATTCCCCTAGCATAGGGCAGTCTACTGCTGGCGTAGTGTCAACATAGATAGGTCAACCCCCTCGTCTGCAGCTGCTGGCATAGGAATGCACTACCAACAACCATTCACCAGCCTGAATAATTTAGGGCAGTCCCCTGGGTGCTCTAAAGTACATTGGGTATAGTGGTATTTCTAGTTTGAGTTGAATTAAAATGTACTGGAAACCCCACAAAAAACCTGTTCTCATGAGATTTCTAGCCCAGTGTTGCAGACACCGGTAGTTTGGATAAGATCTCAAGTGGCTGAGTTATATTAGATAAAAATATATACCCCTCATTCTTCGGGGCATGAGTCAAGCACAGAGGCTGGGATTGTCACAGGGTCCTAAGGGAGTTAGGCACAGAAATCCCATTTAATTTTGATGGGATTTGAGCACTAATTATCCTTTTAAAAAAATTAATCCTAACTGTCTAGGATTAGGAAGAAACTCTCACTCTGGGCAGATTTTTCAAAAATTTGCACCTTGCTCTGAAGCTTTTGCTATTGACCACTGTAAGAGACTGGGCCACTGATCTGATTCAGAACACCAGTTCCTATTGTCCTATGAATCTCTAAACCTTCAGAGGCTTGTCTTTCATTTAATTCAATAGGATGAAGACTGTTTTACTACTGGTCTGCTGCTGAGAGTTCTTTGAGTGAAGTGAAAGGCACTGTGAGGTGAAGAGGAGGACACACTTCTTTATGGTAGATTAAATGGTGCCTTTAATTGATACTTTATAGGACACGCATTGCAGAAATAGATTGTACAGAATATACTTCACATTCATGACATAACCTCCGCCTTTCAAAATCACAGGGATTACCATAGACACCGCTTATGACATACTGCCAATATTTCCCCGCCACAGTTCACGCAACTGTCAGAGCCATTCTGCTACCTCCCTCCTCATTGCTGTTATCTATATCTAAAGGAAATACAGGTAGAGTTCAGACAGCTGAGGGATCCAACCCTATCAATGTTAGTGGCCTGATTTATTTTCAGAGAGCTAAGCACCTCCTATTGACTTCAGTGGGAATTGTGGATACTTGTCTTTTCTTACAATTAGGCCACAAATGTTTTGTATTTTATACCACTCAGATTCTTTCACGATCTACCGGCTTTACTAGTCTCCACCACTCTCTGAAATTACCTTGTTTGGATTCGAAGCTCTAGAATGAAGGATCCCTCCAATGCAGTTTGGCTTCTGAAGTGTTGACACAGAAACACCCCATATACATCGAAAGAAGCAAAGGTCAGACCTGTGTTAGGCATATACTCCCCTGGCATCGTAGAAATCCAACCAGAGGCCTGCAGAAAAGTTGGTTACACACAAGAAAAAAATATGGTGGTAGGAAGACTAATTGAAGGAAGCTCGGAGGCCGTTGAAACCCATTATTTCAAACCCTAGCCCCATGTTAAGTGGAAGCATAGGTCTCGTGTGCATGTAGGGTTTTTATAATTCCTAACCTTGAATGATATTCCTGACTTTGAACGATATTGTTGTATGTTAAATGCTCAGTAAAATAGCTGCCTTATAAATGCTTTCCCCTCACCCCGGCTCCGTGCTTTTTTTTTTTATTACAAGTGCATACTGTGGCCAGTGTTACTTAGTATCCTTCCTGTGCCTGAAAAAAGTGTTACTTTTATGGATGATATTATGTTTGAGTCTTTGTCCATCCTAGGCCTCATCTACCCCACTGCTGCTTCCTCTGAGGCTTTGCCGCTACACCGCAGGGTGTTAATTTCCTGTTTTGAGTCTGTCACAGATGAATTCACAGCCACCATTTAAAAACAAACCAAACCAAAACATACACACACACACAATGCTGACAAAGGCACTCATAAAACCCTAAAGTTTAAAGAGTGGCCCTGAAGTCTCCTCACAGAGCAGCGTGGGCACCTTTCACCTCTTTGAGACACACTCTTTGGGAAGGACTCTCTTTCTTTTTTTCTTTCTGGCTCCATGGAACGGTTGGAGTTTAAGCAAGTTGCACTAGCATTTGGGGTGAGTGTTTAGTCTGCAGACAGATGGACTCAAAAGCATGCGCTGCTGACTTGAACCTTTAAAGTGGAAAGATGCAGAAGCAAGCGAGCCTTCTGACATTTGTAGGAAATGCAAGGAGAAACAAAAAGATTGAGCTGAAAATATACATATTGGTGACAATCTGGAGACGGGGCTGGTACATGTGACCCACTGAGGCTCTTGTCTCTTGTTCTGGTTACTGGCAAGAGGAAAAATCAGAGTTTCCAGTGCATATTTTCTGTAATAATCCCCTCATCTGTACTCTTGAATATTCAAAGTCTGAGATGGAACTGACTTACTAGATCATTCCCCTGCCGGTGTAGGAGTCTCATAGTGTTTTTTTCCCCCTTGCTTTTCATCTAGTTTGGATTAAAAATATCTCAACTCACGTCCCTTAGGAGACACTCCTCTAAACTAACAGGCTTTTTTGACATTCAGTCCACATTTTTATTTTCTTAAATTCATTCCATTGATCTTACTGCTACTCTGAAACCCCCTTCTTCCCCCCCTTAGAGCATACAGGTGTACAAGGGTCATACTCATTTTATACACAGAACAGTTTAAATTGAGGCCTCTCTGTTTTCATTTAAAGATAGTACCTTCTTTTCTGTTCACACCAGATCCTCCTCCTACACAATCTCTCAAGGAAAATTTATTTATTTTATGTATTTATTTAGATTTAAAATAATAAAGATGCCTATCCAAGCCTCTTGTCTCCATAATGTAATTACTCATACAATTAAATTAAGTTTCAGCAGCATTAAAATCAGTGCCACAGGAACTCAGCCAGCCAGCCACCTACTCCCTTTGTCATCTAGGAAGTTTACCCCAGCTTCCAACAATTTCTGGAGACTGGGAGCACTCACAGAAAATACCCTGTCAGCCTCCCTTCCCCTTATAATGAGGGGATCCAGCTTGAGACCCCCTGCTGACCACAGCTGAAAATCATTACGCCTTTGTAGGAAATTGGATGGTTATGACTGGCATACCAGATCCACTTCTCCACCCCTCCAACTTTGGGGAAATGTGAGATTTGGATCCAGGCCTGAGCTCTGTGACTGAAACCTGACTTGCTGATAGGCTAGGACTCTATTCTCTGTTCTGGCTTAGCTCCTCAATGCTAAGAAGTGTGTGTGAGTGCACGTGCATGATAAGCCAGCTTTACACAATCTCTGTGCTCTGGATATTCTGGGTTCAGCCCCCAGGACAAGTTAAGGCAGCTCAGGGTTGCTCTAACTTTTGCCTATGGTTTTGCAGTAGTGCTCCAGCCATCGTCCATTTCCTCCCCGTCATGCCTTCTAGAAGGAGGGTGACATTGTGTTGCTACCCCAGTTCACTTCCTCTAGGGGATTCCCCTTATACTGGGGGAATTCCTAGGCAGACAATTAAGCCACCTATACGGCTCCTTTGTGCTAGCATTGTGGCATTAGAGAATCAGGCCCAGAAATCAGGATACTGAATTCTGCAAGCACCTCTGAACTTGGAAATTCAAACTTCATAGCCTGAGCCCATGGTCATTAATAGCTAAAAAATCCTACGGGGCCTGATTCAGAGGAGTGCTGAGTGCCCTCAGTTCCTATTAAGTTCAGTGTACTGTTAACAGATGACTATCAGCACCTCACAAGATCAGGTTTAGGGATCAACCAGGAATGGGTCCCCATTGTGCTAAGGACTGTACAAACCCAGGATAGCAGATGATCCCTGTCCTGAAGAGTTTATACTCTAAATAGACCGGACAGACAAATAGACCGGTGGGGCAAAGAGCAGAATACCCAAGCGGAATGAACAATAGAATGGCAACAAATGTCACATTAGCTCCATAATTTTTTTGGGAGGGGGGTTAGTTAGGAGGGGATCAGTAGCATGGAAAGAAAAGGGAAGAGAAGCGAAGGGGGTTAAGGGAACAGGGCAGGCAAGGAAAGGGTAAACGAGGCAAGTATGGAGGGAGGCTGACTGGGCTGAGGTGACAAGATTGTGAGGGAGGGTTGTAGCAAAGAGCCAATTAGCACAGGGCAGAGAAAGTCCACTAAAAACTGTAGGAAGTTCTCTGACTGTCCAAAGGTCCCTGCTTTGGCTACGTCTGCCAATGCTTCTACTGGCTGGAGTCTCTGGCTGGCTCTTCTCTGCAGTTTTTCCCCAAAGCCACATGGCAGGGGTGGGAGGGAGAGGGGGGAGGAAGCATCACTGGGACCCTAATTTCCCTAGAGTTGTGGGGGTGGAATGTCTTGCACAGTTCTGGGTCTGGGAAAGTGCTGGGGTGGGGGGGGAAGCTAACTTGGCCCCATTTTACCCCTCCTCTGAGCGCAGCCTCGTCTGCTTCTGCAATGTGACATGTAAATGCTTGAGAATGTCAGCTTAGACTATTGATCCATCAAGGCCTAGGATTTTGCCTGTGGCAATGGGCAGTATGTGACACTTCAGAGGAATGGAGTGTTGCTGTAGCCGTGTTGGTCCCAGGATGTTAGCGAGACTAGATGGGTGAGGTCATATCTTTTGTTGGACCAACAGAAGTTTGTCCAATAAAAGATATGACCTCACCCACCTTGTTACTTGAAAGGAAGGCAAACAAGGACACAAATAGCACCACAAACATATGTTGTCCACTTGGTCACCAGTGCAGTGGTACTCATGGAGGAAAACACTGCTACCTGGTGTCTCCAGCAATCACTTTACACCAAGGAATGAGAGACCCTTATTATAGCTTGCATAACTACAATTGAAGGGCCACAGCCTGATGGCAAACCTCACCTTGAGAGGCTCCAAAGAAAGCTGTGGTGGCTCACCACCCCTGAGGATCAGGACATTTTCAGTACTTACATATAGATGTAGGTGCTTAAAGGCACATAAGTTTGAAAATGTTGAACTTTCTCTTTCTAAGTAATGAGATCACCTTGCCTCACTGGTGAAATGTATCCACCTCATGGAGTGGACCACACAACAGTTTAGGGCAAGAAGTGAATCTGGATATAGAATCCAATTGCAAGTGTGAAGAAGTTAGGGTTGTGGAACATGATTAGCTGAGTAGGAATTTGGCCAGAACAGAGAGGTTAACACTGTATCTCGGGATTTTGAATGACCTCGAGTGGTCAGAAAGATCTTGATTTTATATCCCATCCAAAAGTCAGCTGAAAGATTGTTCTGATGGTATACCCAACTTCTTGGGTGAACTATGTGTCATGAGAGCAACTTTACTTAAATGAGCTCGGGAGAGTGGTCACTTTGGATGAGCTATTACCAGCAGGAGAGTGAGTTTGTGTGTGTATGGGGGTGGGGGGGGTGGGTGAGAAAACCTGGATTTGTGCTGGAAATGGCATACCTTGATTATCATGCACATTGTAGGGAGAGTGGTCACTTTGGATAAGCTATTACCAGCAGGAGAGTGAGTTAGTGAGTTTGTGTGTGTGGTTTTTGAAAAAGGGGTGAGGGTGAGAAAACCTGGATTTGTGCTGGAAATGGCCCAATTTGATTATCATACACATTGTAAAGAGAGTGGTCACTTTGGATGGGCTATTACCAGCAGGAGAGTGAGTTTGTGTGTGTGTGTGGGGGGGGGGGGCGGGGCGGAGGGTGAGAAAACCTGGATTTGTGCTGGAAATGGCCCAACTTGATTATCATACACATTGTAAGGAGAGTGATCACTTTAGATAAGCTATCACCAGCAGGAGAGTGGGGTGGGAGGAGGTATTGTTTCATGGTCTCTGTGTATATAATGTCTTCTGCAGTTTCCACAGTATGCATCCGATGAAGTGAGCTGTAGCTCACGAAAGCTTATGCTCAAATAAATTGGTTAGTCTCTAAGGTGCCACAAGTACTCCTTTTCTTTTTGCGAATACAGACTAACACAGCTGTTACTCTGAAATATGTGTGCAGTGTGATGTTTGAATAACACACAGCACTGGAGGAGAGAAACACAGAGAAGTCTTAGGGGTAATTGTGATCTAGTATTATAGGAAAGGTGGTGGTGAGCCCAGTAGTCTAAATTGTGTTTGCAGCAGAGGAAAATGCTTATTAAAGTGCAATAGTTTGGATGCAGGGAGCATTTCTGAAGCTCTCACATCTGCATTTAGCAGAAGCACATGTCTGTTATTTTATTGTCATTCAGGGAAGCTGAGATGAATAAAGGTTTGTTACGCTTAGCAGTGTTAAACTGAGTTTTCTGAGGCAGGGGCTGTCTTCTTGTTCTGTGTTTGTACAGCACCTAACACGGTGTGGTCCTCATCTGTGAATGGGTCCCCTAGATACTACCATAATACAAATAATAATAGTATTTGCTGGTATCTGTTCTGTGTTTCTCCTTTCTTCTTCCCTTGTGAGACTGCATGTTCTGCACTGGTCATGTATTCAGTGACTTGCTTGTGGAGTCTAGTAACCTAGGGTATATTACATTGCACCTGCCTGTGTAAAACTTTTCGAAGTCTTAGTGACAAGAGTTTGTGTTGTCGTCGTCTTTTTTTAAAAAAGCCGTCATCCAGGTATTGATGAAGAGGAGAAGTCATGATGATAAGCTCTTAGGTGAAATCAGGGGACCCTGAGGCTTTTTGTCATTCCTAGACTGTTCCAAAGCAGGGTAGGCCTTCTTGGGCAATGTTTCCATTGTTAGATTGAGGAACTGCGCAAAGTAGCTCCACCCTGCATTCCTTCTGTACAGAGATTTTATAAACAGCAAGCATTTCCCTCCCACTCCAAACTATAGACTTCTATCATGTAGATCAATATGGAACAACGCACATGCTTGGTATTTTTCATCTTGTGCACTTTCACACTTAAAATTTCTGTCAATGACAATCATTTTAGATTATTTTAATGAATAATCAGCGTTTAATGTACACTGTTATTTAGTTCTCTGCATGCAATTAGAATCTCCATTAAAGTGTTGGCATTTACCACTGGGAAGTAATTAGCTTTACAGGTATTCTTAAAATAGGGAATCTGCCGTAATGTTAATTGCATTTTTAATCATGTAAATCAACATTTTGAGAGCCCGCCACTCTAGATGGGATGTGCTGTGTGAAAATGAGTAAACCTGAATCATGTTTAAATTAGGTAAATGTGAAATATACCATATGCAGGATGTATGCATTTCTCAGTACATCATCTGTAAGGCTAGATTTGTGACCCAGATCTCATGAAAGTCATGGGTTCCACGTATTTAACAAAACATCTGTGACCTTCGACCTTTCCAGATTTGTGTGCATATGAGTGAACGCATGGATGTGATTACAAAGTGTAGAACAAACTTCACTGAGAGCTGCAAAGCTAAATCCTGGAATGCATGAGAAAGAGAGGCTAATAAAGAGCTAGAGGCTAGTGGTAACACTGTGTGACGCATAAGACCAGACCAATGGATTCTCACTAAGAACCGCAATTCCCCAGTGAGCTGAGGTTCTCTGCTTCACTTTGATTACAAAACAAAAAGAAGGCATTATTTTATTTTCAAAAATGACTTCCCCCTTATTTACCCTGGTGTAAATCTGGAGTTACTCAACAGTCACTAGAGTTACCCTGGTGCAGAAGTGTTACAAGTGAGACGAGAATCAGGCTCATTGGGTCTCATATAATAACTCCAATATTCCAGACAGTTCCATACTACCACAGCACACACTATTTACAAATTCATAGGGCCAGTCTGCACATGGCTGGATGTTAACCTGGGGGACATGGGATGAAAAAACATTTCTAGATTCCCCTAATTTTACCCCTGAATATGGAGAGTTGTCTGACTTTATGGCCTTGTCTATGCTGGTGGCATTATGCCGGGACGTGTAGCTAGCTACATGCTGCAGTGAAAGGCAGGTTGTGTCCACACTGTGGTGGCAATGAAAGGCTCTGGCAAGAGGGAGGCCACAGGACACAAACTGCTAAAAATAGCAGTTAGACATGGCAGGCAGAGCTTGGGCGTGTAGAGAGCTGTGTAGGGTATATACCCTAAGGCAGTGGTCCCCAAACTTTGTCTGTTGCGCCCCCCTTGCCCGTAATGGGAGCTGTCTGCACCCACCTGGAAGCCGGGGCTGGAGCTGTGGCTGGGGTTGGGCCAGAGTGGAGTGGAGCTGGGGGCAGAGCAGGGCTAGGTGGTGCTCCCTCCCTGCCCCACATGGGGGCTGGCCTGAGCCCCACCACACCCTCCCGAACATTTCTCTGTGCCCCCCTAGGGGGGCATGCCCCACAGTTTGGGGACCGCTGCCCGAAGGGTTCAGGTGTGTCTTTACTCTGTTCACCTAAGCCATGCCTCACCATCTACACTGCTATTTATACCATGCTGGGGGGAGTAAAGTGTATGTACTTTACATGCCACCATAAATGTAGACGTAGCCTATGAATACAGAAGATGCTTTTCTGTTTGAAGTTTAGTTTTGACCACTTGCTGTTCCCTGATTCTTTTTACTCCCCTCCCGTCCACTCAAAAATCTGCATCTGAAGTAATCTTTCTCTCTCACTGCATAGAGCACTTCACTTTTTGAGCCTCTTCCCTGACTTCCTCTTACTGTCTTTTCCTCACCTTTAAGGCCTTCTCTGCCCTACAGCGTTTTGTCAACAAAACTTATGTCGACACTCAAATAATAAAAATAGGTATTGTATGTTCACACTCACTCCCTCTGTCAGCAGAGAGCACCCACACTTGGGACACTAGCATCAACATTGTGAGCCATCCCACAGTCCAGCTCGACACCTTCTGCCACTAGGTCTTGTGGGAAGGCAGAGTGGATCACTGTGCACCTTGGGACCAGGCTCAATGTCCCATGATGCATTGCTTTCTGTCCCAGCATCTCATGGACTTCCGACTTTCTTTCACAGCATTTTTTGGTGGCCCTTATTTGCTGTGCACCACAGCATCTCTGTGAAAAGGGATGGATCCCGCACTGCTCTCCTAAGCTCAGATAACTGTCATTAACACATCGCAGATGGCAGTGCAGTTAATTGCAAAGTTCCTACCTGAAGAAGACTCTCAGTTGCCTAACATGCCGTGTAGTATGGATAGGAGCAACTTTAGATTGCTTTTGGCATTCACAGAGCAGCTGCACAGGGTATACCGTTGCTTTTGGGCTCTGGAAAGAAGCACTGAATGGTGGGATCATATCGTCATGCAGGTGTGGGATGAAGAGCAGTGGCTACAGAACTTTTGGATGTTGAAAGCCACCTTCCTGGAACTGTGTGCGGAGCTCGCCCCAGCACAGAATGAGAGCTGCCCTATCAGTAGAGAAGCGTGTGGCAATCACTGTCTGGAAGCTGGCGACTCCAGACTGCTACTGGTTGATCGCGAATCAATTTGGAGTCAGGAAGTCAATTGTTGGAGCTGCGTTAATGCAAAGGTACATCAATAGGAAGGGGTACTTTTCCATGGTGTTGCAGGCGCTTGTGGATCACTGTGGGTGTTTCACTGACATCAACATGGGGTGGTCCGGGAAGGTGCATGACACACACATCTTCAGTAACACCGGCCTGTATAGAAACCTACAAGTGGGAGCTTTCTTTCCAGACCAGAAGATTACAGTGGGGGATGTTGAAATGCCTATAGTGATCCTGGGAGACCCAGTGTACCCCTTACAACTGTGGCTCATGAAACCTTACGTGGGACACCTGGACAGCAGTAAGGAGCGGTTCAACAATAGGCTGAGGAGGTGCCGGATGATCGTGGAATGTGCCTTTGGCAGATTAAAGGTGCGCTGGCATTGCCTTTATGGCAGGTTAGACCTCAGTGAGGATAATATTCCCATGGTCATAGCCGCGTGCTGTATGTTGCATAATATTTGTGAAGCTAAGGGTGAAAGGTTTGCTCAGGGGTGGAGTGTTTAGACAGACTGCTTGGCTGCTGATTTTGAGCAGCCAGGTACCAGGGCTATCAGAGAGGCCCACAGTGGGGCAATTCGAATCAGGGAAGCTTTGAGGCAACACTTTGACAATGAGAATCAGTAAAGTATCTCTCTGTGATTAGTGCTGCAGAGTTACATGACATGTAGTTTTCCTAGGAAGCAAGGGTGACATTTGGGGCCTTACATTCCAGTAAGCAAATGATGAAACTGCCTGTGTATGTATTGGTGGTGCCTGCTATCTCAATTTGTAGGAAACAAATAAAGATGAGTTTCCATTCAAAAATTTTGCTTTCATTGCACAAGAAACAACACACACACACACACACACACACACACACACACACACACACACACACACACACACACACACACACACATAGACACAGAGATGCTTGGTGGGAAAGGAGGTGCCTGGGAAGGGCAGACTTTCAGAGCTGTGTGTAGGTCCAGCTATCTTTCTGAAAGTTGTCCAAGGCGGTGGAGTGAAGGGGAAACCAAGAAGTCCCGGAAAGTGGAAAGGAATGTGTGGGCGGAGTTGGGGGGGGGGGGAAGGGCATGGAAAAGAGTTCTGAATGTGCTTCAGGGGAGGGCGGGCACACATCTGCTCAGACTGCAGCATTATTAAGGACTTCAGCATCTGCGTTTGATCCTCCATGACTTTAATCATCCGCTCAGTAGCATCCTTAACAGACTCCTGATTTTCTTTTCTGTCCTGCCTTTTGGCTTCCCTCCACTCCTTGTGTTCCCTTTTCTCTGCATTGGAGGAGTGCAGGACCTCCCAGAACATGTCTTCTTTGCTCCAGCTTGGGCACTTTCTTATCTGGCGGAGACGCTCTGCCGGTGTGTGTGTCCCTCAAGGCCAGAGCACAAGTGCAGAAGCACAAGAAACATTTCACAGAAGCATGATTGTTAGGTTCACGCACAGCATTGAAACCTTTCAGTAAAATACACCTTTTGTAACATAACCACCACTTTCTCACTGACCCTTGGCAAGCACACATCTCTGCGAATACCCAAAGCATGGTGAGTGTTGGCTGGGGGAGGGAGGGAGGCGCTCTACCTGGGGAAAATAGCACTCTGCAAGGGTTGTGGTGCAGCCGACTAGGGAAAAAATTCTAAAATTCTCCCACACTTTTCCACAGGCAGGGATCATCCTCGCAGATATCTTGCTGCTGAGGATAAGTAGGGAAGTGAGGGTACATCTATTACATGCATCTTGGTCCTTATGCTGCTCACTTGTGTGCCACTTTGGTCCCTGCACAAGTGATTGCCGAATGGCGCAGGAAAGTTTCCTACAATGGGGGAAGGAACAAAGCAACTCTGCCAAGGAACCTTCAGCAAAGGATTGCCAAGTACCTCCAGGAAACTGTCCTGGAGATCTCTCTGGAGGATTCCCCTGAGATCTCGGAACGCAGCAACACCCTGTTCTGCTGTACTGATTAGCTGCACAGGGAAAAGTCCAGCTCAGAGAAACACAGCCAGCCTCCCACATTTCTGTATCCTGAACCCACCTCCACACTACACAAACCACAGCCACTTACTTACTCACCGAACAGCAACTGCTGAGACTGGCTAGACACCTCCGGAGTGGTAAATTCAGAATTTTTTTGTAAAACCTTTTTGAGGTCCTCGGATTTTATCCTGAAACAAAAGGAGCTGCACGTTGTGCCATGTGATGCATAAAACAATGCAGATTGTAAGAACCGCATGGCTGTGTTTTTCTCTCCTCCTGGCCCCTCCCCTCCTACCACATATCCCTCTTCATAGGTTCCAGGCATAGACTTTTGGATAAACCAAGACCTTTTAACATATTAGGGCTGTAATTGACTGGATTCAAAAGCATCATTTATGATTAGTTCTACATCAGAAAGGGAGAGCAACTGATGGAGCTATGAATTCTGCCTGCTGCTGGGCTTTCTATCAAGCACTAGCTGAAAAGAAGGGGAGGGGGAGGGGAAAACCCCAAGATCTGTAAGGAGCCAGACTTCCTTTGCCAATTATTAGAATCAGGCCATAAAATTAACTGCTCAATAAATGTTATTGTCTGAGCTCATATCCATCACAGAGAAACAAAGTCCTGAAGGAAGATGAGTTGTCTACCTTAAAATCAGATTCATTATTATCTTGTCATATTTTCACTTAACACTCCAAAAGCAGGACACAGTCTGTTCAAATTGCTTCTGCTCAGATCACCTTTCCTGGCTCCTAGCTGTGACTAAAGCCCCTTTCCTCTTGAACTCCTGCCACTGGTTTCCCCTCCTCCACTGCAAAGAGCAAACTTCTTGCCCTTACTTTCAAAGCCTTTTGCAACTTAGCACCCGACCTACGCAGCCTATTATCTTACCATGATTGACCCTAGCTTTGTTTTGCCAGCAGTGCCAGCCTCCTTTGCCCACTTATTTGCACAAGCACCTTTGCCTGTTGGAAAAGCCATGAATAGGAAAAACTTCTTGTCAAAGCCCAGAAAGCCATTGCCTTCATCATCTTCAAATCTGCAATATATTGGGCAGGAACACAGATCAAGGCAAGCGGTAGTGGATGAAGGGAGAGCTTTGGGATTCGTGTAAAGGTAATTTTTGATTCCAGGCATCAGGAAAGGGCAACAGCTGAGAGTTGAATATTATCCCAGTGATACCTGGATAGCATCCAGGTGGGCATACAGTAATGCTATTCAGCACATTTATTATTTGATTTGTCTCTCCCTACTCAGGATAAAGTTCCATTGAACAGTAAGCATCTGGCCTGAGCCTCTAAACATGAGAATCACTAAACCTGAATTCTGACCTCAATGAGGCATAAATTGTTATCAGCCAGCCTTATGCCAGACCCAACAATGAGGCAGAAAACAAGGCCACGTTTTTCAAAAAAGATTCTAACGTGAGGCGTCTCAATCTGTATTTAGGCTGCTAAATCAGTGACTTCTGTTTCAAAAGTGCTGAGTACCCAGCTAATGTTACTGACTTTAATGGGAGCTGCTGGGGACTCTGCACTTTTGAAGATCAGGCCACTAATTTAAGTGCTTAAATAAGAAGATATGAGCCTAACTTTTGGCATCTATTTTTTTTAAAACTGTGGCCTAACTAAATTGAAACTGGGACAGGATGAATTAAATTGAGCTGTCTATTTGTACTCTGCAGTTTGGGAGGCCTCTGCAGTACAGAACACAGCAAATATATGGCTAACAAGCTGTTTCCACATAGATGCAGTTGTGAAAGACTTTCTGTTGGTCATTTCTACTTCTTGTTTGAAAAGGAAAAAAGGGAAGCAGTCTGTGGCTAGTGGGGAGAAGAGAGACAAGGAGCCGGGCTGTGGCAGTATGGGGCGTTGGCTTGACATTGTTAGCACAGAAGGAGGTTCTGGGCTGTCAGCTGCAGAGAGCGAGCAAACACTCATCAAATAGCGAAACAAGCAGGAGGCCTGAGGCAGGGCTTCCTGAAACGGGGGAATGCTTAGCAGGCTGTTCCTGCTGCAGAACTGCTTGCAGAAGCAGATACTGAAATGATATCCATGAGAATATCTATATAGATTTCTGCATTTTGTACCCCGGTCAACGGATAGTATAGGGTCAGAGCAGCAGCCCTGACCACCTGACTCCTTGCCATGAGGGCCCAAGGCCAGTTCTGAGCGCATCAGGACTTTTCCGCTCTCGTACTTGCCCCGGGTCAGACTCTGTGGTGAGTACTAGTGCCACTGCTGCTCCTGATATTGATGGAGGAAATTGAAATGTACTTGTATTAGAAACAGATGAGCAGAGTTTAGAGATGAGTCGGAATTGCCCTGAGCAAATGGCAAGACTGATGTAATTAGCCAGGCCTGTTTGTGACTTTTTTGTTTATGGCTCATATTAGGGCATTTACCATAACTTAATAAAATGTTAATATGAAAACAAAAATTGAAGCTAGGCCTGCACCTAAACCTTGGATTTGAGCACCCTGTTGAGCTTTTCAGCTGCCCCCTAGATCTGCAATAGGCCAAAGCAAAATGTCGGAGCCTGATTCTCCTCTAACACTGGTTTTACACCAGTGTAACTCCATGAAAGCCAAGGTAATGATTTACAATGGTGTGAAAGCTTCCCTGGATAGAAATACTTTCTCTTCCTCTTCTCTCTCCTTTTTCCTGTCCCCCAACTTTGCAGATGATCCAAACTCTAATAATGAGCTGAACCAAAACTCCAGGTCTGATCCTTCTCCTGAATGTTGGAGAATATTCAGTCTGGATCTGGATTCTGTGTCTTGGTGTGGTGGTGGTGGTGGTGGGGGGGAACACATTGATTTTTGTGACGCTGTTATCTTGGATTGGGTGGATTGGGGCCCCAGAATAACTCGTGTGTTCATTGGTTGCTCATGCATTGGCCTTTGTTATTGTTATAAGTGGGCTTACACTTACACTTGGTTAATGGGAGGGCCCAGAGATCTGACTTTTTTGAGTTACCTTTCTTAATTCCCAAGCTTACATTTTGCTTAAACTCTTTATCACTGAGTGAAGCAGCCACAACCTCTGCTCATGCCTCTGGGCTGTTCTCTAGGAAGGGATGGAGTAAGGCTTAAATGGGGCTGAGATCCATCAAAATCTCAGGGCTTACTCAAAAACGTATCTCCACCCTCAGCCAGATTCTTCCTCCTCCTATTGCTCCCATTCTGTTGATCCATCTTCCAGACTCCTTTTGCATTTGTGGCAGCAGCAATCTGCTGACTTGTGTCTGCTGCTTCTAAATGAAAAATTTGGTGGCTCTTTCCATGTGTCTTGGTCATTGGTGTTATTCAAATTTGGGATAATCATTACCTCTCTCACAGCAGTGTTGTAGAGCCTTTTGAGATACTCAGTAGTCACGTGCTTTAGTGAAAAGCATTATCGATTTTTATTTTATTAATTAATGACAAATTAATATAAAACCCTCTTCCACCCTAATACCTACAAGAAACAATAACAGCCAAGATATACAGTCTTTGGGATTGGGACTGCATATTGCATGTTGTGCGAGGCATTTTGCAAACATAGAGGTACACAGTCCCAGTATTGTGTACCGTACAATATAAAACACAAAGGCAGATGAAGGGTGGATGGTAAGAGATATAGAATGCAAGAAAAGTGATCAGAGCATATAACTTATTAGTTGCAGATTTGTTTCTTAATGTTATTGAAACAAACTATGAACGAGAAGCAACCCAAAAAGAACCAAGAAACAAAAATGGAACATGTTGAAAATGGAGTATTATCCAATCGAGATACTATGGTCTTGTTCCCTGTGTTTCAATTAAAGAAATTATAGTCATGCAGCCAAATTTTCAAAAACGGCTGCCGATGTTGGGATGCCTGTGTTGTTTACTCCTTCTCGTAACACAGGAACTAAGGGTCACCTGATGAAATTAATAGGCAGCAGAATTAAAAGAAACATAAGGGAGTACTTATTCGCACAAGGCACAGTCAACCTGGGGAATTCATTGCCATGGGATGTTGTGAAGGTCAAAAGTATAACAGGGTTAAAAAAAGAATTAGATAAGTTCATGAAGGCTAGGTCCATCCATTGCTATTAGCCAAGCTGATCAAGGATGCAGCCCCAAGCTCCAAGTGCTCCAACACCTCTGACGGCCAGCAGCTGGGACTAGACAACAGGGGTTAGAGCTCTCAAAATTGTCCTGTTCTGTTCATTCCCTCTGAGGTATCTGTTCATTCCCTCTGAGGTATCTGGCATTGGCTACAGTCAGAGACAGGGTACTGGGCTAGATGGATTATTGCTCTGACCCAGCGTGGACATTCTTACATTCTTATTCCTCAATTTTTGGATGGTCAGTTTTACTTCTTGGGCTTGGTGTTCAGAACTGCTCTGCACCTGAAGCTCCCATTGATTTCGGTTGGAACTGTGAGTACTTCATGCCGAGTAAAAGACTTCAGCCCTATGATAAGGGTGAAACGTTTGTGAAGGTGCTGGGGCTGCGGGGAAGTGGCCCAGGGAACTATAGCAGCATAGTGGCTCGTTAAAAGGGACACAGAAGTATGTGGCTGCTATTCATAATGGTCCCTGGGCTGGGACCTGGAGTAGTGGGTGGGCCTGGCTCCTCCCACCAGCTACTAGGGAAGTGGAGTTGAGAAGGGGCTGAATATTGAACAGTAAATACCTCCAGAAGGGGATCAGATGGTTTAGTGGCCCAGCTGGAGAGCTGGGACCAGAAAGGCCCAGAGCAGGTGAGGACACTGCCTCCAGGGAGGAAGCTCTGGGGGTATGGCCCCATACCAGAGCTGGGAGTTTTAAAGACACTGAACAATGGATGGGTACTGGGATGGGCCCTTGTTGTACTGTATATCCCAGAAGGGATCTGTTTTGTTTCACATACAGACTGTGTGTGTGTGTGTGACTCGGCTGAAGCACTCTGGCATTCTGAAAATTAGACTATTTAAGGTGTCTCATATTGGCCTCTTCAAACTGGAAGCACTGAAAATCAGTGACCATTTCATAAAATTTTGGCCAAGTGTACTGCCACGGTCAAAGGTTTTGTCTCGAATAGGATGAAAAGTAGGGCTGGTCAAAATTTTTGCATCAAAACTGGTTTTGATGGAAACTTGGGGTTTTGACTGAACAAAATTTTCATGAAAAGTATCTGCCTCCTGTGGAAAATTTCAACTTTTTCTCAAAAAACCTGAACATCTGAAATATTTTTGTCAAAAGATGAAAAATTTCTATTTGGAAATACCACCACGGTGCCTCATAGGAAATTGTAGTCTGGATGACCCAAACTGCCATTCTCCTTTCTTGGCCAGGTTCCCCAAATGGATATGATCCACCATAGCCAAGGACTCTAGTGATGCGCCATGGTGGGTCAACAAGAGGGGAGACCATGGTGCATTATGGGAGATATGGCCAGGTAGCCAGACTGATAGAGGAGAATAGGGGCACAAGGCACCCAAACTACAACTCCTATGAGGTACCGTGGCAGTATTTCTGAATAGAAAATTTCAATTTTCAGTTGAAAGTTTTCAGACAAAAATGTTTGGGTTTTGATTTGTTTGTCAAAATTAAAATTTTCCATGGGAATAAAAACCATTTTCTGCGAGCGCTAATAAAATACGTTGTTTTAGTATGTATTAGCTAGCACACTAAAGTTTGGTTCCCCCTTCAGCTTCATCTTGACCAGCTAGCTAAAATAAAACTTTTGTATTACCCCCCTCTAGTTAAAAAATTGAATTGGATCTTAATATTATTAAACCCTCTAGATCCACTTCAACTGTATGAAATAACTGCTTCCTTCTTCACTGTTAATGTAAATAAAATTATGATCCTGCAAACCTTACTCAGAGTGATAATCCTTCATCTGAGTAGGCCAGTTGGGCTACCTATGTAGGTATAAATCATATGAGAGAGGCTTTGTAAATATGGACCTTAAGGCTGAGATTTTTTCATAGATTCCAAGGCCAGAGTGGACCACTGTGACAATCTAGTCTGATCTCAAGTATAACACAAGCTACTACTTCCCCAAAATGATTCCTAGATCATCTTTTAGAAAAGAAATCCAATCTTGATTTAAAAATTGTCAGTGATGGAGAATCCACCATGACCTGTGGTAAATTGTTCCAATGGTTAATAACTCTCACTGTTAAAAATTTACGCCTCATTTCTAGCCTGAATTTTTAGGTTCAACTTCTAGCCGTTGGATCATGTTATACCATTCTCTGCTAAACTGAAGAACCCATTATAAAATATTTGTTCTCCATGTAGCTACTTTTGGATATGATCAAGAACCCCTTTACCTTCTCTTTGTTAAGCTAAATAATTTGAGCCTCTTGAGTCTATCATTATAAGGCATGTTTTCTTATTCTTTAATCGTTCTCATGGCTCTTCTCTGAACCCTCTCCAACACTCTTATTGAATTGTGAGCACCAGAACTGGACACAGTATTCCAGCAGCGGCTGCTCCAGTGCCAAATACAGAGATAAAATAACCTCTCTACTCCTACAGGAGATGTCCTCAGTTTATGTATCTAAGTATCATATTAGCCTTTTTGCTCATGTTGAGCTGATTATCTACAGAACCCCCAAATATTTTTCAGACTCACTGCTTCCTAGAATAGAGTCCCCTATCCTGTAAGTATGGCCTGCTGTCTTTGTTCTTAGGTGTATACATTTACATTTAGCCATATTGAAACACTTAGTGTTTGCTTGCACCAAATTTCCAAATGATGTGGAGTCAAAGCTGCCTAGTGGATTTAGATGCCCAGGGTGGGCTTTTCCATGGGTCTTGTTCTTCTAAGCCCTTTAGATGCTTCTGAAAATGTCCACCTCCAATTCCCATTGAAATTAAGGGGAGGTGTGCACCTAAGTGACTTCAGAAGTCTCAGCCTACATAAATAAAATAAGAGACACACCATGGGCGTTGTATCTCTTTAGTGTTCACTGTCTCACTTTTTGTCAGGATGCATCACGATGGAAAAAAGCTAAAGCACTTTAATATGCATTTTTATTTCTTAAAATATCTTAAGAGACCCCTTTGTAATTCCAAAATAAAGACAAGCAAAGTGGTGAACCTGACATGCATCCGACGAAGTGGGCATTCACCCACGAAAGCTTATGCTCCAGTACGTCTGTTAGTCTATAAGGTGCCACAGGGCTCTTTGCCGCTTTTACAGATCCAGACTAACACAGCTACCCCTCTGATACTTGAACCTGTGTAGGTACTGATTCTGGCAGTATTTTTCATCTGTGAAATGGTTTGAGAGGGGAGGAAGCCTTTTATTAACTTAACATATCTTAATGGTGCTAGTAACAAAGTTAAAATGAAATTCATCTCAGCAGGAAACTTGGACCCTGGTGCCTTTTGTCTGTTCTGTTTTGTCCATGGTCAGCTGCATTCCAATAATAGGAGTGTTTGGCGACGCTGCTGACATCAGCAAACGAAACCCAATATCACTCCCTGCGATACTGTTGACTGGTTTGAAGAGAGCCTTTGTTTTCTGAAGATGTATAGCAATCAAGAGCAACAAATGGAACAAATTGCATAATAGATTACTCAGGGAGTTCTAAAAGGCAAATCAGACTGTTTGTACTTAATGTACCCGATCTCCCCCCTGCACCCCTCACCCTTTTGTGTCACCAATCACTAACTGCATCAGTTTCTTTCCCTTTTGTTTTAAATGGTGATCCCAGGGCTTTCTGTGCTCAATCAGACAAACACTAACCAGGAGGTAATTGATTTATGCTTCAGCTGCAGGAGCTTGGAAAGAGCTGTGTTGTAATATAGGAGCAGGACAGAGCACTTTGATGGCTACAACAAAACTGTCCAACCTCCTCAGGCTCTTAGGTTCAGAACATGAGGAAACCTAAAGTGGACTGGCTACCGAAAGCAGGAAATCTGTTATAGCATAATCCACCATATGCTCCTGGCTGGCCTTGTTTGACCAAAGTCAATTGAAGTAAATGGAAATTCCATTGATCTAAGGGAGTGACAGCAGTAGAAGTGATGCAAGTTACTATTGTCATTTATTATATCTGAAATGTGCTAGGCACTGTACAGATCTATAAGAAGAGCTAATCCCTGCACTGAAGAGTTTATATGATCAGATTGTGCAACCCAAAAAGAAGCAATGAGAGAGGCTTTGTACATATGGGCATGGGCACTGTGAGGATGAACATTCTCTTTGATTACCTGGAACTCCAACAGTCAAGCCATTTGAAAGCCATTTACTCTCCACTCTGCTTAAAAACTGGCCTTTATGTGAATTTTCAAGGTGTCACCACCATCAGAAAACCTGCAAATTTCAAAAGTATGTAGCCTAAGCTTCATGAATTCTTTTGCTTGTGCAGCAGGGACAAACTTGACTCATTAATTCTTGCAGTTCCTGCAGCTTCACAAATTATTTGGTTGACCTGAATCTGCATTTTTCAGTGAAAAAGGGTTTAGCACAAAAAAAATTGACTAGCTTTACTTTGGGGCAGTCCCTGAAGACAGTATGCTGCCTAACATGTACACTTGTATAAGTTTCACTGTATAGTAAAAGTTGCAGAAAATAATGGTGTAAAGATATTGTGCCAAACAAATTAAGGTATTAATTCATAAGGCCACTAACACAGGGAAGTGACAAGAATATATTAACGTTCTATGTTTGCTATATAAAGAAAATCCACAGTTCATAGCCAGAGCTTCAGACCAGACTTTCTAATTAATCATGAGAGTCAACTCCTAGCAAAAATTCTGGCACACAGCATGGAAATATGCCTCCTATACCAATTCACTAAAGTCAAGCAGGTTGCATGTTAAAAAAATTGCCAGCAGAGTTTAGACAATGTGAGACAATTTCCAAACAGTGAGTCTCAGTGAGAGGTTGCAATTCAGCTTCAATGTAATCTTTATTATGGAAAAACTACCTCTGAACTTAAAGGTGTGAGTGAATAAGGATCTCAGAGTTTGGCACTCATAGAACTCCAAAACCCAACAAAATGGGTAAACTTGTTGTGACATTCTGCCTTGTTATGGCAAAAACCTCCAATAGACTTGAATAGAGAAGTTAGGAAAACACTGGGCATCAGTGCAAGCTTCTTATGTGGGCAGACCTTCTTTATATTAAATCTGTGGCTTCACTACTGAAAAATAGTACTGGTATATGGTCTATGAAATTCCCACTGACCAGAGGCACAAGGCAAGAATAGCATTTGTCACTTCTGTTTTCCGAAATTCCTGTGTCACAGAGCCACCTGCCTTATACATTTGTAATCCAATGACACATGGGATGACAGCAAAAGATACAGCTGATGCTGGGTCATGGTCACCCCTGGCATAAGCAGGGACGATTCACATTGAAATCAAGATAAATTTGGTCTATAATGTCTACAAAATTTACTATGGATGTCCCTCCATCCAAAGTTTGACCATCTCCCTTGCCCTTTCTGCAATTACCCAATTGTGACATGACAAGAACATCCCTGTCACTCTTATGGAGAGAGCTTTTTTATGGATGGTTTCTTCTGGAGTTAGCAACAAAATGCAAAACTGCTTCAAGCTTCTAAAAGAATCTCACCTAAGAGTGGGACAAAGTGTTAGGCAGAATTAGTCAAAAATGGGAATGGGCACCTGTCACACATGAAGATCTTGCCCAGAAGAAATGACACTTTATCATTTCTTTGAACCCATAATGTATTCCAAATTTTGATTTAAAAAAAGACAAAGCAATGAAAAAAATAAAAGTTCCAGCACTATCGTTATGTGATGGAGCTGAGAGAAAACAGAAGACCCAACCTTATGGTTGGACTGGGCTTGGAGAGGAATGAAAGCATTAATCTAAGGAAGCTTCCCTGTCAGAAGGCCAAAAACCCTTATTTGTCACACTGTCTTAAGATATATCTAGATGCCAGACAGTCTAACAGCATCTACTTGGTAAATGACCTTTAAATTGGAAGATGTCCTTTATACTGGAACTAAAAGCTGTTTGGTTCTAAGTGGTTTAAATTGGAGCTAAAAGGCAGCTTGTCGCTGGAGCCTGTACACTGTTTCTGCTGAGACCGTGCCCTTTTATAGAAACTTTGTTACTGCATTATTTATATAGGGGTTTGAGGGGAGTTCTTAAAGACAAAAAAGAAAATACTTAGATAGAAATGCAGCTTTTAATGAGTGGTATGGATGCCAACCAATGAGAATGGGAGATTACAGAGGCAGAAATGTATTTTCTGAACCCACCCCTTTGAAATGCAGCCCTGAGAGCTGTGCATGTTTAATACACACAGGGTGAAACAGCTGCCGCTGCGACAGGGCCCTATAAATCAGGACTTTGTAAGGATTGTGGATATACATACACCATGCCAGAGGGAGGCAGAATGAGAAAGCAGCAAGGATGGGTGTTACTCACTGAGACCTAACTTTTACTCACATCCAGAACCAGCTATTGTGTTGCAAGGCAGGAAGAGGAATGGAAAGGAGAAGGGAAAAGAGGATCTAAGAAAAGAAAAAAATGCAAAGAAACACTAAGTACATCCGATGAAGTGAGCTGTAGCTCACGAAAGCTTATGCTCAAATAAATTGGTTAGTCTCTAAGGTGCCACAAGTACTCCTTTTCTTTTTACTAAGTACAAAGCCATTACAATATCTAATGCAGGCAAGTTATAGAGGAACAAAGACATTTTTGAAGACCCCAGAGATAGCCTTTTTTCACTGGATGATGGACATTAGCAGCCTGTTTTCAATTTGCCCTATACTCTGCTCACACCTCAGGGTATTTGTGCTCCTGCTACCTACAAACGGAAATGGCTGATAAGGGTTATATGAGAATGTGCACGTAGCAGCCAGCTGGGCCAGATCCCTCCACCCACTGTTTGTGTTTGAAAAGTGCAGTGTGTCAGAATTTCCACCTTTTTTTGTAATTGTCTCTGTACTTTGCAGTTTCTTTTGACTGAGCATAAGATGGCATAAATTCACTTTCCCCCACCCTTTTCTCCAGGCACAATCAGCTTGGACGTGACTGCAGGCATCTGAAGGGAGGAATGATTAGGTTTACTGTACTAAAAGGAATTGCTGGCCTCATATTTCCTTTTAACCCTCACTTTGCTGGGTAATCCTGAGACATTAAAGGCCAAACACAAAACCAAACTCTGTTTTAAGTTTATTTCACTCCTGTTTGACCAACAGCAACGACTGCTCTTTACACTGCCAGGTTGCAGGTGCATAGAACAGAGAGATAAAGAAAGTGGAATTCTACAGCCAGCAACTGGCCTTTTAACAGATGTCACAAATCTTAATAGTTAATCTAAACAATCTGTTCCTCCTTGTGTTTACCTGTGAAACTCTGAATATCTTTCCCAGGTCTGACAAAGAGCGGTGTAGCTCAAAATCGTGTCTCTTTCAGCACCAGAAGTTGGTCCAGTAAAAGATTACTTCACCCACCGTAGTTCGCTAGTATCCTGGGACCAACACAACTAGAACAACTTTGAAACAACATAGTTAATCTCTAGCAATAATACTTATATAGCTTGTTTCATCGGCAAGTTTTGGGGCCCACTTCTCTCCTGTATCCCATGCAATCCCATGGACATCAGTGGGCTACACAAGGTGTGAGTCACAACACGGTTTGGCCCAGTATTCCTAACTGCTAGACACCTTTTTATTTATGATTTCCTATGTGAAACAAAAGACAGACTACCTCGCTTTCCAAGCACAATAAATAAAGAGTTAATAACATGTAATGGATGCTTTATAATTTGTAGAGATGTGATGAATCCACACACTTTGGAGTCAAGCTCCACAGATCCACTTATTCATTCAGTTCAGTTAAAATTTAAAGGTTGGACTTTCTTAAGTGCTCAACATTGGCCTACCTTTGCCCTCACTGAAGTCAATGGGAAGTATCTGCCCTCACCTCAAAAGCGTTGGCCAAGTACGACAGTATCTCATTCCTTTCAGTGAGAGTTTAGCCCTTGACCTCAGTGAGGACAGGATCAGGCCAGGAGCAGAATTGCAATGAGGTTGCATTATTCCCTACTAGTGTTTTGAATTGTCAGCTAAGAGTATGTCTACACGACGAAATTAGGTCGAATTTATAGAAGTCGGTTTGTAGAAAGCTTTTTTATACAGTCGATTTTGTGTGTCCCCACACAAATGCTCTAAGTGCATGTAGTCAGCGGAGTGTGTCCACAGTACCGAGGCAACCGTTGACTTCCGGAGCATTGCACTGTGGGTAGCTATCCCACAGTTCCCACAGTCTCCGCCGCCCATTTGAATTCTGCATAGAAATCCCAGTGCCTGATGGGGCTAAAAGATTGTTGATTTTAATTCCCTGTAAGCCAACCCTGTAAGCCATGTCGTCAGTCGCCCCTCCCTCCGTCAGGGCAACGGCAGACAATCGTTCCACGCCTTTTTTCTGTGCAGACGCCATACCACGGCAAGCATGGAGCCCGCTCAGATCACTTTGGCAATTAGGAGCACATTAAACACCACACACATTATCCAGCAGTATATGCAGCACCAGAACCTGTCAAAGCGAAACCGGTCGAGTAGGCGACGTCAGCACGGTGATGTGAGTGATGAGGACATGGACACAGACTTCTCTCAAACCAGGGGCCCTGGCAATGTGGGCATCATGGTGGTAATGGGGCAGGTTCATGCGGTGGAACGCCAATTCTGGGCACGGGAAACAAGCACAGACTGGTGGGACCGCATAGTGTTGCAGGTCTGGGACGATTCCCAGTGGCTGCGAAACTTTTGCATGCATAAGAGCACTTTCATGGAACTTTTTGACTTGCTTTCCCCTGCCCTGAGGTGCATGAATACCAAGATGAGAGCAGCCCTCACAGTTGAGAAGCGAGTGGCAATAGCCCTGTGGAAGCTTGCAACGCCAGACAGCTACCAGTCAGTCAGGAATCAATTTGGAGTGGGCAAATCTACTGTAGGGGCTGCTGTGATGAAAGTAGCCAACGCAATCAAAGATCTGCTGATATCAAGGGTAGTGACCCTGGGAAATGTGCAGGTCATAGTGGATGGCTTTGGTGCAATGGGATTCCCTACCTGTGGTGGGGCCATAGACGGAACCCATATCCCTATCTTGGGACCGGAGCACCTTGCCAACCAGTACATAAACCGAAAGGGATACTTTTCAATCGTGCTGCAAGCACTGGTGGATCACAAGGGACGTTTCACCAACATCAATGTGGGATGGCCGGGAAAGGTACATGATGCTCGCATCTTCAGGAACTCTGGTCTGTTTCAAAAGCTGCAGGAAGGGACTTTATTCCCAGACCAGAAAATAACATTGGGGATGTTGAAATGCCTATAGTTATCCTTGGGGACCCAGCCCACCCCTTAATACCATGGCTTATGAAGCCGTACACGGGCAGCCTGGACAGTAGTCAGGAGCTGTTCAACTACAGGCTGAGCAAGTGCAGAATGGTGGTAAAATGTGCATTTGGACGTTTAAAAGCGCACTGGCTCAGTTTACTGACTCGGTTAGACGTCTGCGAAACCAATATTCCCACTGTTATTACTGCTTGCTGTGCGCTCCGCAATATCTGTGAGAGTAAGGGGGAGACGTTTATGGCGGGGTGGGAGGTTGAGGCAAATCACCTGGCTGCTGGTTACGCACAGCCAGACACCGGGGCGGTTAGAAGAGCACAGGAGGGCGCGGTGTGCATCAGAGAAGCTTTGAAAACCAGTTTCATGACGGGACAGGCTACGGTGTGAAAGTTCTGTTTGTTTCTCCTTGATGAAACCCCCCGCCCCTTGGTTCACTCTACTTCCCTGTAAGATGAGCACCCTCCCTTCGATCACCGCTTGCAGAAGCAATAAAGTCATTGTTGCTTCACATTCATGCATTCTTTATTCATTCATCACACAAATAGTGGATAACTACCAAGGTAGCCCAGGAGGGGTGGTGGAGGAGGGAAGGACAAGGCCACACAGCACTTTAAAAGTTTAAAACTTGAAAACTTATGGAATGCCAGCCTTCTGTTGCTTGGGCAATCCTCTGGGGTGGAGTGGCTGGATGGCCAGAGGCCCCCCCACCGCGTTCTTGGGCATCTGGGTGAGGAGACTATGGAACTTGGGGAGGAGGGCGGTTGGTTACACAGGGGCTGTAGTGGCGATCTGTGCTCCTGCTGCCTTTCCTGCAGCTCAACCATACGCTGGAGCATATTAGTTTGATCCTCCAGCAGCTTCAGCATTGAATCCTGCCTCCTCTCATCACGCTGCCGCCACCTTTCAGCTTCAGCCCTCTCTTCAGCCTGCCACTTACTCTCTTCAGCCCGCCACCTCTCCTCCCGGTCATTTTGTGCTTTCCTGGACTCTGACATTGTCTGCCTCCACGCATTCGTCTGTGCTCTGTCAGTGTGGGAGGACAGCATGAGCTCAGAGAACATTTCATTGCGAGTGCGTTTTTTTCGCCTTCTAATCTTTGCTAGTCTCTGGGAAGGAGAAGATCCTGTGATCTTTGAAACACATGCAGCTGGTGGAGAAAAAAAAAGGGGACAGTGGTATTTAAAAAGACACATTTTATAGAACAATGGCTACACTCTTTCATGGTAAACCTTGCTGTTAACATTACATACATAGCACATGTGCTTTCGTTCCAAGGTCGCATTTGCCTCCCCGCCACCGCATGGCTAGCCCCTCCCCCCTCCCTGTGGCTAACAGCAGGGAACATTTCTGTTCAGCCACAGGCAAACAGCCCAGCAGGAACGGGCACCTCTGAATGTCCCCTTAAGAAAAGCACCCTATTTCAACCAGGTGACCATGAATGATATCACTCTCCTGAGGATAACACAGAGAGATAAAGAACAGATGTTGTTTGAACACCAGCAAACATACACTGCAATGCTTTGTTCTACAGTGATTCCCGAGTACTTGCTGCTGGCCTGGAGTGGTAAAGTATCCTACCATGGTGGATGGAATAAGGCTGCCCTTCCCAGAAACCTTTTGCAAAGGCTTTGGGAGTATATCCAGGAGAGCCGCGAATGCCAGGGCAAATTAATCATTAAACATGCTTGCTTTTAAACCATGTATAGTATTTTAAAAGGTACACTCCGCCTGGCGGGTCCGGGAGGCAGCCTTCGGTGGGCTCGGGGGGTACTGTCTCCAGGTCCAGGGTGAGAAACAGTTCCTGGCTGTCGGGAAAACTGGTTTCTCCGCTTGCTTGCTGTGAGCTATCTACAACCTCATCATCATCATCATCTTCCTTGTCCCCAAAACCTGCTTCCGTGTTGCCTCCATCTCCATTGAAGGAGTCAAACAACACGGCTGGGGTAGTGGTGGCTGAATCCCCTAAAAAGGCATGCAGCTCATCATAGAAGCGGCGTGTTTGGGGCTGTGACCCGGAGCGGCCGTTCACCTCTCTGGTTTTCTGGTAGGCTTGCCTCAGCTTCTTAAGTTTCACGCGGCACTGCTTCGGGTCCCTGTTCTGGTCTCTGTCCTTCATGCCCTGTGAGATTTTGACAAATGTTTTGGCATTTTGAAAACTGGAACGTAGTTCTGATAGCACGGATTCCTCTCCCCATACAGCGATCAGATCCTGTACCTCCCGTTCGGTCCATGCTGGAGCTCTTTTGCGATTCTGGGACTCCATCATGGTCACCTCTGCTGATGAGCTCTGCATGGTCACCTGCAGCTTGTCACGCTGGCCAAACAGGAAATTGAAATTCAAAAGTTCACGGGCCTTTTCCTGTCTACCTGGCCAGTGCATCTGAGTTGAGAGTGCTGTCCAGAGTGGTCACAATGGAGCACTCTGGGATAGCTCCCAGAGGCCAATACCATCTAACTGTGTCCACAGTACCCCAAATTCGACCCAGCAAGGCTGATTTCAGCGCTAATCCCCTTGTCGGGGGTGGAGTAAGGAAATCGATTTTCAGAGCTCTTTAAATCGAAAAAAAGGGCTTCGTCATGTGGACACGTGCAGGGTTAAATCGATTTAACGCTGCTAAATTCAACCTCAACTCCTAGTGTAGACCAGGGCTAAGAGTGTGACAAGGCTTCTAGCATATGATGGAATTTCTCTAGCTATTTCAAACCTCGGAATCAGCTCCTTTCCAAATTCATGTCCAACCTAATGGCTCCTTGGTAACTGAGCAAGCAATGCAACATATATTTAGAATGGATGAATGTTTTTTACATGCAAGACAGTGGTGAATAAAAGTGGCTAAATAGCATGTCTGACTTACATGCAATGTTAAGTCAGGGGTCAGTTGTGTTGTGGTGTGATATTTCTGTTTCTTCCATCAATGTAATCCCAGTTGTATTATAACAAAACTGAGGAACATTTTAATAGCTGAGGGCCTCCCTTTTTGCAGGCACAGTTAGTTCTACACTGCAGTTTGCTCAGAGCTGTGCCTTTACAGCATGAGTGAGCCCTTAATGTGAAGTAGGGAAGGACAAAGAGACTTAATTTAACTTGAGTTCTTGTAGTATGCTCTCTCTTGGTTGTTCACGGAGGGACAAATCCTGCAGTCTTTCATCCGGAAAAATTCCCTCTGAAGTCACAGAGTTGAATCCTGAGGTTCCCATTCAAATAGACTCTTATGGTTCTCAAAGGGGTTTGCCTGAGGGCAATATTGTGCTACCAGTTTTGAAGTACAAAACTGCTGGCACAGTATGGCTTTGAATAGGAACTTCAGGATTTGGCCACTGGGAATTTCTTGCGTGAAGACTGCAGGATTTGACCTTGAACTTTGAGCATGTAAGATATACTCCACTGGATGCATATCTTCTGTTTTAAGGAGTCATAGTAACTGAATGCGCTCACAGATTTCTATTGGGATATGGGGAAATGGATAGCTAATAGATATTAAAATATAGCTATTGTTTATTAAATTAGAGCAGCCATATTACCATGCTAGTATCATGATATATGTTAAAAAGTAGTTTGATAATGCCAGGTCTAAACTGCAGTCCTATATAGTAATAGCATAATAAAATGTGTTCTGTAGTTTTACTGAGACGGCTGGAGTTCAAATATCTTTTTGTTATAAAATAATACAGATTTCACCCTGGGGTTTTTATTGGTTTCTTTCTTTGCATAAGTCCCAGAATGCGATGCAGTAAAACATGGTTTGAGATGTTAAACTGGAGATAAAAGTGTGGTGCAAGGCTTTCAACAGCCCTTTAAAGTGAACAAAGTACAAGAACTGGTTACAATGTAGAGCCTTCACCCATTAAAATGAATTACTCCTGAGGTGCTGCACAAATTTTTGCAAAAACCTCTGTAACAAGAGTGGAGAGTGAGAGGCAAGTGAGGTTTCTAACGAAAGAAATAAATCTCATCATGAAACTTTGAAAAAAGAACAACCAACGCAGCCCTAAAACCCCAGGGTGGGCTTTTCAAAGGAGCCTAAGGGAGTCATAAGTCACTGGTTGCTGAGAACCTAACATCCAAGTCTCTTTGAAAATTCCAGACCAAGTCACAAAATGGCATCATTCCAATGATACAGAAGGTGAATCAGTCATCAAAGAGGTCTGAATCTTCTGATAAGCATACATGATTCCCGTTGAAGGGATGGAATTCAATTAGATAAATAATAATATAGAGCGTAATTCGGCACACACTGAAGTCAGTGGAAAGATTTCCATGGACCTCAATGGACTTTGGTTCAGTAGCATAGTTTTTCTGAGTCCTTGAGTTGTATGCATCTCTCTCTTTTTCTATCTCTTTTTTGCCTTTAGCAAGTTCGTGGAACGATTACAAAATATAGTGGAAAGCAGTTCCAACCAATATAGTTACACATTTTGGGTTGCCAGTGTGGAGAAGTCCAGACAGTTTTGAAGCCCAGAGTTTTACCAATTTACCCCAAGACTGAATTAGTCACTTTCAGCTTATTGCCACTGGTCTGTGTTTAAAAGCCTCATGATAATTTACAAAACCAGGCACAAAATGCACTTGCTGGACAACATTTACTCACTTCCCCTTTAGAATGAGGATGGTGAAAAATGAATGATAACTTACTGACATTTAACAACCAGACATGAGTACAGATTACAAATAATTCCCATTGACTTTAGTGAGAGCATAGGGGTCCTTGGTTTAAACCATTTTAGCTAGAAGTATGGGTTAAACTGAGCTTTCAAATGGTTCAGCTAAACTAGTTAGAGAAGGGGCCTCTCTTTCTTCCTTCTCCCTGTGGGTACACATTCCAAATTTGATTATGAATAACGAAGTAACCACACCACAGTAAAAGTAATAAGTGTCACCCAGGACTTTCTCTCTTGCATTCCCGTATAGTTCCCTTTAGCTCTGCAAGCAAGAACAACTGAAAGCAGGAATATACTAAAAGAGAGAGAAGGGGGGAAAAAAATCTATTCCTTGACTTTTACTGCACCCTCTGGTGATGTTTTTACTGCTTTGAGTTGACTGTTTTTCCATATACAGTCATACTGGTAGAGGCGTTCCTCATTCCCCTACTGCTCATTCAGCACATAGGCATGCATCGGATGCTGAAGAGGTTGGAGATTTCTCTCTCTGGGGAGTCAGAGAAAGTTTTTCCAGCCCCATTAAAAATATGAAAACAGATGAGGGAAACAACGGAAGAAGATAGCAAAGTAGTAAGAAGAGAATTAGAAAAGTGGATGGGGCAGGGTAAGAGAGCAAAACGTAGGGCAGGAGAAAAGGAACTGCAGAGGTCCTTTGTGTGTGTCAGGAGAGTGGGCTAGTAGAGGACGAAGAGGGTTAGAGTACATGAGGAGCTAAATGTTAGAGTTTACATACTCTGCCGAGACATTGAAAGGTTTCAGTGAGATCGCTTCCACCCCACAAAAGTACAGTTTATTAAATGTTATAACGCCTATCTCTTCTTCCCCCATCTCTGTGGGATGTGAGGTGTCAAATCCAGGACCTGGCCAAATCATGATCAGTATAATTCTGATTCTGAATTCAATGTCCTGGCCTGTCCAAATTCTAGCAAAGTTACTTCTTTGTACTGTGAAGATCATGCATGGGTAGTTGAGTGACATTTTTAGAGACGAAGCGCAACTGACCAGGCATTGTTGGAGTGGCTGCATGACAGCTGTTTTTCTTGCGTGGATGAGATATACTGTTGCATCTTATCATACTTCCTTTCTGCCCAGTATATTTGCACAGAATTGTATTCAAAGCCCAATGACAAATGGCTGCTTTCTATGAGCCATGTAGGCATCTGTGTGAGGGGAAAACCATCTCTGGATATAAAAACAGACAGAGTTTCAACCTGAGGAGCTTCCTCCAAATGTTTCTTTTGGGAGTGGAAGGATTTTCTCATCCTTATTCCCTACCACTCACTGAACGAAGTGACCTCGGCCCTCTAAATTCACAGGTAGTCCAGTGTGTGCAGAAAAACCATGCAATCGGGATATAAGGTCATCGACAGCTCTGGTTGTGGCATTTGCACAGAGGCTCAATACCTTTGCATTCTGCTCCCTTTGCTGTGATGCTGGCATGGAGTAGGTCCTCAGTGGGTTCCCCAAAGTCTCATGAGGAGCATCTGTAGTGCAGAGGGAAGAAGCATCATAAGTGAATGCTGAAGCAACATTATCTTACACCTAATATCCCTGAGGGAGTGAGAGGGATGGTGCTGTGGTCCTGCCTTTTCCTCATGCAACCACGCCCTCCGCATCCCATGGATCCTTGACCTCTCAGGGTATGGCTACACCGCACTCTGAGCCTGGGACTGTGGGACCTGGGCTCATGAACTCAGTGTTTCCAAGCCTCTGCTTGAGCGTCCACACTTCACTGTAAACCCAGGCTTGTAATTGATGGGCCCGAGTCTCACAGTCATGCTCGCGCATCCACACTGCACTACTGGAGACCTTCTGGACCTGACTCACAGTGGGACTTGGGCTCTGACCCAGCCACCTAGCCAAATCGTACAATTTGAGTCCTAAGCGTTTGCTGACCTGAGTCAGAGTGATTTGTGTGTAGACAGCAAGGTGGCTTGGGCTCAAAGCTGAGTCAGAGCTGGGCTTACTGTGCAGTGTAGACATTCAGCTTGTGTACAATGGGATCCCAGGAAGAGGGGGAGCATTCTTCAGAGCCAGGGGTCCTTGTCTGATGTGTTCCACGCTTCCTCACAAAGATCTCCCACACTGAGTTCTACACAGAGCTGCAGGGACACATTGGTGCCTGTGCTGTTGTGCATATTCTGCTGCTGAGAAATTATTTCTGATGCCAAATGCAGTCACCAAGAAGGCGAACTTTCCAAGCATGCTGCACATGGAATCATTGAACAACGCTGTTATTTCACATGGGTACTGGCATGCAGCGTGAGCTATGCAAAGAACAACCTCCAGCTGAGAGGAGCTTAGTACAGCTCTTTCCAGCTTAACGGGAAGGAGGCTGCCTTTAGACTCACCTCATAAAGCTTTTGGCTTCATATCACATGGGCACTGGACTAAGTCTTGGATGAAGTGATGGGCAGGATGCACACTTAGCCATTGTATGGGGGTGTGACGGGTTGGATCACAGAAACCCGCTGGGAGCTGCCACCTGATGTGCCAAGATTACTTCTGCCCCTGCTTTCCTGTCCAGGACTTCAGTGCCCTGCCTGGTTTGAGCCAGACCCGCTAGCCTGTTGCAAGTCTGAACCACGTCCCCTAACAGCTGTTAACTGAAAGCAGCTTACAGAAGTGTACCTGTCTTTAACACTCAGATGCCCAACCCCCAATGGGGTCCAAACCCTAAATAAATCTGTTTTACCTACAGGGTAAACTCATAAATTGTTCTCTCTCCTATAACACTGATAGAGAGATATGCACAGCTGTTTGCCCCCTCCCCCCAAGTATTAATACATACTCTGGGTTAATTAATAAGTAAAAAGTGATTTTATTAAATATAGAAAGTATGCTTTAAGTGGGTCCAAGTAGTAACAGACAGAACAAAGTGAATTACCAAGCAAAATAAAATAAAACACGCCAGTCTAAGTCTAGTACAGTAATAAAAACTGAAAACAGATTAAATCTCACCCTTAGAGATGTTTCAATAAGTTTCTTTCACAAACTGGAGCGGGACACCTTCCTGGTCTGGGCACAATCCTTTCCCCTGGTACAGCCCTTGTTCCAGCTCAGGTGGTAGCTAGGGGTTTCCTCATGATGGCTGCCTCCCTTGTTCTATATCTCCCACTTATATATCTTTTGCCTAAGGTGGGAATCCTTTGTCCCTCTGGGTTCCCACCCCTCCTTCTCGGTGGAAAAGCACCAGGTTAAAGATGGATTCCAGTTCAGGTGACATGGTCACGTCCTGTGAGACCCCAAGCCTTCATTCCTCCCAGCCTGACACACAGGAAGGCCTGCCTGCAAACAGAGTCATCCACAGTCAATTGTCCTGGTTGATGGGAGCCATCAAGATTCCAGACCACCATTAATGGCCCACACTTTGCATAACTACAATAGGCCCTCAGAGTTATATTTCATATTTCTAGTTTCAGATACAAGAGTGATACATTTATACAAATAGGGTGACCGCACTCAGTAGATTATAAGCTTTGTAATGATACCTTACAAGAGACCTTTTGCATGAAGCATATTTTAGTTACATTATATTCACACTCCCTATATAGAGTGCGTCACAGGGGGAAACTCTGCTAATTGGTTAAGCCTGCACTAGTCTGCCCACTAGTTGGCAGACAAAAGAGCCTGCACCATATACTATTAGGAGTTTTATTAATTAGTCACACCAGCAGTGAGGCATCCACTGGCACGTACAGAAAGAATGCCGTCTGTAATGAAAAGCATAAGTGCCTGTTTTCACAAAGCAGCCCCTCCGGCAACTCAGCCAGAAAAGTGAAATGGAGAAAATGTACGTAACTCACAGACTGAACTATGCAAAGAACATTTTCGTCATGGGCAAGAACAGTGAAAAATATCATCTTTTTGTGTCTTTGCTAAAGCAGAAGGTGTTTTAGAAACTGGAGTTCCTGGATATGAGTTATTCACAAAGCAAAATGTGTTGCATCACACAGCTCTGTTTGCACATCTCCTTTGCATTCACAACATAGTCTTAACTGTATGTGTAATTTAGTGATTACAGACTCATGTTGTCTGGGGACACTACCCCAGAAATGGGCGCAGCTGTTTCTGGGTTATGTAATCACTTTATTGAAATAGAAGGCTCTTTTTCAGACTGCACATCTGAATTAATGCCCCAGCATGGGCTAGTGGTCACTGTGCGGCTGGAGGTGCTGTTTTTCAATGAGATATAACACCAAGACCTGATTGTTTCAGTCATTAAAGATCCCATGGCACTTCCCATAAGAAAAGTGTACAGTAAAGCTTGTGGTTGTTGTGTGCTGTTAATCAAGGAGCCACGTTTCCCCCCAGAGGTGGCTGGATTTCAGTACAGGGTGAAATGATGCATTTAATGTGTGTGTGTCCATGCACGCCTATTTAGTTATATATCAGTTAATTCATGGATGGGGTTTTCAGAGGCACCCTGGGCTGCTGTAACGCTGCTTCCATTGAAGTCAGTGCTTTTTTTATTGGCTGAGGGCTTTTGAAAAATCTCATTTGTAACCCCTCTCTAGAGACTAGTTTCAGGGATAGATTCAGCTCAGGTTTATTGGTGGCATAACCCCCTGCTAGATGGGCACGGGTAGTCATAGCCACAGCTTCCCTTTATCTCCCCACTGGGGGCCATGGGAAGCAGTGCAGCCCAAACGTTGCCTTGGCTGAGAAGAGCATGGCTAAGGTGTCAGGGGGTGTACTGATTCAATGCACTTTCTGCAGGTACAGCTCCTGTAGAACACCACTTCTGTTGCCCCCCAGGAAGAAACCCAATGGAGGGTGAGGATGGTAAGAATTTTCCTTTACCTGCTCTGCTTTGGGATGAACCTTCTAGGATCCAGGGAACTTTGTAGACACAGGAAGACTTACTTTATATCTCCCACCACTGACAAGAGGGAATTTGGCACTAATTTCACATATTGCTTTGAGATCTTTAGCAGTATGATAAATGGAAGTGCTCTATAGATGGAAAATGTGAATGATTATAAAGTTATTATTTACAAAGCAATCTTTGCTTTCCTTTGGGATGCAGAAGTGTAAGTGGTTTGCAAGCCAATGAAACCAAAATCAACTTCTTGACTCATTTTATGTAACTTTTGTTAACACTCCTCTGGGTATTTTCCTCTCTTCTTGCTCTGTCCACTTCATCAGCACAATGGTGCAAAATTAGCTATTGAATCTACAGGAAGGAAGCTCCAGGAAACAGGTGACACAATATCAGGCTAGACTTTAAAAGCATACTTCCTCCACCAGCTCAGATTTATTCTGTATCAGATTTTTAAAGGGAAATAGTAAATTACGCTGGTGTGTCCCTTAGCTGAGAAACAAGCCATTTTTGATCAGATGCATTATTCTGGTGCAGAGGATGCAGTATTCCACCGGGTATAGGTGAGGCTGAAGTCTGGAGTCATTCATTTTGTCCTCTATTCAAAAGTGAGCATTCAGAGATGTGATTTATTCATCCTAGAGCTGTGTGAACATTTGGAAGAAACTCCTTCAGGAACACTAAAAATAGCTCCCTCTCTGTTTAGCCTTTTTTCTGCTGTAAAAAGATCAGATGCTTTGACAAGAAGGGGGATTTTTTGATGTGTGCTTGCACATTGTTGTGAACACACATTCCTGATATACATATGGGAAATCAGACCAATAAATAAATCATACTAGTTTTGTAATAATGGCAACTAATGCCTACAAGTTTATAGTCAAAGATGCCCTCAGAACAACTGCTTTGGGAATTGTAAGAACGTGTGCCTCAGGGCAGCATATTTCTTTTCATTCATTAGCGATGACCATACACACTCACAACTTCCTTTTCACTCCACCTTGAGTTATATAACACATAATAGTGGGTGGCTCTATTGGATACCCTCTGCTTCATTACAAGGCACTCTGCTTTCAACCTTGTGCTTCTCAACACAAGTATCTTCTATAGCCACACATCCTGGGCCAACTTGAGGTCATATGGTAAGAGGATGGTCACCACTCCTGAAACAGACTTGCTGGTATGTGAATCTGCAACCACATGCACACAAAGTGCAATAATTTCTACAGCTCTGCTCAGCAACTGCACCTGAGGGTGTGGTATATAGGACAAGTTAGTAGGTCAGAGTAGGGGGGTGTGAATGATGATAAGTTGGTTTAACACACAAAGTGGGGTGGAAGGGCAGGGTTGAAGCAGGCAAATCAATCACTAAGAGGGTATGTTTTTTTTGTTTTGTTTTTTTGTTCTTAAAAAGCCAGGATGGCAATAAAAAAGGTCTGCCTTAGCATGTAAAATAAATGTATTTATATTTGCTCTATTTGACCTGTAACTTACCTTCATATATACACTCTGAATTTGTCCCCTTATCCTTTGGTGTTGGATATTGTTTGGGATTTTAAATATAGTTTTGTTACATTTTTAAATGAAAGGAATTTTTCAGAAAATAAAGGGACTTAATTATAACCGTATTCATGAAAAGTGATTATTTTATTTAAAAAATAACTGAAAATAATTAAATCTTTTCCCCCACAGTATTGGACCGTCCCTCTGTAATGAGTATTGAAATTTACTATTTCCCTCCCATTAAAATGTAATTTTGTTTTTAATAAGCATCAGTAAACCAGCTTGGATTCACTAAAAACTGGCTTGAACCTGTTCTGAGTTTTGAATCAGTTCAGTTACTTCAAAATTTCATGTGACTGGACTTCCTGAGCACAGCTGAGTCTGGAAGGAGAGGTTTCATAGGAGTGGCTAGGTTAACTTGTCAAGATTTCTATCCAAAATACATTAAATAATCATCCAGTCCATTATAGTTTTAGGGCAGTTCTTTCGGTAAAATCATTGCAGTCAAAGAATCATTGCACTGCATAGTCACGTTGTATAATGACTAACAGAATGTCTATGGAACAAAAAAGCACTTTTTTCTTATTGTCCCTTTTGTGTAGAGTTTGTGTAAGTATGAAATCTAAATAAATATATAAATCAATTACATCCATTGTCAGTGCCAATGGGCAGAGTATGCATAAAGGGTGCCTTTTACACTATTGTGAAACAGATAGGTGTTTGTGATATTCAGGCAAATTTCTTGTCTCAGCTGCCTTTCTGTGCTGATCTATCTTTTGTGCTGCAATTGTTTTTAAAATGTCCTTGGTGCTCCAGAAAGAAGAATACTGTTGTTGAGTGATCAAAATCAGGTAATAGCACACTGCTTTTAAAGACCCCATGTTATTCTGGTTTGGCTCAAGAGAGTAAAAATGACATGTTATGCTCTTTTTTCCATTTCAGTATATTCAATATACTCTTCTTCCATTTGTGGGTATAAACTTGGCTCAATTTGCAAGAGGAATACATCTGAGGCAGAGTTGGGAGTTTCAGGGAACAAATTGAACAGGCCCGTCAGACAAAACTATTGTAAGTACTCAAAGAGGAGTATAGTGCACTAGATACAATGTAATTCATCCAATGGGGTCCAATCTAAACCAAACAAAAATGTGGGAGATTTAATTGAGTTTGCATGGCAAAAATGGCCAATTTCTCCATTTGTAGGTGATAACACATACATTTCTCACAGGCAGTTAGACCATAAAAAATTTATGAGACCCTTAAAGTAGAAACGTGAAATTCAAATATCTCTGAACCTAGAGGCTATGAATAACCCACACATAGTTGAGAGATATTTTTCATTCTTTTGCCTTTGTCTGCCCTAAAGAGCATATACAGCAATCATTGCTGTATTTTACAATGCTGTTTCCAGAAGGACATTACAGTGCTGAAAAATGCTGAGTCATCTAACATCATTGGTAGAACCAGCCAGATGATACGTCCCAGTATGATTTCAGCATGGTAGGTCAGCATGGGCAAGCACATGGCAGGGAAGGCACAGTAGCTGGATGCTTTGATATCTACACATCCCTTTATTCAAATGTCTTGTCTATTAAATGTTAATGATAAAAATGAATGGCACTGTAACAACATGAAATAATTGGTAAAAACATAGAATTTAAGAGGTAGAAAAGACCTAATAGGTTCAGATAGGGGTCTGTGCCTTAACTATGATCTAAACAGTCCCAACATTTGCATCGGGTTCCAAGCTGAACCGGACTTCAGAACCACAGACTTGGGGAAGTGTGAATCTAAACTTTGCAGATTAGGCTGCTCTCTAATTATGTTTCCTAGCTCGTTCTCCTGCCAATACAGGATTAATTTTGTTTCTGTTTTCTTAGCAAATGGGACATCCCATCTTCATCAGTCTCTGGTGTTTCCAGGGCCAAGTATGTTGTATCATTTCACAACCTAGGTTTAACAGATTTAACATACGATAAGAGTTCAGTACCACATGGTCATGGTAAATATAGAATTTCACAGATGTTAGGATGTTTTATGACTTTGGATTTGCTGGGAACTGTAATTGTAAGAGGCACCAGACATTAATGAGCATGGAAACTAAACTGCTGCAATGTTGAGGAAGAAGAAATCATTCCTGTTGGTCATGAATGATGTGAAATGATGAAGCAATGAACTGAGAGGAGTTGACAGCACACTACCCACTGGCAATTGTTTTTGGACTGTTGCTGTAATGATTTCCAGTATGTTACTAAAAAGATCTTCCATCTTTATTATACACAGAACTGCAATAATAATATGAGTTTATCCCATTACTGAAGGTAGAGTCTATTTGGCCAGTTATCAGTATCTATATAAATTCCTCTTCTGGAGATTTGAACAGGCATAGGCAACTATCATTGAGGTTATAATAACAAACTGCATTTCTCTTGGCCTAAGTTAGCCAGCCAATCTGCTGCACTGCAATTGCAAGCTATTCTATTTTTGCAGTACTGGCTATTGTTGCCAGAGTTGAAAATCAGGAGCACTCCTGCCTAAAGGCAACTGACTCTAGGAATGCAGGCCATTTAATGAGTCTTTGCCTTTTCCACACACCAAGTAAGAGTAATAATAGCCTTGGAAAGCTTATACAAGAAGTCATTAAACTGATCAAACAGCGGCAGTAAACACATGTGCTGGGAGCAAAATTATTACTGGAAACTAGATAGACAAAGAGTTGCTGTTTTGTCCAGATTAGCAGAAGGCAAATTAATATTTCTGTTATTGCACTCAGACGTAGCAGCCTGTTTAAAGATGAACCATGTAACCCAACCGCAGGGAGATAGTCTTGCTAACCAGAAACGAATAGAATCACTCTTTTTAGCCGTGATTTTGTTTGAACAAACCCAAGATTACTGATTTAAATGGGATTTCTTATGTACTAAAATGCTTTGTTGGATTGGGGCCTATGTACAAGCAGGTGAACAACTTAACAGGTGCTGTGACTTGATGTGGTCTGATGAGATGAGTAGACAGGGAGTGTGATTTATAGGTTCTAGAGTAAAACTGTGGATCTTGGTGATCTGAATTAGCAAGCAAGCCTTTTCTCCTTTTAGCTTGGGGGTTTTTGCATTTTGCTTTGAGTTTTCGGTTCGCACAATCCCTTGAAATCAAAGCCAAAGATGAGACTGCTGGGTTTTTGCTTGGCTTGGGATCCAACCCATGTAAAAATCACTTAGCTTCTCATGGCTTCTGCTTAAAAACACAAATTATCCTAATTTACTGGAAACTCAGCCTTAGCTGATTGGACGATCAGATCACCTTTTGGTGAACATGGCAGGAGTTTCAGGTTAGCAGTGAAACCAGGTTTCATTATGAGCATTTATTCTAAATCCAGGCATAGGTATTACAGTGTAGGAGCAGAGCAGTGTGTGTGGGATGATTGTGGGTGATAGTTTACAGATACAGATTCACATCTGGGGATACCCTGACTTTTGTAGGTATGGACTGTGGCAGAGGGCAATGGCAGTGGAAAATCCAGGAGGGCATGGGTTTGCAGCTGTGGGGCCATAGAAAGTCAATGAAGCTGATGAAGTGGTCAGGAAGGGGATATGATGAATGCAGGTAAGGAGAACACTGATTTGGTACCTCCCCTTGACATTTTTTGCCCTGGGAGCTTATATGGTGCTCCTGTGTAATTCAAAGCTGGGCCACTCTGCCTTCCTGGTGTAAACTGCAAAGGAAGATAGTGGTAGTAATTCTTCCCGAGAACAAGCCCATCCATGTGCAAGATCTCTAGGCACTTTGGCTGATAATATGTTGTATTTTCTACTCTTTACACTACAGTGACACCAGGCAGAATCTGTGTAGTGTCAGTAAAATGTGGACACTTTGTACAAGTTAAAACTGGAGTCAGAGAGAGCTGCTGCAAGCTCATAGAAAACTTTGCAAAACATTTGATTTAGAAAGAATTTTGCTTATAATCAATGCAATATGTTCCTGCATTTGTCACCCCCTTTACTTTATTACTAATGACTGTTGTGAGAAAACAGGATCTTTGTTTCTTCAGGGTTCGTCTGCTAAAATTGTTTATTCCCCACCCAAAGTCATAATGTTTGTGTTCGTGTAATCGAAACTGGCTACTCTGGTGATTATTGGAGTGTCAGAGAGGGGTGTAATGTTGGTGGAAGGGTAGCAAAAAGGGAAGATATTCATGCTTAAGAATCAAAGTTCTTATTTTCATCCACATGTCTAATGAAGCAAGAAAGAGAACGACATAAAATATGACACATCAGCGGAATTATTTTGAAATAGAATATTTTGCCTTGTTTTCCACCAGGCATCAGAGACTCTACGTTTAAGGTAATGGAACTCACTTGTCCTATTTATTATTTTAATCTCATGATTAATTTTATTTATTTAAGGCTAGACTGTATGACTTACACAATTAAATTTTGGAAAACTCGTGGGTACTGTTGCTCTCTGATAATCTAACTGCAGCTGGGGATTCAACCACATCCCTAAATGGAATTGTGAATTCGAGTGACAAATGGCAAGCATTCATCCTCAGTTCAAGGGACAGACCTAATCCTTGCCTTCTCTTCTGACTGTTTCTCTGAATGTACTACTATTGCTTTGGTCTTACCCAGAATGAACCCCCGTCAGTTATCCAGGTCCCATTCACTACCAAAAACAGCTAGGATGTTTGACAGCACTGACAGATGACAATATTGTATTTATATGGGGCCTCTCATCTCAAAGTACCTTGGTTCTAAGTGCCCTCAGTTTCCTCTGAAGCCATTGTAAACTACAGCTGGGCCAGATTAATACATAGGCAAACAAACAGCTGCACAGTATACTCACCGTGGCTGGGCTGGGCATGCTGTGGATCTGCCAGGACTGGCTGTGCCTCTTGCTGCTTCTTGTGGCACTGCTCACCATGATGGGGAGGTGCAATGTCACTCATTCAGATTTGGCCTGGCCCATGTCATGATGGAGGGGGGCCCCGGGCCAAATTTGAGTGGGTGTGTTGTGACTCCCATCATGATGAGTAGGGCCCTGAGCAGCACTGGGATGTGCAGCCAGCCGGGCAGATCCACAGCATGGCAGCTAAGCTGCAGTGAATATACTGTATGTCTCTTTGTTGTTGTTCATGAGTCCGTAAGTGTATTTTGCCGAGCGCCCACTGATGGATTAATCTGGCTCTGCCGCTCAGTATCACACAGCACTAGGCCCTTATCAAACTGATGTGCTAACTATACACTAGCGCTGGTCAGGAGTAGTCCACTTTTTGATGGAAAATGCAGTTTCCACAAAGTGAACATTTTCCATAGGAAAATTTGATTTTGCTGATATTTTTCAAATTTCCACTGATAAAATCTAAATGAAATATTTCATTTTGAATCATATTGTCTCATAATGAAACATGTTGGTGTGTTGAACCAAATCAAAACGTTTCATTCTGAGTCAATATGACACTAATCTGTGTCTGCCTGAGCTGCTGCAGTGCCTCACGGGATTTGGTGTTCAGGTGCCATGACTTCTCAGGATGCACTGTGGTATGATCTCTGGCTGAACTTCCATAATGCCTCCTAGGAGTCCCATAACTCAAACATATCATGGGAAATATAATCTGGTTGGGGAGCCCAGCCCTGAGAGGAGAATGGGGTATGAAGCACCTGAACTACAGCTCTCATCAGGCACTGAGGCAGCTTAGGCAAAACCAAATGTTTAAACATTTCTGAATTGAAATTTTTCAGAACTTTCCATTCCATGAAAAAAATTGAAATTTTTGACTTCTTGTCCCAGTTTGGGATGAAAACAAATGTTGAAATAGCTGTGTTTCCTGCAGAATGAAAATTCTGATTTTCAACCAGCTCTGCTATATGCAGAGATTATTTCATATCCTCTGGTGACTGTTTTCTACTGTGTAGAGAAGCTCTATACAACAGTTTAGAATAGGTATGAAGAATAACTTTCCTAAGAGAAACTGAAGGGGAAATTTAGGTAACCAGAATGCAATTATTTGAGTTGGAGTTTGTGGTTAGCACATTTATAAAAAGCACCACAGAATTTGGAATGACTAGGAATAAATCCCTATTTTATAGCAAAAAAATCTTGTTGTTAGTGCCCAAGTGCAAGACTTTGCACTATTAAATTGAATCCAATTTCTATTAATCCAGTTTTCAAGGTCATCCAGATTTTCTTGCATGATATTCCGGTCCTCCTCTGTATTGGCAATAGCTCCCACCTTTGTGTCATCCGCAGAGTTTATTAACCCATGCCCACTTTTTATGCCAAGGTCGGTAATAACAATGTTAAATAAGATTGGTCCCAAGAGGAACTCCACTAGTTACCTCCCTCCAGCCTGACTATTCACCCTTCAGTATGACCTGTTGTAGTCTATCCTTTAACCAGTTCCTTATCCACCTCTCAAGTCTCATATTAATCCCCATCTTCTCCAATTTAACTAATAATTTCCCATGTGGAACTATTCAAATGCCTTACTGAAATCCAGGTAGATTAGATCTACTGCATTTCTTTTGTCTCAAAAATCTGTTATCTTCTTAAAGAAAGAGATCAGGTTGGTCTGGCATGATCTACCTTTTGTAAAACCATGTTGTATATGATCCCAAATACTGTTAACCTCTATGCCTTTGGCTTTCTGTTGCCTTCTTGATCTGCTTAGTTGGTGTTTCTGGCTGTGTCTATTCTCTATCACATAGTAAAACTGAAACAATACCCAGCCCTCTGTGTTTGTATTCAGCCCCCAGTGAAAGCCCTCTCCCCCCATAGCTCAGCTCCTGACTGGCCTTGCATGTTGTCTGAGTTTTGGGCAGTGGCTCCCATTGTTTTAGTAACTTGCTCCAAAAGGATCTTAACTGCTTCTTATAGGAAGGGTAGCTGTCATACCCACCAGTTTCCATGAGGCTTCACCCAATCCCCAACATAACACTATTAACCTTTGAGGCCTTTTTTGATTTATTTTCATCTAGAATTTCACTGATAAATAACTGAAGGGATCTTGAGTTCCTTCTGCCCAGAATCATGACAGCAGGAGTCCAAAGAACACTCAAAACTAGAGAACAAGTAAGAAGTAATCAGGCCCCATACCATGGGCACAGTAATATTAGAGCTTATCTGCATTTCCAAAAGGACAGTGTTGCACACAACTCTTTGTCAAGACACGGTCTTAAAACATTATTATCACCCCCTACACAGGTTAAAACGGGTCTATAACGTGGTTGTACGCTGGAGCTGTGCCCATTTACACCAGCTGATGACGTGGCTCCACATTTTCAGCCAATGCAAACAAGGAAATCCTTTGCGAGGTAATAACTGCAGCAGCAAAGTCATTGCTAGCATGGTTCTTTCAGTAGCCCCGAGGTACTCAAAATAAGCTTGTTACTAAAAACTCCTTTTGTCCCCTTGCTATGAAACTCACTTGACTGAAGAACTTAGTTGAGAAAATGTTGCTAGATTCCATGCAATTTTTGTGGCTTGTCATTGGTGTTGGTGCAGCTGTATAGAGCTAACAGTACAGCAAGTGAAACATGATCCTTGTTTAAACGTGGGACCAGAATAGGAACTGGTCTGAACCTCTGTCCTATTCTTGATCTGAACCAACCTTTCTTTTAGTTTCAGTGTTGGTTGGCATAGCCTTCCCGCTTCACCCATACACACGTACCCCTGCTATTAAAATGGTAGTGCAGCCAGCTGGGGCGGCCTCTCTATGGTGGCCGAGTGTTATTCTGAATGGAAATTTATGTGGTCTGGCATGCAATATTTATATTCCGCCTGGAATCCAATCTCTGCTGAAAGGCTGCCAAAGCTGATGGGCCCTGAAACTTAATGTCAAAGTCTGGGTGATTTGTGCAGATGTTAGGAAACTCAAAGGGCGGAGCGTGAGGGGAGCAGTGGGCGTTCGCAGGTTGCTGGGAACCTGTCATAGGGAGGAGGAGCCAGGGAATATTAAGGAGGCAGGGCAAAGAGAGAGAAAGAGACTTGCAAAAGGGGAAATTTAAATGAACTTCTAATAAAACATCTGAATTTTTCAGTGCTTATATTTTAAGTAAGCCAGACCACATTCTCACATTTTCCATCTGTGGACTGTATGCCACCTACCTATCTCAATAGGGCGTACAGTGAAATAATCTCACCCATTGCTCAGGCAAAGCACAGTACTGTGTGGCAGGAAGAAAGGCTGGGTATTCAGCTATAATTGTTGAGATTATGGACTCCAAGATGCATTAACAATCCTCTATAGTGTTCTATGGAATAAAGGACCTTTGTGTCTAAGCAGGGGGTTTTCTATTCTGTGTAAATTGATGTTATGGCGGTGCATCTGCAACGAGTGGCAGTTTGCTGGAGCATAGTCACTCCTTCATAGGCCCTCCCTTTTTTTGTTTACACACACTACTTCTCTTATCTCACTATTTGTTTTTGTAGACCTCTGCAAATCTATAGAAAGTGGAAGGATAATTTACTCCTTTTGGGGTCACTGTCTATCTCCCTCTCCTCCTCTAACATCTGTGGTTTGTATGATTTAAGGGAAGCACAAGAACGGAATGGACTCTGATAAGCAAACATAAAGAATAGTTAACAGGTCAATATAGTGCTGTTCATGGGCTACATGTCACTGTGGATCCCATTAGTGTTACTCTAGAAACAGTTATTTCTTTCCAGTGAACACAGACAGATTTGTGCAAGCCTAATGCCTGTTCATCACATGATTTCACATGGAAGAAGCTATTAAAGAAATCTAGTGTGTTTCCTGACTCACTGCCAAAATTAGCTAGTTTAGTAAGTTTGGATGAGCAAACAAATCAATCTTTTAGAGCTGGCAGAAAAGGAACTGCTTAGGAAGTCATTTGAGCTGACACTGTTGAGATGGCAAAGATGCCTGATGTGTCTGGTATACAGGCGGCAAATATGCTTCAAGAGAAAGCTGCTATCTGTAGACCTCAGAGAAAAAGACAGTTGCCCAGCTGACTACAGGGTGAGTCTGCTCGTATGACAGCTGCAGGAAACCATGAAGTGACTTTAATCATTTCTTCAGATAGGCTTTTGCCTACTGCTGAGTTGAGGATCATGTTGACTCTAGTCTATCACATGCTGGGGAAATGGATCTTTGCTTTCATAGTCATAAACGGTGTGTGTTTCAATCTGTGAAAGCGACGCAGTCGCTTTCACAAAACAGGCTGATAGAAAAGTCTGAAACTACCTGTAGTCTCAAACCTAGACTAAGCAAAAGCAGACCACATAAACTGCCAACAGTAGTGAATTGTCATTGTAAAGAGTTGCTCTGACAAAACCAGCAACACAGCTGCCTCCAGCCCCCCCCCGCCACAAGCCTTAGAAAGGTTAATGATATGTTTTTAGATAACTGTAATAATTGAGGGCCATATAAAGGGCCAAATCCTCAGATGGCATAAAATGGCATAGTTAAACAGCTGAGGATCTGGCCCTGTAATAGTGCTTTGCATCTTAAAATATAGTGCTAAGTCTCTTCCCAGGCAAAACTACCACAGAGTGCAGTGAATAGAAATACAGTAGTAGGGCTTAATTAATTATTATATATGCGCCAAAACCTTAGCAGGCAGCTCTTTCTATTAATCCATTTTATTGATTAGTTTTCCACCCAGTTATCCTTTGCCAAACTGTCTTTGTGATATGAGAGTTCCTGTTCCTGTCTAAAGTATATGGATGAAATCCCCTAAGGGCCAGATTGAGATACCCTTCCTCAGAATAAGCAATGCCTTACTCTACAGGTAATCCCCTTGATTTAAATGGAAATACTAATGACATAAGGTGCTATTCAACTCAAGTCAGGATATAAAATCTGACCCTCAGAAGTTTGGTATCCAGGCTTTTCTTCATCTTTAATACTTATACAATTATCAACACATTCTGAAGCTTGTAGGCTTTCCCCCTTCTATTCTGGTGTTTAGACTATTTTCAATCGCATATACCAGTCCCCATTGACGTCACTCTGAATTTTGCTTGCTCAAAGATCTCAGGATTGGTCTTACAGGCTTTTTCTTTTTTCTTGATAAAAAGAAAATGCTGCCATGAAAGATTTTGAACACACAACACACATTTCTTCCGCTTTATAGACTTCAACTGCTTCATTCTGAGTCTTTAGCAGCAGCTCCAGTAACCACACAGTCATGTGTACACCACTGTGGTTACCGTGAAATAAACAGTGAACAGGTTTCTGATAATACCAACGCAGTGGGGCATAGTTAACATGTTATCCATCTAATATTCAGTTTGAAAAAGAAAAATATTTCTGTGAACTTGTCTCCCAGGATGTATATATTATTGGTATGCAGCAGATATGTTGATACAAATCGACCTTGAGATCTAAATGGGATCAGCAGATTCTGAGATGTACCTGGCTTATTACAAATAGTTTAAGCACAATGTGGTTTTCAGAAGCTGCTACTAGGTGCAGATTAGAGCTGGTTTATCTTGTTTTTTCTGTGTGTGGTTTTTCTGGCAGAGAAAGGGATTGGGTTTATACCTACAAAACTGGCCTATAAATCCTACTTTTATATTTAGAGATTATATTATATTTTATATTATAATTTTCATCAGTATGCAGATGCCAATATTGGAAAGCAATTAATAGGCTTTTAAGGGAAAATTCTGGACACACTGTTAGCTCCCACTGAAACATTGCAGTAGATGTATTTTTTAGTGGGACAGAATGGAAAGAATTTTCCTTCCTCTCCTTCCCCCACCTTCAAATTAGTGATCTTCTCTCCTAAATAGTAGTCTGTATAAAGTAGTTTCTTTCTTTCTGTCTTTCTTTCTTTCTTTCGTTACTCACATGTATAGGTGTTTGTAGAGTCAGGGCCCAAAAGTCCTTCTGCTTTGTAATCTGGAAAACGAAAGAAGCCCTTATGGTGGAAACATAAACAACAAAGGGCAAATAAATTGCCTGAAGGTAAGAAATGGGCCAATATCAATACTGGAAAAGCGTTTTCAAAATAAATCTAGAAAACTGTAGTACCTAGGTCTGCCACACCAGTGTGAGGCATTTATTAAGATGCAGCTTTTCAGGCATTTTGAAGATAAGTCCCTGTCACATCTAGAGATACGTTTCAAGAATAAAAAAAGTAGTGAGCAGCCAATGCTATGAAATCATGCCTGTGAAAGGCCATACTACAGTTACAACTCATTTCACAGCAGTACAGCGGGACACAGTTTCAACACAGAAAAGTTTTTAAATATGTTCCGTCCAGAACTTCACAGTTTAGAAAAATTTTATCCATGACTGCAAAGTAGAACTAGTGCACAACAATATTTTGGTGCATGTGGAAATAATCCAACACAATTAGTCATTTAGCCCTTTATGTTTATAAAAGGGGGAGTGCAAAAATTGCTTTTTTGGAAGGAACAATTATCTCCAAATTTGAAGGCACTTCATTAAATGAACGACTTGTATAAAGTGAAAATCTTGCTGCTTTACTCGCTCTGCAGATGATTTATTGGACGTGCGTCACCATTTAGTTGATTCCTGTGGCTGAGAAGAGACAGCTGATGAATCTGAAGATTAATGGGACACACCTGATCCAGTCTGCTTGTTAGTGCAATCAGTTCTGCAACTCTAATCTGCTTTGAAGTTATGTCTCTCACATTGTTATTGTTACCAAACCAATATGTCTGTCTAATTTGCAAAGTTATTGGTTAGAAACCTAAGCATTTGTTGTGAAATCTCAGTTGTTGAAACCCACTGAAGCCACTGGGCCTACCTGTTTTGTTAGTTTGAGGCCTAAAATTTCCTAATCTATGAAAGAGTGCTGGACAATACCAACATACTTTACAGAATCATTCCTGCATTCTAGAGAAGATATACAATATAACAAATAACCACATATAGGCACTTTCACAGTTTGTAAGGGAATGATCTATCCCATCTAGCACTGCAAATCATTTTAGATTTTTGTATATGTATGTGAAACACTAAAAAGTAATTAAAATTATGGTAGTGAAGTTGATTGTGATGTATTTATTTGGAATGGATGTCAATGAGACTTTAACGATACAAGTCCACCCAGGATCCTGGATATGTACTTGAGTGGCTACCCTGTGCTGCTGAGGTTTCACCGTTATTGTTGTTTGAGCTAGCTAGATCAAAGCTAGCTTGGGTATGTCTACAACAGCTGCAGTCACACCTCTGATTGCAATGTTGCTATACCTACAGTGTTAACGGGAAGTTACTCACAAAGGCCCAATTGCTCCTACATCCTCTGTGGATGCTTTGGACCCCTGTTCAGATCTTGGCCTTTCTGATGAGTCTTACAAGAAAAGTGACAACCATTCCCAGCTGTGGTAAGGTTTTCTGTAATGTGGACACCTGTCCACTAGGAACTTGGCTGACAGCACTGAAATGAATGAGACAGTTCCTGTGAGTAAGAGCTCATTACTGTGAATAAGAAGGTCACAGTCTGTCCCTTTGCGTTTTACCATTGGAAACAGTCAGCATGACCCTGATCATGCAAACTTTGACTTGAGTTGTGTGAGTAAAGTTACCCACATGTTTGCAAGAGCAAGGCCATGTATGGCATTACAGTTTTTTGGTATTCTAGTCTCCAAAAATGGAAATGATATTTTCAAAGTAAAATAAATTAGTTGAATTTTTGCAAGGTAAGCTAGAAATTAAGGATGATGATCATAGATATAGGGACATCTAGAACAAAAAGCAGATTGGCAGGATCAAAATGATCAAAATACTGGCTTTAAATCTGCTTTTCTTTATTCAAGTGATACTTGAAAAGTTTACCAATAGGCTTGAAATATTGCCAGTGGGCTATCTGTGATGAAGAAAAAAAGCATTTCCCCTCAAAATTCATTTGAATACCCCCCTCCAGTTTAATTCCAGAATTTTTCATTTTTTGTTATTTCTTGGCAGCTATGAGCCAAAATTATTTCCTTACCAACATATATGTATCTTCATCCCATTCACACAGTGTTTTGTTGCTTATTTGTGCTCTCTTGCTGGTACTAATCTTTTATTCCTGGAAAATAAAGAGTACTGAAGATACAAACAACACACTAACCCTCTATGGGCTTGGAAAACAGACACGAGAAAAAAAATGCACAGTAGGTCATATTTTGGGCACACCAACCTTGGTAGTGTCTCTTGACATTTCTTTCCACTTTAAGTATTCCAGTATTTGGTATGGGGTGGTGGGGGATGGAGAGTAGAGAGGAAATATTTTGAGGTGAATTCAGGGACATCCCTGAACATCACGGCAGAAAAGGGACATATTGATTCTCTATGCTTAGTGTTATAATAGCTGGCAGCCAGGGATGCTAGGTGACTCTTAACTGTGGTAGACAGGCCAGTGAGAATTGTTTCCATAGTGCCCTTAAGGAATTCCTTAAGAAAGGAAAAAAATGGATTTTGATTTTTTTCCTACCCGCTTGCTGCCAGAAAAGTTATGTAGGCCTTGGCTGATGGCCTACAGAGCTGAGAGAGAGCACATTAGAAAGGTCATTCCAAATGCAATGTTTACTTTTGATCTTCATATATTTTGTTCCTCTTCCTGTGCATCCAATAGCTGTAACTGGTGTGTTTATAGATACTGTATTATAATATAATGGACTTTCATATATTTTTTGTCTCTTAAAGTGAGATGCTAGTCATCTTTCAATTATAATATTCTGTGTACCCGAAATATACACAATTCTGGTGATATTCAGTGATGGCTGTGACTTACTCATTCGCAGCAAACAACAGCAAAGAGAACAACTCTGTACCACAAGCTTCTGAAATGAACTTGGCTGGTGAGCAGGGAATGCACACACAGATCATATTCATTTCCTTATGTTTACTGATACCGTCAGGCTAGTCCTCATGAGATTAGTTGCTAACAGCCCCCAGTTCAACTGTGAGCTTATTGGATGAGTTCTGAATTTTCCAGTCCTCTTGCTTACTGAACCGGTTCATTAAAACACAAATGAACTCTTTACATTAGGACTTTGGCTCCTTTTGGACACTGTTTACATTTAGCCTTTATCTTATAACACTCAAATAGTTTGTTCAGTTGAAGTCTGCTCTTGAACTAGGCAGGGCAGCCAAGTGTCCCTCATCTCAAGGAAGAGTTATTTATTTCAAGGCAGTCTCTCTCTCTCTGACATGCTGTTAAATGTATTCAATAGGAGATGGCAGAACCAGGAGAAATGTGGGCTTTGGAGAACATTAGAAGTATAGAAAAAAGTTGAACAGATTTCTTGAAACTTCTGGAAAAAATATTTTCCAACAGAATCACCCCAAATGGGCCATAAATATTTGTTGATTCCATTGTGCTCGTATCAGTATTATAAAGCAAATGCTTTTAAAATAGGGCCTGATCCAAACCCCACTGAAGTCAATGAAAAGACTGTCGTGTTGAGTAGGACCTGAATTATCCCCCTTAAGGATAAAAGTAACTCTCATTTAGTCCAAGTGACTTCTGTGGGACTGACTCATATCCTGCACAGCATAAGGAGGGAGGCCAAATTAGGCAGAGGTTTCTTCCTAGTAAAAGACCACTACCATAAACCATTGGTCAGCCAATAGAAAACAAGCCATGCAGAGCACAGCTACCAGCTGTTCTTTGGGACAGACTAAAGAACAGCTAAATGAGTTGGTCAAGGCAGTAGGAGAAATAGGCTCAGATTTTTAAAGGTGTTTAGGTATTTCTTTGCTCAGTGTTGCAAGGATTAAGGTCTAGATTCACAAAGGTACTTAGGTGCCTAAACCCCAGATTTAGGCACCTAAGTGTGGGTTGAGGCACCTAAGTCCCAGTTTTAGGCTCCAAAGCTACTCACAAAACTCTCATTGAATCCTATAGGCACCTAAACTCACTCAGCTTCTAAATTTTTTCAGTTAAAAGTTCCCTCAGCATCTAATTTGTGCCTCTGGGCATACACATTGCTGCCTCACTCTAAGCATCTGGGTGCATATCTCCCGGCTAAGTAGAGTGACCAGGTGTCCTGATATTATTGGGACCATCCTGATATTAGGAACTTTCCCTTATATACGCAACTATCCTCCCCCGCCCTATCCCGGGGGAAAAAAAAAAGGGGTCCCGATTTTTCATACTTGCTATCTGGTCATCCTTTAGCTAAGCCCCAGAGTGATTGCAACCATCATCCTAACTTGCATGTGCAGTCTGATCCATCAGGTGTGCTTAGAGCATTCCTATTGGACCACTCCCCACCCCAGGCTAGTTCACACAAAACAGATAGTCATTGGGTATGGGAGAGCAGGAGGACCATCTCCCTCAGAACTTTTAGCCCAGTGGTTAGGGTACTTACCTGGGATTTGAGAGATCCTGGGTTCAAGTGCCCCCTTCACCCGATGAGAGGAAGGGATTTGAACAGGTCTCTGCCATCTCTCAGATGAGTATGAGTCTGGAATATTCTGATGTGGGGCTCCCTCACTCTCTCCCGTTGAAACTGTTCCACTGTGGATAAATAGTCATTGGAGCAGAGGGACTGGACCCTGCGTCTCCCACCTCCCAGGCAGGTGCTCTAACCACAGGATATAGATTTCAGAGTAACAGCCGTGTTAGTCTGTATTCGCAAAAAGAAAAGGAGTACTTGTGGCTTCTTAGAGACTAACCAATGCATCCGATGAAGTGAGCTGTAGCTCACGAAAGCTCACAGGATATAGAGTCATTCTCGTGCTTGTGCACACTCGCTCTCTCTGGCCCACTGTCTCCTTAGTTTTAACTAATAACTCTTTTTATTTGTATCTTGATGTAGCTAGTTGAGGTCAAATCTATACCCAAACCTGGGATTTATCTCAGCTAGCTACGCTGAGGTAATGACTATCTGCGCCATGTCTCCACTAGGGTTTTGGAGTGAGATCTATCTTGAGTTAGCTATCGCTACATAAAAAACAAGCCTTTTTTCCCCAGTAAAGACATAGTCTTAGTTTCTCCTGGGAAGTGGGGTGATAAGAGCCCTGCTGGTGCAACTTTCTAATGGGATGTGCTGAATCCCTGAACTTCCCCAGATCCCTGGCCACGTACTCCTCATAGCCAGTATTGCTTATGTTTCAGGCATTGCTGGCCATCTGTGGGGTAACCATCCAACTCGCAGCCCTACCTCACTACCAGGCAGATTTTCTATGCCTCAGTATCCCATCTGTAAAATGGGCATAATAGCATTTCATTACATGACAGGGGTATTGTGAGGATAAATACATTAGGATTGTGACACGCTCAGATATTACGGTAAGGGGCATTGCTGGCAACCTGTGGGGTGACTCTCCAACTTGAGCCCTACCTTGCCACCAGGCAGACTTTTCCACCACCTAAGGTCCCATGAAAGCTGAATTAAACCAGGGGTGAATGTAACTCTTAGTCTAGAAGTGACATAGTGAGATAGAAGCAGATATTAAACCGATTAAGCAGATAAGATACTAAATGTGATGGTTTCTTTCCCTTGCTCTGCATATGCTTTACACTGCCATCAATTTTGGTCTGCTTGTATTCATGAAACCTCTGAGTTTTGGTTCAAACAGTCCCCGCAATTCAAAGTGAAACTGTCAAATTCTCCCCATTTCACTTGGTTTTGACCTGAAACTGCACATTTCCCATGGCGCTTTCGACTGTAAAGTATAACTCTGGTTTGTTTGAGGCAGGGCTCAGGTTGACTCAATAGTTTTGCAAATATTTGCAAACCTTTCCCCACAGCTGAGTTTCAAGTTTGCAATGAAACCTGAACCCAGGCAAGTTCTGTGTGGTTTTGGGTTTCATTGCAAACATTTAGGCAATGTAATAAAGCTAAGCCTTTTCCCCCTTACCCCTAGAATGATCTAATAATCATTTTTCTCAATTCTCCCCATTTTGGTGCCCCAGCAACATTCAATATTATTTTGTATTTTAAAATCTGGTTATATAGTGCCCATCAGATAAAACATTTGCTGCCACTTTTCAACCCATTACTATTAATTCTTGGCAATTGAACTTTAACCAGTATCACACTTACTAAGATTTTAGTCAACAGAGCAAAAAATCTTCGCTGTTTTTCTCTTGGCATAGACAGAGAAACCCAAATGTAATTATTTTTTGTTTGCAAGTATGCGTCATGTTAAACTGAGGCCCAGTTGATTAGATGTGGATGTATAATCACCTTCTCTCTCTGCCAGATTTCATATTTGTGTCCAAGTGGCTGTTGTCCATTATTTCTGCAGATTGGCATAAGACTTAATTACGCGGAGACTTTCCTCCCCCTTTCAGGAGACTGGGATCTTTAGGCTGTGCATTTCAAGCCACCAAAATCTCTCCCAAGTGCAGGAACCAGTCCAGGTCTAAACAATGCTAATCAAACTTCAGTCTCCGAAATGCAATGTTTTTTATCAATTATCCCCTTTTGCAAGTTACTCAGAAGCTTAATATGCAAGGAGGTTACTAAAATTTTTGGTTTGTGAGGGAAAGCTCTCACTCTTCATTTCAATTCTTTTGTGTACCATTTAAGTAAAACAGGCCATTAATGTGCATAAATAATTGGGAGGAAAACCTATGCATACAAATACAAACACAGAGCATTTGTACTCCAACCCATGAATTGATGTACTTGGCTTTCATACCCTTGCAGGCAAATCAAGAACTCTTGGTTGATACTAGTTTAGAGCTTCAGATGACATGTTTTGAGTGGAAGGCAGTATAAATTTACTACTAAACTGTAATTTTTCTGAGGAAAGCACAAGGGCTTGGTTTACTAGCAATTACCTAAAACAGCAGTTTAGTAAACAGAATCTGACATGTTCTGTATTTCTGCCTGAATTGTTTTACCGTCTTGTTATTAACAAGGGGATTATAGGAACACAGGGGTTGCCATACCAGATGTGATTATTCATTGGTCTGTCTAGTCTGAGATCCTGCCTCCAGCTGTGGTGCCCAATACCTGATGTGACACAGGGAGGGCTCTGCGAAGCACATTAATGACCGCACAATGCTATGCAGTGGGTGGGAATAATTTTGAAGCTTTCGAAGGCAGCCTGTTTATGCCCAGAAGCATGCGACTTAGAGACTTATATACTGTATAGTTACCTCCGAGTGGTGGTAATGGTCATAAAATGATCCGACCCTTTTTAAAATCCAGCCACAGTATTTGTCTCGATGGCCTCCTCGGGCAATGAATTGCACAGGCTGAATGCCCATATATGCTTGGCAAAGAATTATTTGCACAGACATGCTCCTGTTCTTTGCCATCATTTTATAGCGCTTCACAGAAGACCTGAAAAAAATAATCATCCGAACCCCAAACATTTTACAGGAGAGCCCTGTGCGGCACTATTTTTTTTAATCCCACCCCCGTCCCGCCTTGCAATACCCAGTCCCACCTCTTCCCGCATTGTTTCGGGCACTTTCATCCTGTTCCCACCCACAAAAGCCTTTGATCCTACACATCCTGCAAGAGAGACAGATTCCCCCATGCTACTTAAAAACCCAAAAAAACCCAAAAACAAACCAAAAAAGGGGTCAGTTTGTGTGTGTGTGTGTATATATATATATATACACACACACACACGGAATTCAGACACAATTTTTACCACGAATAGAATTAAACAAATCTTGTTTAAACCATGTAAAAATACTCCTGTTATAATAGACATAAAAACTTTCTATCCTTCACTTAAATTTAAGTATTAAAACCTTTATTTAATAAAAAGAAAAAGAAAACTTGCTTTACATTGCCGAAATTCTATTTACGACAAACTTACAAGAGATTTAATGTTTTCCCTCAAGTTACCGCAGGCAGGGTTTGTTTTGCCCACTCAATCCTGCCTGCAGTAAAGTACATTTTACCCACTCCTGCTATTATGGCAGCAGGTCCTATGGGACCTGCAGGATCCTAGTCCTGCTGCAGGGCTCTAATTTACAGTTCCCATGTTAGACGTGACACAGTAAGTGGAGCACAAACAGCAGGGAATGAGGAAGAACAAAGACTACAGAATATGATTCCATAGTTTGTAGGAATTTTGGAATTGCCACACCAGGTCAGACCAGTGGTCCATCATCTTCAGTATCTTGTCACCAATTTGGCCAGTACCAGCTGCTTCAGAGGAAGGTGCAAGAACTCTGCAGTAAATAAATATGGGATCACCTGCCCCTAGGCAAAGTTTCTTCCTAACCCCCAACAATTAATGTTTGAATTATGCCTTGAAGCATCAAATTTACCTTGAGAGAGAGTGACCACTGCAGAGGAAATGGCCAACTATACCCTACAGAACCCCTAGGTATATCTACAAGGCAATCCAATTGTTGTAAAACATATACTCCCAAGTATCAACACTTATTACCTTAAAGGAAGGAAAAGATCATTGCTTCTTTTTGTTGCACTTCTGTTTTAATGAAGAACCTGAAGATTTTACAGTGCTAGGTTGAAGATCTTGTTTCACAATAGCTAATACGTTTTTCTGCCTTCATTTATATTTGCTTTGAAATCCTAGATGTGTCAACAGACTTGTAATTTTGAAAATTTTATGCAACTCCATATTTGCAGTACACAGCCTGATTTGCAGTGCCGGCTTCTCAAAGGAGTTGCACAATCTTTAAACTAAAATCTCTCAGTCTGTCTGCAGTGTTGTTCTGCAAGTTCTTTCTCTAGCTGACTGCATATTTGGAGTAGCTTGAATTCTAAATAGTTCACTTAACACCCTGAACTCCAGTGCCAAGGTGTTTCTCAGGTCCCATCTGCCGCTATTTTTATAAGGATTAGAGATGAGTAGGTTCTAACATTTATAGGACTGATATAATCACCCTGCTTATTGCAAATTAACATTGCCATCTCAAATGAGTGTGGGCTGATCCTGTCATTTATTTTCCATGAATCTCAGGTGCTACAACCACTGACTGCTATGTTCATTAGTCAACAGAATGGTTTCTTTCACTTTTCCTCCATGTGTATTTCCAATACAGCTTTGCTGTTTAAGTCAGAACTTCTCCTGATTAAAAATAGTAAACAAAAACAAGGACAGTGTAGAAAACATCTGAAAAGGTGAATGCCAGCTGCAGTCACGTCAGCAGCCTGGTTTATATTTAGTGGGGAAGCGTGCTGAAGGGGAGGTGAAGAGTTCAAACTGAGATTCAACGTGGGTGCTTGGATCTAAATGTGAACTGCTGGTAAAGGTTGAATTGGCCTTTACAGATAACATGTGCAATGCTTTTCCAACTCCATGTGCCAATTTTCCAGTTTGCAGCTTATTATTCTCTTTGGAAGAGTGATCTGGAAATAGGGGGACATTCGAGCACCCAAACTTTTGACCGCGTTGGGCATTCAGCTGTCTCCTCTATTGCCTGTCACACCACCCTGCACAAAGTTCTAATAGCTTTTTATGCCAGGTCTTCTGACTCCCAGTCCAGTGTCCTATCCACTGGACCTCAATCTTAAGAAGTTAGATATTTCTATGTAGAGTGACTGTATTTCCCAAAGGAAAGATGGGACCTCCTGGGGGGCTAGCCTGAGCTACTTGCCCGAGCACTGCCCTGCGCCCTCCCTGCCCGGGACTGGCATCACTGCTCACCCAAGCACTGCCTGGCCTCCCTCCCCCACAAGCCTGGGGCTGGTAGTCACTGCTCACTCAAGCCCTGCCTGCCCCCCACTGAAGCCCTGCCGCCCCCGCTGCGCAGGACTGCCATCGCCATTCACCCTCCCCCTCCCACATTCCGCTGCTCCCCACTTTTTTTTACAAATGTAGGCATTTGTTCCACTTGCTCTTGCTGACTGATCAAGCTGGCAAGAGAAAACGGGACAAGTGCCTCCTTGTTCCAAAAAAAGTCGGGACGGCTGGGACAGGGCTTAAAAAAAAGGACTGTCCCAGCCAAAATGGGATGCATGGTCATCCTATTTATATACCCACTACAATATCTGAATGTCTCACCTCCCAAGTATCTATGGATTTATTCCCACTGCACCCATACGAGACATGGAAATATTATCATCTGTAATTTGCAGATGGGGCCTGGAGTGCTGGGAACTGAACTCACATCTATTGAGTCCCAGTAGAAACTCCACAACAAGACCATCCTTTGTGCCCTAAACCCCCACTCTGAACTGGAAAGCTTACAAGAATACACTTTGTTTGGAGATTTCCTCTCCCTTGCTTCTGATTGGGTCAGAAAAACAGGCTACTTTAGAGTATTGAAGTGCTTCTGCTTTTCAAATGTTAAGAACAAAAAATAAGTATCCAAATACATTCAAACGTCAACATTTTCTTGAAAGTCTGCTTCAATTTTTATTTTAGCTTCTTGCTTTGGAGATAAGTGCATGTAAGGATATGTTCCCTTCTCATTGTTGATAGCACCAAAAACCAATTTCTTTTGAGTTAAGGTTCCAATTAGTAATCAGTTGGGACATGGAACTTAAATGCTAGTTTTGTAGTGCTCTGAATTCAGAAAGAGGGCAAGAGCAGCTTATCTTCACTGCTATTGTCCCTGCAACTAGTTCAGCCACCAGGAATTACTGCTGACACCCATTCCTAAAATGATGACAGTTCCAGACGTCTAAGGAATGAACCTCTCGCAGGGTACTGAGCTCTTTGAGGATGGCCTGGAAGCACAATGTCTATCTTCGTTTTTACCATTCTAAACACTTTTGCAGGGTCTAGCCTCATGCTTTGGCAGCTGGGAGGGGCTAGCCTCATAAAGCTAACTATCTTGATCACAAAAAGAAAAGGAGGACTTGTGGCACCTTAGAGACTAACAAATTTATTTGAGCATAAGCTTTTGTGAGTTACAGCTCACTTCAATAGATGCATTCAGTGGAAAATACAGTGGGGAGATTTATATACATAGAGAACATGAAAGAATGGGTGTTACCATACACACTGTAAGGAGAGTGATCACTTAAGGTGAGCTATTACCAGCAGGAGAGCAGGGCGGGGAGGGGGAAACCTTTTGTAGTGATAATCAAGGTGGGCCATTTCCAGCAGTTGACAAGAACCTCTGAGGAACAGTGGAGGGTAAGGGGGGAATAAACAAGGGGAAATAGTTTTACTTTGTGTAATGACCCATCCACTCCCAGTCTCTATTCAAGCCTAAGTTAATTGTATCCAGTTTGCAAATGAATTCCAATTCAGCAGTCTCTCATTGGAGTCTGTTTCTGAAGTTTTTTTCTTGAAGAATTACAACTTTTAGGTCTGTAATCGAGTGACCAAAGAGATTGAAGTGTTCTCCAACTAGTTTTTGAATGTTATCATTCTTGACGTCTGATTTGTGTCCATTTATTCTTTTAAGTAGAGACTGTCCAGTTTGACCAATGTACATGGCAAAAGGGCATTGCTGGCACATGATGGCATATATCACACTGGTAGATGTGCAGGTGAACGAGCCTCTGATAGTGTGGCTGATGTGAATAGGCCCTATGATGGTGTCCCCTGAATAGATATGTGGACATAGTTGGCAACGGGCTTTGTTGCAAGGATAGGTTCTTGGGTTAGTGGTTCTGTTGTGTGGTGTGTGGTTGCTGGTGAGTATTTGCTTCAGGTTGGGGGGCTGTCTGTAAGCAAGGACTGGCCTGTCTCCCAAGATCTGTGAGAGTGATGGGTCGTCCTTCAGGATAGGTTGTAGATCCTTGATGATGTGTTGGAGAGGTTTTAGTTGGGGGTTGAAGGTGATGGCTAGTGGCGTTCTGTTATTTTCTTTGTTGGGCCTGTCCTGTAGTAGGTGACTTCTGGGTACTCTTCTGGCTCCGTCAATCTGTTTCTTCACTTCAGCAGGTGGGTATTGCATCCGATGAAGTGAGCTGTAGCTCACGAAAGCTTATGCTCAAATAAATTTGTTAGTCTCTAAGGTGCCACAAGTACTCCTTTTCTTTTTGCGAATACAGACTAACACGGCTGCTACTCTGAAACCTCTCTTGATCACATTGCTCTAGTTTGCTGGCAAAGATTTAACAGCATCAGTAGCTTTTAAACAAGGCTGTCTGCAAAGAGAGCGGCTCTGTGGTATGGTAGAGATGTAATTTCCTTCCTGGAGATATTTTTTTTATTTTTGGTATGAAGGCCTCCTACAGCGAAGGGGTTAAGAATGCACAAGGGTGAGTCTTGTGGCTGAATTTATCTTGGTAACAAGAGATGTTCATGGACATGGAACACTCATACTACTGTCGTTATTCTTGTACTGGCTTCCCCTCCAAGTCCTGACATGCTTGCTTACATACATGCTTCTTGGGTTTCACTGGGGGAAAAGTTTGGGGGGATCTGGTGACAAACAGGCCTTGATCTCTTGGATGCGGTGCAGGGCAAAGGTGTTTATACTTCCCTTTTCCTTTTGCTATGATGGAATAATTGAAGGCATATTTCTTTCCCCTGTACTTTGCTGTATACGTGTGCATTAATTAGCATTGAAAACCATTTAAGGTTCCCTTTTAAACAAAGCAAAAAAACAGAAAAGCAAACAAACATGATGATCCAATTTTTACTTTTATGATCTGATATATTCAAGAAACTAGAGAGACCAAGGCAAAATCCTGCTTGTGCTTATGAAAGTTGGATAGATTATGGCATTTAGCCACATTAGGGGAGGTGCTGTGGAGTTGCTTCATCCTAGGAGCTTGGTGGGGGAGTTTGCCTCTTTCTCAAAGCTCCCCAATTCCTGCTGGGAGTTTGCAGGCTGCACCATCTTTGAGGCAATGTGCAGTCATGGGGAGCATGAAGAGAGCAGTACCTAATCTCTCTCAAGTACAAGGACTATAATTGTTCCTGGCTGTTAAAGGGATGGGCCCAAATTAAATCCTGAATCAGAACACTCTACAGATTTGGGAGGTTTGGAATCTGAAGTCTGATCCAGAGCCAAATTGTATAGCTGGGTATATAATGGGCTAACCCTGTTCCAAACACCTCACAACTGAAAGGTGTTCAAAATGTTGATCCAAATGTTGTGGCGCGGGTTGGCCCCGTTTTTGTGTAATGCACATTCATTTTGCATGGCGCTCTGTCTCTCTCTACTGGCTGGGCCCCTACAGAGATTGATGAGCCTGCTACAGTGTTGGCTAAGAGAACTGGGTCTATTAGCTCAGACACAAGAGGCTCATGCATTTAGATACAAAGGAGCTGGATTCAACCCACCCACGAATGTCATGTTACATTTGCTTACTGGACAGTTGTGTTCAAATGCATGCTAGTTAACATCTAGGGCACACCTATTATAAAACACACTGCAGCATTATATTTGCCCCAAGTAATGTCCAGCTACTCATCCATCCTGGGTCCTGGAACTCATGAAGAATCCGTGTTAGAACAATCTAGGTTTCAGGTATTATAATGAGAGATAAAATGTGAATTCATTTACAAATGAATGAGTAGAGATTTATAATTCATGAGATGATAACAATGCTGTTCCTATTCACTGCTTACCTGCACTGGAATTTTGATGAATGGTTCCAATGAAAATGTTTCACTTCCTGTATTCCTAGGGATACAATACAGTTCACATTCAGTTATCTGAAATTCCTTGTTATCTAAAATAAGAACATTGAAAATTACATGGAGTATCTGAAATTTTGTTTATGTGGGCAGGGGAGCTTGGCAGCAGGTGAGGAATGACAGATCCACTTGGCTCACAGCTCTCCTAGGACGCTCCCAACACATCTATATTATTTGTGGGGCAGTCTTTGTTTCCAGTGTCCCCAGGAAGAGTGTTAGGAGGCAGGTTCCCATAGACTTAAAGGCCAGAAAGGACCATCATGATGATCTAGACCAGGGGTCTTAAATATGTGGCCCGCGAGCCGCATGCAGCCCACAGAGTTATTTCCTGCGGCCTGCCATAGGCGCTGACTCTGTTGGCAGCCAAGCTCCCCTCCTTCCCCCCCGGCCCCTTCCCCCAGCGTGCCACGTCCCTGCTCCTCCACCTACCTTCCAGTGCTTCCAGCTGCCAAACAGTTGGTGGTGCTTAGGACTTTCCAGGAGGAAGAGGGGAGGAGCGGGGATACTGCACGCTCAGGGGAGGAGGCGAAGAAGAGGCAGGGCAGGGGCGGGGATTTGGGGAAGGGGTTGGAATAGGGGTGGGGGGGCAGAGTTGGGGAGGGGACTTTGGTGAAGAGGTTGGAATGGGGGCGGGGAAGGGGTGGGAAGATGTGGGCTAGGGGCAGGGCCATGTGTTTGAGACCCCTGTGACAGATTGGCACCATCCCCCATCGCCCAGGGGTCTCTCTGTTAGGCCTGGGTCTTAAACACACGGCCCGCAGGCTGCATGCATCCTGCGGAGTTATTTGCTGTGGCCCACCAAGCTCCCCACCCTCCTGGAGTTATTTCCTGCGGCCGTCAAGCTCCCCTCAGCCGCCGGCCCTCCCTCCCCCTGAGTGCACCGCATCCCCGCTTCTCTGCCTACCTTCAGGCGCTTCCTGCCGCCAAAGAGCTGTTTGGTGGTGCTTAGCACTTTCCAGGAGGGAGCGGGGAGGAGCAGGGAGCCACACACTCAGGGGAGGAGGCGGAGAAGAGGCAGGGTAGGGGCAGGGATTTGGGAAAGGGGTTGGAATAGGGGCAGGGAAGAGGTGGGGCAGGGGCAGGGCCTCATGGAAGGGATGGAGTGGGGGACAGAGGAGAGGGCTTTTGTATCTTTATATGAAAAGGTGTCAATGATGCTGCCCTCGGGCCAATGTACTAGTCCTCATATGGCCCTTGTGGTGAATTGAGTCTGAGATCTAGTCTGACCTTCTGCACATTGCAGGCCACAGAACCTTACCCACCCATTCCTGTAATAGACACATAACCTATGGTGATCAGTTTGACCCTGAGCATGCGGGCAAGACCTACAAGCCAGACTCCTAGGCTGGAATTCTTTGTAGTAACTCAGAGCCCTTTCCAAGGAGGGGGACTCTCAGTCTCTCTTGGATATCTTATCTCTTCTCCCTCCCTTGCTGGGAAGTATTGCGGTGGGGGGCAGGGGTTAGGTAGTGGTGCTGATCAAAGACCTCCCTCATTTATGCAAGCCATTACATGTGCCTCCAAAAGAGTAAATAAAATGTTTAGGAGCAAGGTTTTTGGCTAAAACAAAATACTTGAGTCTGAGTTCTCTTCCTAGCTCTGCCAATTGTCTTTGAGTCATCTTGGGGAACACATTTGGGTCAATATTTTCAGACTTGGGGGCCTAAAGTTAAGTATCTAAATCATGAATTGGACATGCAGATAAGGAGTCTGCAATTCAGAGATGCCGAGTGCTCAGATCTTGGTGGGGTAATGGCTGCTCAACACTTTTGGCCATTTCTTCAGGTGCCTAAATAAGATTCGCTTTAGACATCCCAGGTTGAAAATATTGGCCTTAGCCTCTTTGCACAATTCCTCATCCCTAAAATGGGGCTGATGATACCACTTCACAGCTGAGTTTGGGAAGTTACATTCATCAGTGCTTTGAAATTCTTGGGTACAAGGTGCTAGAGAAATGTAAAGTGTTGTTATACTGAATTCAGGAACAGTGTACACCAAAACATTAGTTCATATTCCTCTGGTAGGACACTGTCAGATATAGTCCGCCTGCCACCCCATTCCTGCCGTAAAGCTGGAGTGACAGGTTCCCCCAACCGCTAGCACAACTTACATGCAATTTACAAACATGAAAGGAACAAAGGGCGCCATGATGAACTTGTTTTTAAATATGTTGCATATTATCTTACTGATATGAGACTTCCTTTTTCAGAAATGACACTTGTCAGCATAGTATCAGCTGATGTCCCTTTGCTTCCCAATTCTATGCGAAAATAAACTTTGCAGCTTATAAGGCTGTGGGCTTTTCACTAAGCTGAGGCTCCAGTACTCGCTATCCTGTCCAGCAGTACCTGGTTGAGGGTATAGTAATACAAACATTTCTACTAGTGCCTGTGGGGCTCATGAGCCAGGTTGCATTTGAATACTCCCTGAACCTTTTGGCTGAGCATAATTTCAGACTCATAGCAAAAGGGCAGCAAATACATTTCTTACCCCACAGACAGGCAGACACCTCTACTGACTCTGTTTTGTAAATGTATGGGTCCTGGCATTCCTCATCAGCTGTTGCTGGAGAAATACCATCACTAGCAGTGTCAGGATAACATTTGCCAGCTCTGTCTAAATAATCCCAACAAACAATAGGAGGAGGAGGGCAATAGCTAATCTTTATTACACTCCAGCCTCAAGGGTACTCTGGGGGATTGTCTCTGATTTGCCTTTGCTGTTGCCCTGAGTTGAGAGGGTTTTTTTCAGTTGAAAGCTCTTAGCTGAGCTATTGCCAAGATATGCAAGCTCCACTGTGGTTTGACGGCTAATTGTGCCATGACAGTAGCACTCAGAGACTACAGCATAGGTGCCAACTGCATGGGTTTTAATTTGGGTCTCGGTCATCTGGTACCTGATGATCCCATCTGGTGTGTGGCGCAAGTCCCATCTAATAATTTCAAAAAGGGTGTAAATTACATTAAAATGATGCCATTTTAGGATTCCCAAGTTCAAAGCAGTCCATATGGTGCACAGGAGTATTTGCTCACATTCTGTGCATGCTGTCCAAAAAGAAGTGTGGTCAGAGCCACATCCCTTACTTGGTGTGATACCCTCCCACAGCAGGGTAAGAAAACAGGAGCGAGTTAAAGCTTCTTAAGGCAACTTTCACTGGCACATTTTCTGCTCTGCATATGGCACTGCAGTGTATATCAGTGGTGCTGTATGGTGTGGGTGGTGATTGGCACCTAGAGGATTATGATTAGTAAAGAAACATTTATTTGTCCAGTGGATGTCACATTAGTGATAATGCTCATAGCATGTTTATGGAACCCATATGCATTGGGATGTGGGCTTGTGACAGGGCGGACTAAGCCTGGAGGCCCCCTGTTGGAGCCTTGTGGCCCTGCCACGCTCTGCCTCAGTAGAGAGGGCAGTAGAGTGGTCCTCCAAGCTGCCTAGAGCAGCTGTGGAGGAAGAAGCCAGTCGGGGGCAGCAGGCTAATATAAGAAGAGCTGTGGGGAGAAGTGGATGGTGTGCCTGGCTGGAGCCACAGGGAAAGTGGTCCAGGGAATTGTTGCAGCAATGCAGCTTATTTAAAGGGACATGGCAGATGGCTGCTATGAAAAGTGTTCCTGGCTTGGGACCCGGAGTCGAGGGCGGGCCCAGGTTCCCCCTGCTGAGAAAGTGGCCTGGACTTTGATGCACCCCAGAAGGGGAACTGTACTCTTTTAGTGGCCCAGCTGAAGAGCTGGGGCCAGAAAGGCCCAGAGAGGTGAAGAGTCTCCAGGAAGAGAGCCCTGGGTGACATGGCCCCACACCAGGGCTGGGAGTGCTTAAAGAGCAGGGACAATTTGAGGGAGCCCATAAGGGGCTGAGAGACAGTTTGGGCTGTGGTACTGTGATAGGCGCTGTTGGACTTATTGAAGAGTGAGACCCAGGATAGGGCTGCAGATCAAAGGAACTCACAGAGGGCACTGAAATAGGCCCCCTGCTGGACTTATACCCCAGAAGGGGTTTGCTTTGCTTTTATCACACAGACAGACCGTTTGTGACTTGGCTGGAGGGCTGAGTCTCCAAAGACCCACCACAAACAGAGAGCGTGCAGGCACACACACTTGCTCAAGGGGCGCTTGTGAGAGGTGAGTGTGACCCCATTATGGGGGTGTTTAAGGATTATGGGTATAAAATGTCGACTTTGATCCTGCAACTGGACTGCATGGGTGGACCACTGTGTCCACATGCAGCCCCATTAAGTGTGATAGGGCAGTGCAGGCACTGGCTGCCTGGATCCAACTGAAATATTGGGTCTTAGTTTGGTACATTGTCACCAGTAGCTTTTTTCATTGAATCAGTTAGATGTCTGTTCTGGCTATTACTGTTCATTGTATTGGGTTGATGCAGCTACGTATTAATGCCTAGGCCGACAAGGCCTAGGCCTAGGGTGGCAAATTTGCAGGGGTGGCAAATTTATAATAGCAGCCAGAAGCTGCTTCCCCCAGCGCTGGTTCACGCCCTCTGCCCCAGGCCCCACCCCAACTGCACCCCTCCCTGCCCCTATTGGTCCCCTTCCCCAAATCCCAGCCCCAGCCCCGCCTCCTCTCCTGAGCGCGCTGCATTCCCCCCCTTCCCCTCTCCTTCGCTAACCTGTTTCGTGCACAAGCACTGGCAGGGACGGGGGAGAAGCAGGGCCCGGTGGCGTGCTCAGGGGAGGAGGTGGAGGCAGAGGCGGAGCGGAAGTGAGCTGGGGCGGGGGGCGACAATTATTTCAGGGCCTAGGGGTGGCAAAATCATTAATCCGCCGCTGGGTTGATGGAGTTTTTTGATTGAATGTAAATGGACACTACCTTTCCAAGAGCATGAGTATCAGTAAGAATGTTGTGCCAGAGTTGATGAACATACACAGGCCCTGCAGAAATAATATTGTATGCGCCATGCTGTTTCACGTGGTGCATAGTGGTGCCATTACACGTTCATAGCTGAGTCATCTGAGCTTTTCTTCTCATAGTCCTTTGAATTACCTCAGCTGTCTGTCTACTTGCATCAGCTGTTACCAACCTCTGTATAATATATAGTAATATGTAGCTCTAGTTATAGGTTATTTGCTGTGTTCTGGATTTCCAGGAGTCATAAATGCAAGTGGTTTGGCTTAATTGGGTAAACACTGCCTCTTTTTTTATATGAAATGTTTTGGTTTGCATTTTACTGAATTACAGGTCAACAAGGCACTGGACCTGTGATGGGGACAATGGCAAGTCAAGAGTGGGTGATGTCATGCTCTCTGCAGGCCAATGAGGGATCACTACACCACTGCCTGCCCCCTCCCTGTAATGTGCTGAGCAAGGGAGGACTCTTATAATTTGCCAGTGATACTGGGTGCTCCTCCCCACCCAGTTCTTGCTAGTCCCTAAACCTCGGCAACCCACACTAGATGTTCTTCCCTTTCGTGCAGATTGGTGAGGTTCTGTTTGATGCTTTTCTTTTTTTAAAAAAGGATCACATTACAAGGGAGCCTTAATGCTCAACCTTTTACTCTGTGTGTGCGTGCATGGAAAACCATCCTGTATCAGTTCATATAGGAACTTGATGTTCTCCCTTTATTTCTTGGAGCGTAATTACTACTTATGATTACATTACATGGTGTCTGCACAAATACAACAGGCATGGACCAAACTCTATTCAGGTACTGCTGTAAGTTTGTTTTATGCCTGACATGTGTAGGGACACTATGCAGTATCTGGAAGTATACAACAGGGCTTGTATTTCTGTTCAGCAGCTGAATTGGCCTGTTTTGACATTAGAGGCACAGAACAGTGAAAATACAGGTACAGAACAGGCCATTTGTTTATCTAAATCTCTGAATCTTTTGAAGACCATTTGCAATCTCCTCAGCCAGTCCTCCCTCAGAAGCTGACCACTTCCCTGCCTTCTTGTCATCTACCCCCTACTAGCAGGTATCCTTCAGTCTTGAGAGACCATGGGTATGTACCCTGGAGATGTACTTTTCTCCTCTGCTAAGATGGACTGCTTCCCCTCATAACTCCAGAGACCTTTGTTAAGCTCTTGTTTCCAAAGGCTGGGGTCTTGAGTGCGATCTTCCCATTTGTCCGCATCCATGTCCATTTCTTTGACGTCTCGCTTGCACACATCATTGAAATGCAATTTTTGGGTGTCCTTTGGCTCTTTTTCCAGATGCCAGTTCACCGTAGAGGATGTCTTTTGAGATGCTCCCATCATTCATTCGGCACACATGCCCAAGCCAGTGAAGGCGTCTCTGTTTGAGGAGTGTTTGCTCCGTTTGAGCACATCAGTGTTGGTGACTCTGTTCCTCCAGGAGATTCCAAAGATTTGACAAAGGCAATGCATCTGAAAGCTGTTGAGCCCCTTTTCCTGAAGAGAATATAAGGTCCAGGTCTCACTGCCATACTAAAGTGTGCTGATAACACAGGCACGATACACACAGATCTTTGTGTGGTCTGTCAGTTTGTTGTTTTGCCATACCCTCTTGTTCAGTCTAGACATGGCAGCTTTTCCGATGCAGATTTCTGTTTCAAGTGAAATGCTGACTGCGATAGTGGGCCCCGGGTATGTGAACTTGTTCACCACTTCAAGTTCATAGTCTTTGATCTTGATGGAGGGTGCTTCCTCAACTCCTTGGCACATTATGTTAGTCTTTTTTAGGCTTGTCGCAAGCCCGAAGTCTTGGCAGGCTTTGGAAAAACTGTCCATTAGGCTTTGAAGATGAGCTTCTGTGTGCTCCCCCTACTTTTGAATATTCAGTATTGGGGATCACTTTCCTCATTGGCAGCAGCAGAAATCCCTGAGCCCGTGGAACCTTTACCTCAGAAGCCAACAGTACTTTTGAGAAAAGACCTTCTGGCTCTTCACCCCCGACACAAAGAGAAATTTTATGGGGAACACCGAGCAACTCTCCACCTGTATTCACCCCAGAAATAAGATTGTGAGGCATTCTGAGAAAGCAATTCAGTCTCCATACTCTATTCCATCCCTGCTGAGGCTGACAACAAGGGGGCTAATTTGGGTTCACTGAGGTGGCATTTCCTGAAATGGAACTTTTCCACCAGGAACTGGACCACCACTAAACAGCTTTCACATGTGGCCACTGGGATGGGTTGGACCCCCCCTTCTGGGATGCCACCTGATGCACTGGGATTTCACTAAGCGTCCCCTGCTCAGTCAGCCTGGGTTCCTTCTCCCTGCTTTGCTGAATTAGGCTCTCTGGCCTCTTGCAGCACATGCGAACACACACACACACACACTCACATAGGGCCACACCCTGATGCAGACACAGACTGAAGTCAGCTCTGTGTGAGAGGACTCCCCCAGCACTCACATGCACACCCCTTTTTGGGAGATAAACCCAAGATATTACTGTCTTGAGCTGTATAGAAAAATCTGCACAGCGCAAGCTCATAAAAATCTGCTCTCTTCCTCAATGTGAAGAGAGATGTGCACACTTCTTGCCCCCCCCAGTTAGCAATTGCATAAACTGGGGTTTATTATAAACAAGAAATAAGTTTATTAACTACAAAAGGTGAATTTTAAGTGCATATAAGAGATAACCGGCATAACAAAGCCTGATTACTGAGCAAATAAAACAAGTACGCAAGCTAAGCTCAATATACTTAAGAAACTGGTTACAAAATGTAATTTCTTACCCTAAATGTTGTTTTAGGCAGGTTGCAAAGTTTCTGTGGTTCAGAGTTCCAGTTATATTTCTCTTCAGACTGGACCTTGTCTCTGTCTGGACTCCCCCGCGCCTTTCCTTCAGGTGGCTTCAGCAGTCTTTCTTCTTGGGCAGACAGGCCATGGAGAGGAGGAGTGCTGTTTGCCTTCCTCCCACACTTAAATAAGATATACATAAGGTGGGAATCCTTTGTTTCCCAAACTTGACACCCTTTCCCTTCCAGTGGAAGGTTACAAGAAATCCTAGGTAATGTTTAGTATCAGGACAAGACCACCTGACCTAATAGTGTCACAGTTACGTCCCCGGACGCCTCCCAGGAGGGAGAGAGATTAGTATCTTTATGATCTTGTTGTTTCTTCCTGATGGCTCATCATATCTGCTGGCCTGTGGTCTGGTGGGTGTCTTCTCAATACACACCCAGTTGTAATTGTTACATAGTCCATATTCCTAACTCTAGATACAGAAATGATACAGGCATACAAATTGGATAATCACATTCAGTAAATTATAATCTTGAGAATGATGCCTTACAAGACCCATCTTGCATAAAGTACATCTCAGTTCTGTCATTCATATCATAAGTATATTTTCATAAAGAATATGGAGTGAAACGTCAGTCACTGTTCACCTGGGTTGGATTTGAACTGGTGATCTAGAGGCAAAAAACGGTGGTATTCTTCCTCTTCCAAAGTTTCACCATTTAAAAAAAATGGCATCTCGGAGGGCCTCTCAAGTTGAAAATGGAACTGAGGGGGAAGCATTTTCAGGGCAAGCAAGATTTCCTACTGATATGACTGCAAAGAATCTGACTCAGACTTCTTAAAACCTTTTCATTTTTGGGAACACTCAGAATATATTTTGAATTTTTTGGCAGTCTGGTCTTATTGTAACAGCAAAGAGCGAGGGGTGGAGGGAGGTGTAATTCTGTGCCTGGGAGCTCAGTAGTCATCTCAGCACTGGCATCAATCACAGAGAATCTGCACTAAGTTTAAGAATTGTTGTCTTTAATAAAATAACTAAGGACAAATTAGACATTCAGACGCTAAAAAAAAAAATCTGAAAAGGGTAAAAAACAAATGCTTGGTAAGTTAGGAATATTCTTTGAAAAAGCAATATTGTTTGTTGATTCACTGGGGAGAAGCTAGACTAGTGTTGGACGTGGTTTTATTAGTCTTGGATTTTTGTTGATGAGAAATAGTTTAGGATCATATTCTGATACCCTTACATTGAGCAGTACCTTAAAGCATACATAATCCCCTTGAAATTCAGCTGCCCCCCTTGTGGAATAAGGTGCTACCCTTGTTCAAACTTAGTATCTCTCCCTTAAAATAGTCACTTATCAATGTTAGGACTCTGCTCCTCACCCACCACTAACTTTTGCGAAGAGTGTTAGATCAACTCTCATGATTTCTTACCATACATATCTTAGTGGTTTTTGGCCTCTTCTGATTCCTCAGCTCTTGTGGTGCAGTCTCAGAGATGGCAGCTGAAAGTCCATCATTCAACACAAAATGGCAGTTTTCAAACATCTTCTGCTGGAATCATCTTAAGTTCTAAGCTCTCCTGGGCAGGGTTGTGGTCTTTGTATGTGTTTATACAGTGCCTAGCACAATGAGGCACTGATCCTGATTAAAGTCTCTGGGTGCTACTGCAGCAATGTCTTTGATAGTTAAAATCCAAAATAGTCTGTAAATAAGGTGAGACTGTAATAAATAGTAAGAAGTTTGGTCTTTCAGAGGGTAGGTCTTGTCCAAGTTAAAACACTTGGGCTGAGATTTTCAATACCTCCTAAGGGATTTGGATGTCCCATTCCCATTGGGAATGAATGGAAATTAAGCAACCAGATCCCCTACATGGTTTTGAAAATCCCACCCTTAGGGCCTAATCCTCCCAGGCTACAAGGACCTGCTGATGGAAACCAATGAGGATAATGTGCACACATCTGAGAGAATGATCAGGCCCTCGGTTATAACAGGGACGAATTACCACTTTAATTTTCCATGAGCCATAATGGTTCCAGATTGAACAGTACTCTCCCTGAATGTTCCTACAGCAGACTCACAGCTCCACAGACTGTAGCATTCTTTCCTTCAAACTATAACATTCTATCATCATATCAGTGTCCCCTGTAGTGGTGTGAATGTGAAGTCACCAGTTACCAGGAACAAGAATTCAAGGCAGATGCTCTGGTGGTGGGTGGAAAGGAGTGAGTCTTGGAGGTCATGCAGCCAAGAGCACAGCAGGAGGGACTGTGCATAATCTGTGATATTTACAAAAATCACCATGACAAACTTTCAAGTCTTAGACCCCAATCCTGAAAAGACCTGATCATGCATGTAAGTTACTCCTGTGAGTATCCCACTGAAGTTCATGTGATCTCCTCAGGACTACTCACATGCATTGAGCAGGTGTGTAAGTCTTTGCAGGATCAGGATCCAAGTGACTAATATTTGTAAGGCTTTTTGCAATGAACAGGGGTATACTGTTTTTTTTTTAAAGAAATGTTAGATGATGTGGGATGAAGCCTGTGACTCATATCAGACTTAATGCATGCAGACCAGACCTTTAAAAATGTTTGCAGTCACACTTCATCCTATGTGCCAGTTCCTTTAAAGGATCTGTGCAGAGAACAACTTTGATGTGTGAGCATCACCCTTTTAGAATTCTGAATGGACCAACAAAAAACGAACAATTTTGAGAACTTTGAAAACCCATCACTTTCTAAAGCCTCCTAATTCACAAACAGGTATTCTGGTTCATCTCTCACTTGTCTGAATAATTTTCCATTGGGGAGAGGCTAAGCGTGAGGAAGGCTGGATCAGATCATCAGCTGCTTTGAATAGAGTTTCTCCACTGAAATCAGTGGAGCAATGCCATCTGGCCCATTATGTGGAAAGGAGCTCTTTTTAGAAAATTAGCAGGGAGCAAAAATCAGGGTGATTATAGAAACTGGAGTGATACTGTGATTCAACCTTTAAAGTGCCATTTTCCTTTGTTAGCCATTTTGACTTCTCATGTGAACTCTTACACAGTCTGCTGAGGGTACGTTAGAAAATAATTTTCTTTAAAAGAGGAAACTAAACTAAAAGCAACTATTTTGAAATCTTGTTAAAGGGCTGACCTAGAATTGCCAAATCCCCATTTTAGAGTTGATAAACCACTTCTCTGTTCCTAGATCCAGTCCCGCATTTTTCAAAAGCTATTTTGATTTTTGTGGCATTTGAAATCCACGTGGATGCCTCTGAGCCTGTCCTTTGTGTGACTTTTCCACTGCAGCATTGCTTGACCATGTGCTCATCAGATTATGACACCAGCATTACAGCTGGCTGGAATTTTTTCAATAAAATGATTTTTTGGGGGGAAAATGCTGATCAATTGAAACTGAAACTTTTAATGGGAACGTATCAGTTGTGTTGAAACTTTTTCCAAGAAAAGTTTCTCAAGTCCAGGATGGCATTTCTGGTCAAAACATGACCAAGAGGGGAACTGTGGAATAGACAATAGCCTCATGGTTAGGGCACTTAGCTGAAATGCAGGAGACCCTGGTGTAACCGTGCCTCAGTGGACCACAACTGAGAACACCAAATTCAGGACAAACTCTCTTTCTCTCTCTCTCTGTCTCTCTCTGGTTTTTCATAAAAATCTTCAAAGAATCTCAGTTTTGTCAGATGTGGAATGGAAACATTTTTGAAATCTGGAAGAGTTTTGAGGGATGGGAATCAGTGGCCATTATTCAGGCATTATCATCTTCTTCTCACCATCCTTAGCTCAGATTTCCTTCCGCTGTTCTTTCCATTATGCATCACTCTGGAGGCACAGAATGGCAGAATCTGGCCCTAGCTGGCCAGCTGAGGATTCCCCTGGCATAAAGGGGTGTTGCCAACTCCTGCAACAACTGCCACTGCTCGGCAGGAGGGCACGTATTGGGAGTGGGAGGGAACATGATGAACACACCTGTATTCTGCCAATTCTCAATTGATGTGTGGTCCAATAGTAACTGTAGTCAGGTGATGCATTAGAGTAGCCTCTTAATATGCTCTAGCTTATGCTTCTGAGCTAGGTCCAGTGGAGAAGCATCAGGAGAATCAAGGGGTGCAGCTTGCTCCTTCCTGGCTCCCCACCTCTCTGGCCTAGAGTGCATCTTGGTGCAAGAGGCTATCTGCCCCCTTCTGTTGCTCTCTCTCCAGAACTGTGTTTGCAGGTATGTAAGAGAAAGCAGTGGTTCTTTCTCTCCTCACAGTACAACAGAGACCTAGTGACTTCCACGTCTTTCAGAGCTGTTTGTGTGGGGATTGCTTTGATGGCTGGCATTCTGATCTCTGCCTAAGACCCTGCCAGCCTGGTAGATTGAGAGCCTCTCAAACCACAGGATGTGCATGTAAACGCCTGTAGCTATTAACTTCTAGTTTAAACTAGAGTGGTTATGCTACCATCTCTTTCACCTCGTAGTTTGGAGGCTACTAAAAAGTAAGATGAGACCCTGAGCAGCCTTTTCGTATTCTGCTACTAAGAGAGAGAGATTAGGTTGCAGGTATCTGCTGTAGTAGAGCTTGGTGGAAGAGTTTAACATGAAGATGGATGGGCTGAGGGCACGGAAGGGTGCGGCTATAATAGCATAGATGAGTGAGACAGCTGGAAAAGGTGCATGATGAAGCAAACGGTGTGGAGTTTCTTTGACACAGTTGTTGTCCTTTATACGGCGTTAACCCCAGTCTCAGAGATTATATGGGTCCAAGCCAGCCACAAACTTCAGAGTTGGATTGAGATTCTAACTTTCCAAAAGTTCGTGAGAATTCAGACCTGGACTTTTAGCCTAGGTCCCATCTCTAATTTACACTGTCCTGAACCCACTTACTGGTGCCTATTCATAACAGTGGTTTGTAAATTATTGGCACTACCAAGTTTTCTGTAGTGGTTTTCACCACAGTTCTGCATAGGCCACACTGCCTCCTGGAGCTTCCAGATGTGCGGGGCAGTGTGCCCTCTGCTATGCCATTCCAAAAGGTTCAGCATCCCCTCCTTTGCATTGCTGGCCAGCTTCACAGATGGAGGCCTATTTCCCTTTCCTCCTTCCCCACTCTTTCACACCATTATCAGGGTCGTTTGTGATCTAGTAGCTGTTCTTAGGGAGCCTCCTTTCCCACCTTGCTAATCTGTGTAGTGGTCAGCTACAATGTAGCCTCAATTGCATTCTTGGATACCTAGTTCCATTATAAATATATCTGTTGTATGTAGGGATTAGTGGGTCCAACACGTTCTGCATTCTTGAAAAGGATAAGGGGTATGGGCTATCTTCCATCCTCCTTACAAACAGAGGACTAGGGGAGTGCTGGTTTATCTGGAACCATCCCAGAAGGATTTCACTGTCGCTTAAAAAATTGTGGCAAAACATACTAGTTTTTCCCCTCTTCTGTACAGCAGCGCTTCAGAACGTACTGTGCTTAGAAATTTCCTCTGTGTGCAGGATTTAAACAGAATCACTTACTTGCATTCCATTTCCTGAGATGATTGATAACTCCTTACTCCCACTGGTGAGCAGTTACTCCAACATGTAATCTCATTGATTTCCATGAGACTACTTGTAAAAGTAAATGCTGCAGGATAAACAATATATTAGCATTTCCCCTACTTCTCTCGTATTAATAAATAGCTGAGATGATTCAGTTTGAAAACCCTAATTTGCTTTTCACCACTTATGCAGTTTGCTTTTTACATTTCTCACAGCTAGGACAATAAACCCAGGCTGATCATTTTTACTTCTATTTATAGTCACTTCTTGATTTTCATGGATACAGTTGTCATGTAACTCCAGTGGAAGATTTCCTACAGTAGAGGCTGAGCAAAGACTGAATAAGAACTTCAGAATCTGGCCCCTTGATCTCTCCCTATTAACAAATTCCTTCATATTCAAATTCCCGCTTTTTTTTTTTTTTTTTTTTTTTTTTAATAATCAAACTTCAGTTTTGGCAGAGCTGTCGAATTGCAAAGGTTAGCAGACTTTTTGACTGTACCCGGTTCCAGTGATTATTCTGATTCAAAATCATTCCAGAAAAACCAGCTGCTCTCACATGCTCATGCTAGAACAATCCCCTGGGGACCATTTCACTAGCTGAGGATTGGTGGAGTGCCTTGTACTCTGGCTCAGCTTCTCTCCCCAGGAATGTTGCTCCTACCTCAGCCAGTGCTGACATGAATCCCTGCTCCTGTGCGGAAGAGGGTGTGGGGCCAGGTGGAGCCAGAATAAAGCTCTCCTGACTCTGGGAGACTTCTCATCAGCCACTTTAGGGCTAGTTTGCAGCACTCCAGAAGCACAAAGCAATCTTATCAGGGGTTGGCAATCTGGTCCTTGGTTTTGTGCAGATCTGACAAAACTGGGTGAAACATGATGGGATTGACAGAATTTTGCTTTGCATCTTGTGATTTGTCTGTACCTGAAATTTAAAGTAAGGCAAGCCCATATTAAGTGAAACTAATCAGAATGTTCTTGGGAGCCGCTGAACACTGAGATTGTTAAAAAGTGTCACACCATTCTAACTTTGGATGTAAACTAAGTTGACAGTGTCCCATTAACCCAGTACTTGGAAAGAAACACAGACCTTTGGAGCAAGCTGAAGCACAAACACAACTAAATACTATATGTAAACACAAGCTATCAAGCCATGCACACTAAATATAGTGGCTTTATATTTTCTTCTTCATTTAATCATTTAGAGTCAGTTTCTTTCAGTTTTTCTTGGAAAAAAATGTCTTTTTGGATACAGGCATTTAAACAAATCGAAAACAAAAAACCTAAACTTTCCTGGACAGGACTTCTCCACATAGCTGTAATTTTTTTTTTACTTCAACTCAGAAATTAGAACCAACTCCAGGGTGCAAAGGGAAATGATCACAGTGCTAGTTATCCCTTAGCTAAAGCAACAGATGCATCATGCAGATGAGCCCCAAGAAGGATGAAGCATGTGTCCAAGGTTTCTGTTTTACCCTTGGCTGAATTCCTTAGGGAAATCAGTCTTACCAAATCATATTTCGTCTCACTGAGTTTCAAAGCATTACCCAGGATGCCTCTTGTTTCCCAAATTCCACTTTGAAGTGAGATGTCCCTAACTGCCTGTTTCATAACCAGCTTTGACTGAAAAACTTCCTGTATTTTCTCAGGTTTCAGAGTAGCAGCCGTGTTAGTCTGTATTCGCAAAAAGAAAAGGAGTACTTGTGGCACCTTAGAGACTAACACATTTATTTGGGCATAAGCTTTTGTGAGCTACAGCATGCAATGAAGCGAGCTGTAGCTCACGAAAGCTTATGCTCAAATAAATTTGTTAGTCTCTAAGGTGCCACAAGTACTCCTTTTCTTTTTGTATTTTCTCAGACCCTCAATATTGGTGATGCATGTGTAAGGGGACTGTTGCACCCTTACCAACAGTCAGTGGGGGTGTTTCGGTTGGCTAGCTCCCAGTACTGAAAGGGGAAGGGTCTATGGGAAATCAGGACCCTGAGACTGATAGTCCTCAGGAACAATGGGGAGAGGCCAATGCTCCAGGTCAGCCTGAATGACAGGGTGGGCAGGCTAATCAGGGAGTCAGGAGGCCAGGGAGGTCCCGTCCTCCGTGTGAGCTGGATTTGCCTGGGTCAGACAGAGTGGGGCCGAGCTAAGGAGAAAGCAGGGGCCCGAGCTGAGCTGGGGAGCAGAGAGACCAGAAAAGCAGCCCCTGTCCTGGGAGCAGAGCTGTAGCAACCAGAGGCAGAGGGGCCAAAGAAGCAGCCCAGGGAGCTGGAGGCAGAGCAGCAGAGACAGAGAGGTGCAGCTGGGGCTGGAGCAGTCCGGAGCTGGGTGCGGTGAGCAGCTGGGGAGAGCGAGGGGGACCCTGGGCAGCGGGCCCAGCACAGGGAGACGCCTCAGCCAAGAGGCTCTGCAGGCCAGGCTTGGATTGTAACCCTGACTGGGCGGTGACGACACTGGGAAGAAGGGTCTTACCACTTAGAGCCTGAGAGTGTGTGGCCACCACCAGAGCAAGTGTCCAACCCGCAGCATCCCTGCAGCACAGCCAGGGCCTGAGAAGGAGGCCTGGGACTTACAAGGAACAGACTGTGAACTGCCCTGACATTCCAGAGACGCTGTTTGTGATGTTCCCTGCCACAGAGCGGGTTGATGTGTTTCCTTTAACCTTTCTCATTTTTCCTTACTCTTTTTAAAATTAATTGTTGATTAAATAACTTGCATTTGCTTTAACTTGTATGTAATGGTCAGTGGGTCAGAGAAGTGCCCAGTGCAGAGAGAGTACCCTGGAGGGAGGACACTCTGGCCTCTATCCTAGGTGACTGCAGCAGAGTTGGGGGTCGAGCCCCCCAGGAATCCTAGGCCCAGCCTTGTTGGGGTTACAAGGACTCTGCCAGACAGGAGAGTGGAAGGGGAGTCCTCAAGGGCAGGGAGGCCACTGGGTAAAGGAAGTGGGAGCGAGGACTCAGATCCTTTCGCTAGCCCACTTCACTGGGGTGGTGCAGAAGCCAGGAAAGTTCCTCACAATAGCGGGACTATTCCCCCGCTTACACATGTGTCCCTGTAAAGAAATAATGAATGAGATGCGTATGTGCAGGCACACATGTATGTATCAAATAGACACAAATTCCCACTGACTTCATTTAAAGTGATAAACACTTATTTAAAAAGTGAACAAAAATGAATAAATATCACGTACACTTATTGCTCAATTTAAACTTCTCTTCACTGTGGTGGAGGGGAAAAAAAATCCCACTATAGTTTCATGGATTGTTTCAAAACACTGCAGTATTTTCTCTCCATCTTCCCTGGTCTTTTTTTGAACAAACTGCTCCTTGTCACCCCGAATGGTCAGTGACACCCCATAATTTACTGTTAGGAATGCAGACATGAAGGAAGACGAAGGGATGAAATATGGTGTCAAGTTTTATCTACTCACATTTCACACACTAAAGAGACAAGTCCCTTTGGCCAGTTGCCATGGAGAATTTTCTTTTAGAAGTAAATAACTCGGAACAGAAAGAACTCAAATTCATTCTACCCCAGCTGCAGAAAGTCATTAAGTCTCAATGGATGCTATGTGCGTTGTGTGAAAGGAATTTTGTAATCTGGATATAACAGCAGTTGCAAAACTACATTTGAATTTAAACCTTTATTCTGAGCCTTTAATTATTGGCTTTGTTTTTTTGCATACTGATTAAAGTGCATGTATTTACAAATAATTTCTATTTTTGAACTACAAACTATAGATGAGAAGTTTCAGTAATTGATGAATGGCTGATTTTTGTTTTGTTTTGCTGTTTTGTTTCTTTCTATCCCAACCGCAACTTGAGTCCCATTTCCTTACTTGCTTTTTAAAGTATGTTTAAAAAGGGAAATATTTCTACCAAGGCCCAAAAAATGATTTTAAAGTGACATCCTAGACTGCTTTTCTTAAATTGCCATTTGCATGATTTTTGGACTTCCCTGACCTTCCCAGTCTTTTCTCCCACCTTTTCCCCCCCATCATTTTAAACAGCTTTGAGAAAGTAGAGCTTTTCTTTCCTTCCAGTTGCATTCATCCAACTCTCCAGCCACATTTAGGGCTGGAGTCTGCAGTCACACCTGTGTAACTCAATGGAGTTGCTCCTGATGTAAATCAGAGCTGAATCATCCCTTAAGTCAGCACTTCTAAAGCACAAACTGATGCTTCCGAGCTGTCACCTGCTATGGAGATGTTGCATCTAGAGTTCAGCCAGGTTAGATCAGTTGGCGAGAGGGGCACTATTGGGGATGGAGGTACTGTAGGCAGAGGGTAATGAAAGCTTTGTAAATGATAAAATACTATTGAGAAAGGGTCTGAACATATTTCCATAATGCCAGACTTCTATAACAGCTGGCTCAGTCCTAAAAAGCCTGCAAAGTTCAGTTTTTGGGTTGGCTTAACTTATACTTTTACACGGTCAACCTTTTTTTAAAATGAAACCAACCAAACAAAAATATTAGTTCAAAAGTGTTAAATTACATTTTTTAAAAAAAAATCATGCTCTCTCAGTGCCTAATGCTGCACTCCTGGAGTAGTGCACAACGAATCAACAGCTGCTACCATTTTTGTACACGTACATCATGAGCTCCCTGCTGCACCATGAGCTCCCAGCTATGGCTCACCTAGTGCAGAATGGGAGAGGGGTTCTGCTAATGCCTCACCAGACCCTTTGAACTGTTTAGTGGTGGCACGGACTCTTCCCCATATCTTGTTCACTCTTGAGCAGCAGATCTACCAAGTGTTACTTGTCTTGTGTGACACTTGCTCATTCACCGGGTCTGTCATGCTTTCCTGCATCTCAGGTATGGGAGAAGGGGGAGAGAGTATGTGTGTGTGTGTGTGTGTGAGAGAGAGACATTTTATAGCAATCTATAGCCTCAACTGCAAGCAAGAAGACTACAAGTTCTAGTCCCAGGTCTTTTTCCTGACTGCTGTTAACATTTTGTACATTTCATAACTATTTTAAGCAAGGCTTTTTATTCCTACATCAGGGAAAACAGCAATGATCCACTCGTTTTTCAGAAACGATAACATACACAAACTTACTGGAGGCAGAGCTGAAAACAGAACTGATACAACAGATTTAAGTCTCATCTACTTTGCCACAATGTTTTCAAAAAGAATGTCAAACTATGTGCATCCATATGCTGTCTCTAACCACTAGACTGCACTGTATTCCCAGAGCCAGGAATAGACTCCAGGAATCCTGGTATCTAGCATTCCAGTTCTCTCTCACAAATAGTTGCCTAGCAATATATATGTTGTGTCTCACTCTAAAGCAGGGATGGGCAAACTTTTTGGCCCGAGGGCCACGTCTGGGCGGGGAAATTGCATGCAGGGCCATGAATGTAGCGCTGGGGTTGGGGTGTGGGAGGGAGTGGGGGGTGTGGGAGGGAGTGTGGTGTGCAGGAAGGGGCTCAGGGCAAGGGGTTGGGGCAGAGGAGGGGTGCGGAGTGTACGAGGGGGCTCAGGGAAGGGGGTTGGGGTGCAGGAGAGGGTGTGGAGTGTGGGATGGGGCTCAGGGCAGGGGTGCAGGGAGGAGTGCGGGAGGGGGTTGAGGTGCAGGGTGTGGCAGGGGGCTCAGGGCAGGGGTTTGGGGTGCAGGAGGGGTTCGAGGTGCGGGCTCCGCCCAGCACTGCTTACCTGGAGCGGCTCCAGGGTGGCAGCGGTGCGCACCGGGGTCAGGGCAGGCTCCTTGCCTGCCTGCCCTGGCCCCGTGTCGCTCCCGGAAGCGGCCGGCACCACGTCCCTGCGGCCCCTGAGGGAAGGGGGGCGGAGGGCTCTGTGCACTGTCCTCACCTGCGGGTTCTTCCCCCGAAGCTCCCATTGGACAGGAATGGGGAACTGCAGCCAATGGGAGCTTCGGGGGAGGTACCAACAGGCGAGAGCACATGCGGAGCCCTCTGCCCCCACTCCCCCAGGGGCTGAAGGGACTTGGTGCCAGCTGCTTCCGGGAGTGGCGGGGGGTCTGCGGTGCCACAGGGGTGGCAATCCCATGGGCCGTAGTTTGCCCACCCCTGATCTAAAGGTTGGATAAACAGCCTGCTCTCACTACTAGGTATTTCTTGAGCTCAGATGGAAGAGGTTTCTGCTTCCTTTTAAAGTTGTAGTCTGCTGATGACCCACATAGGGAAACATGACACCCTCTATTATTTTGAGAACCTTGGAATAAATGTAATTGTTGAACAATATTGTATTACCAAATATTTTGTGTAAACTGAATGTGGATGTTGGGTTTTTTTATTGTGTTTTTAAGGTTTGTATGATGGTTAGTGGGAGCTGACCCTTTAAGAACAGACTGGGGCACCGTATTATAGGGTGTTTGAAGGAGCTCAAGCCCAGCCTATGGGAGATTTTGCCTGTGTGTCCAGATTGTCACGCAGAGTCTCAGGCTAAGCTCCAAAATGTTCAGAACTAGATGTAATAAACTTGTCTTTCCAGAAAGGAAACCTCATTCTCAAAGGTGTGTTAGCTCTTATTGGAGGACTGGCTGCCCAGAGCTTCCTAAGGAGCGATAGAGCCTTTCACCTGTAGGTCACTAGTTCAAATCGATCCCATTTTAGTAGGGATTAAAAGTTGCTCCCATCTACTTGGTGCTTGATGGGTCTAAGCCCCCACAGCACAAACTCAGCCCTTCACTTTGCACTAGTCGGTTGTTTTAGCAGAGTGGCCAAGACCTGCATGGGTCATGGAAACTAAACTACCCATTACCCCTTGAGGAAGTTCTCCTCATCATGGTAGAGGTAGGCCAGCGTTTGTGTGTGGGAAGCTTGCCCTATAGCTAAATGAAGGACCTCATTTATTAGGATCATCAGACTGACACCTCTCACCAGCACTAAGGTATATTTCAGCTGACATTTATGGCCACATGCACATTATTTGCAAATCTGCATATTCTTATTAAGTAACTTGCATAAAATGTCACACCTGGGGTAGTGTGATAATTGGCACTTCTGCAACTGTTTAGCCCTCAGAATAGGGCTTAAGTGGGACTTAAGTAATGAAGTGTTACATAGACCTTGGGCACGCTCTCTCCATGGGTGAGTTTTACCGTTTGAGAGCAAGGTGCAGAATTTCTGACTGCCCCTAGAACAGGTGCATGTGGGTTGGCGGAGAAGTGCTTTCTCTTCCTGCTTGTTCCAGAGTAAGTGAAGACCGAGTATGGCTCAAACACCTGATTTGGGCGGGGGTGGGTGGGTGGAATTTTGTATGTGCTCATCGAGTGTTTATTATTAAGGCGTTGTCTATACTACGGGGGTAAATTGACCTAAGTTACGCTACTCCAACTACGTGAATAACGTAGCTGGAATCGATATAGCTTAGGTCAACTTACTGCAGTGTCTACATCACGCTGTGTCAATGGGAGATGCTCTTCCGTCGACTTACCTTATTCCTCTTGTTCTGGTGGAGTACCAGAGTCAACTGGAGAGCACTCTGTGGTCTTCACTAGACCTATTAAATCAACCTCAGCTGCATCGATCACAGCAGCGTCGATCCCTGGTAAGTGTAGACATAGTCTTAGTATATTCAATACCTCATTGTAGCAGGACTGCTATGTCCCGAGCATCCTCTTGTGGTCACTTGCCTCTGGAAGCTCCCTCTTGCAGGTCCCTTAAGCACTCCAGATAGTCTCTCTTGTGGCTAACAGCACCCCCACCTGTTATCAAGGGAAATTTAACTGAATGAATTGCTGTATTCTGGACTCAGGAACAGTATCTCTATCACCTTGATCGCAGGTACGTAATATTGACTCAGTGTTAAGCTGCAAACAAAAAAGCGGTTTATTTGACAAACAAGGCAAACAGATTGAAGGGAACTTTAACAGTATGACAGGAAAATAGTAAAACAGCTTGTAGGTTTGTTCCCACGGACAATGAAGCCAAAGTCCCACTATAAACCCTTAACAAGCCATGGGCATACTAGCACAACTTTACTTGCAGGTAGATAACTTCTGGCGCACAGATGAAGACGAGCAAACAGCTGGACGTGTCTCAGATCTGTCACAGCTACCAGTCGAATCTGGACTTTCAACTGTACTCCGGTGGGACACAGGAGGAACACAGATCTGGATACAGGAGATGGTCTTCCAGGTAAGAAACAGTGATGGATCTTGACTCACGACGTGCGCGCAAATAAACGGGACACGGGCTGCCTCTCAGACGGACAGCACCCTGTGCTGGGCAAAGTGGCTATACAGTCTAGTCACATGCCCCTCTCCCTCCCCCCCCCCCCCTTTTCTTCTCGCTGTTTGGAGAAAAAGGTGCCAAAGTTCTAACAAGGACACTCAAAATGGAGTCCAAACAACAACTTGGATGAATCCAAGATGGCAATTCAACAAAATGGTGAACATAAACAAATAAACCTTACACACCCATGGCTGGTTTAATAACAGAAATGTTTCAAACAGTCCTTAGGGTCCCCAAAATAAAATCCATAATCAGAACATACAAACATTCAGACTCAGCCCTCGTTCTTGTGCCACACCCAGAGCTCTTCCTCCGTCACAATATGTTCCACTCAAAGCCACCAGTCCCCACCCTCTCTGTTGGAGCACAGTTCTCTGGCCAAGTGTCCTCCTCTTGTCAGCCACACCCTACTCCCAGGCCTGTCTGGGGCCTTTGCAGCTTTTGTAGGCCACTCCTAAGCCCCACCTAGTTGGAGCCTCTGGTTCTCAAACCCTCTGGTATAGCAGGGTCTTCCCTGCAGAACCCTTTCTTAATTCTTTCAGTGTCCTCTACTCTGCCTTTACTTCAGCCAGCTGCTGCCTTGTATAGTGAATTACCTGATCCAGCCCATGTACGCCTCCTTCATAATTAGGGTTGGCTAGCCCCAAGCCCTCAAGGGAAGGCCACCCTGTGACACTCATATAAATACGCAAACACCTGGCATGCTTAAATATCAGATTTCCATAGCTCAAGTACTTGGCTCTGGTAATGATCTCTGACTTCTCTCCCAGCAACAGCAGAAGTGATAGAAAGTGAAAGGACAATTGGGAAAGGAATTGGGGCCATTTTAGTGCATTCTATTAGTGGAGATGACATACCGGTAGGCGTTTTAGGTATGGGAAGAAGGATTTGGGCCATAAATTGGCTCCAAGTGTTGAGATAAAACGGGAACATACTATTGCTTATTTAGGAAGAATGCTGCTACTTCTCTTCCTCCCAATTCAATCACTGAGATATATCAGTTGACAAAAGCTGTCTGAGCTCACTTTGTTTTCTGTTTATAGCATTAGTAAAGTTGTTAAACTATATCGTTGATGCTGCTACTTTTCAACAGAAGGCATTCTGATGTAATGTTTTGTGGACAGAGGATCTGATCCATCCGATTCCATCTCCTCTATCTCTGTGTGGAAAATATTTTATCTTAAGCTTAGTTTAAACAAACAAACAAACAAACCCTGCAAGTTTTAACTTTTATGGAACACAAAATAGCTTTCCCTACCCTTGCTGTGTCACCTGGCTCCCAATGTCATTGTCAGTGAAGTTGACAAGCTGAGACATTTTCCTCTGAATATAATTGACATTGCCTTAGTACTGGACAAGAACATGCTTGTAAAAATAACAAGAACCAGTTTACAAGTACAAGAACCATAGAGGCTTTGGGCCAATATTACACTTATGCCTCTAATTTTTTTCTGTAGCTCTTTATCCTTAGCTTTACTTTAGGTTTTAATGCATGAATATATAAACCACAGATTTCAGCATGATTAAAAGGCACAATAAATCAAAACTTTGAAGTTAGCAGTTCTACATCCTGGAGTTATTTTGTATGCACAATTAAACATAGCTGAGTGAGAGCCTCACATTAATTTTCCTATTTTATTAGGCAACATCTTGGTTTTTTGATGCCTAATTTAGACTTGCTTGAAAACATTGAGTAACTTCCTTTCCTAGGCTCAAACTTTGGTAAGCTATTATTTTTCAATGGTTTAGATTAGGAACAGATGGTCTATATGAGCTCATGCAGTTTGTAGCTTATGGGGGACACATTTTGAAACAAAGTGCAGCAACAGACAGTCAGGGCCGGATTAACTCTCCTGTTGGCCTGGGGCTATTAGATTTTGTGGGGGGTTTGAAGTGGGGGAGTGGGCCCAGGGCTGGGGCAGGGGATTGGGGTGTGGGAGGAGGTGCAGCTCCAGCTGGGGGGGGGGGAAGGGTTGGCTCTGGTGTGGGGCCAGGGATGGGACAGGGGGTGGGGGTGCAGGAGGGGGTGTGGGGTGCAGGGTCCAGCCGGGAGGTGCTTACCTCGAGTGGCTACTGGTCGGCGGCGCAGCAGAATTAAGGCAGGATCCCTGCCTGCCCTGGCTCCGCACTGCTCTGCTCCCCGAGGTGGCCAGCATGTCCGGCCCCTAGGCAGAGGGGCCAGGCTGCTCTGCGTGGGACACTCTGCTTGTGCCTGCAGGCGCTGCTCCCACAGCTCCCCTTGGCCACAGTACCCAGCCAATGGGAGCTGCGGAGCTGGTGCTGGAGCAGGGGCAGCGTGCAGAGATTCCCTGGATGCACCTCACCTAGGGGCCACAGGGGCACATTGGCGAGCCGACGTTCGTGGCTCCAGCCCTGGGGGGTGGGGCGTCGAGGCTCAGGGGCTGGTGTCCGGCCCGCGGCACCTGCGGGGCCCTGCTTCGCCCGAGGCCCTGGGCTGCATCCCCTAAAGCCCCTGCATTAATCCAGTCCTGCAGACAGTATATGTTAGGTGGTGAGCTGTGCAGGGTGGTTTTTGGATAACCAGACCAGTTTTAGAATACTTCTGTGTCTTCATTCCGTACTGTGGAATTTTTGGAAATCTCATAGAAAATTCGTTTATAAAATTACTGGATGGTTCTGTATGGCAGAATTTCTGCCTACTTTGGAAAGTATAAGGGCATGATTTTTTCTTCCACTTTCTTCAGTGTAAATCTGGAATGAGTCCATTGAAGACAGTGGAGTAACACTGGTGTAAGTCAGAGAACTGGACCTACAGTTTAAAATATGATCTTGGAGGTCTCTTGGGCACTTTTGAGTCTGAAAAATCTTGAGTTTGATTTACAGAAGCCCCGCAGAAGAGGGACAAAGGGAAGGGAGCAGGCTCAAAAATTATACTCTGTGTGTACTTTCTGAATGTGGAGTGGACATTAGGGAAGGACGGTGATTGGCCTATACCTATTCTATCAGGCAGTAAGTAGATCTTGAGCAAGTATCAGATGTGCTGAACCATAAAGAGACAAGAGGTTGTTGACTGAAAGGAGCAGGGTTACTTTTTGATGTTTAGAGCGTGAAGTGAGTCTGCAAGTCATATGGTACTTCCATATCCATTGAATTTTTGCAGGTTGAAGTGACTTCTTAATATCCAGTTAAAACAGACTGGTCAAAAACGGAGTTAATGTTTTTACAATGGGTAAGTCAAATCCTTTAGTAAAGTGAGCTGTTACTTTTGCCTTGATCTTCCTCTGTAATCCACCTGGTAGAATACAGACTTTGTAAAGATACAGCATGCATCCGACCTAAGATGAGTGTTCAAAATGTTCGGCTAGGAGTCAAGAAAAGGCAAGGGCGCAGATTATGAAAAATGCCAGCTCCCATCAAGCACAGTAGGCAAGACCGTGGCCCAGCAGACGAGGTGCTGAATGGGGATTTGGGAGCCCAGGGTTCTAGTTCTGGCTGTGCGACTAGCCTGTTGTGTATCTTTCCCCTCTCTGCCTCTGTTTCCTCATTTATAAAAAGGGAATAACGATAGTAAAGAACTTTGAGGTCTGTGTATGGAAAACACTAAGAAATAGATGTCATCCAGGCACTTACATTTCTAGTGCTGAGTATTACAGTTCAGAGGTAGGCAAATTTATTTTTATATCCATATTATTTATGTATGCAGGGTCTGAATGAGCTCTCCCCTGACATCTAGTGGTGAGCTGTGGAAAAAGACTTCAGAAGCTGATTTCGTTTGCATGGACACACCCACCCTGCCTCGGTGCTCAGCGTGATGGGATTGCTTGCCCAAATGATCACTTGTGGCTGGTGTCAGATCCCCAGTCTCCTTGTTATTGGAGCAGGAGTAATAAAGTGTTATTATTCTTGTTGTGTGAACCGAGGACAGCAGAACTGTATCTGGCATACCCTAATGGAGGGACTCACCCTCAACTGAATGGCACTCACTAGGCAGAGGACATGGGTTCCAAAACTCAATGAGTTGAGAGAGTGTGGGGATAGGTATTTGTATCTGGTGATATGGGCCTTGTTTAAGGGTCCTAGACACCTTTCTCTTTCCATGGTATAATAAAAGAGCTAATTTAAATTCAACTGAGAGTCTTGTTACATGCTGCAGAGCGAAATCACTGGTACCTAGGTCTATGTATTAGACCTACTTTGGGACAGAGTCTCTATTGCAAGAGTCTGCCCAGTGTGCACTAGCAGTGAGGCTCCCCCACTAGCAGCTGAAATCACTGAGAGCTGTGTTAAGTGCGTGGGGGGCCCTGAAGACATCTTGGCGAGTGGACAGCTGGTGGAGCAAGCAGCCAGCAGGGTGGCTGGTGGAGAGGCACAGCAAGTGGCCAGCAGGGCAGCTAGTGGAGAGGGCCAGAGCAGAGCCTTACAGGGGCGCGGCAATTGGCCGTTGGGGCAAGGAGTGAGTGCCTGAGCAGTGGAGCATGTAAGGTTCCTCCTTACTTCCCCCCCACCTCCACACAGGGTCGGAGGTAAATTCTGCGGATGAACCTCTGGGGCTCGGACGAACCCCCGGGGCTGCACTAGCCAAGAACAGCAACTGTGAGTGGGGTGCAGAGAAGGGACGGGCACATTAAACGGACTTTTGGATTGCTGGACTTGAGAACCTGAGGGGAAAAGGACAGTGCCCAACTTACCTGGGGGTGGTACTTTTGCTCATGGTTTGTGTTTATGAACCCTAGTTGTGGTGTTTTCCCAAATTAATGCTGAGTTAATTCCCTCCTTTTATTAAAAGTTTTTGCTACACTCAGACTCTGTGCTTTTGAGAGGGGAAGTATTGCCTCTTAAAGGCACCCAAGGGGTGGTGTGTAATTGTCCCAGGTCACTGGGTGGGGGCTCAAGCTGGTTTTGTGTTGTGTTGTTGAAAAGGAACCCCTAGATACTGAACCCGGCCCTTGTTGCTGCTGGCTGCACCTGGCAGAAGGGTTACATCTACTTTTAACCTAGTTTTGTGTCCATCATTTGTTCTTTTGCATTTTATGGTCATGGCTGGAAGTAATGAAGTACTGCAGGGGAAAAGCAGTTCTTCGTTTTAAACACAAGTGGGCTAAAGCCTACAAAACCTCAAACTTTAATTGAGTTCATCATAGGACAGCATGAAAAGGAAAAAAACTCTTCTTTTTTGTTGTTGCTGTTGTCACAAAAATCAAGTAGTTGATACATTTTGGTAAATTTTTTCATTCTGCTCCAGTCCCTATAGACTGCTATGAGAGCATACAGGGGCTGTTAGGTTCCAGGAAAGAAGTTCCCCGCATCCCTACATTGGTCTCCCCCACACAATCCCTAATGCAGGGGCATGCCAGAGTAGACTGATGGGGTTGGAGTGGGCGGAGCCATAGTGTGCAGAACTACACAGGAGATTATGAGCTGCTATGGACTGATGGATAACCTATAGGCATCCTTGGAAGGCTGCCATATGTTTTAATTTATGTTGGAGACCCCACCGGCCCCAAGAGCAGCCCAGAATCCAGAGGTTGAAAATGTGGTTTATATCTGCCTTTTGCCTACTTTCCTCTTTCTTCTGTCCTGCACCTCCTGGCAGAGTCCAAGCCCTGATTTCACTCTCAGGTAGCCAGAGGCCTAGAAATAAAGAGAGTAAGAGTTTAGTGTGGCTGCTACTGTTACTATTACTGATGGACAATGGAGATTCTTCTTGAGCTCAAGTGAATCAGCTCCTGCTTTGGGATCCAAATTTTTTTTTTTTTTTAATACTCAGTAGGGGACCTCAGAAGCTGTACAAGTAACTCTGTCCTCATGCATTAACATCATTCAGGATACATTAATTCAGGTGTCTTCCTTCTCACCTTTTGGTTAGGTGGGCAATGCACTCTTTCAGTGTGCCCTTGAGAAAGGGCAGCAGGGTCACTGAAGTTTATTTTAGAAACCCGTTGGGTTACTGCTTGAGGTCAAAATTGCAAATGTGGTACCTCAACATGCATTAAGAGTCCAAGGACTGAGATGAGAGTATGACCTTTAGTTACAACACATTGCCATTGCTCCATATTATGCTGGTTGGGAAAGAAGGCCAGGTGGCATTGACATGACTTTTTCCCATGCTTCTGAAAATAAAGGATGAGTGTGAAGTGATACGTTATTGAATGCATTTTATATAATAAACACTTTCATGTTTGTGCAGCATGTGAACTATTATCTACATGTAACTTTAAAGGTGTACAAAGAAATAACATATTTTTGCCTGAAAGAGTTCCACTGATATGCAAGAGTCTATTAAATTTTGGGGGTTTTCTCCCTCAAAGTCTGATTAATTTGCAAGCATGAAAAATATAAAACAGCTGCATTATTACATAAGAACAGCCATATGTGGTAGACCAATGGTCCACCTAGCCTAGCAGCCTGTCTTCCGACAGTGGCCAGTGTCATCCAGTCTCAGCTTCTGGCAGTCAGAGGCTTAGGAACACACAGATTTTGGTGTTGCGTTCCTGACCATCTTGGCTGATAACCACTGAGGGACATATCCTCCAGTAAATTGTCTAATTCTTTTTTGAACTCAGGTTTACTTTTGGCTTTCATAGCATTCCCTGGCAATGAGTTCCACAGGTTGACTATATGCATTGTGCGAAGAAGTACTTCGTTATGTTTGTTTTAAACCCACTGCCTGTTAATTTTATTGGGTGACCCCTGGTTCTTGTGTGATGTGAGGGGGTAAATAACAGTATCCTTATTCAATTTATTCACACTATTCATGATTTTATAGACCTCTATCATATCCCCCCTTAGTTGTCTATTTTTCTAAGCTGAACAGTCTGAACACTCCTCACATGGAAGCTGTTCCATACCCCAATCATTTTTGTTGGCCTTCTTTGTACTTTTTCCAATTCTAATATATCTTTTTTGAGATAGGGTGACCAGAACTGAATGCAGTATTCAAGGTGTGGGCATACCATGGATTTATATAGTGACATTATGATATTTTCTGTCTTATTGTCTATCCCTTTCCTACTGGTTCCTAACCTTCTCTTAGGGTTTTTTTTTTTTTAAAGCCACTGCACACTGCGCAGATGTTTTCAGATAACTATTCACAGTGACTGCACGATCTCTTTCTTGAGTGGAAACAGCTACTTTGGACCCAATCATTTTGTAAGTATGGTTTGGATTGTGTTTCCCAGTGTGAATTATTTTGAATTCACCAACATTGAATTTCATCTGCCATTTTCTTGCCCATTCACCCAGTTTTGTGAGATCCCTTTGTAACTCTTTGCAGTCAGCTTTGGACTTAACTATCTTGAGCAATTTTGTATCGTCTGCAAACTTTGACACCTCACTGTTTACCCTCTTTTCCAGATCATTTCTGAATATAATGAAGAGCACTGGTCCCAGTACAGATCCTTGGGGGATCCTGCTATTTACCTCTCTCCACTCTGAAAGCTATCCATTTATTCCTACCCTTTCCCCCCTGTCTTTTAACCAGTTATTGATCCATGAGAGGTCCTTCCCTCTTATCCCGTACCTGATTACTTTGCTTAAGAGCCCTTGGTGGGGGACCTTGCCAAAGGCTTTCTGAAAGTCCAAGTATACGATATTGACTGCTTTACCCTTCTTCACATGTTTGTTCACACCCTCAACCAATGTACCTGCTACTGAAATTAGGCTTACTGGTCCATAAGTGCCAGGATCGCCTTTGGAGCCTTTAAAAAATATCGATTCTATGGCATCTATTCTGACAATGGCCTAATGATAATAATTAGTTATGTTATTTTCCATTATTAAACACAAACTGTAACAACACAATTTGAAAATTGGCTATCCAGTTAGCATTGTCTTGACAAGTATTTGTAAATAGTTGTAAATTTTTATGCCCTTTTTTAAAAGCAATTTTTATAAAATCAAAAGGGTATACTATTCATATTGCACGCTCGGTTCCTCACTAGGAGACAGAGCACTGAAAACTGCTCCACCCAGTTTTTACATCATGGAAGTGTATGGGTCCCTAGAGACTTAATTTTGGGAAGACTTGCATAGGCTTTATGCAGAGAATTGGGTGCTTCTAACTGTGTCCTTGAAAATGTCCTTCATCCTGGAGGCAAGTTCAGAAAGAATGAATCTGAACAGCTGTGCTTCCCTGTGGAATTTTACCTCCCTCTGCTTCATGGTGTATATCAGAGACAGAAAAGAGAAGGAAGGAGAGAGAACCAGTTATCCAGTTTTTATTACAGCTTTTGTATTTTACAATTCTGATGATGTCCGTGGGAGCATTGCCCGAAAGGGGACTGGCCCTACCATACATGTTTATTTCATTTCTTCTCTGTAGAAGGTAAAATCCAATAAGCTTGTCTTTTTCCTTTTGTTGCTGTCACAATGACACACTTCGCATTCTACGCAGCATACCAAATATAGAAAATTATGATTATGGAGAACAGAGCTTTTTTTCTTAAATATTTCTGAAATTAGATGGCCAAATTCTGTGCTCAGTAACTTCATTTGTCTTCGGAGGGGTTACACAAGTGTGACTGGGCAGAATTTGGCTCAGAGATTTTGAAGTCTGAACAGCGAGTTTTATGTTTGTGGGGCAGGAGCAGCATGGGGGAATGGGAAGGAATTAGAAGTAGTAACACCTCAGTGAGCCACCCACCTTCCCAATAGAACTGTAATTCTTTTTCAGTGTGGGCTTGTCTGTATTTGAAATGCTACAGCTGTAGCGCTTCTGTGTAAACACTAGCTGCACTGACAGGGGGTTCTCTCATTGGTGTAGGTAATCCACCTCCCCTAGAGGCAGTAGCTAGGTCAACGGAAAAAAATCTTCTGTCAACCCAGCGTGGTGTACACCAGGGGTTAGGTTGCCTTAACTATGCCACTCAGGGGTGTGGATTTTTCACACCCTTGAGCAATGTAGCTGGGTCAACCTACGTTTTTAGTGTAGACCCAGCTTGAGTGTTCTAAAAAGTCTGATGGTAAATTGAGCAATATTCAGGCGCATGCCGGTGCATGCCCAAACTATGGTGAAGTGTACAAGAGGAGGCCAAGTGATCTGGGCAGCATCACTAATGGACTGTCGCAAATGAGCTTCTGGGTAAGAAAAGCAGGATGCTGGCTCTTAACATGACTGAATTTTGTTTTTCCCTGGGTATCTGAGGTTGTTTTGGGTAAGAGGCTTTTAATGGCAATGCACTTAGCACAACTTTTAAAAACTTACTCCTTACATTTTAGATTCAAGCAGGAGAGATATTTATCAAATCCTGGCACGAAATGATAAGAATTATGGTTTGGAAAGCAGACCAGGTTTTGATACAAAAATTGCAATGCCAAAACCCAAAGGTAGACACAACAGGTTTTCTGAAATACTAACAATAATCCTTGCTAACATTCTTCAACATACTGACTCACTTAAAGTTTTAAAATGCTTCCTTCGTTTTGTTACAGGAACTTGCATAGTTTTTTCAGTTGCCATATGAAAATCTTCTACAAAGTTTTGATGAGCTTTATCGACTTCAGAATGAGCTTTCCCTCTCCTCCCCTTACTTACTTTCTAATCCAATTTATTCAGATAGTTACTTCAAATCCCTCAGAGGACTACAGTTTGTTCATTCTCCCACAGTGCTGAGATTTCCCTCCAGCCCAGCTGGCAGGAGTTTTTAGAAATAACAAGATCTCAGGGGGAAGGAGCTAAAGACTGAATGGGGTCTTTTGTCCAGGTCTCTATGAAGCCAGATTAATTATGCATTGCAGAACACAGTTTAAAGCTCTGAATTAGGTCCTCATTGCAATGAAAGGAGAGTACAGGCTTGAAACTGAAAGAATTCCCATTTCCATCAGAGGTGCAGACTTATAATGACTGAAAGCAGGAAGAATTTTTGAAAATTGCAATTAAACAGTATTTTGTATTTACCACTCAGTAGCAGTTGTCTTTAGCATTTACAAAAGTGATTCTTTGACATTTTTTCACATGATCACTCCATAGGTGGCTGGACTTTGAGGATTTTCAGGTCCTTTCTGTGTTACTAGGCTACTTTTGAAAGTACTTGTGCTTTGATGAATGAAAAAGTACAGGGTTTTTTTTTTGTTTTGTTTTTGTTTTTGGCCAGCACTTACTTGAATAGATGTCTTTAGTGCTTCACCCTTACAATTAGCGATCAGTCTGATGATACTAATGGTACAGGAGAAAAGCAAATGGTTTCTTCCTTTACTGCTGAGGCTTTTCTAAAGCTGTCTGTCCCAGTGTGATATGTGATAACATTTTTCTTCATTTCTTAATGCACTTTAATTCCAGCTCTTGCAAAGTAGATAATGAGTCCATAATGTTATACAGCTGCCAATAAAGAGCTGTTCCAAAGCACTTTTATTCATATAGGCATTTTCCATTGGGGCGGAGGGAGTCCTTGTGTTTGGGTCGGGGGGGGGGAGGGATGGGTTAGGGGAAAGGATAAATATGAAATATTGTACTTTGGAAATTCTTGTCAGTCTCAGATGTGAATAGGGTGGAATGTGATCAAAATGAGCTTAACGTATTCCTTCTTAGCATCAGCATCTTGCAGTGCTGTGTGTGAATAATGATATATAAAAACACCTTGTACTTTGCTCAATTAATTTTTTTTTAAAATATAGATTATAAACATTTTAGGAAATGAGTTAATGCGTATTTGGAGGGATGCAAATCCTTTTGTGTTGTTCCCACAACATCTCTGAGGCAGGAAAAAATATTTATACAATCGCTCTGGAAATCCCCATGATAGGAACGCATCTTATCCAGTGTGGTAGTTATTTGATATGAACATTCTGCAGGAGAGGCATTCTCTGCGTAGCAGATGTACATATTAAATCACAACACTCTATTAGTGGCAGACATAAGCATAGTCAATTACCAGCAATCTGTCTGTCTGTCTGCTATGCTGTGAAAAAAATAATGGATTCATTAACTCATTATTTTTGTTAATCTAGCAACCTGGGCACAAGTGGAATAACTCTTGTAATTCAAGCTTCCATCACCAGAAACATGCGAATTAGAGCATTAGTCCACTTTGTTTGTGAGCACCCTAGGGCAGAGATTGTGGTGCAGATTCTCTCCTCCAGCTCTGGCCACTGTGCATTGCAGGAGGTGCAAAGTGGTGGAATCTGGCACTAATTAGAGAGCTGAGAATTTGTCTGATGCAGGGGAACTTTCCGGCATAAAGTGATGTAGCTGGGTCCTTTGCCAACTGCAAGGGAGGGCGGGGGGGGGGGGAGGAGATGAGGCACTAGGGGCAGGGATCAGCCTCCCTGTGCTACACCACTTCACAACCAGCATATTGTACAACAGAGAACGCAGCTAAGTGACATAAATTGGAGCTGCTCCTAAAGTACCCTAGGAGCTTTGGGTCTGGTCCTACATAACGCACTTAAGCTATAGCCTTTAGAGTCAGGATGGGAAAATCTTGTTTCCCCCATGCCCATGTTTAACTCCTCTGAAGAGTTGGCTGAGCCAGTTCAGATTAAATAAGAACCTACCAAATCTTTGTCCAAAACTGTAACAAAATGAACCAAACCTATTTTGAGGTTTTAAAAAGCATGAATAACTTTCCCCCTCATTATTTCATTTGTATGCACCTGTGCCACGGCAGGATGGGAGTAATTCCACTGACTATGAACACAGGTTAAATAACATATCCAAGGTCACACAGGGAGTCAGTGGCAGAGCTGGAATTAGACCCAAGATCTCCTGGTTCCCAGTCCTGTGCCACCTTTCTCCCTGCTAGTATTCATTGTATGCATGCACAAGTCATTCTTTTGGAACCATATGTAATCACTATGCACATGCATGCAGGCAATGTGTGTGTGTGAAACTGACCTTCTATAGATAAATATTAGTAATTTTCGGTATAGCAAGCAGGCTCACCACCGTGTAAAACAATACTGAGAAACAGAACCCAGTGGTCAGGCTTTTCAAAAGTGACTAGTGATTCTGGGTGTTCCAATTTTTGTGTGCCAAACCTGATGCACTTTAAAAGGACCTGAATTTTAAGAAAGTGCTGAGAACTTGCCTTCCAGAGATCAGGGCCAAAATCTATAGCCGCTTTTGACAGTTTTGGCCAGAATGTGACGACCACCCTGTGAAAATATTCTTGCACATCAGGTTCCCCTCAATGTTCAATAAAAGCAATGTTTTTTTCTCAGTAGTGACAAGAAAAGAGACGTTAGGGTGTGTGGCAGCAAAAGCTTTTGGGGGGCTCGATGTGCAACTGGCAGCTCAAGGTAATTTTTGGGTAACATCACCTATAAGTGTCAGTGATAGTAATCAAAGGTGAGGGGGGAAATATTGTCTGCCAGATCTGCATTTCAAAGTAACAGACCTACAACTTCAAAGGGTGTGTGTGTATGTGAGAGAGATATAAAAGGGGTGACTTGTGTACCAAGGACAAGATTTAAAACATTCCTGAAGCCGAAAATTAGACTCCTCAATCCATAGGGAGACTCCTACCTGATCTTTTAAAAAAATGCTGAGTACCCTTTTGACCTGAGTGGGAGCTGCTGGGTGCTCAGCACTTCTGAAAATCAGGCAGATGCCTGAACAGGAATTTAGGAGCCTCCTGATGGCTGCTTTTGTTTGTTTGTTTGTTTGTTTGTTTGTTGTTAATCTTGGTCCAAAGAACCAATCTATTTGATATTAATACTCACCCACCACTCAAACATTTTTGCATTGCAAGCTGTCCTTCCTGCCTGACTATTGTCACAGTCCTTTACTGGAAGCTAAAGTCTAATTTAACATTGTCGTAAGCACCACCTACATGTAACTTTAAGGATTCAGATATTACATCTGGAAAGTCTGAGATCAGTTTTGTCACTGCTCTGCTCTCATTGCACAAAAAATGTGCACACAGCTCTCTTTCTAAAGGTTGCCAGCAAGCAGTGGGAGGGTGAGAAGGCAGGGGAAAAGTGTTTTTTTGTTTTTGTTTTTTTCCAAAAAGAAAAAAGGTCAATTACTTTGGGAAAGTAAAACCATTCGGCAGTTAGAATAATTATTTTCTTCCTCTTCAATGATTAGAGAATTCTGCAAGTGAACATTAATACTACTAACTGCAAAAAGCAGTAGAGATGGACTGAAGAATACTTATTATCTAGCAAATAATGTAATGGGCAAAGTAGGCGATGTGATATTTTTTGTTGTACCAACAAATACATTATAACACAGAGGGTTTTAGACTGAGCAAGCCAGTTCTTCAAGTGCAGTTATTCTACAGTAGCTATTAAATGACATGACTGTAGTGGAGACCTAACATCCTACTGTTATTTCTAGATCATCTCAGTTATTGTATTTCTTAATGCTGTGCTCGTCTAGGATACAGGGGGAAGATGAATATTGGGCTAATTCTTACCTGGGCCTTGATACATAACAATTGCAAACAAATAGAAACTGAATTCAAGGTGGAAAGAAGACAAATTGCCATGTGGAAAATCTTTCGTTTTCCTGCCTGGCCAAAGAAACTACGCGATGCCTGATAATGCAACTTCATTGGAGCGGGCCTTGTGCTAACTCTACAGCCTGCGTAGAATTCAGAAACTTTTCTGAGCTTTATTGTTCTTTGGTGACTAGACCCTCATAGGATTCAGTAACAGAAGAAATAAAGTTTTCCATGACAACCTTCATTTTCATGTGAGGTATCACTTAATTACCCCCCCTCACCTCCCAGCTTCTACCTTGTGTCAGTCCAATGTTGTACCATCCAGCTAACTCTAATGGAGGATAGAATCTCAGAAATCAATTACAGAACACACCTAATAGATTGTGCAGTCTCTCAGCCTGCCAATACCTGGTTGTTCTCTATGGAATATTTTACAGTGTTTTGTCCAATCCTTGGGAGGCTATCCCACAGTCCTTGGGAGGCTATTCCACAGCCCAGTACATCCGGTGGGAAGATTTTCCTGATACTCAGCATCAATTTTCCATGTATACTATCCTAATTGATTCCTGTCCACATTGCAAATATTACCAAACTGTTACTATATTCTTCCTTTGACAGCTCTCAGTCAAAGCTATATAGATATATTTTATTTTTTTTAAAGCTATCATAAGTTGTTTCCACCAGCTCCTGGACTTCTTCAGTTTTCTCCTGTTGTTCTAGTAATGTGATACCCAGAACTGAATACAACATTCCATGTAAGGATATACTAGAATTGTATCAAAGTGGACCATCCCTCTTAACATCTCTGCATCATGTCAAGATGCCTGTATGTGGGCAAATGAAAATTGCATTGCCCTTCATTACAGCCATGTCACATTGCAAATACATCTGATTTGCCACTACCACTCCTAGGTCTTCTTCAGCATTACTGCTCGTCATGAGGATATGCATTGGATTCTTTTCCCACCCCAGATTTTTCCAAGGTGATTATCATTTCGTTGTGTGTTTGCCCACCTTTTTAATCTTTCGGTGCCCCGTTGTGGTTGCAACTCTTCATTTAACAACACCTGAGAAATGCATTAGTGTAATTTTCACTCCTTCCAGATCATCTATGAAAATATTAAATAAAGCTAGATCTAACACTGATTCCTGACTGGATAGTAGCCCTCCATGCCCATCCTTTTAGCTAGTTTTTAGTCCAGATATCTGGAAAACAAGTTCAAATAATTCCTTCCAGTGTATATAACCTTGCATTTGCCAACACTGACAGTCTCCATGGAGCACCACTCTGCAATGAACAGTAAGGGCTCATAATGGTGTGTGACATGTCTTTCTTAATTGGAACTCATACTAGAATGTGCTCTACAGTCTGAGCTGTGGCACCAGCTGCTTCCTTCTTCATCTTGAAGATGAAATGATAACATGCTGAAAAGTACTCTAATTAAGACCTGCACCACGCTATCCAATGGCCTGCAATGTTTGTCATTCAGTAGCTTTTCAGTCTATGAATACTCAGTGGTGTACTCAGGAACAAACACCAGTGAGGAATAGCCAGCAACTTCCAAGGCACTGGACACTCCTCTGTGCCCTGTCTACAGTAGCCTTTTCCTTCCCAAAATTTCGCACTGTTGTTACCACCAATTTAGATTTACTGGTGGTAGCAACAGCAGGAGTGCTAATGGAGAGAGGGCTCTAATGGCCACTGGTGTTTTTACCACCATGTTGTAACCCTTCTCAAAGCAGGTCTAAACAATATTTATAGTAAAAAGGGTGGTGGCCAGGGGTATCTTGTCTAGCATAGCTATTGGTGCTAACAGTGGGGAAAAGACAAGTGTGTACAAAACCTAAAACAGCTGTTTTATTTCTACCAGTCCTCACCCTGTTTTCTGAGCTCACATGTCTTCCCTATAGATTATTAAAATAGTTTGAATACTAAAGGGAGCAATTTTAGCCACTGGCTAGATGGTAGTTTCAAGACCTTTCATCAGGCAGTGCTTGTCCTTCTCCACTTTTGATCACAAGATCATCTAAAAAGGCAATAAACTCTGTGAGACTGATACCACCTGTACATTTCTGCATCTTGCATCAAAATGTCCAGGGTGTTTGTCAACCCCTGGGTCATCATCCTAAACTGTGAATTCACAAAGGATGTACATTTATTTCAGTTGGAGTTCATTTTCGTGTTTTTTTCTGACTGGGTAAGTGCCTCAGATGCCACAATAGTGGAATCATCAGTAGGCAGGGGAGCGGGTGGAAGGACATGGAACAAACCCACTGGAAGGCATAAAGGTCCCTATTGTTGAAAATTAAAAATAATAATAATAAATCTAAATGGTCTTTCTTTCACTGCTAATCATGTCTCCTAATACGATGTTTCACAATATGAATGCATCTGACAAATCAGAAAAAATGCCCCAAACAAATACTTATTCAGAATAGATATGATTCATTATGCATGATTCTGTCAAAGTATAGATAGACTGCTTTGTCCCATTTATTATTTAGTTCACATCCTATTTTTTGAACTTCTCCAATATTAGACTTCTTCAACGAAGGAAAAAAATTGATTTCCAAAATAAACGTTGTAACGATGCCAAACAATGGATTTTCAACAGTCATTATTTCATAGGACCTTTTGTAATTAATGTTATTACTGATGGAAAATTCTTTCTCATGCTGTTTCTCATGAGTGGATGAAGATCAGGTGTGATAGATCTCAAAGGGCCTGATGCAAAGTCAATGGATAGACTCCTATGCTAAGATACTCTACGGTGATTAAGCACCTAATGCCCATTGAAATCAGGACCATATTGACTTCACTGGACTTTGAATAGAGAATGGGTAAAATTTCAGGTACCCACAATACAAGAATTTTACTTCTAAGAATAATGTTCAAAGTGCAGTAATGCTACAGTATATATGGTAAAGCACAGTTTGTTTTGATAAGAGAATAAAAAATACAAGTTGGTTAAAATGAAGCACTTTTTGAGATATATTTCTCAGAAACATGGATATGTTTAACTAAAAATATAATTAGGTTAATATGAACAAAACCCTGTATTTTTATATTTACACTGTACCCATTCTATATAGATGCTATACTCCATTGTCAATTTACACAGAATAAATGTAGTTGATTTGGATAGTGAATACTGGAGCTATGCGAAACAGTTGTGAATGTTTATTCTGATACAATTCAAATATGTAGAAAG